>NC_087439.1:46058673-47258673 GCF_036321535.1 Camelus dromedarius
AGGCCTTTCATGGAACTTGCTTGAAGCTACCGGTTAGGAGAAGGCAGCAAGGGAAAATGGAGGGGCAACAATTTGCTTCTTGTCTTATCCACACCCCTGAGTGAAGGGGCCAGGCTGCCGGTGGCCGGGGTGAATGAAGGCAGCATCAGCCCTGGTTTCACTCCTAGAGCGTTAAACGCAGTAGAGCCCGAGAAGCTGCCAGGACTCAAAAGGGTGTTTCGCTGCCTTGCCTGGTCATTGGACAGTCTTGAGCCCGACTTGTTTTTGTGGCTGCGAACTGGCCAGAGTTCCCCTGCGGGGCTTCCTGTTGGGCGCTGGCCCGGAACGCAGGGCCAGAGATGCCCGCAGGGGACCCGCGGCTGCCTGGATCCAAGAGATGCTTCTACTTAGGACATCTTTCGGGTTTGCCGTGTCGGCGTTTGGCTCGGGTGAGCCAGCTGCGGGCCTGCATTCTCTGGGATGAGATTGGCACGGAGGGAGGAGGACTCAGTCGATGAAAGTTTGTTTTTGGAGATATAATTGACATTAATTTCAGGTGTGTGACATGATTATATATGGAAATAATCACCTCAATGTTTAGTTAACATCCATCACCTCACAGACTTAAAAAAAATTTCCCCCTTGGGATGAGAATTTTTAAGATCCGTTCAGATACGGGATATACTATTATTAACTGTAATCACCATGCTGTACATCACATCCCCAGGACTTATAACTGGAAGGCTGCACCTTCCGACCACCTTCACCCATTTCACCTGCCCCCTTCCCCCGGCCACACAATGGCAGTTTTTGTTGTCATTGTGTAGTGCTGCTCACAATGTCCTCACAGTTTCCTTTCCTTCAGCTGCTATTGGGCTGGAGGAACCTCTGGTTAGTGGTGCAAACACCATTTCTTTGTAACCGCTTTCCAAAAAGTGAACTCAAGGGCTTGGCGGAGAAAGTAATTAGGTAAAGGTAGAAAGTGGTGGACTGGGGTTAATGTCGCAGAAAATAAAGAAGAGTGGAAACGGCTAGGGTAGAGGTGCCCATCGGCTGAAACTTCTGGCCTTGCCTCTAAGCAAGGCTGCCTTTTCTCCACCAGCATTTAACTTTCCACAAACAAATGAGAACAAAAAAGCGCCGACCTCATTCCTAAAGAAAAGATTTTTGTTTCCGTTCAAACCTTGGGCAGCCGCCTTGGCTGGCCTGGCCAGCATCCTCACACTCTGGGAGGTAGTGGAAGCCTTTGCTAATGTCCAGCTGTGGTTGGGAGGCTTCCTGGTTGTGAGATTGGCACCCGGGTGTGAGTACCACTGGCCAGCTGAGTTATTTTGTTGCGTAAGTCCCAGTTATTTCACCACTAAAATGAGAAAAACATACTCAAGTTCCAAAGTCACTGTCAGCAGAAGCACTCTTTCCTTCGAGGTGGGGCTCTTAAGATTGGCCAGAGCTGTCAACACTTTGTTTGCTCAAAGCGGTAGGAACAGTCTCTTCATCTCTCTACCAATTCTTCAGAGCAGCTCCTAATACTAAGAAACTGCAGAGGGACTGGAATACCTTCTCATGACTGAGGGTAAGGGAAACATAGATGATAATCCTTGTTATGAGGAGACAGTCTACCATTTATTGAGTGCCTTTGGTGTGCCCACTAAATTCATCATTTCACAGATATTTAAGAGTAAACTGAGGACCGGAGCAGGTCAGCAACTTACCCACACAAGTAGTAGAAATGTTTTCAGTGGCTTTATTTTCGAGGTTCATTTCTCTGCTTTTATGGCAATATGCTGATTTTCTGCAAAATATCCTTTTTAGAGAAGCAAAAGCCATCTAAAATACACTTTGAAACTTAGAGTCCATTATAGTTTTCCTAAAAGAATTTCTGATTTCTCTGAACTTTAGACTGTTCCTAATCTGCTTATATTCACTTTGCGGCAAAAATGTGTAAATGGGTATTTTGGAAATTTTCATCTGCTGCTTTTATTTAAGCTTAGCTACTGTGTTTGTATTAATTTTGGAATGTTTGTCCTGTCAACATTACTCATCCTGTTTGGATTCCAGATTTAATCAGATAATACATTTAATAGGCATGATTATAAATGTTTTCATACATAGAGACAGATACATAGCACTTATGAGTTCTTGCAAGTCTTGGCCCACCTGCACCCCCTCACATCCAGCAGTACTGAAGCCTCCAGAAGGACTAGGAGTAAATATTTGACTTTATAGACCATGTGGAAAACACACATGTTACAGACTAGCCATGTTATAAAAGCTTTTTTCCTGTGTGTAATTGCTTCAATTGCAAATTTTTAGGCTATGCTGTTTCAGATCTCTAATAATGAACATGATGTAATTGAGTTCTTCTGTGATACACAACTGTTTAGAGATGAGAAGGGAAGGCTAAAGTACCTTTAGTTATTACCCTAAGCATAAAATGCTTTACAAATGCAAACAGTAAACAATATTTAAAACTAAATGAGAACAAGTATGTGCTCCTTGAAACACCTTTCAGAAGTAAGCGCTGAAGAAAGCAAGGCTGACATAGAAGGAATAAAGTAAGTATCTGTGTCTGTATTTTGGAAAACATAAATATTCTAAAATAACATCTAACAGACTATAGGATATCTAAAAGTGAAATAAAACTTTAAGCTAGTCGGAAATCTAGCAAACATGAATGAGGAAGTTCCAAAGAGAACTTTAGAAGAGGCTTTGTGCTTCTCTAGAGGGAATGTTTCCCATGAAATAAGTATACTGCCAGGAAATCAGAGAAACAGAACTTGAAAAGGCCACAGAAAAGACTGAAACAAATAAAGGCTCTCAAAGTGGCTGTTGACCTTTTAAAAGGTTCAGCAAGGTGGAATGTGTTCTTTAGTAAAAAGTAGGAAATTCAAGGATATAAATTTAGTGAAAAGAAGTCTCGGCAATTCTGTACTCCTTACTTTTCCACACGTAGAACTCGTCACTGTATAAACTGAAGGAGGAGAAATTCAATAGTATAATGATCTCAGGTTGGTTTTGTGAGAGAATATAACTTCATTTAAGTAACATTTAAAAGAAATTAAGAATGGTTCATGAAAGCCAAATGCGAGATCCTATTAATGTCTCTAAAAGTGACCAAATTTCAAGAATATATTTAAAAAGGCTATTGGGGTAAAACCTGGCAAAGAAGATAATGGACAAGGTGCCCCAAATACCTACTCCAAAACCATCCTTTGGGACACCATAGATAATGAAACCTATTAATCTAAAAGAAACAAGGGTTTTTTACAAAGCATAAAGACAGCGTTCAAGGCGACCCGAAACACATTTTTTTGTTATAAGTAAGTACGTGCAGATCTCTTTTTAATGTAACTATTAAAAATGTTTTAGGCATGATTGTTTTGCTCACGATTATATCCACAGCATCTGGAATAACACCTAGCACTGGCATAAAGTCATCCAGTAAATAGTTGTTGAATGAATGAGTGCTTATTCCGGTACCATCGTTAATTGTGAGTAACAAAATGCAATTTTACAGCCGTTCATTTGTGGTGACAATGGTAAGGATCTAAAGTAAAAGCGCCCTCCTCTGCCCTCAGTGATTCTCCTGTTGAGAGCCAGTTTGAAAGCACTGATTCCATCAACCTCAGGGAAGAAAGGGCATGATGATACTATATTGGAAATGCATCTTTATTCTTAAGGCCTCAAGCTCATTAGAATGCTACTTGCCTGACTACTCTTTGTGTCCCCTTTTGCCTACCTAAGGACATCATGTCATCAACTCTCCCTTTCTCCTTGTGCATCAAGTTTCTCCCCAATTGGATTATGTCCAATATGTTATAATTTATATCATCTTAAAAACAACCACACTCTTGACCCCATATTCCCCCTTCAGCTCCTCCCTCAATTCTCTGCTTGCTATACCAGAAAACTTTTAGAAATTTTTGTCAGTACTTGCTGTCTCCAATTCCTCTCCTCCTGTTCTCTCTTGAACCCACTGCAGTCAGGCTTTACTCCACTACTCCTCCAAAATTGCTCTTAACATAGTATCAATGGCCTCCACATGGCTAATTCCAGTCCTCATCAATTCTCAGTCCTTACCTTGCTGGACCAGAAAGCAGCTTTTGGTGTAACCGACCCCTTACTCCTCCCTGGGATGCTTCTTCACTTGGCGTCCAGGACACTGGACACTCTTGGCTCTTTTCTCCTCATTGCCTACTCCTTTCAGTATCCCTTGCCGGTTCTTCCTCATTTCCTTGATTGCTTAAGACAGACAGCCCAAGGGCCAGTCTTCTGACCACTTCTCCTTTCCCGATGCACTCATCCCCTTGGTGATCTCATCCAGTCTCGTGGCTTTAAACACCATATATTCACTGAATCCTCCTATATTTATATCTTCAGCCTGGACTTCTCCCCTAAACTCCAGACCCATCTGTCTACTCAGACTCTTTACTTGGGCGTCAAATAGGCATGTCCAAATTTCAGCTCTCCATCTTCCTCACATCCCCAAAACCACTCCTCCCCCAGGTTTCCCTGTTTCTGTAAATGGCAACTTCATCCTTCTGGATCATGACAGAATAGTCGTCTGTACAGTTGTCTTTCATTCCTCCTCCTCTTCCATGTTTCTCATCCAACCCATCAGAAAATCATATAGACTCCAGATTCAAAATATAGTATTATCCAAATTCTGACCACTGACTATTTTCATTATTTATTCATTCATTGTCTGTCTTCTACTAGAGTGTAGGCTCCCTTGTCTGTTTCTTCACTGCTGTATTGTATTCATGGCGTATAGAAAATTACCTAACACATAGTCGGCATTTAATAAATATTTACTAAATTAGTGAAAGCTTGGCCAGTCCTTTAAGCCAGGGGCCCTACCTACAAGGAAACTAACATACATTTATTAAGCACTTACTATATGCCAGACACTGTAAAACAAGTGAGTAATCTATAGCCCTGTCTACAAGCTGTTCCCATCAGAGTTTGTTAGAGCTGAGCTATGGTTTCTTCTAGGAAACCGGAGCCCTAAATATTCAGAGCTGTCTAGGATTTGAAGTTCACCTCCTAATTTTAGAGATCAAATGCCTGACCAGGATTAGACCATCAGATGATGTCAGAGCCAATAGTATTTCTAATCTGTCATAATACTGATATGCAGCACAAGAAAATATAGCCAGTGTCTCTAACAACGCAACATTTCTTGGTATTTGTAAACATCTAGTCAATTAATTGAATCTTTCTCTTTTCATACACTATTTGTTACCAAGTAGCTGCCTTTGTGAGGATTTCAGTCACTTCAAAGAGATGCTTCTATAGCCAAGATGCTAAAACAAATCTTCCAAACCACCCAAATCACTTCCCTCATTTCAATTCTCCAAAGATTTTCAGTTTCATGATACTTCTCCATGAGACAGTCTGACCTCACAGGCGTGTTTCAAAGCTCAGATTCCCTTTGATAGCCACTGCAGGAATCTTTTCAAGGAGTGTATTTAAAGAGGGTTCTCTGCTTTTCCATTTAAACTTGAGGTCCTCTGGATTGAGTCTGGTAGATTCTCAGGTGCACAGGGAAATTAGTTATAAATCTTGATCATCCTGCTCTGAACACTCTACCAAGGAGATCAAAATAATACCTTATTCAAAGAGTGAAGAAAAGTGTAATGGGCACACCATAGTTCAGTAGATTATAAGTGTCTTAAAATTCTAATGTACTTCAAACTCAGAAACTTACTCTTATTTTATTTGGGGGTTCATTTAAAGCTTCCCTAAAGCTGTTACATGGATCCAAGTGCAGAATACTTTTTACTTATGTGAAGGAGACCATTTGGTTCTATGTGAGCTAACACTTGGGTCAGCGCTACAAATTATCTTATTTTTTAGTTCATGTATTCTAAAAGAGGATCTGCTCGTTTGCTGGGAAATACTGAATGAATTACTGTACTTTATTAAGATTTATTTATTCAACACATACTGAATTCCTAGTATGTGTCAGGCTCCGTGCTAAATGCTGGGAGGTGACAATAGGCAAGACAGACATGCTGCTACCTTCTTGAAGCACAAGATTTAAACACAGAACTAGAGTCAAATTGTTTTCTATGTCATTCCCTGCAAATGCCCTTCTCCCCACATACACTTTGACAAATTCTGTATTTGCATTGCCTGCTGTGAGACAAACTGGTGTCTGTGGATAGTTTTGTAATCGTATGTGGATACAAGGCTGGTGTCAACCCTGAGATTACATCTTAGAGAATATGTATTTCACATATTCCTGAGTTGATTATGCTGCTAGGAAGGGAGAGATTTTCTTTCTTTTTTTAAATTTTTATACTTTTGGAGAGGAGGTAATTTAAAAATTTTTTTAATTTATTTATGTATTTTTAACTTTTTTTGTGGGGTAGGTAATTAAGTTTTTATTTATTTTTACTTATTAATGGAGGTACTGGGATTGAACCCAGGATCTATGCATGCTAAGCGCACACTCTGCCACTTGAGCTACACTCTTCCCCCAAGAAATTTTCTAATAATTCAATTCAATTCAAGTGACTTCATATTTCCCTTCATTGTCGAAAGAATAACTGTACACAGGTGTGGATTTCTTTTTCTTTCCTTCCTCCCTTTCTTTCTAAGTTTATCAACAGTAGCATGTTTCACCACCAATAATTTTTCATTTAAAAAGTTTTAAAATGTATTTTTCCCATATATGTGTTGATGTTTCCACTCATTTTCTGGGCAAAAATGGTCTTGCCAACTAGCGCGTCTAACAGAAAACCCTTGTTTCCATCCCAAGCAGCTGTTTGATACCATTTCCCCTCCTCATGGGCTCGTGGGACCTTTTTCTTCCTTCTCACTGAGCCTCAGGAATGATGTCTAGGTGAGTGCCAAGCCAAAGAAGCAGGAATTACTTAAATTCCGCTCTCCAGGCGGTTTTTACAACTGTTGAGAAGAGCTTCTTGTTTAAGAAATGCGGTTGATTTGTTAAGGTTGCCCCTTTCTCCTGAAGTCCACCATATTTTGGTTATTTATACATTTTTAAAAGCATGTAAACACCTTATGCAAATGCACCATTTTGCGGTTTTCCTTCGTTTATCCAGAGAGTGTTCTGAAGCCTGTTCAGCTATCCAGCAGGATTTCTCTGTCGCCAGGGTATGGGCTGAAAACTGCCTCACTCATGTGAGAGCCCCTCAGATTTCCACAAGCTGCCTGCTTAAGAGTTGAGACTAATTGGCTCTGGGGTTTGCAAGCTTACAAAAACATTGTTCTAACTTTAAGGCTATTATGAACTCTTTCAACCATACAGAAAGTAATATAACAGATACCCACGTACTCACCACCCAGGTTTAACAGATGGTAAGATTTTTGCCATCATAAAAATTGACAAGCCAAGCTGATAGGAATACAAGATAATGCAGGATGATGGAGGGGAGAGGTTGGAGGCAGGCACCCTAACGTGAGCAAGAAACTAAAAGAGAAATAGAAAAACTCTAAATTAGACCCGGGGACTAAAAACTCACAATTGTCTGGGCCCCTTGGGATCAGAGGCAGGGACCTCTCCTGCTTCAGAAGTCCCTAGGGGCTTTCCCTTATTGTAATAGGATAGTATGTTTTATTGATAACCCAAAATCGTCAATAAAAAATTAAATTGTGTTCCATTCATGCTACTGTTGGAGAAGGAAAGCTAGTGTGCAACCAATCTGAAAAACATTTGAGTAAATGTGAAAGGCTTAAAAGTCAAATTTTGACACTCACAGTGGGTAGACTGCAGTTTTATGAGAAGTTTAACACATTTCTCTGTGGTGCCCATAGTACTGACAAGAGTGAAAATTCTTTACTGGGAACATAGTTGTCTTTGCATTTTGGGCAACACTTTTTTAGGTAAACTTTTTATTGAAGAACCACATACATGTGGAAAAGTACCTAAATTATAAGTGATGTGTTTTCATCACATGAACACTCATGTACCAATCATGAAACAACATTCCAGGCACCCCGGAACCCCCTGGTAACACCTGTAACTCTCCTCAGTCACGATGACTATTCCTGAGTTCTAACATCTGAGATTAGTTTTGATTTTGGAAACTTTTGGTATAATACAGTCCAGATTGAGGAGGAAAAGCTGTTGGGACTTACTGTTCATGATTTGCTTTTCAAGCGCACATCCTGAGTATTTCCTTTTCACATGTAGATGTTCAAGTTCCCCGTCTAAGAGTCCTTCCCCTGGGGCAGTGCCTGGATGATATGGTGATGGTGATGATAACAACAATGGTACTGATTTTAAAACACTAATTGAGATTGAACAAGGTACTTCTCCTCCCTGTGCCTCAGCTCCCTCCTTGGTATAATGGTGATAATAATCACACCTTCCTCACAGACTTGAGAATTATGTAAACATGTAGAGCATTTAGCATGGTACCTACACCTTGCAAGGACTCAGGTATTTGTGTGTGTGTGTGTGTGTGTGTGTGTGTGTTTGCGCGTGCGTGTGTTAAATGAGGCTAAACCAGGAGAAAGGGAGATGTATCATTAGGTTTTAATATTTTGCCCATTTTTATTTTACTGCTGCCTGATCACACAGATTGTAAAAGGCTTGACTGTTTGGATAAAAGATCACTAAGCCATTGGGTGAAGATACATTTGCTTTCTTTAAAAACTAGAGAATGATATAATTATGACAATGAAATTTATTTTAGTAAATATTGGAAATAATCTATATGTCAATTACATTTCAATAATATACTATTGTTTAGTCTATTACCTAGAAAATCAAATGTGTATGAGAATATAGTAACACTCTGAATTCATGTTTTCAAAGATAATTTAACGATGTGTGCAATGTTTGTGATATAAGTTTAAGCATAAAAATAATTTTAAAATGCAAAAAACAGAGCAAAAAACCCACTAGAGACACAAGGAGGGTGTGCCTCTGAATCATCAGAGGAGAAAAAGCATGAGGAGGGGAAACTGTAAAGTTGGAGTTGCCATCAATTTGATTTCTGAACTTCGATCAGTCTGCAGAAAGTGCTTTTACATTTATTTATTTAAAAAATACTTAAGGATCTCATGAACACAGATAAAACTAATGAAATCTGAATGAGGTCAGTGGATTACATTGATGTCAATTTCCTGTAGTAGTACTGTACTGTAGTTATGTAACGTGTTGCCATTGGGGGAAACTATGTGAAGAGTATATGGGATCTCTCTGCATTATTTCTTACAACTGTATAGAAATCTACAGTTATCTCAAAATAAGACTTAAAAAATACTTACGGAGCTTCATACATATTTTGAGCCCAGGGCTGTCCTGGGCCCTGGAGATACAAGGAGAAACAGCAAGACACTTTCCTGCCCTCAGAGAGGATGAAGTAGGGATGAGAAGGGCCCTTGAACTAGCTTTTAAAAATATACCTATTAAGGTGTTGCATTAAATGGTTTGAAAAGATTTACTGAATATAGAAATGATTATCTACAAAGTCTCCATGTCCTCAAGGAAATATAATCAATCAACATTTATAAGACACCTATTTGTGCACTAAAATTAGTAAGTAGTGATCGTTTAGAATTTGGATTAGATAAAAGGAATTCTGTCCTCATGGTGAGGGATCTCTAGTGTTGGAATGGAGCCAAGGAACAGGAAGGCTGACATCTTGCACTGAAAGCTTTAAAGAGGCTGAATTCACATTTGTCTTTGTAGGTTTTTTGTGTTTCTGCCTGAAAATGGACTAGGTAATCTATATTTTTATGATCCAATGAAATTTCATACATCCAAATTATGTCTTTAGTGGGGAGAGGCTGCTGCTGCTGCTTCATCTTCCTCTCCTTCTTTTCTGGCACTAAGAAATACAGATGATTCACTGCTGATATAATGGAATCCATCTCCCAAGAAAGCAGCCTTTAAACTTTTACCATCTGCCATACATTTCCAGCTATCTAAATTTTCCCTGACATGGACTGAAGGAGTAGGATGAAGGTGGATGGGGCAGGAGACTGTTTTCAGAACCAAAACTAATTGCATGCTGGTTAGGGTGGCCATATAATCTACTACCTAAACCAGGACACTTAAAAAAAATGAAAAGAAAAGCTTTTCAAAAATCTTTTTGTTGAAGCTTAATGTACACGCAGAAAAGCGTACATATAAATATATAGCTTGATGACTCTTCCTTCAGTGATCTCCCACATAACCAGCACGTAGATTGAAAATCAGAATATTAGCAGAAGCCTAAAAATCTCTTGTACATTCCTTTCCAGTTGCTGTACGCTCACAAGGGCATCCACTATCCTGACTTCTTATTGAAGAGTCTTGCCTGTTTTTATACTTCATGTCAATTGAATCATACAGTATATACTTGTATATGTCTGGGTTCTTGGCACTGACATTATAGCTTGGTCCATATCTTTGGGTGAAGTTCTAGTTTTAGATCATTCGTTCTCTTTGCTATATATTATAACATACTATCAATATATCACAATTTATTTAATTCATTCTATTAATGATGGTCATTTGGGAAATTTCCAGGTTTTGGTCACAACAAATGGTGCTGCTAATAATATTCTTATGGTGAACATAAGTACATATTTCTTTGAGTTATATACCCAGGAGTAGAATTGCTGGATCATAAGGTATACATAAGTTTAGCTTAAGTAGATACTGCTAGTTTTCCAAGGTGTTTGTTGTCATTTAAACTCTTACCAGCAAAACATGGGTTCTGATTGCTTCACAACCTCTCCAGTACTCAGTATTTTTCCATGTTTAGCCACTCACATATGTGGCTGAGTTATTCTCATTTCTCTGTTGACTCATGAAGTTGATATCTTTGTTATGTCTATTAGCCACTTGGATATTCTCTTTTGTGAAAAACTTGGACATACTCTTTCGTCTATTTAAATCTTTGTGCATATTTTTCTATTCTTTAGTCTTTTTCTTATCAAACAAAGACACTTAGATGAAGAAACCAGATTGTAAGATTCAGAATTTAGTTTTGGATGTGTTCAGTTTGAGATATTTGAGAGGCATCTATATGGAGATGTTGAGAAGCCATTGGATTATGTGAGTCTGGAGTTTAGAAGAAAGTTCTGGGCTGGAGATGAGAATTTTGGAGTCCCTGCCATGTGGGTTGCATTTCAGTGAAATAGTGAATGAGATCACCCATAGAGCATGCAGAGGGAGGGAAAAGTCCTAGGACTGAGCCTGAGGGGCACCAAGATTTGTTCATAAGTTGGGAGTAAATGAGATGCCAGCAAACAGCCCAAGAAGGAACCACTGAGAGGCAGGGAAGAAGGGAGAAGGAGAAGCCAGGAGAAAAGGATTTCACGATAGGGAGTGTTCAGTGTGTCAAACTGTTCATCTTATGTTGATTCAGAAAAACCCCAAATGTTCTGTCCCCTCTTGTCTCTCTAGCCATCATTGTATACAGACTGCCATGGACCTGGAAATGCAGCAAGCTCCTGATGAAATCCATCCACGCGGGCTTACACACGGTTGCTACCATTCTCGCCATTATTGCTCTGGTGGCCGTTTTTGATTTCCACAATTCCAGGAACATCCCCAATATGTACAGTCTGCACAGCTGGGTTGGTCTGATAGCTGTCATTTTCTACATCTTACAGGTCAGTATCTCAGCGTATTTATAAGTGAGATGTAAAAAGTAAAACAATTTAGATACTATTCATTCGTAGTTTCTTAGAAATCATTTCATTCCCACTGGTCATTGTTCCATTTGTTTCCATTATTTGTATTTTCCCCTGAGGGGGCCCTGGAACTGCAGAATTTGCTTGAATGTGAGGTTTTAAATATAGACACATGGGTGGAGGGAAATTGCCATCTCATAACATCTAAGCTGCCATTGATTGGACTTCACATTCCATGTGCTGGATAAACTAACACAGGCAAGAGCTCTAGGTTTCTTCCCCATATTTTCTGACACTTCTATTTCCTAAGTTTAACTTTATGAGTAAGGAGGTGACTTTTTATCTCTTTGTTAGATTTTGAAGAATTGGTATTTATTTTATTTTCCTCCCGTCTTCATTTATTAAAAACACATACTCTTGAGAGCACTGTCTTTGAATGTAAATTAATGGAGTGAGATAGGAGTTTGGCTGTTCTAGGTCACTAGAGTAAAGTTAATTTTGTATTTTCATTAACTTTTTAATTAAAAAAATTTTTTTTAATTGAAGTATAGTCGATTTACAATGTTGTGTTAGTTTCTGATGTACAGTATAGTGATTCAGTTATATATATATGTATATTCCTTTTCATAGTCTTTTTCAATATGTGTTATTGCAAGACATGGAATATAGCTCCCTATGCTGTACAGTGGGATATCCCTTGTTATTTATCTAAGGTTAATTTTTAAAGTTTTTGGTGTTAACCACTTTGTTGAAAAATCTGTAAACTATGTCGATTCACTTCCTTTCTTTAGTCAGTACATATACAAACTCCTGATCAGGACATCACTTAACTTTACTTTTCTGTAGTCATAGGAGAGTAAGAAACTGGAGTGAATCCACAAAACCCCAAGGCATAGCTTACAATATATGAGTGTACGACCTCTTTAAAAAAGGACCTCTTAGCAGACATTAATTTGTGATTTTTCTTCTTAAAGTAAGACTTTTAAAGCCTTAAGTCTCTTTGAATTTTAATCAAATAAAAGTTTATATCTAGACATGATTGATTATTTAAGTTTGCCTTAGCATGCCTGGAGGTAGGGACTGGGGAGTTGAAAGGTGCCAGACATGAGGGGAGCACAGGGCAGACCCTGTGTCAAACATGATCTTCCTGATCAAGAATGAACAAGAAGACTATCTCATATTGGGTGTCTGAGCCGAGCTCAGCTCTCTTGTCCTCAAAGTTGACTTTCCCTCGGTGTTCTCATCTGGGAGGCAGCTTCCTCCTCCACTGCCCGCTGATGGACCCTCCCCCTTCAGAGAGTCAGATGGTAAGAGCAGGGGCTGTTGAGATGCTGCCAGTTGCTTTGGGGATCCCCTTGGCCTACTGGCATCTCTTGGGGACTTTTTCTCAGCCCACTGTTCTGCTTTCATTGGTCTGTTACCCTCACTTTGCCTCACTTCCTCTGCACCGCTCCAGAATGTGGGATTCTAGGGCCAGATTCTAGGGTTGGATAATTTAACCTATCACAACTATAAATCAAAACTATAAGTAAAATGAAAAGTTGATTCTTTTTTTTAAAAAAAAGGGGGAGGAAGGTATAGCTCAAGTGGTAGAGCACGTGCTTAGCACATGTTTCAATCCCCAATACCTCTTCTATAAACAAACAAACAAATAAACAAACATAATTACCCACCCCCCAAAAAAACTTTAAAAAAAAAAAGACTACAATAGGTAAACCCTTGCAAACCTGACTGAGAAAAAATTAAATATACAACATTCAGAATAAGAAAGAAATATAATCATAAATACAAATAATATTTTAAAGTAAGGACAGATTATTAGATTTTAATATGATAATATTCTTTAAAAAAATCTTAAAGAAAGAAAAAGGATTATTTTCTTGCTGAATATAAACTACAAAATTTGATCCAAGAGGAATTAGAAAACCTAAAAAGACCAATAACATTAGAAGAAATTGGTAAGGTCATTTGAAGTCTATCACTAAAAAAGGCATCAAGTCCAGATTGTTTTAACCTTTAGGAACAGATGCTTTAAGCTGTTCCAATACACTGGGAGGAAACAAACTCCTCTGAGATGTGGCCCAATGTGTACCATACTTCACATCTAAGGTGGCGGCTCTGATGGTAAACATCTCTACCAACATCCAGCAACAAACATCAGCCTAAACTCTAAAATACTGAGGACCTTTCCATTCAATAAGTAAGATATTGATGCTTGCTACCATTTGTCTTTCAAATTTGTTTTAGCAGTTTTAGCTAATATACAAGATAATGAAGAAATCTGTATAAATAATAGAAAATTTGTGAGGTTTTTTTTTCTGTTTGCAGATCATATAATGTATGTCTAGAAACCCAAGAGATGACTAGAATAAAGAGAGAACTTGGAAAAGTGGCTGGATATAAGATAGCCATTCAGTATCTTTTGCCCATAGAAAGTAGAATCCTATAAATCTTAGAGTACAGTACTATAAAATCTTACTGAAAAACAGACAACATGGTATGATTAGAGCGATACCACGTTACTGAAAGAAAATCTCATATGGAGACATCCTTCCCTCTTCAACTAATATTTATGTTTAATATAATTCTCACTTTAAACCCAACGGGAGTCTTAAACTTTATGCAGAGAAACAAATGCCCAAGGATAACCAAGAAAATTTTGAACAAAGTAGTGAAGGGAGCCCTGCTTTATTCAAAACAAGTTATTAACACAGGAATAAACAAAATACATTCATGGAAAGAATAGAGAGTACAGAAAAAGCCCAGGTGTGTCTGAAAGCTTTTTCTGTGACACTATGGTATTTCAATTCACTGGGGAAAGAATGTTTATTTAACAAATGTTACTATCATAATTGACTATCTGTTTGGAAGAAACCAAACAAACAAAAAGACTCTGTACATCACACAAAGGAAGAAAGAAGATTCCGGATAGATTAAAGATATGAGTATAAAAATCTCTAAGTCAATGAAGAGAAAAAGAATGTTAAGAAGTGTATAATCAGAAGTAGGGGAGACCATAAAGTTAACAAGAAAGGAAGAGAAAGACGTATTTGCCTACATAAAATTTTTAAAAAATTAGTCATCTTTCTGTATCTGCAGAGGATTGGGGGACACTTGGCAGGGCCAGTGACATGGGTTGGTAAGAAGAATTTACCAGAAAGGGAGAAGTTTAAGAACAAAGAAAAGTTTAATAGGTACGTTGCCACCGGCAACAGCAGGCCACACAGACCAGAGGTGGCTGCATGTCCACTGAGTGGGAATGTGCAGGGTCGTTTATTGAGAAAGGCGCTGTGAACACAAAGGGATGGGGGAACAGATTTCTGATTGGCTGTAAGTGAGGTAAGGGGCTTCGGTATGTGGGAGGATAGTGGATTTAGGACTCCAGTAAGATGGAGACATGGGCTGACACAAGTAAGGCAGTGGAATTTATGACCCTGATAAGGAGGAGATGTGGGCTGAGACAAGTCAGCCTGAGCTGCAGTGAGGCTGTCATTTCCCAGGGCTGTTCATTCTGTGAAGGCGAACACGTGTCGGGAGTTTATCTCTGGAAGAGGAGCAGGCAGATGCCTAAGGGTGGAAGTTTGGGGGCCACAGGGCCTTAGCAGGCACCTGTTGGCACTGCATTCATGTCTCTTGTCCGTGTAAGAAATGAGTTTGTTTTTCTTTTTCTTCAAGATTTGTGGGAGTTGTGTTAAATTCCTTCTCATTTATATATATTGCTTACATTTTCCATTTTGGAGCTTGTATTTTCTCTCTTTTGTTAGTATTTCTTGATAAATAGAAATTCTTAATTTTAATGAAACAAATTAATCATCTTTTCCTTTAAGGTTATTATTTTTTGTTTTGTTTTGATGACTTGTTTATGAAATCCTCCCCTACCCTGAGGTCAAAACAAACCAGATTCTCAAGTTATACTCCAGACCAGCAGGATCAGAAACCCTGAGGGTGGGGCCCAGCAGTAAGTGCTTTCCCAGGCCCTGCAGGTGATTCAGATACACTCTGATGTTTGAGAACAATTGGCCTAAGAGAAAAGCCTGTAAATAGCCAACAGGTTACACTACAGTCATACTATTGGAAATCCTAATTTCTCCTATGGTTTCTATTAAGAGTATTAAAGTTTTGTCTTTGTTATTTAAGTACTTAATTCATCTGGATGCAAGTTTAGTTCATGATGTGATATGCGCAATTATGAACTGCCTGTTGCACCAGCATTTCCAGATTGGCAAACTTAGGGACGCATTGTATAATTTCTAGAAACATACATTTCCCCATAGCATAATTTCTTTCCTCAATGTGGTACAAGATATGTGTGTAAAAAATCCAAACATCTTTCATTTTTCTCTAATAAGAAGACAAAAGTAGGTAAATTTAGACTTGCTTAATAATTAATTTTTCAGTATTTTATCTTATTTGGAAATGATCTCGACAGTCGATGAATTCCCATCATTTAACTTAACATAGCAAAATTCTAAAGTTTCAAGTTACCAAAAAGATTTGAAGAAACTATTTTTAAGTAGACATATCGTAAAACATAGTTACTCTTAAAGAGTTCACCTACACACTCTTATCTCTTACAGATAATTTACTTATGAAAATATCATCATGCCAATTATTTTTCTTACTGACAGATTTTGTAACAGAGATAACATGAACTTATTTGACTTTTAATAAACCTAGATACAATAAAAGTTTTACATTTAATGCTGTTAACTTTAAAGATAGTCCTGTTAAACTAACAAACTTAAACTTGTTTTAATCCTAGATCACATGATCTTGGAAAAATTGGGGTTAGTTTCTATTACATTTAGAAATATTTAATTTATAAGCAATTACTTTTAAGCCAATTAAAGAGCTTTTTTACAAACTAATTTTGATAATATCATCCAAAGGCAGAAACACATCATACTATAATGTACAGATGGGCATATAGGCAGACACTACCAGAGATCTCATAGCTTCATTTTAAAACTTAGTCATGAATCAGATATTACAATATAAAACTCACTAGTTTATAACAGTTGGAATAAATTAAGTTTACTCACCTGAGTTTAAAAAGGTTTCTTTTCCCATTTGTTCCCCCATCAGTCTCAGTTAAAAAATTGTCTAGATAAGAGTTTCCTGAGAAGACCTGGTAAAACGTTTACGTCTCAGAGGCACAGGGAGATAAATGTAAGCTCCTCCTAAGATAAACTTTTGTTACCTTAAAGTCAGAATTTTGAAAAGGTGTGTGTGTGTGTGTGTGTGTTCCAAACCAGCTTTACTAGTTGTGTACACAAAGCCAATCTGGGGATGTCAAAAGAGCCCCATCTTGGCCATTTCAGGGTGAGATCTTCTTTAGCATAGTTTTCCCATCTCAGTTAGTACTTGCAAGTATAAGCTTCATATGTACATAAACCTGGCCGGTGTGTTAGTCAGAGGTTGATCATCTGGTACTCCTTCTTCTGTTTGGGAGGCTTTCCCCCTATTTTAAAGTCGGTTTGTAAGGATAAAATTGCTATTGAAAACTGTGTTAGGCCAGTGTGCTGTTTGTGAGCTTAATTCCTTTAGGTGTCACCCTAGAGTAGTTTTAGTCCTTTTATGTGTCTCAGCTTCCCTTTCAGCAGTCTAACACCACCTCTGGCACACAGAGCACTGGCTAATCTTTATATGTGCAACCCTGGACAAATGGTGTTTAATCCATGCATGGGTTTTTCTGTGGGACTTCTGCGTGATAAGAGGACTTCCACAAGTTTCTCAGTTGCTTGACAGAGTCTTAGCTGGCCAGGAGCTATTGTCCCTTATCTTCAGAGCTCACAGCTCTCATATGGTATCTTCACTTTTAGTCCAACAAACTCTGTTAAAGTAGCCAATTCAAGAAAAGATGCCAGGTCAGCCCCTTCCTTACCTAATTGCCCAGTCCAAAGCTTCTTAGTGACTTTCAACTGAGAATTCAGGTACCTCTTCCTGAACTGCCTTAAGTTCAAGGAAAACCTGTACCTCATAGTGAGTTTATCCATCACCAATAAAACTCCTGATTCTCAACCAAGATGGGAGATCCAAGACCCCGAAGAGACTCACTTGGTCATCTGGACTCTCCAAAGAGACAGCGGGCACAAGGGTCTGGTCCCTTGCTGGTACCAAGGCTCTGGATCCTTGCAGCATTCAGGTGAAGGAGAGAAGTCTGCTCTGGGTCCCTTCATGGTTGCCAAAACTGTCGACTGATAGAAAAATGCACAACGTGAGGGCTGTAAATTTAGGTTTTATTCTGGGTCTTACTAAGAACTGTAGCCTGAGAGACATCCACTCAGTAGCTCTGAGTAAACTGCTCTGACAAAGTAGGGAAGAAGCCAGTATATATGTCATTTGGGGCCAGAAAATAACTGCAGTCAAGTATTCATCTTGGTAAAAGATTACTGCTAGTCACAAAGAACATATATTTCAAGTTTATGATTTTAGTGTTTTTCTAATATATGAGAGGATGCGAGAATCTGGGTTGACTAGAATCCTTGAGACACACATCTAAATATCTAAGGGGACTATTTGTCCAAAGCACAGAGCATCCTGTTTTTGTCTTCATTTCCTCTGTCTGAAGCGCAGAGTGCACTGTTGGTCAGAGACCACAGCAGGTTAATCCTTGCAGAATTGGATGTTGAGAAAAAATGCTCCTTTGCTTACAGTGAGAAAATAGAGACAATTCAATCAAGAGGTTTGGGTAAGAAGGGGAGGATAAAGAGGGTAGTAACTGGTCAGAGACAAGAGTCATGGCAGATGTTTGGGTGCTATTTTTTTTTTTTTTTTTGACTTTGCATCAGTAGAGAAGGAAAGGTTGTGAATCCTGGAGAGGTGCAATAATCATAGCTGTGTCTTCGAGAAGCAGGTTTCTGAGACTGCTAGAAAATTGGAGGCCACCAACTCCATTGGAATCGAAGAAGGCAAAGAATTATTGGCTTGGGATGATTTTTTGGTTTGTTTGGTGGCAGATAATTGAGGCTGTTCTCTGAAGTTGCCTCTGTTTTTCCCATGCAGTGGTTGTAGGGTCATCTGCCAATAGTGAGGAGGCACCCAGGAGAGCCAGAATTGTGAGTATGGGGTAGCATGGAGGACCAGTTGATAAATCAGACAATAGAAGGATTGTTGATCAGCACTGAAGTGCTTGTAACCGTGAGCATCATAACCACCCATTTATAGCAGTGCTAATCTCCTTGATTGCATGATCTACTCCACTGGTGCCTAGCAGACCAGGGGTAGTCCTGAGGGTGGCTAAGCCAGGCTGAGGTATTCCCAGGTGCACTTGATGAAAGACGGTGCAGCAAGAAGATGTAGGATATTGGAGACAGTGTCCAATTTGAATGTCTGTCATTTCTTTTTATAAAAAACTATGGACATATTCTAGTTGGTTCTGACCAGCCATGTTTGAAGAACACAACTTGCAAATGACCTAAGACAGAGTTTCTCAAAGTGTGGTTCCTAGAACAGTAACATTAGCATCATCAGGGGTGTTAGAAATACAGAGCCTCAGATAGGTTCTACTCTAGAGCTACTGAGTCAGAAACTCTACAGATGGGGACCAGAAATATGTGATTTAATGAAGGGATGAGTGAGTACAGTACCTGCGAGGGATATCTTCCAGGACCCCCATAGTATCCAAGGATGTTCAAGTCCCTTATATAAAATGGTGTAGTATTTGCATATATTCTGTTCACATCCTCCTGTATACTTTGTCATGTCTAGGTTACTTACAATACCTAACACAATGTAAATGCTATGTAAACAGTTGTAAATACAATGTAAATGCTATGTAAATAATTGCCTGACATTCAAGTCTTGTTTTTTGGAACTTTTTGGAATTTTAAAAAATATTTTCAGTCTGCAGTTGTTTGAATCCATGCTGACTGTGTATACATCGCAGAAAAATGAAGAGGAGCTGGGAGGAGCCTTCATATAATAATCTGTAAATCCCTTGATTGCTCATTAAAACCACCTCTATCTTTAAAAAAAAAAAGCATATCATACCCAAAACAAAAGCTAGCTAGGCATGTTTCCTGATCTCATTAATGACTTTTGCAAAGAAAACTTTTTGTTATGTCTAAAAATTTACACATATCTTTTTTTAACTCATCAGTTTCATAAAGTAAGATAAAATTGTCAAAGTAAAGTACATTTGTATCTTTAAAAGACAATAATAATTAACTCAGAAAAGCCCAGGTATTTAACACAGGAACTTTAAGACTAAACTTTTATTGTCTGTTTTTAATTATAAAAGTAATATACATTTATTGAAAAATTCACAAAATCTGAAAAATATAAAGAATACCCTGCAAAACATTGATAATGCCATTATCTAGAGATGTCATAATATTTTGTTTATTTCCTTCAGGTTTTTACTATGTTTATGAATACATAGTTTTAGAAAATTTTAAGTATAATAGGATCATACTACATTTTCACTTTCATATCTAAAAAATAACTTTTTAAATGAGATTTTACTTTTCTTTAGCTCTCGTAAGAACTCCATTTTGATGAAGAACAGTTTTCTGTAGGTGATGGTTCCTAAACACTGGAGCACTTTGCACATAGTTGGCACTTAGTGTTTTAGATTGAACAGAATGGAAGATTCTACTGCCTTCACTTTTAGGTATTTTCCAGACTGCACTTAACCTGTATCTCCAAAATAATTTGAATGACTCAAAAGCAGTGGTCTTTAGACTTCAGTATGTGTTAAGAATCACCCTGACATTCTGTCAAAATGCAGATTCCTGGACCCTGCTTCCAGAAATTCTGAGTTAGCAGATTTGGATGTGGCCCAGGGGTCTCTTTAAATAAAATCTTGTGTTTCTGGTGCAGGTTTTCTATGAACAATACTTCAGGAACCACTAACTTAAAGGGGCTAAGGGATTTTGTAATATTCAGTCCACTAGATTTTAAGTTGACATATTACTTCTAAGATGGTAAGGTTAAGATGATTAAAAGGAAATAAAGAGTGATTATTATAAACTATAAAGTTTTATAAATTATAAGTTTGCATCATTTGGAACACTTACAATCAAAGTTAAGCATTCTATAGTTTTTTCCTTTCCTTTTAAAGTGATTTTCCTTTGTTGAAAAATAAATTTATTTATTTTTAATTTTTTGAAAAAAATTTTTTAATTGTGAAAGTGACATTTAGGCAAATTAAGTAGGTTGCTCCTATAAGCAAATTTCTGATGTCCCATCTGCTTAGATCATTGAACTCTACAGGATTACAAGAGACACACATGATAAATCCTGAAAGAAGAGAAAACAAGAATCATTCAGAACAGTAAGACTCTTAGCAATGAAAAGAGTCAGGAGAACAGAAATAAGGAAAATATATTTTTCGATAGGTAAGTCACAGAAAAGATATGGTGACTTACTCATAGAAATATATTTGTGCTAAATCCTAGGCAGCCACTCACCTGAGCCCCATTTTTGTATAGAAAGCACAGCCTGTACATGAGGATGCTGGCCCGTGGATACTAATAGAATCACCAAAGTTCACTGAAGGAGAATTAGGAACATTCTGAAACACCAGGGGGGACTCTCTGAACCATTTCTAATCTATTCAGGTATTTGTGGTATTAAAGGACGATAAAACATGCAAACCTGCCTATCGAATGCATTTTCAATTACTTTCCATTCATCACCATTGCCTGTAAGCTGATTCTAAATGTGTTTTAGGGCATCACTCCCCTTCAGCCTTCATTCTTCTCTATCCCCCGTTAAGCCTTTGTTCTCAACCAGGAATAGTGAACATGATGTTAGCGTTTTCTCTTCATTCTCCTATCTGCTCCTAGTTGCTTTGTTAGGGTGGTAGATCCCAAAGAGATACCTAAAAAAAAGTCCCTTTAAACTCAGTAACTTAATGGTCACTAAGTCATCTTCATTTTCTTGAGGAGAACAGACTACTTAACAGGCAGCGGGTGTGGGGTAATAAAAACAAAACTGCGAAAGCATTAGTGGAATAGTTTACCTAGGAATCTTGTCTTCTCTGCAGAGAATTATCCCACTAGGGATTTAATTATCAAGGAAATGGAGAGAACTTTTCTGCAGAACTCACTTCTTCCTCCTAAAACAAAATTGCCAACTTTTTTCCACATAATTTTTTAGAGTGAACTGACTAAATGTGTCCTATTGTTTTTGGATGTAGTGACTTAAGAATCTTTTACTTCCCTTCCTACTTGGCAACCTTGGGGACATTGATAAAAACAAACAAGTATGTATCAGAATGTTCACTGTAGCCTTGTTAACAATAGCAAAAAACTGGACACAGAAGCATTCATTAATAGGGAACTGAATAATTTATGTTACCATCTTAAATTAGAATATTAGCCATGAAAAAGGATAAACTAGGTAAGCATGTGTTGACATGCAGAGATCTCCAAGATACACTATACAGGGGAAAAAAAGCAATATGCAGAACAAATACGTATAGTAAAACCCACTACTGCTTTTAAAACCTCTCTTCCTCTCTCTCTTTACACACACATGCACGTATACCTATTTCATCATAGAAATTTTCTGGAAGGACTTGAGAAAGTGATAATAGGTGTTACTTTTGAGTGGAACCGAAGTGGGGAAACTTCATTTTATGCCTTTGGATCTATATGACATGTTTTCTCATTTTGTACATATTGCTTTTATAATAATAATTTTAAAATCAGTTAAAACTTAAAATTAAATGATAACCTTTGAACTTTTTGATGTTTAGCTTCTCCTAGGTTTTTTCGTCTTTCTGCTTCCTTGGGCTCCACTCTCTCTCCGAGCACTTCTCATACCCCTGCATGTTTATTCTGGGCTTCTCATCTTTGGGACAGTGATTGCGACAGTACTTATGGGAGTGACCGAGAAACTGATTTTTGCCCTGTAAGTTGCATAGTTTTCCTAATACTTTTCAATTCTTAAACTGTATAATGTTAAATACTTGTTCCATTGGGAAAATGTAATAACATTTTTTAAATGTTGAAAATAAAAAGTTTGGATATTTATTTTTGCAAATGAAGACTATTATACATGTAATGTACCATTAATAATGCTTGGAAGAAGAACCAAAAAGTCCAACAAATTGTACCACTCTTACAAAACAACTCTTGAAGTTATACATGCTCTTTCAGCCATGTTGATGTGCATATTTTTATAGTAACTATAATTGTAGTGTACGTACATTTTGTGTTATCCTTTTTTCAATTTTTAAGTGATACGGGTGTTCCAGATGCTATATTGTTTTCATACTTACAGTATTTCATACAATTCCTTTGAGTGAATTATAAACATTACTTAAATTTCTCCTTAATATCAAGCTTTAAGGGAATTTACACTGAAGTTCTGCCAATGTGTGTTTTGAGCAGATAAATTCAAGACAGTTTGCCATGTCACTGTTATCACCCTATTTGTAACTGGACACACTCTCTCCTTTTTTGTAGGAAAGATCCTGCATACAGTACATTCCCGCCAGAAGGTGTTTTCACAAATACCCTCAGCCTTCTGATTCTACTGTATGGGGCTCTCATTTTTTGGATAGTCACCAGACCACAGTGGAAACGCCCTAAAGAACCAAATTCTGTCCTTCTTCAGCCAAATGGAGGCGCTCCAGAGGGAGTGGAAAGTTCCATGGCAATGAACTTTGGCAATGTGGACAAATCAGATTCAGAGTTAAACAGTGAAGCAGCAGCGAGGAAAAGGAACTTCACCCTTGACGAGGCTGGACAGAGATCCACCATGTAAAACGGGGTAGAGATATAGCCACGTAACTTCACTTTAAAAAACCAGCTCTACAGTTTAGCTTCTCGTATTTAGCCCTAAGATGGTTGGGCTCCACTGAGTCCATATTTATTCTAATCATAAAGCAGAGTATCTTGAATGCATTTGTATTGATTGAGGCCTATGAACTTACCTGAATTAGAAAGGAGATGATCAAAGTAAATAATAGTGGATATAAATTGTGGTGATGTTACCTCTCCCTGGTTGAGGACCAAAGCATTTAGCACAGTGCCTTGAACATATGATAGAACATACAATCAAAATGTGTCTGTTGGTTGGTAAATTTGATAAACTAAACTATCCCTGGCCTCTTGTCTTGCAGTCATTTTCTGTTAATTCTGGGAGTCCAGTCTTGAAGTTTTAGAATGAGGTCATGAATATCTGGGACAGGGTTTATGCTCCACAGATATCATGACTAGAGTACAGAAAAAAATGTAGGAAAGTAACTGGTTCCCTTTACCCTGTGCCTGCCCTCTGCTCCCTCCCTGGCCAGTTTGGCCTTAGGTTGGCCCTGGGGACCAGGGTTTGTATTAGGGTATTTTGGAGCAGTGACTGGGTTGTAGGTAGCTGAAGAAATCTCCAGCTGGTCCTGGAAGTTTTTCCAAAACCGACTTAGTCTCAAGGCTTACTTGGGTTCAGTGTACTTTATGATCCAGATTCCAAACTTAATTAGAATGAGAATATGCATGAATGCTTAAGCAGTATAAACCACTTAACAAATCTCAAAGAGTACTTTACTCCAAGTTTCTGGGGTTTTGTTTATACATGGAACTTACTATGTGCCAGACACTGTTCTAAGCACTTTATAAACCTTAGCTCATTAAATCCCCAGACAAAACTTATGCAGTACGTACTGTTAAAATCTGTTTTACAGATGAGAGATGTGAGGCTTGGAGAGCTTAGTCACTTGCCTGAAGGTCACACAGCTCATAAGTGGTGGAACTGAGATTCAAACCCTGGCAGTTTGGCCAGGAAATTCATCATGGGCACCCTGCCACTGCCAAAGTGTCTACCTTGATGCCTCTTTGATCTTTAAGTTGTGTCTTGGTGACAAAGAAAGGATTAGGCAAGAATATCCATAGCATCCAAGATTCCTCAATTTCAATTTTTGTTCTTCAGGATCTTAGCTGCTGAACAGCTTTGGGTTTCGAGATAGGAAAGACTGACTTCATAGTCTGCCCTTCCCTAGGGGCAAGAGCTAGGGTCTTTCCTGATTTTGGTGGAATTTTAGGGGATACCTTGAGTTTTGGATGGAGACTTAGAGATGACAACTTTCCTGCATGGAGACCTCTGTCTAGGCTCTGGACTGACTTAAATTAAAACCTAGAACAGTGCCTATGCTGAAATGATGCTTTTCATTTTGGGGTTGATTTTTGGTTTCCCTGCAATTTTATACTGGAGCATTTTAATGTTGATTAAAAACCTTACAGTTTATACCAAATAAACTTAACATTTTTGGTGCTTAGTGAATTTCCTTTTAGGGTAACTGGTAATTACTTCCATAGACTGAGTATGAGCTACACTCCATAAGGTCCCTTAAGCTTCATGGATAACCATTGAAGAGTCTCTGGCCAAAATACTGTTTTCTTCTTATTTAATTCTATTTCCCAAATTGTCAGTAGTGTCGTAATGATTCCCAGTGTCCAGCCCAGTGCCTGGCATGCAGTAGGAAGTAAATTCAGTATAAGTGGAGCATGCTGCAATTTTGGTGTTAAGTGGAAGGAGTAATTGTATCATCACACACAGATGTATTTTGGTAAATGGATGTTTCATTACATAGAGGTGCACAAAATTCCAGAGTTTTCTGAGGGGAAGGGATTGGTGACAGCCCCAAGGATAGAAGCTGCCATTCCATTTCACGTAGGCCAAGAAGGAGGTTATTAGTGAACAGTTAATTCTGGATTTGGCACTAGACTCTTCTGCTCCATTGAGAAGACTTTGAGCACCCCTCACCTCAGCCCTTTATTTTATCCTTCTTGTGGGCTAATGTGAGGGTAATCTTACAGATATTATAGGAACTTCTCTTTCTTTCTCAACCTTTATGAAAACAATGCATAGTAAAATATATCTAGAAAACCTTTCTGCTTGAGACTTTTCTTTTAATGGGCTTTTTTTATTCTAATGATAATTGTACCTTTATCTTTCAAAAGCTGAGATTTCCTACCTAAAGTATCTCCCCCAAAAATATCTCATTAAAAAGCCCACAAAAAGAATAGGAGAGAAGAAAGCCTTGAGTATCAATTCCAAAACAGTGATTGAAATCTTCCCAAATAATTATAGCTTATATCATCTGCAGAGATAGCCTGGCTTGGCTTACCCCATAATCTAATTTCAGAAGAAAAAAAGCCTTATTTTAACACTTGTCTAAATCAACACTAAAGCATTTTGTCTCAAAGGGTTTATTGAGAAACTCAAAGGAATATTCTTTTTAAATTAATGTTATCAAATGTGTACAGCTTCCCGATTGCCTCGTGTCCAACTAAATCCACCCTCCCAAGTCCTTCTTCCCTTTCTTTGCGTGGTCTCATTTAAGTTGTGTGGGTTAGAAACAGTATCTTAGATCTTACAATCAAATGACAAAGAAGGTAATTGCCCTTATTAAGAAATACTGACAAGTGGCTCCTGTTTTCTAAAGGACAAAATAAAGATGTCTCACTTTTAATTAGGCTCTTTTCCCTGCTGGGTTGGAAATTCCAGTGCAATACCAGTTGACTACAACTGCCGAATCTGAAAGCCCAAAGGAAAAAATAAAGCTTTTTGCTAATTTTATTGCAACACGGTGGCATTTTTATCTTTGTATGTCCTTTTTTAGATAACTGACAGAAAACTGTAACTGCTTAGAGCTGCATAGGAAAGTATAGAAGAACGAAAACTATTTATCCCTTACAAGGTACCTGAAAACTTTTAAGTGGAAAAGATTTCTATGTTTAAATTTGCCTTTTTGTCTCAACACATTTATGGAAAAATATTAAATAGCCTGAATATTTTATAATTTTGTAGAAAAAATATACATCTATTTTTTTTCTTGGCTTGTTTTTATATAGTAATAAAAGTTATTTTGGAAGCTATTTGTGTGTGTTACAATTTGTCCAGGCATGAAGTTGTAGGCATTGTTCTGAAAGTCTCTTTCCCATGTTTTGTTTGTTTGTTTTTCAGTGGGGAAAATTTTTTTTGAAGTTTGTTTATTGAAAATGCTGTCAGATCTCTCTATAAAGTGTACTCTAGTACCATACCTTTTACACTGCTAGAAGGATCTGAGGACAGTTTCAGGATTGTCAGGGTGTTCTCCTCCATATAAGATCTGAACTGGAGCCATCTGTAGTGTGGAAGGGAGGCAAGATGTAGGCAACCAAAGCTGATGAAGTTTAAGTTGGAAAAGCACGGAAGAAGAACCTGTTAAAAGTGCTGCTTATTACAACTCTGTGATTATAGTAACTTACCCTTGAGAAAGTGCGTAATTCATACTGGATGAACTATTGGATTTTTTCCAAATAAGAAGAACAATTAGTATCTAAGTAGTACTCACCCAGTCTTAGTTTAATTGCTCATGTAGTCTTTTTTTCACCTACTTTTTGTCTCCTGGGAAGTGTTAGTGGTATATTATGTTGTGCAGGTATAATAACACTATACTATTATATGTCCTATTATGCAATAGAGCTATAATATTTTATGCGAACTGGATTTGTATAAGTTACATCATACTTTGTCACTGATTTATATTATTAATTTCAAGGGTACTGTATTTAACTTCAAATTGATCTTAATTGATAAGTACTTTTTTTTAAGGACAGATATTGATTTTAATTAGAACAAACAGCACCTACATGCTATATTAATTTTCACATCTTCCTACAAAAAAATTCTTTTAAAGGTTGGTTTTCAGTTCTGTGAGGTTGATTAGACAGAGCGATATAATTAATGCATTCATAGATTGAACAATACCTAAGCAAGCTTAAGTACTTCTAAAAGCATTATTGTGAATGAACAGCATAGATGGAAACGTCCTTAATACATTAGATTCTTGTTTATGACCAGTGAATGGACACTTAACAGACTTCACTGGAGTCTCAAAAGATGATGGCAAGTACTTTCGACATTTTGTAATATATGGCTCACACACAGTATCATGTAATTTTAAATATATTAGCTCATTCAGTTTGATTTGCAATTGCGCTAGACGTATAGTGCCCACAATGCCCCGACCCATCCAGGCAGCTCCGTTTTACTGCCTGTGCATTACCCACATTTCCTCAGCCACAGCTAGTCGGATAAGGTGGGGAGAGAACACATCGCCCACATTCCGCCTCTTCATAGCTGGCCAACACACCGTGCAGTGGCCTGGCATGAAATGAGAATGTCCTCTTTCATTTCATTCCAGATTGATGAATGAGGATTTCAGAGGATTTTGGTTCTCTCTCTTCTAGGAACTCAGACTGGAAAATACTTCAAGCATAAGTCAGTGAGAACAGAAGCTAAATGAACGTCTGGAGACACAAGCCATAAGGGATCAGGAAAAAGTCTATAAAGAGCCAAATAGATTTTGTGGATCACAGTTTCTGTTGCAACTACTCAGCTCTGCCCTTGTAGCCAGTAGATGCCACAGATAATAGTAAATGAATGAGTATGACTATGTCCCAAAAAAGTTTTATTTACAAAGGCACTGCAGACCACATTGGGCCCACAGGCCAAATTTTGCCAGTCCCTGGTCTAGACCGTGAGGTAGGGCCGTGATAGTTCATGGTAGGCTGAAATGGTGAGAAATCAAGAATTATGTAGTAAAGAGAAAATGCTGATGGGAAAGAGGAAGAATTGGTAGTTGATGACAGGAAACACAGTGGACAGTGGAGCTGAGCCATCATGCTGGTGAGGAAAGCTAGACCAGAACACCTGAAGGCTACCTGGAGAGAGACCCTGGAGGGTGAGAAGTCCCCTTGGATGTTCAAGCTTCAGATGAGCTCACATGTATGAGAGATTCCAAGTGAGATCAGCAGAACTACCCAGCTGAGTTCCAGTCAGCCTACAGAATCATGAGAAATAGAACATTGTCCTTAAGTCACTGTGTTTTGTGGTAGTTTGTTACGCAGCAGTGGATGTGATACATCATTCTTATTTTAAAAATCTAAATGGGTGTAGACTCAATCTAAATATAAAGTGTTTTCCAGAGTATGTTCTGCAGGGTTTATTACATTTTCCTTAGGGGTTTTATTTTGTTTTGATGAAAAAAGAAATTTTGGAAACAGGGTTAAAGAAAGTTAAACAGGTTTCTCTAATGTAGAACTTTGCAAACTTTTCCCTCCAACATCTCGTTATGAACATTTTCAAGCATACAGAGAAATGGGAAGAATTACAGAGTAAACATGCACATACCTACCCCATAGAGTCTATAATTAACAATTTGCTACATTTGCTTTATCACATTTCTATCCATGTATCCACCCCTTTATTCATCAAATATTCAATCTTAAATTTTTATACATTTCAAAAATTTTTATACATTACAAACAATAGTAAATTAGTACAGGTGGACATTCTTAGTTTGTTCACTGTCACAGAGGGAAAATATTCAATATTTTATCATTACATGTATCATATACAACCTTCATCAGATTGAGGAACTTTAATTTGTTGAGTTTTTTAAAGAGTCATGAATTGAATTATTAAATTGTGTCTAATGACTTCTGTATCTACCAAAACAATCATATTGTTTTTCTCCTTAATTCTGTTAATATGGTAGAACATATTGATTGGTTTATGAATATTGAACCAAATTTGCACTCTGTCATCTGTATTACAACTACATATGTTATAAACCAAAATATAGTGTTAAAAATTTTGCTTTATATAGTAATATGTATTTTAAAGAAATGAAGACATACTCAGCCCATATTGTAAATTAAAAAATCTTCTTACCAAGTAAGTGAAAAAAGAAGGGAAGACAAAGGAAATGCAGAAGTTAAAAAATAGCCTTTTATTAAAATTTACCCACATATTTACTTTCCCGGTGTTCCTCATCCCCTCCTGAAGTCTAAGTTTCCATCTGGCATCATTTACCCTCATCCTGAACAACTTCCCTTGACAGTTCATTACAGCAGGTCTGCTAATGATAGATTCTTCTTACTTTCATTTTCCTGAAATATGTATATAATTTTCAGTTTTGAAGGATATGTTCACTGGAGGTAGAATTCTGGGCTGACAGATTTTTAATTCTGGCACCTTAAAGATGTCATTCTATTGTGTTTTGGCCTTAATAATTTCTAATGTTAAGACAGTAATCAGTTGTTTATTGTTCCCTTGTGTGTAATGTGTCCTTTGCTTCTGGCTGCTTTCAAGATTTTCTTTTTAGCTTTGGTTTTTAGCAGTTTAATTAAAATATACCTGGGTGTAAGCTTTTTTTAAAAAAAAAAAAATCGTGCTTTGGGTTTTCTGAGCTTCTTGAATGTATTCTTTATCAAATTTGGGAAATTTTTAGCCATTGTATCATAAAATATTTTTCTGCCCCATTCTCTCTTCTCATACTAAAACTCTGTGTACAATGTGTTTGAGCTTATAATATTGTTCCCAGATCACTGAGGCTCTGTTCATTTTTTAAAATTATATACATTTTTTAGTAAACAAGAGTTCAAATCATTTTACATTTCTATAGTCCCTCTTCTACCTAAAAAAAGAAGAAAAAGCTTTTAATTTGGAAATAATTGGCTGTATGGAAAATCATCTTTATTAATTTTGGGGGGTAATTAAGTTTTTATTTATTAATTTATTTTAATGGGGGTACTGGGGATTGAACCCAGGGCCTCATGCATGCTAAGCATGCACTCTACCACTGAGCTATACTTTCCCTCTGCAAATTATCTTTAAAGATTTCTTGTCTTTGGAAAAAATGTCCAGTAGAAAGAGAGTGGACAAATACAATGTCATACTACTAAAAATTTATGTTGTCAAAAATTATGTTATAGGTAGTTAGCAATATGGAAATATGTTCATAAAATATTAGTAAGTAAAATAAACAATGTATAAAACAATTTGTAATTGTGGATGTGAATATATATAATACATATGCATATACACATAACTGGAAACATAATGTATCATATAGTTAATTAGTTAATAGTGTTTCTCTTTGGGGCAGAGTAGGATAATGGACATTTTAAATTTCCCTCTTTTTGTTTTACCTGTATTTCCTATAATTAACATGTATTAATTTGTACTAACATAAACATTTACAAGTACTTAAAATTATATGTTATTGAGACAGGCTGGGACCTGAGACCTGGGACTATTTACTGGAGTGCTTGCACCTGGACAAATGTCTCCTACAGCAACAGAATAAAAAGAAACTATAAAGGACTAAAACTTAACTGCATGCATGCACAGTTGGGGTGAATTATGAACAAAAAAATATAAAAAGGCCAAAATCCAACTGCCACTTCGGAAGTGCTGGGAGCAAAAGCAGGGTAATATGGAGGATCCTTGCTGGGAGCAAAAGCAGGGTAATATGGAGGATCCTTGCTCACAGCACCACCAAGGCTGTGGGCAGATCATCTAAACAACTCCTCTGCCCAGACCCACGGACCCACCCCTACCCTCACCCCATTTAAGGGGCCGGCTCAGGTCCCACCGCTTCGGAGAGCGAGCAAGAGCAGCTGTTGCTTGTTTTCACTCCCTCCTGCTGCAGCAGAAGTTGCAATAAAGCCTCGCCTGAATTTCTCGTCTGGCCCCTTATCAATCTCCATTGATTAAAGAACCCAAGAACTCTGCCTAGTTGAAAGCGTCCAAAACCTTGTTCAGTTTAAATTAACAAGAACTCAAAGACAATATTTTAAAAACCAAAATAAATACTTTCTTAACACCAGGAATGAGAGACCAGAGCATCTGCCAAGAACCCAACTTGGTCAGTCACCCAGGTGGCCCCAGGAACCGCTTGCTTTGCAGCGCTGTGGATCCCCATCTCTGGAGGCATAGACTTGCGCAAGTCTTCCAAATGTAATGCAGAGTCCTGGAAACCGAGCCAAGTGGAATCCAGAGCACTGGATAACACAGGAAGATCTAGATTCTGGTAAGAACTCTGCCACCATCCAGGAGTGTAACTTCAAACAGGTCACTTGATCTAGTATCCTCTACAAAAACAGGCCTTTCTTATTCACTCACCACTCACTCACTGAGGCGCTCCTGTGTGCACAGGCACTGCCCGAGGTTCAGGCTGGGATGCTTTGAGCCTGTTATTTCACAGAATCTTACCCAATTTAATTTACACCACCATTCCCATCTTACAGCAGAGAATTATCTAGAATTCTCAAGATTTAAGAATGGAGTAAACCTTTTGTGATCTAGGTATTGAAGGCTCTAGAAATAAGAGAAAGTTAGTGGTCCTTGTAAAGATGATGTAAGAGGCAAGACTGGGGTAAGGGCTAAACAAAGGAAAGAGGGATGGACCAGAACCGAATCCACGTGGCTGAGAACAGCTTGGAGGAAGCAGGCAACGCAGAGAGCCTCTGAGCAAAAGTGGTGGGGAAAGGTGCAGATCATGGTGGCAAGTTCCTAAGCCTGATTGTCTAAATGCCTTATTTTCCTCAATGTACAACTCACTAGTCTTTTCAGGCAACCACAGCCTGAACCAAACAATGCTGATTTGTTTGCTGTTATGGCAGGAGAGGGAGAGATTAAGCTAAACATCTTTGTCCTTGGAGATTTAATACTGAACCTAATGGTTAAGATCACTGGTTTTCACAACTATAGGGACCATGCGCCCACATCAATAGACACTGGTGTTTTGTTCTAGAAAAACTACACAGACTAAACATGATCACAAAGGACAGAATAGTGTCGGGAAAAGTTCTTTTTACCCTTCTCAGAAGGTATTTAGACACATTACTAGACACAGCATTATATTTTGGTTTTGGTATATTATAACTGGATTGTTTTTCGTTATTGCACAACAGCATGCATACCAAGAAAATTCAAAGGCCTATCAGCATTAAACAATGGGAAAACAAACTAGTTGGAACACACTCACATAAAGACATGCGCTTGTGTTCAAACACACACAAACAGACATGGAAAAATGCTATCTAAGAATTTTAACTGTGAGACCAAAAATACCTTTGGGCAAAAGTTGATGGATACATTCCTTCTTTAGGAGAATTCAAAGAGTCCAGTGTCATGCAGCTTTAAAGGACTCCCCTCTGCTCAGTTGCCTTAGCCAAATCTGGGGCCCGTCAGGTAAAAGTGCATTGTGTGTCGAACTAGAGGGTGGTTGATGGGGATGTAGACCCTAGTTAGGTGCTCTGAAGTCGGGACTGAAGATGTTTCTGGCTATTTTGACAGTTTAATTCATTAAAAGACCATGAGCATCAAAGTAAGCTCAAGTTTCATTCCACATACAAATAATAAAGTTCTTCAATTCATATCACACATGGCTGATGGGTTCTCCTCCTCATGTTAAGAAGCTAGAAAAGCTCAATTAAGATCATCTTAATGTCACTCAATTAATAACTGGGATCATATTAATCCAGAAATGTGCCATTTGAGGATTTTTCCAGATATTACAAGGATAGACACATGCTCTGTGTATATTCTAACATTACTGGACAATTTTATGTGTGCCAAGACCTACTAAAGCTTCTGCCTTTGCCTCCCTCTCCCTCACATGTCTAGAGCTTGGCTTTCCTAGTCAAATGTTGTGGCATTGTAGTGCTTTACAGATTGTACCTTACATATTATGTTATTAAATATGGAAAGTAAGCTCTGTGGTTCCACATCTTATCACTGACTAATTGTAAGATCGTCAGCAGGTCAGTCTCTCTGAATTACAGCTTCTACATCTGTAAAAAATGGGGGTAAGAATGCCTTTTTACTGGTGGTTTAAAAACAGGTCCTCAAATTCTTTGACACTCCTCCCATTAAATGGTAGCTTCCAATTCCTCTCCCTTTATGTGTGAGCCAAACTCAGTGACTCACATCTAAAGAATGGAATGTGACAGAAATAATACTGTGTGGCCTGGGAGATGAGTTTCCCCCTGACTCTCTCTCTCTTGGAATGCTTACTCTCGGAGCCTAATCACTTCACCATTTGATGAAAAAATCAAGCTGTTTCACAGAAAGGTCACGTGTAGATATTCCAACAACAGTGAGGGATGAGCTCCTGGGGACAGCCAACATCAGCCACCAGACATGTGAGTGGGTGAGATTTCAGAATATTCTAGCCCCCAATCTTTGAGCCAGCCCAGCTGACTCTGAGTGCAGCAGAAATTGTCTTCTCTAAATTCTTCCCAAAAAGTGTAGATTAATGAGCAAATAGCTGTCATTACTATTTTAAGCCATTAAGTTTGTGGGTGATTGGTTATGCAGCAACAGCTAACTGGAACAGATTTTGGTACCATAACAAAAAAATGAAAACATGTGGCAGTGACTTCAGAACTGGCCAGCAGGCAGAATTAGGCAGGGGCTTCAAGGGACTGTTGAAGGAAACCTCATGGTTCTTAAAGAAGTGATTGGTTCAGGCTGACAGGAATGTGAGGCAGTGTTATTGGGAGCTGTCACACAGTGGTAGGAAGTTGCGTGTGTGACCGATGGTAACATGGAAGAAAGGAAATATACCAAATTACCTGAAAGACCTATCGAAGGAGATTTTTGGGGAGATCATTGCTGGTGCTGCCTGGTTATTCTCATCGTCTACAGTAAAATGCAAGAGAGAGAAACTAAAGAAAGCACTGTTAAATACACAGGCGTTGCTAGGTTTGAAGTAACAATTCTCTAACAGAGAAGAACAAATCTGAGTCCATACTAGATCTGTTCCTTTTGCTCTAACCCTGTGCTCTGTTTCCTGTGCTTAGTCATGCTGGTTCTGCACCTTTTGCAAAAGAATGTCACCTAGAGCCTGAAATATACAGGATGGCCCATTCTCAAGGCTTTGACTTTAAGGGTATAACAACACTTTTCCATTCATACAAAGATAAAAAGTTGTAGAACAGAGAATAACATTGGTCTTGTTGGAGGTTTACAGGAGCATCCTGACCTGACCTCCCTGGACAGCTGCAAGAACAAAGGCTTCTGACACCAAGAAGTTTGCAACAACCAACCACATCTCCTCCCCTTTTAGTATAAAAGGAGCCTGAACGCTGACTTGGGGAAGATGGTTCTCCAGGACATTAGCCTGTCATCTTCTCAGTCTACTGGTTTCCAAATAAAGTCGTTATTCCTTGCCCCAACACCTTGTCTCCGGATTTCTTGGCCTGTCGTGCAGCAAGGAGAAAGAGTTTGGACCCTGTAATGGTTTCCCTTCCTCAACTCTCTATATAGCAAAAGAAGTGGCTTCCAGGTGAAGCTCCAATCCAGAGTGGTCATGAGACACGGCCCGAAGGTGAAGCCAGGCTCGTGAGTATAAAACTCTTTGTTAAGACTCCAGGAAGTTTTAAGGTATTGCTGCATAGACTCTTTCTTACAAAAGACCTGCAACCCATAAAGACGTTCTCAGCCAGCAGTTTTGGAGAGACTAAGACAGAGAAAGGCTAAATGAGATCTGTGGGTGTGGCTTTTGCCTCACGGAGTTGGTTATAAACTGATTCATGAGAAGCCTACGAAGTTTTGGGGTTTTTTTTAAAGCATTATAATCAACCTAAAACAAGAGACATTCAGGCCTTTGAATTCCCAAAGTGCAGGAAGCGATCTAAGAGAACTACTCAGTTGGAAAGAGAGGCTACTGTTAGTGGAAAAGAAAAAAATGACTCAAAGGGTGAAATCAAAGGTCCAGCTATGGTGAATGGCTTCCAGGAAGGAGGATAGAGTCCTGATCAGGGAAGCAGCAGCACGCACTCAGGCGGATTTCAGAACTGCTGTGGACAGGGGGTGCTGTGTGCTTCCTGTTTTTCTCCTTTTGAACATAAGTGTCTACAGCTTGTCCCACAACTGGGTATTGGGTGTGGTGGGCAGATGGCTTGTCTCTTGATTCACAGGCCTTCAGATTGGGAGGAGATGCACTCAGAGGGCAGTACCCAAGGAGCCTCAGGCACTCCTGGACCTGATTTACATGTCCAGATCATGGACCTTCACCCTGATGCTACCAGAGGTACAATGTTTGAGGGACATGGAGGAGGGGAGTGAGTATATCTTACACGTAGGGGGAAATGTAAATAATTCATGTCCAATGGGCCAATTGTGATGGTCTTAAAATATGTTCACAAATTCTTTAATATTCTTCCCTTACAAAAGATAGAGCCTAATTCCCCTCCCTTTGAAAATGACTGGCCTCAGTGACTTGCTTCTAACAAGTAGAATACGGCAGAAGCGATCCTGTGATTTCAGACAAGATCACAAAAGGGGAGGCAGCTTTTGCCTTGTTTCTCTTCTCCTGGCATGTTTGCCTTTGGAACCCAGCCACCATTGTGGGAGGCAGCCAAGCAGCCACGGGGAAGGGCCGTGTGTAGGTGTTCTGGCCACAGCGCAGCTGAGGTCCTGGCTCCCAGCCAGCAGCACCCGGCAACCTGTGAGTCAGCGAGTATTCAGATGGTCCCAGCCACCAGTTTCAAGCCACCCCAGATATGCCACAGGGAGCAAAAATAAACTGTCCTTGCGAGCCCTGCCCAAATGACAAAATAAATGCAATCACTGCTTTAAGGCACTATATTTCAGGGTGATTTGTTATGTGGCAACAGATAACTGGATGCTGATGTGCAAACGGTTACAAGGAAAAAGCCACATGTGTAAATACAACCTGGTAACACTCACAACATGGTAAGCATTACAAATGACAATTTCTTCATGGTCCTCAGCTTTATCACTTACTAGCTCTGGAACCTTTAGCAAGTCAGTCTCCTGAGCTTCAGTTTCTGCAACTGTAAAATGGAGATGAAAATACTTGTCTTAAAAAAAATTCATTTATGAAGATTATAGAGCAACAAGGAAAATAATGATATATTGTAGATTATAAAACTAGATTCAATGATTACAACTGTAAAAATGTGCACATGAGAAATAGATGGATTAGTGGCCTTAAAATTAATTTTTTCCTTCCATTTTCCAAATTTCTATAGGATTATTTACTTTAGTAATAGAAGAATGTATTTTCAAAAATCCCATTGTGCACTCCCAGCCCAAACCCAGGGAGTGAGTTAGTTGTTATTTCTTGTCAACCTCCCAGCTGGTTAAATCAGGTAAATGATTTGGAAGAGGAACAGGGACAAAACAGCATCCTGTCCATTGGAGTTTGGGGCCAACAGAAGATTGACTCCAGCACCCAGATTTCTTGCCTCCCCAGCAAGTGCACCATCTCTTCCACCTGTAACCTCTCAATACCAGTTAGTTTTCACCTACATGGGCTAAGCATTAGAACTAAGGCCACATGAAATGCCCTTCATTTGAATAATCGGAAGTCGCAGCTATCTGAGCTTACAGGCATGTAATCCAGTGATCAGGGCAGTCGGTCAAAATGCATGGGTTGGAAACCTGCCTCCCCCATGTATTATCTAGGCTCTTTGCAGATGTAAGTAATGATCTTAAGAGGAGATCCTCCTGGATTACACACATGGACCCTAAATCCAATGGCACAGACAGAGAGCAGAAGGCCATGTGAAGATGGGGCAGAGACTGGAGCTATGCAGCCACCAACCAAGGACTGTCTGGAGCCACGAGAAGCTGGAAGAGGCAGAGAACAGATCCTCCCTTAGAGCCCCAGAGGGAGGACAGCCCTGAGGACACCCTGATTATAGCTTCTAGCACTCAGAACAAGTGAGAGACTACCTTTCTGTTGTTTAAGCCACCAACTTTGTGGTAATATGTTATGGCAGCCCTCAGAAAGTAATGCAACAGATGAATCTCACATATCATAACATTGGAGGAAAAAATTCAAGTTATAGGAAAAAAAGATTTAAATAAAGTTCTTAAAAACATGAACAGTGATACTTTATATTATTTATAGATACATCTATATTGATAAAAGCATAAAGAGACAGTGAGAATGAAACACCAAATTTAGGGCAGTGGAAACCATGACTCAGTGGGAAGGAAGGGGCCACAATGGGGGTTCACAGAGGGCCTCACCTGTGTTGATAACATTTTGTTTGTTTGTTTCTCTTTTTTTTTTTTTTTTGTAGGGGAAGGTAATTAGGTTTATTTATTTATTTTTTAATGGAGGTACTAGGGATGGAACCCAGGACCTGGGGCATGCTAAGCATGTGCTCTACCACTAAGCTATACGCTCCCCCCATCGTTGTGTTTCTTAAGCTGAGTGGTGAGGTCAAGCATGATCAATATCATATTTTTATATCGTTGTGGAGGGCTTAGCTATTTAATAATAATTAAATTTAAAATAAAATGTACAAGGAAAAAGAAAAAGGACAAGAAAGAAGGTCAAGGACACCCTGAAGGTGGGGCTTTTCTTTCCCAGATGACGCACGACCTTTCAAATGTCAGCCAGAACAACATGATTTGGTGCATACGTATCTCCGGGTATTTAATAAGCAGATGAAAATCACTTTGTTAATATTCAGTGTTCTGATGTCGTTTATAAATAATTCCAATAGTAACCTTTTTCATTGGAAAAACACCTGTACGGGGCCAACTCTGATTACTCCCTGTGGTTATTGCTTAGCTAAAAATTAATATATCATACTTTTTAGAATGACAGGTGGTGGGCTGGAATAAGAGAAAACAGTAATTTACAAGATGGAGTAATTACTGGAGGATCCAGGTACTATTTACTGACTTTCTTCTTTGTTCTCAAGCCAACAAAATTATTGAGTCCACATTCCCAGAGTCCTTTATTAGCCTTAATCTTAGGTTGTCTATCAAAAACAATACTGTTGTGGATTAATAAATACCACAAGCCCGTAATAAGCCGCACAGGCCCTCCGTCTTCCCAGGCAATAAGTGAGCTCAGCTGAAGCATTATCAAAGTGTGACTGACTAGCTGGGCTGTGGCGCACTTGCTCCCTTGCGTGGCCAGGCCGCCTCCCTGGCTGCGCTATCTGGACTAACCACAAGGTGGCAGCAACATCACGGCTGTCAACCAGTGGCCTCCAAGGGCAGCTGAGACACCCCCCCCCCCCTTGACTTCATCATCACCAACAGGGCAGTCATGGTTTCAAAGTCAGATTTGGTTGTTTCTTTTTATGCTGGGATTTAGAAAAACCTTGTGATCATTTTCAATTAAAAATTATTCAGGTTTAATCGCAACTAACAAACAATAGTTTGATATCTGGTAAAAACAGCCGCACATTCTCTTCTTTCCTTTTCTTTCCCCCTTTTTTCAATATACTTGGTGATATGCTTTATTATTTTAAAACTTGTTTCCCAAAGTGTAGTGGCCATGTGAATAATTTTAAATAATTAGACATACGTATCTATTGTGAAGGTACAGTGCAAGTCAATAGCTACAATATTCAGAGAAACCATCTTTCAAACAGTTTGCATTTTATAAAGGGCAGAATGATTTATTGACAGCTGGTAAATTACAGCTGGTTCCAGTGGCCTCTTCTTGTAGGACACTTTTGCTAAAATCCAGATTCATCTGGGAAATTCACATCAAGTCTCTAGTTTTCTTATTCGATCTTACAGTACCCAGATTTGGAATCTCTGAACTCCTGCGTACCTGAGCCCCCTAAAGTGCTACCAAATTAAGTCGTATTGACTCTGCTCAGGCCTTAACCCAGCCAAGGCCCTCTGCCTCAGTAGAGAAGGTTCTTTTTCCATTTGGGTTTGTGCAACCAAAAATGAAACTAAAGCCGAAATTGAAACATCACAAGCCTTATTCAATGGCCAGAGAATGGAGAAGTGGGAACTTAGTTCACAGATCAACTTCTCACCCATGTTGGAAGAGGGATTTGATTTTAAAGAGTAAAGACAAAGGGAGGAGGAGCGAGGCTAACGATGGGGAGGCATATACTTCAGTGTGCTGGGGAAGGGGCAGGGCTTTCCGAGGGAGTGGGTGCCACCTTCTTTTTATCCTTTTCTGGTCCTTGACTTCCAGTCATGGCCACTGGTAGGTGTGTCATTTAATATATCAATGTAGTAAAATCAGTGTGTAATGAGACTCAGGGTCTGTTGGAGGTCAGATTCGTCCCCATCTTGGTTCTAGCTGGTTCAGTTTGGTTTTTGTTTTTCTCTTCTATAGCTTCCTGTCTTATCTCCAGACTTTGTGACCTAAAGATTTATGTTAACTCCTGTTAAAGGTGATAGTTGGTGGGTTTTGAGCAAGGATCCCAACAAAATGATTATACGGTGGTTCTCAGAAATTTCTGAGCTGACACTGCCTAATGTTCAGTGTAAAGGAAAACTCGTGCAATTTCTCAGATGTAAACATGCTAAGTATGCTTGAGGTGTATAAAGGAAAAGAACCATTACCTAGAAAAGTGCCTTCTCCAAACTAAACATTGTGGAACACTAGGAACAATGTGGTGACAGAAAGTACATTGGCTTTGGCATCTGGGAACACAGATTTGAGCCCTTTCCTTGAAGAACTGTGGGATCTGAGCTATCTCTTCCGTGGAATGGACTTAATACTTCTCCTACTCACCTCTTGGGTTACTGTGAGGCTCAAATGGGACAAAATATCAAGATACTCAATAAATGTCTGTTGAATAGTGTTAAATAAAATGATGTAGGAGGATTTTAAAAACTGTACTTCAATAAACAACCCAAAATATGTACACATAGGGTTTTATAACTAACACAGATAGTGTAGTCATGGTTTTCAGAAATGAACTATGAATATCCTTCTATCCATACTCAGCAGTAGTTCTTAACTCTGAGAAGCTTTTTCAAATTCCCAGTGCCTAGGCTTTTTGGGGTAGAAACCAGCTATTGGTTTTGTGTTATTGTTTGGTTGTTTGACGCTCCGTAGGTGATAATAACATGAAGCCAGGATTGAAATCCATGGCTCTGGTGAAAAGTAACTTAGTGTCATTATTGAATATTGGCTATAATTGAATCAGAGAAGAAATGAGTTTCTAGTTGAAAAAAATTGCTACCATTTATGGCCAGAAATACAAGGTTGGGTCTTGATCACTTTCTTTTGTTATAACACGTACTCTTTCTCTTTGTACAAAATAAATATTGCTTTGATGCAGAAAATGTGAAAAGCACAGTGAAAATAAAACAAAAAAAAAGTCACTCTAAATCTGTAAAGCATGTTCTTGCAGGTTTTCTTCTTGTTCATTTTTGTATGTTTGAAATATGAAAATGGAGTCAGGCTAGGGGGAGGGTATAGCTCAGTGGGAGAGTGCATGCTTAGCATGCATGAGCAACTGGGTTCAATCCCCAGTACCAACACTGAAAGAAAAAAAGAAAGAAAAGAAAAAAAAAGAAAAGAAAAGAAGAGATCTAATTACCTCCTCGCAAAAAAGAAAAAGAAAAAGGAGGGGGAGGGTGGTGGTATAGCTCAGTGGTAGACCATGTGCTTGCTGTGCACAGGATTCTGGGTTCAATCCGCAGTGTCTCCATTAAAGGGTGGGGAAAAAAAAGAAAATGGAATCAGGCTGTGTTTTGTAGTCAACTTTGTTCACTCAAGAATACAGTGTGGACATTTTCCCATGCCAATAAACTTTCTTCTGTGACATAGTGTTTAATGGCTACTCTGTGGCTATTATTTGCCCCATAATTTCTTTAATCTCTTATTGTTTAACATTAGACTGTTTTCAATTATTCAATTATTATTAAAAATATTACAATGAATGCTTGTAATTTTTTTTTTCACAAAGCTCTGATAATTTCTTTGAATAATTACTCCACCTTTCAACTTTACTCCTGACCAGTTTGGGCAGGTTTCTAGACCAATCAACGAACAAGATGAGCTTCTTGGAAGTGCTGACACCAGTGACCTACAGCCACATTCCCCAAGTACCTCTGGAACAGCTGGACCTCCTAGCCAATACTGTCAGGTAGAGCAGCTCAAAATTAACCAAGCAGTCAATAGACCAGTGGTTCTCAGAGCTTAATGTGCATATGAATCAGGTGTCAAATGTAGAGGTTGTCAAAATGCAGATCTCAGGTGAAGGCTGAGATTCTATTGAACAGGCTCCCAGATTAAGCTGATAACTGCTGGTCCGTGGACCACACTTGCGTAGTAGCAAAGACCAAAATTACATCCCCATTACTGAGTACACTTGTGTCTCCTCTTGGAGCTTCCCAGTTATACAAAACACAATGACTTCACAAATAAAGGGCAGGGTTGAAGTGAATATCTACTTTCAATACTGTGTTTATTCAAGCCAGTTCATTTGGACCTTGCTTTTGAAAGAAACAAAAATTTTTTTGCTCTTTATTTTCAGTGCTGTCTCTAATTTCCAGGTGAATGTTAGGCAGCTTTTCTTTCAATATTAATAATTATATTAAAGAGATAATTCAAGGTTTTATAGCTGAGACTGATGAGATACCACAGATCCTAAAAGTGAATAAGGTAACCTACCCTGTCGTCCACGCATTATAGGAATCTTTCCACCTTCATGTGTGGCTTATCTTGGAAACGCAAAGTGTAAAGAACATGCTTAGTAGTTGGTTGGGTTTTCCAGGAAACACTGTTTTTTAACCAGAAATAACTAAATAAACGGTTCACAGTTTTGGTTTTGACAAGGTAAGGTAACCCACCATCTACTTTGAATATTGTAGGAAATTTGGACAGATTAAAAGGCAGGAAAAAAATTTACCCCTAAATCCAATCACCTAGATATAGCCATTGATAATAATCCATTATAAACATCCCCAAATACCTCTGTAGTTGGGAAGAACAAATCTGACTCGATATTAGATCTGTTCCTTTAACTCTGTGCTCTGTTTTCTGTGCTTAGTCGTGCTGGTTCTGCACCTTTTGTAAAAGAATATTGCCTATAGCTTGAAATATACAGGATAGCTCACTCTCAAAGCTCTGACCTTTTAAGGTGTAACACCTTCTCATTCATATGGAGATAAAAAGCTTCAGAACAGAAAACAGCATTGTTCTGTTGGAGGTTTACAGGAATGTCCTGACCTGACCTACATGGACAGCTGCAAGAACAAAGGTTCCTGACACCAAGATGTTTGCAACAACCAACCATACTTCCTCCCCTTTTTGGTTTTATAAAAGGAGCCTGAATTCTGACTTGAGTAAGAATTCTTAGGGACAGTAACCCACCATCTTCTTGGTGAGCTGGCATTCTGAATGAAGTCGCTATTCCTTGCCCCAACAACTCATCTCTCAATTTACTGGCCTTCCAGAGGTGAGCAGAATGAGCTTGTACTTGGTAAAACCTCAGTAAGTTAGGAAAATCGTCACTTCCTCTCTGGTTCATACAACCACTTAGGACACAAATCCTGTCCATTTTTCCTGCTCCTTATCCTAGGAGGTAGGCACAGTAAATCTGAGACACTTAAGAACTGTTTCTTCTTCACATCCTTCATCAGTCATATTAAATATGTTTTATTTGGGGAAAATTATTATTAGCTCATCTAAAATATTATATTTATTTTCATAGTGAAAACTTTCACAAGTGGAAATTTAATTGTAGAATGATTTTAACTTTTTTCCAACATCAGTTTAGCAACCCTTCCTTGAGTCAGCAGCCCACACCATGACAAGTTAATTAAATACATTAACCCCTGTGTGTCAGCTCACATACTGTGTTCAATCATTTAAAATATCATAGGGTACTGCAGAACAATTACTAGGACTATGATTTGGTGAGTGTTTCAGATTTTACAATAGGTCCACATACAGACATTTCAAATGTACTTCATTATGTTGTCACCATAGCAACTCTATGAAACGTTAGTTTTATTTGTTTTATAAGTGGCAAAACTGAGGCTCAAAGATATTAAGTGATTTGCTAAAAAAAAATCTCACATTCAGGGAGTAGCCAAACAGAGAAAACGGTACCTTTTTTGATTTTTTATTACTGACCAATTTTTGTTCTTAATTTCCTTGTTAAAATATGCAGGATAAAAAAGCTTTCATGTAAAAATATGATATAAATATGCAGCTGTTCACGCTTCTTGCTGTGTTATAATAAATTCCTTTATCTCTGAAAATAAAATAAAATTAAAGTATAAGATATGTATGAGGACTCTGTACTATCTTTTCAGTTTTTCTGTAAATCTAAAACTGTTTTGAAAAAAGTTTATTTAAATGTTAAAAGACAATCTCATAAAATTACACACATCATATCAAAATACCTTTTGTATATATAGTTCTTTCCTAATTTCTGTTTCTGCCTTGACCACTTTACAATCCTGTGATGTCCTATAACCACAGGCCTCCAGTCCTCCTGATGTTGAAGACAAGAGGGCTGGGATTTTCCAGCCAACAGACCACATCCCACGTAATCCAGAGTCTCTCAGTATATTGAGGCATCTTTGCCAGAGTGCCAAAGGCACGTTTCTGCTCTAGGTTTCTAACTCTGTCAGTCTCAGAAATGTGCTGGCATCCACAACTTAAAATTTCTCTCCTTGGGAAGATGAGCATGACTGGGGATGATTGCCTTAGAACACTGGGTGTTTTTCAGATCCCAATTCAATAAGCATGGGCCCCTCACTGTCCAAGAGCCCACAGCATTGCCTCAGTCCTCTCTGGAATTTCACAACGACTACCAGCCAGCAACTCTTCTGGTAGACGTGGGGCCCTAGCACCAGATAAGATCACTTTGCCTGCCTGATGGCATTAAACTTAAAAGTTGCTTTTCTTTTAGGAGTTAAACAAAATCTCAGTGCTTAGCAAACCCTTTGAGTTAAAGAGGACTCCATCTTTGTCCACGTTTTTCCTTTCCAACCTCTGTCTTCTAAGGATGGACCTGCCAGACAGGTTCATGGGGCATTTGGGAAACAGAACTTGGAGAAAAGACTGAGTCCAAGAAGCACCCAGGGTAGTGGTGGTAGAGAAATTGCTCAGAGAGAACCCCTGATTTTTATCTGGGCACATGACCTTCCAGAATTTCTAGCTTCCTTTGCAGCTAGGCGTGACCATATGGTGTGGCCATATGACTAAGTTCTGGCAAATGGGTTGTGAGCCAAAATAATGTGTGCAACTTCTGGGTGAAGCCTTTAAGAGGAAGGGGTGTGTTTTCCCTTCTTTCCCTCTTTCTGCTAGCAGGAATATGGGCGGGGAATGAACCATCCTGATCATCAAGAAGAGGGCAACATCCAAAAGATGACAGAGCACCAAGAGGGAAAAATACCTGGGCCCGTGATTACTTTGCACAGGAAAGCCACCATCCTTTGACAAGAGAGAGATATCATCTAACTTGTTAAAGCCATTGGATACCATTTCTTCCCTCTTGAGCGGATTTTCTCCCAATGTCAATATCTGTGTCAGCCCTTGGAGTACCTGCGAGGCTCTGAGCCCTCCCAGTGCCCCCTGCCCCACTGTCATTAACGAGGGCAGGTTTAGGGTACTGCCAGGTACAATTTGTTCTGTACTTTCTTTCTCTGCTCTCTCTCTCTCCTGTGGTTCTTAGATAAGTTCTCTTTGAAAAGCATTACACAATGTTCTTTGTCTCATTCTGTTCTCTCCTCTAGGCGTTCGGTCAATCAATCAATCTTTCTCACTCTCTCCAAGGCTCTGTTATTAAGCTCACCACCTTTTGCTGCTGGCATCTATTAAGGCTGCAATTCTGTAGTTTTGCTGCTCATTGTCGGCTGACTTGTTGCAGAGTAGAATGGGGCAATTTATCGCCTTCAGAAAACTCTATCTCCACTTACATGGGAAAAGGACAGACTCTCTCACATAAAACCACTGGGAAGATTACTTCCGTAAGGAAAACAAACAAATTCTCACTGCCGTATCTCATGATACAGCCACTCTTGGAAGAATCTAAATGGATCTCAACTGGATCCAAAGGCTGAAATCAGCCCCACCCCAGGCCTGCAGGAAAACTAGCAGGTGTAGGGGGTGGAGAGGCATTCACTCAAGTCAAAGAAAATTATATCTTGAAACAGAACAACTGGTAGTCCAGACAAGCTGTTGGCACCAGGCGCCTCTTTATAGGAAGGCAGAACATGGCACTGGGAAATCCAGGAGCAAGCTGTATTTGGAGAACTCGGCTTGTAGCTGGTATTAGGGAGGTCTGTCAGCAGGTCTCCAAGCAACAGGCAGAAGTTTAAGGACAGGACTTTGGGCCCTAGAATAGTGATTCTCACCTGGAGGCGATTTTATTTCTCTAAGGGACATGTGGCAATGTGTGGAGACATTTTTAATTGTTATAATTGGGAGATGCTAATGGCATCTAACGAGGAGAGGCCAAGGATGCCACTCAACATTCTACAATGCACAGAGCAGCCACTCCACACAGACATATGCAATAGAAAATTGTCTTGCATAAAATGTCAATAGTGCCAATGTGGACAAACCCTGCCTTAGAGACTAACATTAACAGGGCAGGGCCCCCTATTTCAGAGATGTCAGGGGTCCCGAGCTGTCTGCCAGGGCACAGGCTCAAGAAGGAAAGACCTGGCCCTGATTACCAAAGCTGGGCTGCAGGTCAGAGGAGCAGGACTGAATCCCATTTATCAGAACGGGGGCACAGTATCAGAGTCAGACTAGGAACAAAGTAAATGAATTCCAAATCCACAGGGCATCCCACTAGAACAGTTTAAAGCCCCCTAGGAAACCAGGAGGATTGTTCTACAGCAGGATTTTCAACCTGGTTCTATAAATCTTTTGGAGGCAGGGGAAGATCCAAGCACATAGACAAGGGGATCTTGGCCTTCCTCAAATTAGATGCAAAATCAGGCATTTTTGCATTTTCCTGGGGTAATGATCCAAAGCTTCTCTCATGATCTAAAATGAGTGTAAGACCCAAAAAAGGTCAAAACTATTGCTGATAGCCTAGGGCCTCAGGGTGAGCCTGCAGAAGGGGAATACAAAGTCTTAAGTATAAGGAAGAGGAAGGAAACCAACTAGCAGTAATTAAACACTTACTGTTTACCTGGTATCGTTCTGTTGCCTAACTTTGATTAACTCATTTAATCCTCGTAACAATTTTATGAATCAGATTCTTTTTCAATCCCGTTTTGCAGAAGTATGTGTTTGGGACCAGAATTTATACCATCTGTGTTACCCACCCCTCAATCAATCTGAGTCAATTATTTGGTTAAAAGTGCTCCCAAATATTTGGTTAACAAGAACAGACTATCAGAATAATATTCTTTAATTTAAGAATATGTGATCCGTTCAGAGACAGATCAATGGACCAAAACAGAGGCCAGGATAAGAACCATGAATAGATGAGTATAAGGAAAACTTATCTCTGGCATTGCAGGTTAGGAAGAGGGAGACAGACTCTTCTGTAAGTGTTAACTGATTAGCCATATGATAGAAAAACTTGAGTGAACTCTTGCCTCACACCGTACATAAAAATCAATTCTAGACAGAGAGCTTAAAGACAAAACTTTAACACTTTAGAAGAATATGTAGAATATTATCTTTCTAGTTTTGAGTTAACAAAGGATTTCTTAATATAAAACTGGAAACATAAATTCAACTGCATTAAAATAATAAAACTGCTGGTCCTCAAAGGATATCAAGGTATAAGAGAGTGAGAACAGAAGCCAAAAACTGGAGGAAGATCCTTATTACACATATAGTAGACACGGGGTTGGTAACCAGACAGAGGAGCTCCTTAAAATCAATAAGAAAAAGATAAAATTCTAATATAAAAATGGGTCAGTAGGAACATCTGTGTACAGGAGATCGCATTTGCGTGGTAAATAAACATGAGAATATGCTCCGCCTCATTAGTTACTAGGGAAACACGAATCCCTGTTTTATACGCACCAGATTGACAAAAATTAACAAGCTTAACAATTGCGAGTGTTGGTGAGAATCTGCAATAACGGCGACTATCATACAGTGTTGGGAAGCAATCCGGTACCGCTGGACATGCGCACTAACCCTGCCACCCGTGACCTCCTCCCGTGTAGTAAGCAGACTTCTAAGATGGCTCCCAAAGATCTCCACCTCCTAGTTTTCATGCCCCTGTGTAATTCCCTCCCCCGAAGGGGGGCCTGCACCTTGCTTCTAATAGAATACAGCAAAAATGATGGGGCTCCTCCTCTGGGAGTAGGTTTCCGAAATCTGACTTCCACCCGCCCAGCTCTCGTTCTCTGTCGCTTCTTGCTTTCTCGCGAGAAGCAAGCTGTTAAGGCCCGCTGCACCTACGCGGACCTGCGTGGCGCGGAACTGCGGGCTGCAGTCAACACGCAGGGAGGAGCTGAGCCTGCAGCCAAACAGCGCAGGAGGAAACGACTCCTCCCAGCCACAAAGTGAGTGGGCTTGGAAGCGGATTCTTCCCCAGAAGATGACTGCAGCACCTAGCCACGTCGTGATAGCAGCCTCATTGGAGCCCAGAGCCAGAGGGCCCAGCTAAGCCACGTCTGGATTCCTGACCCATAGAAACTGTGAGATAATAAATGTATGTTGTTTTAAGCTGTTTATATTGGGGATAATTTTTAATGCTGCAATCGGTCATTATTACATTTGAGTGTGAATCCTGGCACAGTGCTTCCCAGCAGGTGAACCATAGCACACTGGTATGCGGAGTATGGATTACAGGTGAACCCAGATGTTGCTCCTTGGATCACTGGGGCTGCCAAGAACAGGTGAGGTCAAGGCGGGCCGGAATAAGCAGAATTCAAGAGCATGTTATCCTCAGCCAAGAGCAGGCTCATCTGTTTACCCCAGTGTGCTACACAAGATAATTGCGTTTTGTGTGTATGTATCATGATGTGAAAAAAGGTAGGAAGGCACTGGATTACAAAATAACTTTATTTCCTCTAGAGTGTTTTGGTAATTTATATTTCCTAGGACGGTGGTCTCAAAACTTCATCACCTGGGAACTTAACTAAAAATGCAAATTTTCAGATTCCATCTCAGACCGACTAAGTCAGGTACGCTAGGGGTGAATCCCAGCAATCTGTGTCCTTAAAAGGCTTCCAGGTGATTCTGATACACGCTGAAGTTTGAGAAACTGTTGTAGGAGTTTGTGCATTTCACCTATTTTCAAATTTATTGGCAAATTATATCCTCTTAACGTTGTTAATATTGTTTGTATTTTTCTTGGTCAAGCTGTCTGAAGGTTTGTCACTACTATTAATCTTTTCAAAAGATGTCCTTTACTGTTCCTTTACTTTCTATTTCATTAATTTTTTCTGTCATGATTTCCATCCTTCTACTTTCTTAATCTTTATTTATTTGTGATATTCTGTTCTTGTTAACCAAATACGTGGGAACAATTTTAACCAAATAATTGGCTCAGATTGATTGGGGGGGATGGGTAACACAGATAGTATAAATTCTGGCCCCAAACACATGTGATAACAAAATTGTGGTTCTTCTCCAAGTATTTTCCCCCACTGTTACTTTTCATTTAGATCTGAGGACAATAGGTAAATGCCTCCTTGTCTCTCTCTGGGGCACCCCACCCTCACCAGGTCAGTGCTCTTAAATGTACCTGGTATAACCTCTCTGGAATTCTGGCTTCATGCAGATGTTTTCTCACTGTTACAAGCTTCATGTTTTTGTCTGTCCTCCCCAGAGTATGGCTGACTGACATAGCCAGACACCTCCATGGCAAACACCCCCATCTCTGAATTTTTACTGTCTTATTATCTATGGCAAGGATATGCCTTCTTTTCCCAGTAGGCCAGCCAAGTATTTTAAAAAGATTTTTTAAATTATGTTTTATCCAAAAATTTTAATTCCATGCTGGAAGACTTCTCTGGACATGATCTTCCAGATAACCAGAAACGGAAGTCATCGTATTTGTACCATAAACATTTTCTTTGTCTTTTCCTAACTTTTAAAGTTGAATGCTTATCTCATTTTTTGAGGCTTTCTTATTTTTTATATTTTTAAGCTATAAATTTCCCTCTGAATACCACTTTACCCCACAATAAACAATAAAACGGTAAGTGTTCACCATTACTAGCAGCATTACTACTGCAGAGGTGGGATGTGAAATGCTCTTTATGTATTATTTCATTGATCTTCACAAAGCCCAAGGAGATGTGTACTATTATTATTCCTCATTTTATCAATGAGGAAACTGAAGGTGGAGAAAAATTAATTTCCCTAGGACCACAAAGTCAAGTAGCATGCAGGGAAACTAGGATTCTCACCCAGGTTTGCCTGAATTCAAAATAAGTTTTTGCAATTCATTTGATGTATTTTATGGGGGAAGAAGGGGAGATATTTGAAATGAGGGTGAAAAGGAAAAATTAACATCATTTGATTTTAGAGTATTAGAGTAAAAAGTATCTCACAATTTGAATGAAGGGAGAGAACAAGACACAGGTTATTAAGAGAATAACAACAATCCAACCCAAACTGAGAGAACGTGGTGCAAGCTGAGCAAGTGTGGCAAACTGTTAACAGGTGTGCACGAACCCAGGCACTCATAGAAACCTGTCTTCCCCTGTCTAATTCAAGTCGTGAATAACTTGTGCTTTCCTGGCAATACCTCAATTTGTGGGGGGAGGGACCCACAATTTTTAATCCAAATGGCCATATTTGTAATGTATAGAACCATCACTGGCAAACATATTTTTAGCCTCAAATAAAATAGTCTGTTCTGCTAATCCCAGACCTTGGCTCCAAGCCAACTGGCTTCTTGCTTTTATTATTTGCAACAGAATCCAAGATTCAGAGTGAATAAAGAGCCGAACAGGAATAGAACTCCCGATAATATTGTCTCTGCACCTTGTGCACTTATCCTTGTTGTCTCTCCCCAGGGGAAAAGCAGTTATTCTTACTTATGCTAAACCCAGTTCTTCCCCACCGCGGCCATGTAAATCTTGGCACAAGTACACGGCAGAATAAAAAGTCAAGGCAGTGGGAGGTGCTCACACAAGAGCAACAGGCGGCCCCAAAGCCCAAACTGTTCCATCCATTTTCTCCTAAAAATAAAGGGTTCTATTCATCAAAAAACTTTTATATATTCTTGTGATTTTTCTTACAAAAAAAAAAAAGCCAACATGATACACTGGCAAAGAATAACAGCTCCTGATTCACACACCATGCCATCCTTTCATTTCCCAGAGTAAGCAAATAATCTAGAGAGAGGACAAGTAGGAGAGGCTGGGCGTTTGCTGTATTCACCAGACAGAAAAACGTCTTCTGCAAAAAGGGATCTGACCTCAAATTAGACATCTAAATTGTTCAGTTTGAGGGAAACTGTCTCCTTTCTGCACACCCATTTAACGAAATGAATTACCCAAAGCCTACATGTCAGAGATGGACTAGCTTTGTTTTAATGTGATTTTTAAATTTCATAGATTTCTTGTCATTTCTTCCCAGGCAAAGAGAATTGGTTAATTAGAATTCACCAAGGTTTAAAGATTATTTAGACCTTATTTTTCTACTCTCTCTCCCATTTCCTCTCAACCTTTAACAGTGATCTTTCTGGTGAAAGCACTGTGTGCTTTAGAATGTTTCCTCTACTTAACACAATATTTCCTAAATTTTTTAAAAGATTTAAAAAAATCACAATCCCGACTCATTAAAAAGTCAGCTGGTTTCCATTTCCAGGTTTCCTTTATGCACTGAATTTATATGCATTCATTTCACATAGTTGTAATCCTAGCATGGTTTGAGTTTTTGAAATTTGTATTGTATTTATTGACATATAGTTGATTTACAGTATTGTGTTGGTTTCAGGTGTACAGCATAGTAGTTTAGTATTTTTGCAGATTATATTTCAGTAGGTTATTACAAGATACTGGGTATCGTTCCCTGTACCATACGTATATCCTTATTGCTTATGTATTTCATACAGAGTAGTTTGTTAACCCCATACCTTTACTTTGTCCCTCTCCCCTTCCCTTCTCCCCTTTGGTAACCACAAATTTGTTTTCTATGTCTGAGTCTGTTTCTGTTTTGCATACAGATTCATTTGTATTATTTTTAGATTCCACATATAAGTGATATCACGTAGTATTTGTCTTTCCCTGTCTGACTTATTTCACTAAGCATAATATTCTCTAGGTCCATCCACATTGCTGCAAATGGCACTGTGTCCTTTTTTATGTCTGAGTAGTATTCCACTGTATGTGTATATATACCACATCTTTTTAATCCAGTTGTCTGTTGATGGGCCCTTGGGTTGCTTCGATGTTTTGGCTATCATAATAGTGCTGCTGTGAACGTTGGGGTGCCTGTAACTTTTCAAATTAGTGCTTTCATTTTTTATATATATACCCAAGAATGGAATTGCTCATATGCTAGTTCTGGATAATATGGTAGTTCTATTTTCAGTTTTTTAAGGAACTTCTATACTGTTTTCTATGGTGGCTGTATCAATTTACATTCCCACCAGTGGTGTACAAGGGTTCCCTTTTCTCCACATCCTCTCCAGTGTATGTTATTTGTAGACTGTTTAATGATAGCCATTCTGCCCAGTGTGAGGTGATAACTCATTGTAGTTTTGACTTGCATTTCTCTAATAATTAGCAATGTTGAGCATCTTTTCGTGTGCCTACTAGTCATCTGTATGTCTTCTTTGGAAAAATGTCTATTCAGATCTGCCCATTTTTTTAATTGGATTTTTTGTTTTTTCAATATTGAGTTGTATGAACTGTTCGTATATTTTAGATATTAACCCCTTGTCGGTTGCATCATTCGCAAATATTTTTCCCTAGTCTATAGATTGTCTTCTCATTTTGTCAATGGTTCCCTTTGCTGTGCAAAAGCTTTTAAGTTTAATTTGGTCCCATTTGTTTATTTTTGCTCTTATTTCTTTCACTTTAGGAGATTGAACCTAGAAAATATTGCTATGATTTATGTTGAAGAGTGTTCCATCTCTGTTCTCTCCAGGAGTTTTATGGTTTCAGGTTTATGTTTAGGTTTTTAAACCATTTTGAGCTTATTTTTGTATGATGTGAAGGAATGTTCTAATCTCATTGTTTTACATGTAGCTGTCCAGTTTTCCCAACCACTTGTTGAACAGATTAGCTTTTCTCCATTGTATATTGTTGCCTCCTTTGTCACAGATTAATTGACAGTATGTGTGTGAGTTTATTTCTGGGCTCTCCATTCTGTTCCATTGATCTATGTGTCTTTTTGGGTGACAATACCACACTGTTTGGATTACTGTAACTTAGTAGTGTAGTCTGAAGTCTGGGAGGTTTATACCTCCATTTTTGTTCTTTTTTCTCAGGATTACTTTGACAATTTGGGGTCTTTTGTGGTTCCGTATAAAATCTTAGGATTGTTCTAGTTCTGTGAAACATGTCCTGGGTATTTTGATAGGGACTACATTTAATCTGTAGATTGCTTTATGTAGTATGGTCATAATAATAATAATTCTTCCAAATGGACTGGGTTTTTTAAATCCCTACCGTTTTATCATATCCTGCCTTTTTTCCTTTTCTCTTTTCCTTAGTATCTTCCTCAAGGGTTGGAAAAGAAATAAAAACTCCAAACTAGTGTTCTAATTATTTTACTAGATATAATTACTCATGCCCTTAAAAAAAAATGTGTTTAGATTGATGTTGGAGATAATGGTGAAAAAAATGAGGTGAGTAGATTATTGTGGATTTTGTGTATCTTACATGTAAAATTGAAAGAATTAGTTATGTAGAAAAATCTAGTAATGGAGCTATTTCAAGGATTGGTTGTATGGTGGGTTGGCTTGTTTCTTGTGGACAGGATGGTGTCATGTAAATCTAGCACTGTAACTCAGAAAATCTATACCCTAAATTATCCTGGAGTGCAAATATCAGCATTTTAAAGAAGATTCCGGTGTTGTGTTGCACAGGTTGTAAGAAATTCCAAGATACTTAAGTATTATTATATAGCACATAACGTTTTGTAATATCCATTAAGGTTTTCTCCTTAAGCTTTCTTGTAACTGTTATATTCCTTCTCCCTTTCAGATGGCAGGCAACTTTGTATGCTCACTGTCTTTAGGAAGAGACTATATGAAGGCAAGAACAAAGAAATCATTGTTCACCTTTGAGTTCCAACTTAGATTCTTAAAATTAAGACAAGAAATAAAACTAGTCTTGGAAGTAAATTTTCTAATGCAGGAGCCAGACCGATCGAGAGAGGTTGTGTTCCCTGAAAGGGCTCAGTACTGAGAACATGATGCAACAACCCCCAGAGAGGAGAAGCATGCGTGAACACACAGAGCAGGTTGCTTGTCTTTCAAAGGTGAATTTTGAGCAGGGGATGGAAAAGATGATTCTAGAAGAACTCATCGCGGACTTGGGTTTCATTCAGCCTGGCCAAATCATATGTGGCAGAGTGCACATTGTTACATGAAAGCTAGCATTTTGTGGGGTGGGGGGCTCCCTGGACAGAAAGGGCAGTGCCTGGGCCCTCATTGGTGTTTGGCCATTAATGTGATTCACCGTCTTGCTCTTCATGTATTTGCTCCCTTCTCCCTTCTCTCTTCTTCCAACTAGCCGATTCTTTCTGTTTGCAGACCAGTTTGCCTAGAGAAGGAATCACATTGGCAGAGCTCATCTGTTCACACCAACGCTCATCATAGTTACGCAGCCCAAAGACTTCCCTGTATTAGTCTCATCCCATGGGACACCTCCCAACCCACCGCATTCCCTGACCCTCGTGCAGGCGCACAGGTACACGTGAAGACCAGTTAAAGCTGAGTGGGGCATACTTGGGGGATGATGTTCCCAGTATCTACAGTTAAAATACGGGAGACATGTAGCAGAGGGAACTATATTCAATATCTTGTAGTAACCTATAATGGAAAAGAATCTGAAAAAGAGTGTGTGTGTGTGTGTGTGTGTGTGTGTGTGCGCGCGTGCGCACACACATACATGCATATGCATATATGTGAATCACTTTGCTGTACAGCTGAAACATTGCAAACCAATTATACTTCAATAAAAAATTTTAATGGAAGAAAAATATCCATTATACAAGACACTGGGACCTAGATTTTTATGTTCATGAATATGAGCTTTAACGAGGTGGTGTGTGAGTGCTTCACACAGGACCTGACATGTACCGGAGCCCTCAGTATTGGCTGTCATTACCAACAAAATTAGCCAAACCCTGGCCTATTTTTTTTTCCTAAATCTCTTTGAAACTCTGCTTTTTTTCCTTCCTCAGGAATTCTCTAATCATTCTCTGTAATTATTCCACACATATAACCCTACTTCTCTACCAAGGCCAGAAAATCCTTTAGAAGTTTTTCCTATTTTTATTTTGGACCCTCCACAGACTCTGGGGGAGTGTTAAATGCACAGAAACTACTTAAATGACAGAATATTTTCAGTTATTCATTTGCTTTGCTACGTATTCATTAAATTGAACTGCAAGTTTACTGAATTGAATTTACTGAATTAAATTGAAATTTCCAATTAATAAGACCATAATTACTTGAAATGCACAGGAATTTTACTAATGAACACCCCGGAGCAGTGAGGCTTACTGCATGCAATCTCTTAAACATGCCATCCTCTTCCATGCCTGTCTGTCTTTGCTCATGCTGTTAACTTGAAAAGCACATTTTCATGTTTCCAAAATGTTGTGCAAAGTCTACCTTCTATAATAGGAAGCCTTTCTTCAACACCAGCCCGAGATATAATAGACCAGTCTTTTCTTCAGGCTTCTCTAAACTTTGTGACTATTTTATTTTAGTAATTTATTTATTACAAGTTATAGGATCACCTCCTCATGAGAGTAGAAGCTCCCTGAAGTTAAGACTGTACTTTATCCATCATTGTACATCTAGCATCTTCCATGGTTCTTTGGATGCCATGGTTACTTCGTAGTGTACATTGAATATTACATGGCTACTGGACACCTACCCGAGTGGTCTTACTGCTAAAGTAATGAGAAAGCAAGTTCACGTAGCTTATCAAAGGGTGAGAGAGTTTGTCAGAGAACACAGTGGCACTATGTGATGCCACCATTTCTATGTTCCAAACATTCTGATGTGGAGAATAAAAAAGATATGACAGCATAAGATACCAGATGGTTTCAGGCTTGCTTCATGAACCTAAAAGTTAAGCCAGTTACTTTTTAAACTTTTTTTAATGGAAGACTTCAGACCTATACAAAAAAATAGAGACAGTGGTTTAATGGAATCTCTAACTTCAAGAGTTATCAACATATGGCAAATCTTCTGTCATTTATACCCTTGTCTACCTTTCTCTCCCTAGTGGATTACTTTAAGGCTAAATCTAGACATCATGTCATTCCTTCTGGGAACATTTCAGGATATATCTCTAAAAGATAATTTTATATACACATACATGATTTAACCATAGCATCACTATCACTAAAAAGTACTACTACTTTCATAGTATCATCAAATATCCAGTCAGTATTCAGACGAGATCCATACTTTGAATTTGGTTATTGTTTTTCTTAAATTTCTTTAAAACCATAGGTTCTCACTCCCTCCTTTTTTCCCCTTGTAATTTATTTGTTGAAAAACCTGGATCATTTGTCCAACAGAGTTTCCCACATCCTGGATTTGGTGATTCACTGTGTGAATCATGTTCTTCAGCTCCCTGTACTTCCTGTAAACCAGTAGTTACATTTTCACCCAGGTCCAGCAGAATTTTCTGTAATGATAGGAAGTTCTGTATCTGCACATGTGGCTGTTGCATGAGTGTGACTGAAGGACTGAATTATTTTATTTTGTTTTAATTTCTTTAAATTTGCATAGCCACAAGTGGCTAGTGCCTACCATACTGGACAACATATAGAGATCAATTTAAATTTGAATTATGTCAATTGAAAGTGAAATAGGCACATGTTGCTACTGTATTGGATTCAGATTTGCTTGTTTGTCAAGAATATGTTATAATGGTGAGCTTCCACTAGGGGGCGAAAAATGTCTGCTGGTCTCTATAATGTTCGCAGCCCTCCCATTGATGATCCTTGTCTATATCCATTAATTCATTAGAGGATCGCAAAATGATCGTATTCTACTTACATCATTCCTTCTTCATTTATTAGCCTAAATCTATCAAGAGAAACTTCCTCTCATCAACAGTTTGTCCTGAAGTAAAATTTATACAGGAGAAGGAGAATAAATGCTTCTTTCTTTTTCAGAAAAATGATTTGATTCCTTAACATTATCCAAACATGAAGCTCATTGGTTTTGGTGCGTTTCATTTCATTGCAGTTATTAATCTTGATGCTTGAATTGTCCCAGTTTTTGGCCCATGGGAGCCTCTTCAAATTGGCTTCTGAATCCTTTGGTCATGACTTCAGTAGTTTTTCATCGCTTCATTATTTTCTAATATGACAAGGTATTTTTCTTGCAGTGGTCATATTGCTAGTAATGAGCGTGGGATAGTTGGACAACTTGGACAAGTTCCAAGCTTGTCATAGTCATTTCCTGCCCCAGTTAATTATTTCCCCAAGAGGCCCTGGTTCCTTTTGGTGGGAAGTTGTACTTAGAGACCCCAGTCTAGGCGCTAGGGTGGATCAGTGAGACTGGGTTCACCATTGTTCCTAGGCCTTTCCAGTAGATAGAACTAGGAAATATTTTTTCATAGAAAATGCATCATGTATTTATACTTCTAATTCAAATTTAGGATTACATGTTTTTTACTTAACGTCTCTGGTTTTATATTTGTAACTCTTTTATGTTGAAAATCCTGGTTCCTAATGAATTAACAGAATTGCTTATTTGCTTTATCCTATTATGTATATAACAGTTTAGAATAACTCTACCAAGCTCATTACTAGGAATATGACTACTGGAAAAAATTCAGGTTTGTTTTTGCATTTCTTTTTGTCTTAGGGTACATCTCAGTCAAATTATTATGTTTTAAAATACCTTGAAACAGTTCTCTGTGTAGTTAAACCATGCACTCAATCCACAATTGGGCTTATTGATTTCATTTTTTATTTTCAGTTATTTTATTTTAGTTATATAAAACGTTTACATCTTTCCAAAGTCAAGCATCTGAGTAAAGAAATTTCAGAAATGTCTGGCTTCTTTCACTAGTCTCTCCTTTTGTCCCTTCTATCTCTCTGTGAAATCTTTCAGAATTAGATTTTGGCTTATCTTCCACTTCGTCTAGTAAATCTGGAATTAAAAAAAATTACCCTTTAGCTTGAGTCACAAGCACTCCCATCTTATTTTGGCAGGACTTGTCCCATCCTTCCTTTTTTCCCTTTGATTTGCCCAAAGTGAGGATGATGGCAGTAACGTCCCAATGACAGTTCACGTAAGTGTGGGTCTGGTCAGCAGTTGAAAATGCCAAGTTGTTTCGTACTTCTTTTTATTTTTTTTAGGATCACAAAGTAGATCTGAAACTGTTTTATACTTTCTGCTGATATATCCTTTGCTCTCTCTGAATCCAGATGATTGCAGTAGTGAAATAGGAACATCAAAACTCATATATTTTCAGTGAGAAATTCAGGACCATGCATGTACTGAATCCTGGGAAAAGAAATCATTTGGGGGAAATAAGTTAGTCCATTACTCTGCTCAGGGCTGCATGTAATGCATTTTAGGTAACTATTAACATGGTTGGCACCAAGAATACACTTGTGGTTGAACTTCATGTGTGGTAGCCATGAAAATGGACCTCGTAGGTCTGTAACTACAGGGAGTGCAACTGATTGGAGGGCCCCAGTGACCCATGTGCTCTGAAATCCACCACAGCATTTTATTTTATTTTTAATATTTTATTGAAGTCTAGTTGATTTACAGTCACAGTGTTAGTTTCAGATGTACAGCAAAGTGATTCAGTTATACATATATACATATATGTATTTTCTTTTCAGATTTTTTTCCATTGTATGTTATTACAAGAAATTGGATCTAGTTCCCTGTGTCATACAGTAGGTCCTTATTGTTTGCTATTTTATATAGAGTAGTGTGTATCTGTTAATTCCAAATTCCTAATTTATCTCCCCCTCCCCCTTTGGTAACCATAGTTTGTTTTCTACGTCTATGAGTCTCTTTCTGTCTTGTAAATAAGTTCCTTTGTATCATTTTCTTTAGATTCCACATATAAGTGATATCATATAATCAAATCATTTATTTATTAATACAATACCCTTTGTTTTAACCACACTTGATGAGTAAATAAAAATCTCAGCAAACCCCTTTATAGACTTGGAGTATTCCAGCTCTCCATCTGTCTTCCAACAAATCCCTCTGCTGGCTGCCCAGGATCTCAGCCACACCCTGAACCCAGCGGGCTGCCTCCCACTTCTTCTCCTCCTCTGACTCACCTCCTCTCTCCCTTCCTCCTCATCCTCAGATTTGAGAGGTAGGAAGGGAAGAGAGAGAAAATAAAACTTCTTGTTGGAGAGCCACAGGCCCCCCTTTTCCCTGTCTTTATTCTTGACTTACTTCACTGTAGAATAGTCAGCTACAGAGAACAAAGGAATCTTAATTAATGGACTGGGCTGCTATTCAACACCATCTCAAACATTTGTTATTATTTTGTTTACCATCTCACATGCACTTTTAAAGTATTCATATGCACAACTATTTTTAAATTATAGTGAGGTAGTTTTTGATTTTGTAACTAATACATGCTCACTGAAAAAAATCAAATTAAAAAATTATAAAGATAAGAACCACCTGAATTCCCACTGCCTAGAAATAGCCACGGTTTCTACTTTGGCAAACATCTTTCCCAATATTCCTATGTACAGCCCATGTACCTTAACCTTTGAATAAATCTTGGCTAGAGAAAATCAAAGTGGGAGGTGGAGTGGTTACATATTTAGGACACATACACCCACTTGTGTTGGTTTATAGCTAACATTCTGAGAGGAGAGACAACACAACACAGAACTTTCCCAGGGACTTGAGTTGCCTCTGTCAGATTCCCCAGAGTTTCCCTGGTTCCTTTGATCCCCTCTCCCTAGGCCACCTCTGTAGGCACCTGTGTCACTGTGAGAAAACATGTCAGGGCTTCTCTTGGGACCTTAACATCCTAGAATGAGAATGGGTCTCTCTAGATTATTGACCGTAGTCAGATGTTTGTCCTGCAAACTAAGGTATCCATGGCTAAGGCTCCCAGTTCCTAATTAATGTGAAACCTTATGCCTTTCCACTTTGTGCATTTTATATAACTAATTAGCAATTTTTATCTTTGTGATGCTGTACTCCTATCTCAGTCAAAAAACCTACATGTATTATTTTTATAGGTCCAGAAATATATAACATTCAGAATAGATTTAAAACAAAACGTGGCCCCTACTGAGAGTCTGCATATATCACTTTAGTTAAAATGTTTAGTAAATAAAAACATTAAAAAAAAACCCCACAGAGACTACCATTTTTCAATATCTGATCAAAATCTCTAGAAGTCTGTTTTGGGCCAAGTGTTATCCTTTAATTCAATTATAATATATGATAAATGGTGAGATTAGTTACTGAAGACATGGCCAAAGAGGCGCACCCTCTGGGAGGCTAAAGTTCTCAGAGGTGGGGCCATGTGTTGAGCAGATATCCACCAACTGTGTCTGCTATGCTCGCTACAGGAGACCAGCAGGTTCTGACCACTTGTGGCACAGACAGCTGGCTAGCCATCAAAAGTCATGATCCCACTTCCTTAGGGCAGCATCTGCACTGGGATTTGGCTACTCAGGACTACGTTTCCCAGCCCTCCTTGTATCTGTGTGGGACCGTACGAGGAGTGCTCGCCAACGGGATGTGAGCAGGAATGACGTGCCCCACCCCCAGGCCTGGCTGTCCCCGCCTCTTCCCCAGCCCCTACTTCATATGTACTTCATGCTACTCCCCTTCTGCCAGCTGGAGGCAGACGACTCCCGAAGGTCTAGACAGAGGTGGATGGTCTTTTATGTGAAGAACCAGACAGTAAATATTTTAGATTTTGCAAGCCAGGAAGTCTTTGTTGAAAGCACTCAACTCTGCAATATATACAAATATCATAACATTATGTTGTACACCTGAAACTAATACAATGTTGAATGTCAATCATACCTCAGTAAAAAATAATCTATTACTAAATAAAATTAGAAACAAAACAACAACAATAAAAAGAAACTACTCATCTCATTGTAGCACAAATGCAGCCACGGGCAATATAATGAATGGGTGTGGTTGTGCTGGAATCAAACTTTATTTCCAGGAACAGGCAGTGGTAGGCTGGATTTGGTCCTCAGGTCACCTTTCAGTGCTGCCTTTGTCATAAGATCTTGGCTTCATCATGTAAACTCTCTGAACCGTGGTTCCTTCATCTGTGAAATGAAGAATTTGAACCTGATCTCAAAGTCTCTGATAACTCCATGATTCTGCAATTTCAGTGCATCAACCATTATTTCCAATCAACTTCTAGCCAGGATGTATTGTGTGTCTGTGTGTGCGTGTGTATGCATTTTAAGAGATGCATAAAATATTGATAACCTTCTTATTTCGCAGTGGCTTATAAAAGTCAAAGAAAGTTAGCTCAAAAATATAGAGCAATTAACCTTTTTTTGACCCCCAAGTTTGGGGGAAAGTAAAGGAGAAAATTGTCAAGAGAAGAAGAAAAGCATTAGGTACTTCTACAGTTTGAAGAACTTAACAGATTAAATACAACAAGCAAGTTAGTGAATGAGTTTCAAGTATACATTCTCATTGAACCAGACCATGGGGTGTTGGCGCTTGATCACAGCCATCACACAAGAGGAAAATTGAAAGTCTTTCTTTGGGAACTTCACAGCATCATTTATTAAATAAGCACCCTGGGAGCTAAAGAATTGTTTAGCTCAACAGCAGCGAGACACATCGAGAAGAGACAAATGACGACACGTCCTCCCAACAATTGAGCAGTTTGCTCAGTGGAGGGAAGTTAATGTGTTAAAAGAGAAACATCGGCTATAATGATAGTAATAATAACAACTGAGATTTATATTTGTGTTTAGGAAGCAACCTACTTTCAAAAAGCTCTAAGCCCATTAACCCTGTCAACCCCACATTGGTGGAAAACTAGCAAATGCTATATAAACGATTATTCTCATTAGACCAATGAAAAACCTGTGAAGGCACTTATTTACGTCATATTTATGTGTCCACATTTCAGTATACCCAGTATAACTTCAGGAGATGTATTTTGTTGAATAGTGCATAGAAGTTCTTCCACACCAAAAACGACAGTAGTAACCATTCCAGTATGACTGATAATATAGGGACAATAAAACTCATTTTCCAAGTATAAGGTTCCATGTTACTTTAATCCTCACAACAACTCAGTGAGGGAGGCCGAATAAGTGATGTGACTCCATTTGATAGCTGAGGAAATGGAGGCACAGGGAGGTTAAATGACATGCCCACACTCACCTAGCTAGCTAGAAACAATGACTGCCAGAATCCAGGTCTCCTGACTTAGAAAACAATTCTGTGTGTTATTCATGGTTAATAAGCAGAAGTTTCACCTTGGATAATTGAAATGAAATAAGACCAGAAATGTGTTTTTCAGGACTGGCATCACATTGTATCTTTTAATGCCCACATTTCCTTATAATTAAATCTGAAGAAGGGTAACCTGTGGTAACTGTGGTACTACTGGTGGAGAGTGTCCTATTATGGTCACAAAGCAAGGCTGGGGGTATAACAGGAGCCAGAATGACTGAGGAGGTGAGAGGGTGCCTCTACTCTTGTTTGTCTCCAACTCTACCGAAGAACAGGCCAATCAATCTTTCAATCCAGTGCTGCAGTCACTAATCTCAACATAGGTGAGAAATATTGGCTAGTTCCTCCATCTTGAACGCTTTCCCCCACACAATGATTTCCAGCCCGGCCTTCAGCTCTCATTTCACTTCCTTGGGGAAGCTCTCTCTGACTTTTGGTCCTTTGTAATGTGCTCTCCTTTCCTTCAGCACACTTAACTCACCTTGGCAATTACGTGATTATTGTCATTCTTCCCCGCTAGAGTGGTTGAAAGTCCCCTAAGAGCAGAAATCTTGTCTGTTTTTGTTTATTACTGTATCCCTAGCACCTGTCTGGCCACACAGCAGGTGCTCAATTACTATCTATTTGAATAAATCCACGGATGGATGGATGGATGGATGGAATTTAAGGTTTAGGAATAGGGTAGCCAGGTAAAATGCAGAATGCCCAGTTAAATTTGAATTTCAGATAAATGAGTACTTTTTTAGTCTAAGTATGTCCCATATAATATTTGGTTCATACTTAGACTAAAAAACTACTTATTATTTATCTGAAATTCAAATCTACTTGGGTTTTTTTGTCTGTTTGTTTGCTAAGTCTAAATGTTGAAGCTTGGAAATGACAGTTCAAATCTTTCATTTTAAAGACAAAGTGGGACCAAGAGACATGAGTCTCAAGGGAGATTTTCTTTAACGGTGACTGTAAATGTGACCTTAAAGCATTTAAATTGGGGGTTTCCTTTCTAGCTCATTTAACTCTTTTAGGGGAAGGCAGAGCCAAGAGATAAAAGAGTATGACATTGAGACCCGGGATCCAGCAGTGCCTGAAGCAGTTCTTGAACTTTTCATTAACAATGGCCAGTACATTCCCTTTATCACTTTTGATTTTAAAAAGCTGACTTGAAAGATAATCTATCCCTTTTAACTCTGACAGTTCTCACTAGTATTATAAGCACTTCCACATTTTCTTATTCAAGTTGTTAGGCTAATCATCAGAGTGTCTTTCACATAGCAGATGCTCAGTAAATATTTATTAAATAAATCATAGCCTTGGGTTAGCTTATCACTTTCATGTTACCATTTCAACAGTTTCCTTATACAGTGTTTTTTTTTTTTTAAAGAAAGTCTGAATTTCTTTGCCTGAGCACAAAAGATATATTATTTTTTCATATAAACAAGTAAATTAAGGAAAGTAAGGATCAAATTGTGTATCTGTATCGCTTTCTGGGGATAGCTTTAGCATAGATGTAGCCAGATTAAAGAATTCTATGTTTTTCAAACTACTTCCATTCTTCTCCAGTTAGTCCCAGTTTCTCAGAATAAGAAACCGAGATGTAAATCTCTGGGGTAGCTTTAGAAATGAAACAGGTATTTTAACATTAATAAATTCCTGGATAATATATTTCTAAAATTAAAATCCCTTTTCTTATAACTTATTAAATTTCTCTCCCAGGACAAAATCCTCAACCTTACAGGGGGTGATTTCAGCGTGTTTGTTTATTCACATCCCAGTGTAAACATTTAGCCCCAAGCCTGATAACTGAGTTGGTGTTTCCTCTTAATTCTCCAAGGCACTCATGTTTCTGAATGCAGATTCTGTAGTCTTTGTTCAAGCAGCAGAGTGACTTTTCATAGCTGAGCTTCTCAAACATTTGAGAGCCAAGATCCAAGACAATTTGTATTCAGTTTCATATGACTATGGTTTTCTGGATGGGAAATGGACACACATTTACACCCAAGCACAGTCCTCTAAATCACATGGCATTCAGCATGACATTCTCACCCCACCCACCACCACATCAAATGAATTCATTGCTTTAGATTGCATTCCAGGTCATTCCCTGAATAGGGCATTCTAAATTTTCACACTAACTTTTAGTTTTGGGTATTGAGACAAGTTTCTTGGTAAAACTAACACTGGAAGAGGTATTGGAGAAAAATGTTATAATCCTTTAGATGGTTTTATCTTATTTTGTATTCAAACTTTGATTCTCAGCATTATTAAAAGTGAATTTTCTTAACATCACAATAACAAATATTCTTTTCTTTCCAGTCAACACCATGACCATTTGAATATAGTTGATAACTATAATGTATGAGGAATTTCAGTGGTTTTCCCAAAAAGTTATTTATCCCGCCTCCTCATTGTATATTTTCCAGGCTTCAAAAAGAAAAACCTTAAGATTCATTTCAGTTGTATGTTCCTATAACACTTAAATAAAACATTATGGGGTTCATTTGTTTTGGTTTGGAAATTGTCTGGTTCTAGATTCTGAATTATCATGAAGTCTTCTTAGCTTTAAGCTGTTAGAAGTCATGGTAGAGTTTGGTCAAGTCTCTTAGTATCGGGGTTTGGATGAAATGGTTTGTGCCAAGAGTTTCTGGAGTTCTCACAGGTCCAGTGCCATTCAGCAGAATTTTGTAAACTTCCCACTGGGGTTGGAAACACGTATTTGTTGCTTGATATCTGACTGCATTCTTTCAGACTTTATTGGACTATGGCCTTTATTACCTTCTTGCTAAGCTATCGGAGTCTCTTCATGAATTTTTTTTTCATTATTTAGAGAACACTTTATTAGTTTCTGTAATCAAACCTATGTAGATAAGACCTTACATATTTAATACAGTGCATTACCCCTTTACAAATGGAAAAAAAATTATGTTTAATGTTTCTAGACCAATGTGGCTGTTAATTTCTGTACAATGCCAACCCAACACAGTGCGACTGGGATACTTTTTCCAAAGTCTTCATGAACTTTTGCTGCTGCTCCTTGTCTCCACTTCCTGTTCCTGTTCCACGATCACAGGTTAAAACTTTCTCCAGACTGTGAATGCCCTTGATCTTTGTCCATCCCTCTGTCATATGGAGAGTGACATAGGGAATGAAATAAAAGCTGAAACCAAGAGACAGAAAGGCAATTTTCTAGATAGACAATAACGTCTTTCAGAACTTTTCACTTGAAATGTAAGGTCAGAGAGAAACCTTTCTTTTTCCCCAGGTTGATCCTGCTTGAAAGACCTGGGACTTAACTCTTTCTTCCAAAATTTGTGGGATGAAGAATCAGGATGATGTCTACAGAGAATTTCAATTTCAATGTGGTTGCTAACACTTACTGGCTTTCTCAGCAAGGAGAAAAACGTTATGTGTGTTCTTTTAAAAGCTGTGTTTTTGAAATTGCATCTTTTGATACCTGCTCTTGGTTGCTATTACTGACTAGGATGACCTATTTGCCAGTTTCAACAAATGGTTGCAGTTTCCTGGGCTGAGACTACACTATTAAGCTTATAGGGGAGGGAAAAAAAAGATTAAAAGCAATTAAGTTGAGGTGGGCTTATAAAACAATGAATCAAAAATTCATAGAGAACAGAGAATGTAATAATTTCTCTGCCATGGCAGTTTCTCTTTGTTATACATGTCTTTATTTTTAACGTGAGTTTCCAGGGTGCTAAACCAATTAAACTGAGGCTGTGCTTAAATATTCTCTCTTAAGACCTATTTTAAAACAAAAAGTGAAACTTGACTTGAAATTAACCTTTCTGAAATAAATAGTTCTGACTTTCTGCTAGGGAATAGGAGAGTTAGCTACTGTCAAACATGCATCTTCTCACAAAATGTACAATTACAATTCTTCAGAATCTGAACAGAGAAGATAAAGGCAACCTGGTTTCAAAACCATAAAATGTCAAGGTTTAAGGTGGCTTTAGGTTTATCTTTAAGGGAGATATATTTTCATCATCTGCCCCTTAGATTTATTTTTTTCTTGGTATCAAATCTGTGTGGGTTTTCTGTCATTAAACTTAAAAATCAACTGTGTGAGCCCAGGGGCGACCAATCTGAGCTACCTGTAGCTCTTCAAAGCTTGGCTAACCTTGTATGTATATTTTGAGAATTTTGGACTCGCTTCTACTGTTTAGAAATGCCATTGCTAATTACATGACACTGTGAATGAAAATAATACATCCTTTGAAAGGCTTAAAATAACATTGCAAGGTAAAGACACAAGAGGGCACTGTAACCAACCCCAGCAATCTGAGAGGTGTTTTTAAAGACCCTTTGTGAGGGTGGTGGGGAAAGATGGCAGAGGGGGAATGGGTGCGAAGGGTGGGCCTTTATCAATGACATTGGTAAGTTCTCACTTCTAATCTCAGCCAAGGCATGCGTTAGCTTCTTTTTTCAATACCAATTTAATGTTATTAATTGTTATATATATATATATATATATGTATATTTTTTTTTTTTTTTTTTTGCTTTAATGATAGTTGTTCTCTTAAGTGTAACTACATTCTTTGGAGAAGAAAGAGAAGAAATGATCATTATTTATTATACAAAGCAGATAACAACAGTGATTGTGAATGTTCACTGATTGGATGTAGAGGTCGAGTTAGAAAATGTTGACCTGGAATTAAAGTGGGTACTATTAGACATACCAGGAAGGAATCCCCACTCTCATCCAGAATGTCAGTTCTGTGAGGTGTCTGAGTTGGTGTTGGAAAAACTGCTGAGGGCGGAAATGGAAAATAGTTCATTGGCCCGGGTGGTCCCTCACTCTTGGTGGTTCTTTTTGTTGGTTTGTTGGACAGTGTTTGCGTACAGTGGCCCTTTTGCACCAGGACCTAGAGGGGCTTCATGTTCTACTCGCCTGGATTGTAGCTTGTGGTGTTTGAGCGTTTGGGTTACAGACGGTGGCGTTGGGCTCACCTGGATTAGAGACTGCAGTGTGTGAGACCCTCCAGGCGGTCCAGCTGCCGCATTTGAATTGTGCCCTTTCCAGGGCCTGTGTGTTGCTCCCCTCTGTTCACTCCTGTTGTGCGGTGAGATGAGACCACACTGCGGTGTGCCGAGGACCACAGGACCTGAATGCTGGCTACCGCATCACTGACCCTTACTTTACCAAACCTCCAACAATTCTTTGTCAACTGTTCAAAAGCCACCCAGATTTTTGCTAACGGAACAGACATTTTCTGCCTTCAGGGTGACTGAGTGAGGTGGGACATTACCAAAACAACAGTTCCTCACAGAATTCTACCAAGGTTTTGGGTAGATGTTTATTCTTGCCAAATGCATTTAAGATTTACATAAATGCATTGGATCAGGGTTTTTTTGTTAATATAAGTCTTATTTTAGACTCTAATTCTCCCTTACAACTAGAGCTGGTCTCATTTTGTTCACATTTCCAGATTTTATTTTTACCTAGTTTGAGGGCCAGAGTTTCTAGTGAAAATTGGAAAAGCCCCCAAAAGTGACTCTGTAATATCTATTCTGAAAGAACTCTTTGAAAAATATTTTCTTTTTTAGTGGCATCTTTAAAATTATGTGTATGAGTAAATTAACTTTGAGGGCAGCCAAGCGGAACCCAGATGCCAATTTTCCTCTCATATCCAAGTAGATTTTTATACTTTGCCTATATAAAATAAGAATATTTTCTCTGTTACTGGTTTGTTAATGGGTCAGTTGCTGGTAGTTTAATGAAATGGTTTAGAAGGAAAATGTTCCAGGCCATTTTAGGATTGGCCCATATTGTATAGTATTTAAAGGTGTTCAAAAGTTGGTTTGCCGAACATTTTGGATTTTAGTTGCAAGCCAGGCTCATATATACAGCTGTCTATATCCTTTTGTATGAACCTACATAATTGTTCTGCAGATATTTTGAGTCAGTGTCAACTTAAAATTTCTACGTCCCTAAGCCTGCCTTTTATACCCACTGAACGAGAATCTCTAGAGATTGGGCCCATGATCTATGTTTTCAAAACACTCCCCATGCCTTTTATTACTCTAAATTTTGAGGCACAGCATTCTGGGGAGCATACCATCAGTCAGTCTCAGCTAATTACAGCAACTGTATATTTATTTTCCAAGTCCATCATGATTCCAAATATTCTATTTTATAAATGCATCTATGGTTTTTCAATTATGGGCCCAATTTTGGGTTAAGACAATAGGTTATCCGTTGGAATAATAAATGGCCCTTTCCAAATCTATGCTACCTGATACTCCACAACTGAATAAAAGTTTTTGTTTCTGTATTTGTATTGTCTACAAAGTATTACCTTTTGTTTTGTATGCCTAATTTGTAAAAATGCCTGGCGAACTAGGTGAGGTCGTTTTGATTGCAAAGAGCAGAAATCAGCATGAATTAACTTAAGCAACAGAGAGAATAAATCTCCTAGAGGTATTCCAAGGAAGTTTCTGGATTTCAAGGAAGAGCTAACAGTTAAACCTGGGAAATACAGGGAGCAGGGATATTCCAGGGGTTCAACAGCAAATCCTTGTGGACGTTGTCTTTAGAGCCCCGGCAGCAAAGGAATTCTTCTGTAATGGCAGTCTTATTTTATTTGGCTGTTGCTGTCCCCCTCTTCCCAGCCTGACTCAACAGTAAATCCTGATCAGTCCATACCAGTCATGATAATCCCATGTTGTTTGCAGGGATTGGTGTATGGGTGGGCATGGAGCACAGTTTTGGCCAGTGATACGTGAGAGGAGGTCTGCTGGGTGACTTTGGAAAGAAGAAACAAAAGAAATAATCATTTATTTTCTTAACTGGATTAGATGTTGTCATGTCTACATGTGATGACTGGAGCTATGGTAGCTATTTTGCAGCCATGAGGAATGCAAGCCAAAATCAAAGCTAACATAACCACATCCCAACTGAAAATTGGAAGGATTTGGGGTCCTTGATATCATTGTGGAATATTATGTAGCTACCTTACCTCAAATATCTTGTTATATGAGAAAATAATTACCCTTCCTATTTAAAGCCATGGACTTGGGGTTTTTTGTTATTCTGCAGCCCAAAGAATCCTAATTGATACTTAAGGAAAGAGTTTCACATTTGAATTGTTTCCAATTCTTGGATATCATGAACACCTATGTTTTTGATGAATGTATGAATGTATTTCTGTTGTGGTGTATATATATAGTGGAAACACAGAGTATGCCCCTCTTTAGCTTTATTAGATAATGGCACACTGTTTTCCAAAGTAGCTACATCAATTTATATTCCCACCAGTGGTATATGAGAGTTCTTGCTGCTTCATGTCCTTACCAGCAATGGATATTTTCCAACTTTTAAATATTTGCCAATACAGTGGATGAAAAATGGTATCTCCTTATGGTCTTACTTTGTTTTTCTCTGATTACTAGTAAGATTAAGCATCTTTTAATACATTTATTGTGCATTTGTATTTCCTGTTTGTGAAATGCTTGTTCATACTTTCTGCTCCTTTTTCTGTTGGGCTATTTGTTTTCTTCTTATATTGATTTGTAAACACTTTTATATGTTTTGGATGCCAAAAATTTATTTGTTATCAGTGTTGTAAACATTTTCTTCCAAATTATTACTTGCCTTTTCATTTTCTTCCTTTTTTTTTTTTTTTTAATGGAGGTACTGGGGATTGAACCCAGGACCTCAGGTATGCTAAGCATGAGCTCTACCACTGAGCTATTACCCCGCTCCTCTGTTTTTTCATTTTCTTTCTTTCTTTTTTTTATAACACCTTTATTGTGGTATTGTTCCTGTACAGTAAAGTCCACATATTTCAGATGTACAATTTGATGAATTTTGATAGATGTATGTACACCAGTGAAACCACTGCCACAATCATGATAGGTAACATTTCCATCACTCACAAGAGGTGTAATTTTTGAATTCCCAATTTATCCCTTCCCACCCCCTTTACCCCCTGGTAACCATAAGTTTGTTCTCTAATGTCTGTGAGTCTGTTTCTGTTTTGTAGATAAGTTCATTTGTGGCCTCTTTTTTAGATTCCACATATAAGCAGTATCTTACGACTTTTCTTTCTTTTTCTGTCTTCACTTAGAATGACGATCTTGATGGTGGTCTTTGATAAGCAAGAGTTCTTAATTTTTATGCAATAAAATTCATCAAATTTCCTCTGTTAGAACTTTGTATATCTTGTTTAAGAAAACTGAGACAAAAATTCTCCCATAATTTCTTCTAAAATTTTAAAAGTTTTGCTTTTTACATTTGAATCGTTAATCCAAATTGAAATTGAGACTTAGGATATGGTATAGAGTATTGAGTCCAGTTTCATTTTTTTTTTTCCTATATGGATATCTAGTTTTCCAGTACTATTAATTGACTAACCCTCCTTTCCTGAGTGGTCTGCAATACCACCTCTCTGCTAGAGCAAGTTTCAAAAAACATGTGAGTCTGCTTCTGGACTCTCCATCCTGTTTACCCTACAACAATGCCGTAGTGGCTTAGTTACTATAGCTTTGTATTAAGTGTTGATATCTGGGTAGAACAAGTCTCCTCACTTTGCTATTCTTCAAGAGTGTCTTAGCTATTCCTAACCTTTGCTGTTCTCTATATGATTTTAGAATCAGCTCACCAAGTTCTATTGACAAGTTCTATCAGGATTTAAATTGGAATTATATCGAATTTTTAGATCAATTTGGAGAAAATTTACACAATTATGAAACTGAGTCTCTCTGCCTATGATTATCATAGTTTTCTTCTTTCTATTTGTCTTCTTTAATATCTTTCTGTTGTTTCATAATTTTGTCTATTAAAATCTTACACTTACGTGTAATGTTAATTCTTGGATAATCTGCATTTTTTGTTCTTATCTTTTCTCTTTGTTGCTGGTATATAGAAATAAAAATTCAGTTTTTATATTTATCTTGTATAAAAAAACCCTGATAAACTCTCTAATTCATTCAGTAATGTCTATAACTTACTACCTTTTCTTATCTTATTGTACAAACTAGATCCTCCAGTGCAGTGTGGAACAGAGTGGTGACATCATCAGTTTGTTCTAAGTTTACAGAAAATGCTATTATTTCATTATGGAGTATAGGGTTTCCTATGTGCTAATGAAGTTTCCTATTCCTACTTTGCTAGGAGGTTTATCTATTTAACTTACAAAGAGCTGCTGAATTTTACTGATTTTTTTTCCATCTCTCAGTATGATAATATAGTTTTTCTTCTTTATTCTATTAATCTGACTTTTGTAGAGTAAACATTTTATAAGTTTGAGTCTTCTGATCTATTAACATAATGTATTTCTCCATATACTTATGTCATCTTTAATGTCTTTCAATTAACTTTTATAATTTTCTCTATACAAGGCTTATATATTTTGTTTGATTTATTTCTAGATGTCTTTCCTTTTTTTACAATATTTTAAATGATAAATATCTTTAGAAATACCTTTGCTGTCTGTCTCTGGATTCTAGAAATGTGTTGACTTTGTGGGGGAGGGGTCTGGATTTTTAATAACTTGTCTGTATGTTCTTTTATATTTTCTATGTAGACAATTATATCCCCTGAAAATATTGACAGTTTAGTTTCTTGTTCTCCCTTCCTCCCCTCATGTACCTCCAGTACAATACTGAACTGGAAGCAGTAACAATAGTGGGCATCCCTGTCTTATTCATGACTTTAGAGAGAATTACTTTAATTTTTCACATTTAATGTTTGCTCTGTGTAATTGGTAGATATCTTTTATAAGAGTGAAACTTCCTCCCTGTTTCTGGTTTGCTAAATATTTTTCAAAATCATGAATTTTTCTTGCTGTATATCAAATCTTTTTTCTACATTGATCAAAATGTTCATGTACTTTTTCTCCTTTATCCTGTTCATATGGTAAAGGTAACAAACGTATGTTGAACTAACACTTATTTCCTGAAATAAATTTAACTCTATCGTGGCTTATCTTTCTCATACATTGCTGGATTCAGGATGCCAATATTTCACCTGTAATTTGTAGATCTATGTTCATGAAAAAAAAAAAATTGCCCTGTGAATTTTCTTTCTTCCATTGCCCTTGTCTGGTTCTGGTATCAAGGCTATACCAGCTTCATAAAATGAGTTAGGTAGTATGCTCTGTTTTTCTATTCTCTAGAAGAGTTGAAGACTGAAAGTCTCTTCCTTCAGTGCTTGACCATTTGTCCTTGAGCTTTTTAATTTGACTCCTCTCATCCCATATTCCCAGTCATCCTCCCCTCTCTCTATTTGTTCCCTCCTGCTGCAGTCACTTTCTTTTTCCGTAAAGAGTTTCTTTGACTTAAAAGCACCAAGGAAATTGGGCTGAAGCCCAGGTATTAGGATATTTTAACTGATGTTCTTAACATTTCCAAATATAACATTTCTTTGTGTTTAGTGTGACTAATTACTACTGCCTAGATGTGGAAAAAAAAAGTCTTGCAGTCATTTAAAATAATACTGATTGTTAAATGAGAATTTCAATCCTCTGTTGATAACTACCTATTTTGAAATATTTTTGAAACCAATTCAGTCACATTCATAACATGGTAATCTAGACCTCTGTCTTGTGACATTCAACAATGAAGGGAAACAATTCAGCTATGTAAAGAACACGTCAAAATTTCATGGGGGCAAGAGACTTTTCACAAATAAGCTATGATGATTTTCCAGGTTTTGCTATAAACCTATAGTTCTATGCTTTATATTTCATAGATATGTATCCTCTCTTGTTTTAAATAGCACAAATGCAATTTTCTTGATGGAACATTATTTCTAAATGGTAAAGATTACTTTAATTCTCTGTAAGAAAAATCTGGGACTTTTTTTCCCTTTATTTTTGTTGAAATGTAAATATCTTTAAAACATCCATATCAATTTGATTTCTTTTCTTCTAGTGACTTAGTGGCTAAATACCAACTGCTCTTACAAAATGCAAATGTCTTATTCAAAATATAATTAAATTATAGCATACACAGTTTATAAGCAATTATACTTACATAATGTGTATAATTTGGAATTTTTTGGTAGAAAGGATAAATGCATAGCTACCACATTAGAATAAGAAATATTATAGTTCTTTTTTTGGAAATAAGATACAGTAGAGCAAAAATACCATTTCTAGGTAAGAGTATAAAGTAAGTAAAGTAGGTCTCTCTGAAAGAATACCAGTATAGCCTGCCTCTGTGGGAAACCTACGGGGTCCTGCCACTTAATTAGGTCATTTTATACTGAGAACATGCACCAATCTCAGAATCTGGATTAATTCTGTGGTTATGTACACTTATTGTTAAGGTTACTAAGGTCTGTTTTGTATCACTTCTTGTGAGCAGTCTTTCCTCAAAAAACCTTGCCTAAACTGGATTATTAAGAAAAAGGTTTCTGAGTTTTTATAGGTTTAACCAGAAACCTCATTTTTCTCCATCCTAGTGTTGGTAGACATTGTGATGAGTTACCGGATCCCTATTCAGGAAGAACTTTGTATTCGTTTCCTAGGGATGCTGCAAAAAAAGAGAAAAAAAAAAAAAGCCACAAACTGAATCATTTAAAACAACAGAAACTTAGTTTCTCCCAGTTCTAGGGGCCAGTTGTCTGGAATCAAGGTGTTGGCAGGACCTCACTTCCTTTGAAGGCTCTAGGTTGGAATATTTCCTTGTTTCTTTCAGCTTCTGGGTGGCTCCAGACCCGTTTTCACAGGGACATTTCCCCTGTGTCTCTGGCCTCTCTTCTTCTGTCTCTTATAAGGACACTTGTTATTGGATTTAGGGGCCATCCAGGTAATCCAGGATGATTTCATCCTGAGATCTTTGACTTAATTACAGCTGCAAAGATGCTTTTTCTAAATGAGGTTACATTCACAGGTTCTGGAGGTTAGGATGTGGACATATCAATGTTGGAGTGAGGGGGTGTTACTATTCAATCTGCTGCAGACTTACTCCCCCAGCTACTGGTAGGACTCTTAGAAGGCTGTCTCCACTGTCAGCTCCCTTTGAGGATTGCCTCTTTGGGAAACTGCCTTGTGCAAGGTTTCCTTCTACAGGAAACTCACATCCCAAACTGATCAAAGTGGATATAAAGGCCAGGCCTCCTTGGTGCAACTTGGAATGACTCTGCAAGACTTTCCAGTCCCAGAGTCCCACTGTGGTTAGTGGAGGCTTTCATTCAGGCTGCACCAGAGCTCATCTTCTCTACCTGGTCATTCTCCTCCTCTGCACGCCCCCCGCCCCTCAACCCACCCCTACCCCATCTCTTGATTCTGCTTAACAGGAAACCCAGCCTGAAACATTCTGAGAAAATTTACCCATTCATTTATTCACTCATTTATTGATTCACTCATTCAATTTATTTAATTATATCAATAAATATTTATTAACCACCTACCATGTGCCAGCTGCTTTCTTTCACAAGCATGGCACAGGGAACATATTTGAATCTTTCTCTGGTAAATCAGGATCTCTTGGTGCCCAAAGCTGACCATTCTGGGGCCTCATTTGTTAGTTATAGATACTAAGGACTTAGGAGAAGACCTCACAATTTGTCTTGGAAGTTCTCTTCTGTTTTGAATAAATGCCAATGTGACATAAGCTGCTTTTGCTGTGAGTTTCAGTCCCCCCCCCCAACAAAGGGACCCATAAAATCCATCAACTGAGTGTCCTGATCTATCAGGGTTTGATTCTAGACTTTGTGTTGTTTTAGGCCCATCTCTTAACCTTATTAAATCTCATTGTAGAGATAAGGAAAGAAGTGGAAATAATGGCAGATTCCTAGCATTGGAAGCATCACAGGTTACAGAAGGACAAAGTACTGTCAGAACCAAGAAGTCATGTGGGAGCCCAGCTTCCTTTTACTGCAGGCGGAAAATCTGAGAGTTCATCGCACAGTTGCCTGAATCATGCAGAGTCTGTGACTTTTATCTGATTGTTTTATGTAGGAGCAGTTGTATCTCCATCTAGTTGATAAACTCCTTTGGGACAGAATTTGAATCAGTGTCTAGAAAAATAAGAGATGGGTTTTGAATAAGTAATTGACTGATCAATCCCTCTTCATCCAGCAAAACACTTCAATCATGTGGATAGAGTCTTAATTTTTTATATGCAAAAACCTCTAGAAAAAATCCAATAATCTCTCTCATTATTCAAATCCTAGGCTTACCAATGATCACTGTCAAGGAGTTTCTCTTAAAAATATAACCTGGCCTTGCTGAATAACCCAGAAATGTCATAAATATGCACAAAATTTGTACTAGCCCTGTTCCTTCATAGGAAGTTCACAGATAAAAAAGCAGGTTAGAAATAAAATCAGCACCATTTTAAAATGTGAATGTTTAAATAGCTACTTAATCATTATTATTTTTACTCCACCTCATTCTAAAAAATATTTGAGGTCCAATATATTGAAAAAAAAGAATGAGAAAACTGAGGTAGAAAATAAGATACAGCTTAGGGTAATGGTAATATCCAACGTTCATGACATTGCTAGTTGTAGACCTAAAATAAGGTTCTGAGCATTCCAGTTAATTAATAACAGTTGTAATAAAGTGGTGCAAGTTCCCCAATCATCAGAATCTGTTTCAACCCAGATGACTAATCTAAGCCAATCACAGTAATCCTATCCCTCTTGTCAGGAAGTGGATTAATAATGTATATGATCTATGTCTGGCAAAACAGATGTAGGAGAAAGGCTTCTGGGAATGAGAGAAACTTCCAGGAAAGGTCTTCTCATTCTTATTCTTAAAGAAGAGAAAAATTCATGGTCTCTTTCTTCCTCTGAAATTGTTTTGCTTGTATATGATGCCTGGAACTGATAAGCTATCTTGCTGTCTGCCTTAGAATGAAGCCAAAACATAGGACATTGGGAGTTTGGTAGGGGAGTGGGGGTGGAGGATGGGAGTGGTGGGGAGTATGGGGTCAGGGCAGAGACAAGGGAATCTCTGTGAAGAGGAGTCAGGACCCTGACACACTGCCCTAAGGCCACGTGTCCTGTGGACCTCGGGTTATGTTACTTATAACATTTTCTGTGTTTAAGGCAACTTGGGTTTGGTTTTGTTGTTTTTTTGTTTTTTTGTTTTTTCCTGTCACTTGCAGCCAAAAGCATCCTAAATGGTTTAAAAGCAACAGTTAAGGATAACACCTTGAAATCAGGCAAACCTGTTTCCAACATTTAACTTGTTCTATGTAAACTTGAAAATGAATGAAAATCTTTAAACATCAGTTCTTTCACCTATATATTATGGTATTTAATACTTACTATACAGAGTTATTGTACAAATTTAGTGGAGAAAAAAAGCCTGTGAAATGTTTAGCACAGAACCTGATGCATTGTAAGTGCTAAATAAAGAGGATATTGTAACACTAAGGAGAAACAGATAATTAATACCTAAGAGATTGGCTCTTTGAAATGGCAATCGAACTGTCTCAGGCTGTAATTCAGGCTCTTTTTTTTTTTTTTTTTTTTTTAATTCAGGCTGTTAATCTGCCTCTAGTGAGGGTGGAAGACAATTGATCATTTCTTGCTTGTATAATTCATTACAATTGTGGGAGGTCATTATTAGGGTCTCATTTGTTAATCTCAACTAAATATCTAAAACCAAAACTATGAACTGTCTTACATCCAATTAATTTGTGTCCTTACTGAAGGAACACAGTAGGGTAGGACTTGAATGTCACCATCACGTGTCCAGTAAACAGTCATCAGGATGGTCTTTACTGTGTCAGCTTTCTGGGCTTCAGTCTCATTGTCTCTACAGATGAGCTCTTTTCAGGTAGGTGCTACTGATGCCAGTGACCTTTGGTGCAAAAGATTTTTCCCTCTTCCAACCTTGCAGAACCAAATCCTTTAGAGCCAGCCCCCGCCACAGACTATGACAAAACTGTTATGTTATTTCCAAGGGACTGTATATGGTCAGTCACTAGGCCATCTCCAGCCAGTCCAGTGATCTCCTGGCCCTAAATCCTATCCATTCATCTGGAAAAGGATCTCAATTTAATGCTTTAGGATCCAGCTGACTATCCAAATACCCAACATTGCAGCAGCAACAAGGGTTGGGAAGGGTGGATATGGGAAAAGGTGGGAGCTGAGGGGGAAATATAGCTGCTTGCCCTGAACAAGTCTCTCTTGTCCATAGACCTGCTTTTTATTTTTCTCCAGGAAGCAGTGAAAAATGGCTGTTTCTTGGGGACAAGGATTATGTCTTCATTGGTATTGTTCATTGCCTGAAAGTGTTAAGAATAGTTAGTTGTTGTTCTTACGAATTTTAAAATAAAGTTTAAGTGCCATTACCTTCAAAATAAAGGCATAAGCATATTTTCTTTTAAATAAAGGGCATAACAAGATAACTTACTTTTTAAAAAATTTCTTTTTGTTTTTGTTACTGTTTGTTGAATACTGTTAATTTAGAGGAGAAAGAAAGAGTGGTTCCTCCCAAGCCTCCACCAGCACCACCATGAAGTTAAAAGGCTGAGTGGGTGCCAGGGGACTGAGCCCTGAACCCCAGTGAGGCCTCTGTGGCCACACTTAGCAGGAAGCAAGGGGCCACCAGTAAAGCTATTTTCTTTCAAATGGAGTATGCCACCTTGGTGAGGATGATCAGGAGCGCCAGCCACAGTGAACTGAAGAGCAGAGGCCCTTCTCCAATGTCCTGGTGGTTCTTTCATAATCTCAAGGGAAGAGAGGGGGTTGGAAAATTACTGAGATTAGATTCCTTCGATTTTAAGAGAATAATGGCTAAGCCAAAATTAATTCTAGCTAGAATATTATATAACACTTCCTGTTATATTTTAATTTTTTAAATTATGCAAATTAAAAATAGAGAAGCCAAATGAATGTAAAAATCACACATATCCCACCACTCAGAGATCACCACTTAACTTTTTGGTGATTACTTATCCTAAAAACAAACACACACACCTATACGTATATTCATATATGTAGATCATACGTATATACTGTTGTATAAACTGGGCTTTTTTTTTTTTCACACAGCATAACATTGCAAATATATTTCCATATCAACAAATACATTTCTGTAATTATATTTCTGCATTATAATTTTAATAGCTACATAGTATTCCATTATATAGAATCTATGTTCTATATTATAAATAATGTACACAATCAAATCATTAGTATAGGATTTTTAGGCTTTTCCAGTGTTATTTTTGTTATAATCAATAGCACTATGATTGTAACTAAATTCCTTTAAACATCCTCATTCAACTCCTAATTTCCTTAAATAATTTCTGAAAATTGGAATTGCCGATTCGAAGTGTACAATGTTAAGTTTTTAAATACATATTGCAAAAATTCAAGAGGCACATTTAAATATTTTTATGAATTATACTCTCTACTTAGAGAAAATTTTATTGATCTATTATATTGTCATACCAAAATTTTCACTTCACTTTTCTATGCTTAACAGATTCATAACAAGGTTACATTATGATGGCAATGTATTTACTACTCTGAATAGTAATAGGTCTTATTTCTGCTCAGTTAAAATTCTTTCATTTACCAGGTGCTTACTTTCTTGAATTTCTTCTACACTTGGAATTTCAATAATTGGGTTTGTAGCCCAATCTTTTGGTCTACTAATATAGACAAATCTCTCTAGTAGTTGTATTCATTTTTTCATTAAATTGATCATATTGCATAGAACCATTAGCTGTCACTCTTTAAATTAAGTGAATTTAAATTAGAATAGCTAGGCTTTTTTGATGTGCAAATTTACTTGTAAAAGCTATGTCCACATAGCAGTTAAATGCTCAGTCTTTTGATATTAGCACAGCATGAAAAGCAACAGTTTTTATATTTTGGTAGCACAGATTTTTAAAAATATGCATATATATGTGTACATACATTCTAGGGGTATGCTTTATTGCTTACAGATATGGAATAAATTATTTAACTACCAAGCCAAATATTTGCAAATGTGTTTTGCTGTTGCTTCTAATCTGTATTAAAAAAAACTACTAGCTCGATGCACCCTTCTCTGCTGTCTCAACCTTAGGAAACAAGAGTATAATTTAGCACTTTGCTTGATGATTAACTCTGTCCAAAGGCTCAGAAAATGCTTATGGTTAGACAAGGGACAGAATATTTTAACTTTAAATTTCAGGTCAAGTTCACAGCATGGACTGCTTCTTCACTCACACAAAACTGAGAAAAATGTAGAAAAATATGGCCTTTTTAGGGACAACTGCTATGCATGAGTTTCCTTAAGTAAATGTAATGCCAGTATACAAGATGCTTTGAGATAATATGCTAATTCTATATATTTGGGAAGCATTGTGGAAATGGGAATTGGCAAGTCATTTTCATAGGAAAATCTGATTCTTAGAAACAACAAATTGGGCAGTGGTATTATGACTTTAATCATCTGGATGAAACAATGAGATAATTATGTATAATGACTCTCTGCTGTACTTTCAACACCTTCAGGGATCATTTTCCCCCAAAAGTGAACAGAGCCAGCACCACATGGTCTGCTATCAAGCACTGACCTCCCTGATTCAAATGCAAAGTGCTGTTGCAGATGAAATTCACTGGGACAAAATGTTCAATAGAAAGATTACATTTCCAGTGGGGCAGAAAGATATTTGCCAGCATCTCATTAAGGCTCCGATACCAAATCTTGGATTTCAATCAGCATTGAGATAGAATGGCAATAATCCAGCAACAAGAATGTCGCTAGGGCTTTGTTTCCTGTAGCATTATGCATTTTTCCCATCTACAATAAAATCTTGAAAATTTTTCCAAGGGAATAGATATGGAAAGAAATAACCTTGTAGTCATTTTAATGTCAGGCACACAACGCATTCGGTGAAGCCTCTGAGGACGGATAACTTTGCCTCTCACTAGGGGAGGAGAAGGTGACATCATTTACATTTAGCTCAACACATGAAAAAGCCTGAAATTCTCTGCACCGTAAATGTAGCATCAATTCTTCCACCTTTGCAGCCCCACCTCCCGTCATTAATATAGTCCAGCCATTTTATTGCCGGCATTTTATTCTTTTCCCATAGAAGTAATTTACTGACTTAATGGAAATGTGAGAGATTTGCTTTAACAGATTTTATGAATTTAAGCAAAAGGTCCTGCTGAACATTTCCCTCTGGAGAGAGGTTATTCTTTGGCCAGGAGGCATTTGTAATAGTTCAGTAATCAAAAAAGATTTGCCTCGGACTTGCTAATTTGCTCAGTCTCTTAAGTAACAAAAGGATCTAAACTCTGCCTCTCAATTTAAAGTGAGCCCATAAAAGCTTCCAGCTTAGCGAGAAAGCTAAGAATCCACGATCTGAGCTTTTAACCCCATTTCAATTTGTGCAAGTGTAATATCATTAGGGAGTGATTTCTACTTTGGGGTGGCTGTGGCTATTTTAGTTCTTTATCCAAGAGGTGGTGAGGTGGGAGCGCACTTTGAAGCAGACAAACTGCCGCAGAAATAAAGCTTGATCCCCCCCCAGGGATCAGAAGCTGGGAACACAGCAAATTTCACGGGAAAGTCTCTTTCCCGTGAAATTTTTGGTTAAATGAAGCCAGGTAAGGACCCTAGATTGGGTTTTGATTAAGAGGTGGAAAATTCAACTGTATTTTCTTAGTTTACATGGCTGCATCTGAAAAAGACATGATCAGGCAGGACACTGTGTCCACAGCTGTATCTCCAGCATCTAGAAGAGTGACAGGCACTGGGATGCTCAGTAAATATGGAATGAACTGTAATAGAACAGAGCCATTGTCATGGGACATTGTCAATATCAGGGAGAGACACTGTCGCTTTGCCTCTGGTTGTGTCCACAGCCTGCCGTTCTTTGGCTTCTTTGGGCCGGTTGCTCCAGCTCCTCCTCCTTCTAGACACCTCTTCCTAAAACCAGCTAATGAAACTGCACAACCTAATGGGGAAATATGTAATGAAGATTAAGGCCTCTTAACCCAGAAAACAAGTAGAAGAAAACTAACCTATAAATTGAGAATCTTGCCCAACAACCTTGGTACTTAAAAAAAAAAAAAAAAAACTACACAATTGAGAACCTAGGATAACCATATTTGCTGGGATTCCTGAGATGGTTCTAATTTTTTAAATCTTGCCTCACTGCCCCTTAAGTTATTGCCTAATCACGTGCTCATTACAATTAGGCCTGAAGGTAGTGAACCAACAGGAAGGAGGGAAGAGAGTTTTGCCAAAGTTTAATTGAAGTAAATTATCTTCTCTGTGTATGAGAATTATTTACAATCCCACCAAGCAAGCATGGGCAGCCCCCCACAAATAAGGTAAAAGGGTTACTAATGCAAGCACAGGTTGCTCAGCGTCTTCTGATATCCAAGGTGGTATCAGTAGTAATGAGACTAGTTATGGTTGGTTTGTAACATAAATGAAGAACCAACTGGAAAGAAAACATGGCACACTGAGACAACCGGGAATAGGTCAGCTTGACAGAAACACAAGCCAGATTATTTCCTTATCAATACTCTCTTCATCTCTGTTAAACGTTCTTTCAGAGTTTGAGGAGAGACTAGAAAAATTAAACCAAGGTATCTTCCCAACTTTGGGCAAATCCCCACATCTTCCTAATTTCTGCTTTCCCTACCCACCACGCCTTCAATCACCACACCTTATAAATGTGCATAATAAAAATCTGTTGGTTTGAATTGAACTCTTCTGAATACCTTCACCTGTGTTAGCTCTTCCCAAAGGAGTCACTGGGTGCCTCTTAAAACTGGTCCACGAAGGTGACTTTGACCAGGTTATATGTGAACAGTATACTCTAAGAAGTTCTGACAACTTTGAGCAGCCTGGTTAGCAGGTCGTGGCTTCTGTCTTCTGGAATCTATAGCTTACATAACACCACCTTCTCTTGGCTTTTCTCCTACCTACCTTTCTCCATTACCTTTTTATAATCACTCTCTAAGACCTGTTCCTTGGATGTTGGTATTCCTTGGGGTTCCATATGGGGCTCTCTTCTCTTTTTATGCACATTAAATCCAAGGCATTGTTATCCATATCCATCTTCAGCTATCATTTATCTATGTGTAAGACTCCCAAATCTCTGTTTCTAGCCCAGCATCTCTTGAACTGCAGATCCATATACGCACTGCCTGCCAGACACCGCCATCTTGATGCCCACTACTTCTCAAGTTGTACATTTCCAAACTAAGTTACCAGTTTTCCTCTTCTCCTATGTTCCCTAATAATATCCAGTTACCCAAGAGATTGGATTCTACTGGAGAAGAGATTCCTTTCTCCTCACCTTACATTTCCTTGTGGTGGGATCTCTTTCAGAGCAGCACCCCTGGCCTATCTCCATCTCTTCCCTTACTCCTCCCTGTAGGAGGAAGAGAGAATTATCTAACTGGTGAGTTTGAGAGGAAAAATTGGATATACTCAGCTTCCTCCTTCCTCTCTTCTTTCTGCTTTCCTTTGGCTGTTCTCTGCTGTGAGTTTTATAGAAGTAACACCCTCCTCCCCAAGGAGACATGGTGCTATTTGGGTCTGCCAGTGACTGACTGGGTAAGGCTACCTAGTTCAGAGGTGAATATTAGCACACCACATTATCCAACAACTTTGACAATAATAAGGTGATGTTTTGATCTCCACTTGCCTGACTTCCCCTCTATCTCTGACTCTCTGACTTTCTGACTCTCTGTCTCTCTCTCCCCCTCTCTCTTAAATGGTTCTACTTTTGAGTGAGGGAAAAGGAGTGTTATGGATCTACCCCATCAAATACAATACCTTTAAAGCATTCTAGAGTCCTCCATCTCCTCTACTCCTCTGTATCCAATCTGTTAAAAATAAAGGGCAATGTAGAGATATGGTCCAATAAGGGGTGCTAACTATTATTAGAATTAATTAGAAATATGGTGCAAATTAACTCAGGTTTCCACATGCAATTTCTTATATAAGTGGCAAAATATACACTGTTCCCATTCCTGGAAAATATTGCCCTTGACTAGTAAAAAAAGAAACAAATCCACGCACACTCCTTGCAGGCGTTGTTCTAATCTCTGTTGAGTGATGAAGCCAGGAGTTGTAGTTAGTTGAAATCCAAAACTTAATAATGCAAGGTTGTCTACCAGAAACAAGTGGTTTATTCTATTATTTGAATTAAAACCCCTTTACTGGGTCATCCGATACTCTCCCCCTGATACTTTGCCCCCCACCCTGCTTTACCCTTCTCCACCCTGTTTTCTGCCTGAAGAGGCTGACCTGCAACAGATCACCTCCTGTGCTCTCTGTAGGTTTGACTAACGGGCAGCCCCAGGAAGAGATCAGAGTGAGAGTGACATTAGGGTGCTTATTCCCTAGTTGCTTCCCTGTAAGATACACTGAGCTGCCTGGGTTCCCAGGTAGAAAGTCACTGCTCCTCTCAAAGCAGCGCACACCCTAGGGTCTTCTCTCAGAATCCTGTTATTCTCCTTCTGCTCATCTTTCAAACCTCAGGGGTGAGGACAGCTCTATAGCTATGCGCTACCTGCTGGTTCCTGCAGTATCACTCATGGTTCTTTCATAAACCCCAACCCTCATGCCCGGGAATGTTACGGTCCGTTTGGTAAATAAACCCTCTTTTGGATTATCTTAATTTGAGTGTGTCATCTCTTAGCCCACTGACTCTGCTTTAGTCACTGAAAGTAAATTAAGAAACAAATTTCATCTTTAATTGTATTTGTATTCTAATTGTATTCATAGAATATCACTTTGTTCCTAAACTCATTCAATAAATGTTGAACCAAATTACTCTACTGCTCTGAACTCTCACGTGTGCCCTGCCCTGGAATCTTACTGATTCTACCTTGTAAGTATTTCTCAACTCTATTCCCAGCTCTCCCACTGTCTTTCATCTCATCATTTCTCACTTAAATTACTAACTGGTCTCCCTACCTCTCTCTGTTCTTGGTTTGCCCACCCATCCATCTTTGAACAGCTACCAAAAGTATGAACATGTTAAAATTAGAACATGTTAAGCCCACTGCTTAAAAGTGCATCAGTGGTTTTATAAACAAGTTTATACTGTATAGCACAGGGAACTATATTTGGTATCTTGTAGTAGCTTACAGTGAAAAAGAATGTGAAAACAAATATATGTATATTCATGTATGACTGAAACATTGTGCTGTACACCAGAAATTGACTATATTTCAAAGAAAAAAAAAGTTCATCAGTTGTCTTCTATTGCCATCAAGATAAAACCCGGACTCCATAGCATTTGTAACGTGAGCCCTGACTCAGTTTCCACCATCCTGCGCAGTGGGCATCTCCAAGACGTGGACTGTGGAACCAGAAGGCAGCAGTTTGCACTTTTGTTTTTAAACATCAGAACCTTTTTTTCCTAATAAATTAAAACCCCAATATGGAAGATAGGTAAGACCAGCATTTTATCAGCATGGATTTATTTTAAACAGTCTGCTTTATAACATTTAACATTTACTTATAAAGTTAATCAAAGAGCACATTTTAGATGAACACGAACATGTGAAACTGGGGTTAATAGTTGAGAGTTGCCATCAGCAATGTAAACACTGAAGAAATTTGAATCAGAGGCTTATGGACTTCCTAAAATACTACTGTATACAGATTCTGGGTTCTCTGGAACACAGTTTGACAAACACTGTTTCAGCATCAAGTTCTTCCCACAAGGCATGCCATTCTCAGCCATACCTGTCTAAAGGCTGCTAAGGATACCACGTTCTCTGACATCACACTCCCTGTGTCCTTTGTATAGAAGACATGCTTTCTGAGAAGGTTAGGTTCTCCCTGAGGGGTTTAATATCCTCACCTAGTTGATGAAAACTTTTCCCTCTAGGACCACCCACCTCTCTCTTGCCAACTCTTCTTTGTCCTGTTGTCTCACTTGCTGTTAAAATTTTGGTGCATTTTCCTCTAGTTTCTTCTCTGCACAATTGTTTACAAGTGATTGAGACCATCTATATACAAACTTATATTCTTATTTTTTTCACTTGCCATTTTAACAGAAGATTTTCTCGCATCATCACACTCTTCAGAAGCATCGTTTTTAACAGGTAAGCGTTTCTACCATGATGCCTGTACCACAATTGATGCCAATTATCCGGTATAGTTAGACATCCAGATTGCTTCTAATTGTTCACAATTATTTTAAGAAGTCACAAAATGCTTTGTAAATACTCTTTTTAAAATTATTTGTTAGGATGCACTCTCAGGTATAAAACCAACTCTTTAATGATGCAAAACATTTTTCAAGCACTGAAAATTATTTTCCTAAAGACAGCAACAAGAACGTGCACATTTAACTGAAAGCATCTAAGAGTGTTTGTCCAACTATTGAGGCCTAGGAGTTTTACAGAATTACTAACTTGACAGTTACAAAATTATATTTCCTTGTTTAAAATTGCATATCTTTACTACTAGGGATTGGACATTTTCATACACATTAGCCATTTGTAGTTACTCTGTTATAAACTGTCTTTGTCTTTGCCTATTTATTTCCTAGTTTACTAGTAATTTTTCTATGATTTCTAAGAGTTCTCTGAATGTCAAAAAATAATTTATACGTAGACCATTCATTGATTTTAATACACGTTTCACTACAGAGTTGCTTGAAAATAATATGTTGGGCATCACTCCTAAGTTTCCTTGTTTGTTTTATTACAATGTGAAAAGTGAGATATATGATGTCTAGACTGTTATAATTGTAAATCTGTAAGGTCCAAAGTAATAAGTGCCACTAGAATTACCTTGTAATTCATCCAAAATTCAGTGACTATTTCTTGAGTGTTCACCATGGGCTAGATGCTGTTTTCGGGGCTGGGGAAGCAATGGTGCCAAGCAAGACAGGGGCCTGCACCCCTGCAATTTACTGTCTTTACTTGGGTACCTTGACAGTCTAGAATACATCTGAGAATAGTCAAATCAATGGCACAAACACTGTTCGTTCGAAATTCTACAATAATTCAGAGAAAAGCTTCTTGGGCAGTGAGTTAAAACAGTGAGGAAGCTGTTAGTGAGGAGTTATGGACAGCACCCAGTGACAGCTGATGTGATGACCTCCAGTCCCAAAGTCCTAGAAGCCAAAAGTTGGGATCTGACTCCACCTGCTCCTTCATTCCTACTCCAGCCTCTGAGGTTAACTGGTCCAAGGCCAGGGAAACATAAAGACTCTGGGATCCACAGCTCTGTGGCTCTGCCTCAAGTCACCCTTGATGCCAATCCAGTTCTCACCTTCTCTCTTCTAGCAACTGACTCCTTTTTGCAGGTCCCTGCCTGCCACCCCAATTCTGGGAACCCCATTTTGTGTCTCCACCCCGGGCTTTCCTCACCACTACCTAATCTGTTAGTTCTCTGAGCCCGCTGCTGTCTTGATTGAACCTTAGTCCCTGTGGCTGGATTCTCCTTTCCTGCTGCCACACTTCCCTCAGGAAGGCCATCTGTCTGAATCTGATGTTAGCTAGAGTCACGCTTGCTGCAACCCGCCGCCCAGCACCACGGATATCTTTCTGTTGCCTTCAGGCAATATTTAGGGGATGGAATCAATAGTGAGAGATGTGGATGATATGAAATCTGAAAAGGATGATTTTGCAGGATTGTGGCTTGGATGACTAAAGGAATCATGGTTTTGTTCAGTGAGTCAGGTTTGCTGGGAAAGATGACAGGTCAGTTTTAGATATGTTGAATTTGAGGTGCCTGTAGGATCTCCAGGATATATCCAGTGGAGAGTTGGATATTGGCTTGGGAGCTCAGGAGATAGTGTTATATATCTATATGGTATGTGTATGTATGTATATGTATATATACATATATATATATTCATACATACACATGGACAACATTTTAAAAGCGCAGCATCTGTCAGAGATCTAGATTTCTATATTCATGTATAGCTGAGAAGCTCACTGAGCAAATCAAAGTTCTTTTCCCATTATGCAAATCTGTACATGTTGTTAATCAACAATTCTGTATAATTAGAAGCTCATTTCTATGTTAATGTAGAAAGTCTTAGCCACCCTGAAATTTGCCTAAAGTCAGTAAGGTCAAATGTTGAATAAATATTTATTCAAAGAGGAGCATTACATATCAATGCTTCTAACCTGAAAATTAATCAATCTGAGTCTGGTTTGGGCTTTACATATGGTTTATGATTGTTTAACTATGTATTTTACCTGTCAGTCATTGTTGTTTTCTACCCATACATTTGAAACACAACATATGGAATATCCAAGAGTAACTTTTATAAAATGATACAAGATTTGATTCTACCACAAGAAATTAAATCAATACGCAGAATTCTGTGGGGAAAGGTATCTCCCTACCACACTTGGGGGTATATGCTCCTTTAATGGGGCACTCATAATTCCCATTAGAGTTAATGGAAGTTGCGTGTGTGTATCAAGAGGCACGCAAGCCTTGCTGTCTCTATCAGAAAATGATTCCTTTTGTGTTGATCTCCCAGCTGTGTTTTCATTCTGCCTTTTAAAACCATTACACCTAACAGAGTTTTGAGTGCATTATAGGTAACTTTAAGAAGATGCCATTATCTCCTCTCTCTTAACCACATAATAGAGGGTAGAAAAGTGAGAGCACAGTATATACACCACGCTGGGGAGAAGAAACTTGCCTCGGATTTTTGAACCCTCAGCCTATTTTCTGTAATGCTCGGTGGTGAATCACTCTTAAGTGCTCCATCATTCACTCGGATATGTACTTCCTGCCAAAGGTTACCAGATTACAAAAGTACCCTCAGCTCAGAAGGAACTCATAATTCACCATCACCTTATTTTGACACTAAGAGAGAAAATATGTGCATCATGACAAGTAGAGGAAATAATGAAAAAAAAAACCTATATTAAGTTAACAATGCAGTAAACACTCGAAAGGGAAAAATACAGACTAGAACAATAATGAGGATAATAGAAAAGTAATGCTTTTAAATTATGAGGAGAGATTTGCTGGTCAGCTCATGAACACTTTCTTGAGCGAAGATAGTTTCTTAAAGAGCTTATCTTAGGCATGAGAGGAAATGGGAAAGTTAAGACAGTTCCCAAAGTTGGAAGAAAAATAGTTAGTTGTGCCAACATTTCTAAAAGACAAGGTCAAATACTTTTCCTGAAGGTGAAGTGGAAGTATTTAGAAAATATTAAAAACACAAGTGACTTGGAAGGAGTTGTTACCATGCAGAAGATGAATACCCAGAGGCAGGGTGGTGGAAATATCACGAACACAACCACAGTGAAATTTTATAGGACCTCTGCTTAACCTGTGGAAAAGAGAAATACAGTATTTATGAAAAGGTCCCAGGGAATATGCTCTTTGCCTAGTAAAAACGTCACAAGAATGTATGTATTGAATTTTAGTACATTTTATTACAGCAGAGTTATAACCAAACAAGTCACATTTACAGAAAAATACTAAAAGTATAGTTACCAAAAAGCTTCATGTATCACTAATGCGGCTACAACTTCTTTTTTATGACATAATTTCATCATAAACTTTGTATGATGAAGGTCCACATCACAAGGTTATCAACAGTTATAAATGCTATAATTGACTCCTTAGGAAAGACTTTCTGGAGTTCCGTGAATATTCCGTGATGTCCAGATCACTGGGTAACAGGATACTTTTCTAACTCTTTCAAATTGCTTCCTCTTTCAATTTGGTTGTTACATCTTTCAATTTGTATGTTTATTTAAAAGTGCCACAATTTAATATGCTACTTTCTTCTTAACTTCTCTACTGAATATAACCTATATACAGTAAAGAGGACCCTGCTTAAGGTAGAATTTTTTACAGATTATATAAATCCATAACATTTGTATAATTTTACAATATACAGTTGTGCAATGAATTTTTTATAGATTATATACATTTGTGTAACCCTCAACCAGATCACAATATGGAACATTATTAGCACCTCTCACACCTCCCCATTTCCCTTTTAAGTCAATACCCTCATGCCTCAGTAGCTACTATTCTGACTTATATCATTGGTTTTTCCTGCTTTGAAGTTTCATATAAATGAAATCCTGCAGTGTGTTCAATATGTTACTTTTATAAAATTTTCTGTAAGTTGGCATATTGTTTGTTTTGGGGTTTTTTTTGGGGGGGGTGAGGAGGTAATTAGGTTTGTTTGTTTATTTATTTATTATTTTTTTAATGGAGGTACTGGGGATTGAGCCCAGGACCTTGTGCATACTAAGCATGTACTTTACCACTAAGATATACCCTCGCCCCCAGTAAGTTGGAATATTGAGTTCAGGTATAATTCTAGCTATGAATATGTTCAACAAATGCAATTTTTATCTATTTTACTCTCTCTTACAAACTATTCTGAGAAGTTTTAAAATGCAAGCTCCCTATGTCCCCCCCCCAAAGCAAAAAACCCCTTCAGTACTAATGCTTACTATGACTCCTCCTCAGTCCTGCCAGTTTAAGAAGTAGGAATGGCGTAGTGGTTTGAATTAGGTAGTATCTAGAATACTGACCTTTTCTCAGCCATTATAGTCTTTCTAATCAATGCTGATAATGAGTTTTTAAAAAGTGTTAAAAATGAAATGAAATAAAAACTAGTGTGTCTTTTTTTGGTTGTTGCACATCTACATATTTTTAAAAAATTCAAATGGGCCACAGGAGAAGGTCTTCATTTTTACCCTCCATTCGAAGACATCTAACCCTCTTCTCTCAAGATATTTATTATTATTCACTTCTTGTGTATCCTTGCAAAAATGGTACACACATGGACATATTTCTTCTTTTTTACACAAATGGAATAATTCTGTACATTACTTTTTTCAGCTATAAATTATAATGGAGGTCATTTGCCATCAGCACATAGAGAACCACCATGCTGATTTTAAAGGCTTCATGGTACTGCATTCTATGACTACTTTTATTTACTTAATCAGATTTTAGAATTTGAAAAACAACTCTGGCCAGTAATTCTTTAATCACAAAGAGAGAAATTTCAGGACACTAAGAGACAGAAACTAGTTAAAGGCTTTCACATATCCTTTATTCCCTATTAAGTGGATGGAAATTCCAAACAATATCTAGGTATTTCCCACACCACTTTCAGCTTCCTGCTTGAAAGCAGGAGTCTTCAGTCCCTCCAACCCAGAGCTGACATAGTTCCGTGGGTCAAATAACAGCAGAAGAGTTTGCTATGGTCTTAGAGAGACGAGGCTCCATAGAATAATCTTGGCTACTCTTCCAATGAAAGGAGGAAGTATTCTGACCTTTTAAAGAAAGCAATAGTTTCAAGACTGAAGGTTTTCCCCCTAAGATCAGGAACAAGGCAAGGGTGCTCTCTTTTATCACTTTTATTCGACATCATATCAGAAGTTCTAGCTAGAGAAATTAGGCAAGAAAAAGAAATAAAAGGCATCCAAATTGGAAAGGAAGAAGTAAAACTATCTCTATTCACAGGTGACATAATCTTATAATATTTAGAATAATCCTAAAGAATCTACAAAAAAACTTGTTAGAGCAAATAAACAAATCCAGCAGTTTCAGGATACAAGATTTACACACAAAAGTCACTTGTATTTTTATACATTAGCAATGAACAATCCAAGCAGGAAATTTAAAAACCAATACACTTACAATAGTATCAAAAATAATTAAATACTTAGGTAAAATTTAACCAAGGAAGGCAAGACCCATACACTGAAAAACAAACAAACAAAATTACTGAAAGAAATTAAAGGATTAAATCGATGGAAAGATACTCCATGATTATAGATCGGAAGACTTAATATTGTTAAGATGGCAGTACTACCAAAGCGATATACAGATTCAATACAATTCCTACCAAAACCCCAGTGGTCTTTTATTGCAGGAATCAAAACACCCATCCTAAAATTCATATGGAAATTCAAGGGACTCCAAGTAGCCAAAACAATCTTGAAAAAGAACAAAGTTAGGTCTCACACCTTCTGATTTCAAAACTTACTACAAAGCCACAGTAATCAAAACACTTCCATGATTCCAAAAGTTCCCTTTTGCCCTGTTGGTCACTCCTTCTATCCCAGACCCAGGCAACCTATGATTTGCTTTTTCACTGTCATTCTGCACAGTCTAGAATAGAAATGCAATCAAACATAGCATTTATATCTGACTTCTTTCACTGAACATGATGTTTTCAAAATTCATCCATACTGTTCCATATATAAGTAGTTCATTCCTCTCCCTTTCTGAGTAGTATTCCATAGTATGAATATATTACAATTTCATGCATTTACCAGTTGATGAACATTTGGGTTATTTCCAGGGTTGATTTTTTTTTCAGTCCCTGTTTTTATGAACCATCTGAGTACTGACATTTCCGGCTGAAAATCCACGAGAGGGCCCATTTGTTGACTGTACATTCTCAGAGATTTGCCTCTTATTCCCATCCCTCTCGTACCCAGTCTAGAGTAGGCTTTGGGCATTGTCTCCTGTGATGTGTCCCCTGCAAGGCTGTGAAAATTCACCAGGTTAGGAATGCCCTCCAGGTTCCCACCTTCTTTTTTCCCAATTATTCCTTTCTTGCTAGCTCCTTAAAGCAAGAAAGAAGTTGTTTTATCTGGCATTGTTAATTGTTTCCAGTGGGAAAGTTAGTTGGGGTATCTAGTCTGCTTTATTGCTCTAAAAGTCTTATGAAATGTTAACATTTATCCAATCTATTTTTCTTAATTCCCACTGCTAATGCATTGGCTTAAACACATGTAATTTTGGCTCCACCAAGATCCTTCCAAATGCATTCCCCGTGTCTAGTCTCTACTCTGTCTCGTCTCTCCATCTCCCATTCCTCTAATCAAGCAGTATCAGTAAAGGTCTCAGCAAGAAACAGAATTCCCCCAAATAGTTCAAATGAAGATACCTTAATGAAAAGACCAGTAACAGAAGGGCTAGCAGAGATAAGGGAGCAAATAAGAGTTGATGAAACACTTAGAGACTAGCTACAGAGAGATGCTAAAGAGACAAAGGGAGAAAATAAAGTTTCCAGAGCCCAGTGAAAGGCAGACCCATAGAGGAGAGGCCACCTGGCAGGAGCTGCAGTCACAGAGGGATGCAGCTACTGCTGGAGATAAAACATCAAAGGAGAGTGGGGAAGCGGGACCCAAGTTCACTTTCCTCCTGCCTTCTGATAACCCTGCTTAAGCCTCTCTTTCATGAAACCCAACCTCGAAGAAGATGAAGTCAATCCTCAGAGGCATGAGCTTGGCAGAGAAGGGCAGGAAATGAGTCCCACGGCCAAAGAGAAAATACCAGCACTCCAGCCTTTCTTCAGATCACTTCGAAAGGTCAACTGTCTAATATGCTAATCTTATCATACCATCCTCCTACTTAAAATCTGTCGGTGAATTCACATCATGTTCAGGATTAAACTGGGAAATGTGACTTCACCCCTGCTATGGCTTCATTTCCCAGTGTTGTCTTAGCCTACAGCCATTCTCAATTATTTCTAGATTCTCCAGTAGTCCATGTTCTCATACCTCTGTATATTGGCCACATTCTTTCCTTTTCCTAAGGCAATCTTATGCATCTGCTTGGCTTGGCTAACTTCTACTCAATCTTCCAGAATCAAACACTTAGCTCTGGAATCACCTTCTGAAAATTTTCTTTTTCAAAGTGCTTTCAGCACTTCCCTACTTAACCCCATCATAATACTTAGCTGAACTATGTCCTGACTGTCCTTCACTTGAGAAGAGAGATATGCATTTTAGCCCTTACATATAGTACCTGGCACCATTCCTGGCACAAAACAGGTAATAAGCAACAATTTTTCAAATTAATAAATGAAAACTAAATAATAGGAAAGAAGAAAGAGCACAAAAAGGTATTATGGTTATAAAGCTCTTTGAAATTTCGGGTTATGGGATAAAGTCTTGGAATTTGAAGGATTTTCTTTCTCAGATTTATTTCTGAGATATTTATCTTGAATATAGATGGAGCAAGATAAGGAAAAGACTAGACAACAGGCCCAAAGACTTAGAATTTGAATCCTAAAGATTAGTCCTAGACACAGGTAATGTCCTTCTGGAATATAAGACAGACATTAAAGCTTTTGTGTCAGCTTTACTTCTTGCCAAATAATTCTTTAAATTATTTAAATAAAAAAAATTTAAATGTATATCGATCTACACATTTCTGGTAAATTCATATTCCAGTAACTTTTGCTGTCTTTGTATATTAAAAAAAAAACCAAAACTAACAACTGTGGAAACCATTCTTGCTTGATTTAGATTTCAATAGTCTGAAATGCTTCCTTTTCAAAAATTGTTTGAGAGAAAACCCAAATGCTACCTACCACACTGCAACAAAACACTGGAGAATTATTTGCTATGCTGATTAACATATTCTTATTGATTCATTGATTGCAACAGTAATCATTTTATTTGCAGGCTCAAATCTTCTATGTGTACATGATGAAATTTAAACAGAAATATAGGAATCAGGTTTTTATTGCTAACTTTCACAACTGTAACCGTCCAGCTAAGCAAGTTTACAACCACAAATGCTAGTGAAAAAGTAAGATTCTACAAATCTTCTAAATAAGGCAATTCTTCACATTCTTTGACAGAACGAGTTTACACTACATTTTCAAATTTTAGATTTTGTATTTAATCTTGCTTAAGAAGCCAAATGAAACCTTTACAAGACTTTTTTTTCTTCTAATACTGGTACATATACCCTAGAAGTGCTCTTCCCCAAATGTGCAGTGTCATACATAGGTTTGTTAGGCAGTTAGATAGAAAAGAGCACTGGGCAGGGGGAGAGGAAGGGGAAAGGAACAACTCAGAAAATAACAGTACATCTGCAGCTCAGGAGAAGGGACTTTAGAAGCTTTTACATTCTCTAAATGAGGGCCAGCAAAAGAAGCCAGCTAAAATCAAAATGCTGCAGCTGCGAAGGACCTGGTGTAATTTGACCCAATGCTCATTATAATGTAATTAACAGTACAGTTTGAGCCCCCTCCTGTAGGTATCTCCGTGTTCTTCAAGGGTAAAAACTTGCCCAAAAGGGGCTGGGCGTGCCAGAGCACAAGGAACCAGTGCTGTCAATCAACCTGAGCACAGGGAACCTGAACACAGGGAACCTGAGCTATCAATTAGCTTGATCACGCAAAGAACCTGAGCCGTTAATCAATCAATCAATCAATCAATCAATCAATCAATCAATCACAAAAAATGCCCCTACGCCAGGATATAAGATGGAAAAACAAAGGAGCGGCGCCATTTTCCCTCTTTTGGATTCGCCTACGCCCAATTCTCAGGAGTGTACTGTCTTCTACTACCTTTTTACTTTACTAATAAAAATCTTGCTTATATCACGTTTTCTGTCTCTAATTAGAAATTCTTTTTTTTCAGGTGACTAAGAACCGAGGTAATACTTACTTCCCTTTTCCCGGTAACAGGTTCACCGCTGGAAAATAACACTTAAAATTTGGCCAATATTGAGTTAAAGATCTTAAGATACAACACATACGCTATTGTGAGCACGGCCCAACGGACGAGAATCTATTAAGGTGAACTGCTGGAACCTTCTCTTTGGAATCTTTAAGGCCTCAAAGTGGGAAATTGGAAGCAGGAAACACTACATGTCCCAGCATACTTTGCGACTACCAATGACCACAACTCCCAGAGTGCATTGCTCGCTGCTCGAAGGTTTCCCTTAGACGTGGGGCTTGTAGTTCTCCCTGATCGTGTCAATCTGTACGGCAAGGGCGGAGGTTGCTTACCCAGCCCCAGGATATTAGGCGTAGTCTTCCAGGTTTTGGCAAAGCGGCAACACTTCTGGCCCCTAGAAGGGCTGGATTTTTTTGTCTTATCGCTAAGCGTCTGCTTTACACAGGTAGGTCACGGAGGGGCTACAACTTCCCACGGGAGAGCCCCTCTTTCTTTCTGGGAGCAACCGCGTTTTGACGAAGCCATTTGTCCCTAAGCTCTCGCCGTAGCAGCCGCCGCCCATCTCTCTTTGTGTGCTTGGGGAAGCCGCTGAGCTAGTGGCGGCGATTTTTGGCGTTGGGGCCGAAAGAGAGGGACGTTACCGGGAAGTTGTTTGGCAGGCGGACTCTTCCTGTTCCCGCCACCTGACAGGTGGGTTGACGGTCCTTCGCTCAAGGCCCTTCTGTCTGCTGTGTCTCCCATCAGGACTCTTAAGGGCGGGTCGGCAGTTCCTGCTGTCAGCGCCGCGCGGCCGGTCTCCGGGAAGGAGAGGTGGGGAGAACCTGGTGCGGTGACTCAGGAAGGCCAGGGGCGACGAGTCCACTCCCTTCTCTTCTGGACCCTCCATAAGTGCCCCGAGGAGCGTCGAGGCTTCTTCGAAGCCCCCTCCTCCAGTGGCCCTATTCTGGACCTCGCCCTCTTGGCCGTGACCCCAGAGGAAAAGTGGCTCCTTTTCTCCTTGCTCCATTTTATAAATAAAAGTCGTTACTACTTGCTTTCACAGCGTTTTCCTTCCCCGGGCGTGTGTTGGAAGGTATCCTAATGAGGAGGTTGGAGCACAAAATTCCAGAGACTTTCTTTTCCTGTGAGTTTTAATAAAGTGAAAATGTCAGTCATGGAGGCTAAAGCCTCTGAGGTTGAGCGGGCCCGTCAGGTGTATGTAGTTATTCGGTCAGACTTTGTCAATGGGTTTTGAATGAAAACATGCTTACTTTAAACATATTTGGTAGTTAATGATGGTAATTTTTGTGTTTTGTTTGTCCCTAATATTACTATTACGTGGTAGTTTTAGAATTTATAGGAATTTTCTGACTGCCTGCTGTTTTTATCAAACTTCTAGGAATGAATGCAAAAGTCTGGTAATAGGTTTGACCTGTGTTTTATAGCCTAAGCTTTTAATGCCAACCATATCTTCTGTTTTAATAGCAGAGACATTGTGTTAAATTTGGGCTTGTGAACATTAGAAAGCTTGCTATGTGCTAGCTACTATGCTCAACTCTGAATATTTGTTTGTTATGTACATTTGTTTATAATTTTTTTCAGGTCTTAGTAATATGTGTACTTCCATTATTTTAAAAGTAGAGTTTGTGTGTTCTCTTTAGATAGTATTGAACCACATGGCCTCTCGAAACAGTCTCTTCCCCTGAAGACTAATTTTTTGAAAGAGTGCTGCCTTTACCAATGTAATGATGATTGTAAATGATCATATGCTTCTTAAGGTCACAAACATGTCTGACAAAAGTGAATTAAAGGCAGAGTTGGAACGTAAGAAGCAGCGGTTGGCCCAGATCAGAGAGGAAAAGAAGAGGAAAGAAGAAGAAAGGAAGAAAAAGGAAGTATGTTTGATTTTTTTTTTTTTGGAAGAATAAACTTAATATAAAATAATTGGATTTCAAGTATTTATACCTTTATGTAATACTTTAAGAATAATTAAAATTCCAGCAATTGTGACTGCAAATATAGCACTCTAGGTGAAAAGTTCACAATACATATTTAGTCTTCTAGGAATATGTTTATTATGTAAAGTAAGGGGCATCTACCTTCTAATAGCTAATAAAACATGGCTTATTATATAAGAACTCATTTTGGACTTTAAACTTATCTGAATATTTTACTAGTCTGAATTGCTAATAATTTGTCAGAATAGAAAATGGCAAAGAGAAATGTGTAATAGAATATTAAGGGATTATTGATCTATTTTCATTATCATTAATAATTCAATAATTATCATGAGTCAGTCATTGAAGTATTTTTACCAAATAGTAGGTTTGATATTACCATAAAGGTGGACTGGGTACTTAGGTCTTCTGATTTTTGGCATCACCATTTCATCATGTACAGCAAATATACATTGACCCTGAACTGGAGATATTTTACTTAGTTCTGTGTTGAAATGTACATTTATCCCTATGGAAACTCTTTAGACAGATTTTTATATTTTTACCACAGACATTGTAAATGACCGGTGTTAAGATAGTTTGTCCTAAGTGTGATTTTAATACCAAGTTTTTCTATGTGATAGCCTAAACAAAAGCCAAGACTTCTAGGAATTTCTTAAGGAAAAAGAAAAATCAGTAGCAGAAAAATTGAAGGTACAGTTTATGCGCAGCATTGCTATGTTGCTGTAAAGGCCTATATTTGAAGAATTTTCTAGTTTATTCTGAATCTTTTTGTGATTTGTTATTATAAGAGGGTTGGAGCTTTAAGTTAGCAATTTGATTAAAGCTAATTGATAGAAGCTTGAGTCAGACTGGCAGAGCCATTCCAGAGTAGTATCTATAGCTTTAAACCCTTCAGGGCTGAGAGCAGATTTGGTTTTTGTTTTCTAAAGATGGCAATAAGTGGCTCCAAGGGATAACTATTACATGATTTATATCTAATTTAAAGTTTATAAACGTTACAAGAGATATTAAGTTCTAAGTATACAATTTAATAGTATTAAATGAGCCTACTAATATATTGTTATATACAGGTAAAATATCTACTTGCTAATACAGTCTTTTTGATGATTTTGATGAAATTTTCTGATGACTTCTTTCAGTTAAAATGGTATCATGGAATATTATAACTAACAAAATTTACTGCAGACAATGTACGAGTAATAGTTGCCTAGCTGAAATAGACCTTTGAGGTGTATAAATGAAACTTTTCCCTTGAAGGCTAAAATTTCACTTGAGATGATCTGAGAGTATTGAGGCTTATCTAGTTTAACTGGAAGATTTTGCTAAAACTAAATGGCTGAAAAAAAGCCGGCAAAATTTTTGATAATGAAAAATGTTTTGTGCTATGTGCAAAAGTGAATTTTAATTTTACGAGACCAAACCATGTGCTTATTATCATGAATATAAAACCTATAGTTTATAAAATAAAAATAAAAACTTTTCTCCAGATGAATTTTTGACAAACATCCTCTACATAAAGTTGCTAAATACAAAGAAGACTTCATACAGAAGTTTGAGGTACTCATACTTTTTCAACAGTTAAAATTGTCCATTTACTTAAAATTTATCAACTCTTAAATAATTTAGTCATTTTTTTTATAGTGTTTTGGTATTTATATATTTGTGAGAAGATTTCCACAATTCCTGACCATGGATAGCATTTTCATACTGTAAATAAATAGAAGTTGACTGTACTTTTTGAATTTATCCCTTCAGAAAATTTTTGTGAGAATTCCTTGAATACATATAAAAATGGATCAATTTAATACATATCATTTGGATATTACTTACTAGAACTTCATTGAGAATGATTTTCATTTAATGACATATTACATGTATTTGAAACTAAGTCCACCTCCAAAAGTATACAGTATTAGCACATTATTTAAAATACATCTATTTTTTGCAAACAGAAGTGTTTCATGCCATATGTAAACTTAAGTTTTTAACTTAAAAAATTCAGACTGATCAGAAGAAGGAAGCAGTTGCTCCTGTGCAAGAAGAATCGGATCTTGAAAAAAAAAGAAGAGAAGCTGAAGCATTGCTTCAAAGCATGGGGCTGACTCCAGAATCCCCTATTGGTAAGGATGACAGCATATCCATTTATAAGAGATAGGCACGTATCCTATTCAGCTCAGATATACCTGAGATGAAGGAGCTGATTTAATATATTCTGCCTATTTTTCTTATCTGTGTCTCTTAAAAATCATTAATCTCATAATTTATTTGGAATTGACGTTTTTCCGATGTGCTTATACATAGTTATTGTGTTTGTTCAAAAGAGCTGCAAGATTAATTATATTTATTAACATAAACTGAACCAACCCATTGTCTTTTCTTGTTAAATTAGTAAATTTATTTCAATAGATATTTGTTGGACAAGTTTTCTGTGCCGTACTGTATTAAGCTCAAGGATGACTGTGATTCCTGTAGGTTAAAGAGAGGTGTAGTGAGTCAAAGTTGTAAAAGTATATTAGTGTTCAAAGGTATAGGAGGGGAAGGAGAAGATTATAGCCGTCTGTCCTCAGTGCTAATAAGGGAAATAATATTGGTAGCAGTTTGACTTAATCTTGTTCTTTTTCTGGGCTGTTCATTTTGATAGCAGTACTAGATCAAAAAGCTGAAATAGTAGAGGTACTAAGACCAATATAGTTACACAGAAGAAAGCATTAAATGCTTACTTAAGGTAATTCCGAGCTGGGTGCTGTTACATAGTATTTTGGTTGACATAGCCTTTGTCATTTAGGGACCTAAAATTTCAGGGTTAGTTTGTGGGTTAATTCCATCTAGTCCAGGGGATAAATACCAGAGATAGTGTCTGCTGTATGCCTGTTGTTGTGAACTGCAGCATAACTGTCCTTGAGCTACTGTTTCTAAAAGGTTTCGAGATGAAAAAACTGGGTACTCCCATGATTGGCTTCATTGTTACTTCTTTCAGCTTATTTGCCTTTTCCTTATGGGTAGAATTTGAAGATTGAAATACGTTAATTTTTATGACTTTATTTTGTAAACTTGAGTTACTTGTTGCAATTTTTGAAAGTAAATGAATCAAAACACTTTTTATCTTTAAAAAATACTTTAGTAACTGAACCAAGTTGCTTTTTAGCTGAGTGGTCATTTTCTTCTGAGCCTTTGCTTTGTTTTCCTCATGTAGAACTTTTTTTTCTTTTCTATTCTCTTTAGGACTTCAGTTTCACTAAATTCATTTGCTCATATTTCTCGGTTTATGGCCTATTTCCATCATCTGTTCTTGAAAGACTGTTCTTTAGTTGTGTGTGTTGTGTGTGTGTTTCTCCCTCATTTCCCATCTCCAATTCCATTTTCTTTTTCAATCTTGCATTAAGTACCCATTCTTGCATTTTTAACATATGTGCATTTGATCTGTCCAATATATGTTTACATTTTTCAAGATTTCATATATCTTTGCATGGATATGTTTTATATACATAAATGACATTGTGCTATATGTCTCATTCTGTTTTTTTCAAGCAGCATTGTATTTGAGATTTACCCATGTTGCTGCATGTAGATCTAGTTATTTCTGACTGATACATAATATTCCATCACATACTATATTTTATTTATCTGTTTCCCAGTGATACACACTTGATTGCTTCTTTCTCTTTGCTTTGCTATTGCAAGCAACATTTTAAAGAGTATATTCTTTCCCCTCCTACCCCCATCCCTGCTACGCAGGACTGTGGAAGTTCTCTGGAGTGTATGCCAAAGAATTGACTTGCTGTGTTTCTGTGTGTAGGCTCACTTATATTCATTAGGTTCTGCATACCACCCTCAAGAATAACTATAAATGTTTACCCTCCCATTACCAGTGTACGAGAAAGTAGCTATTTCACCATATCCATAGCACTTGATATTATCCAGCTTTCTGATTTTTGCCTTTTTGATGGGTATAAAGTGATATACCAAAATGTTTTAATAAATGTTTATCTATTTACAGTGAGATGGGCCATTTCTTCATATATCTATTAACCATTCAGATTTTCCCTTCTATGAATTGCTTATTCATATTCTTTGCCCATTTACTATTGGGTTCTTTATCTTGCTGTAGGAGTTCCTTGTATACTTTAGGGAGGACTTTGTCTGTTTTAGTCTCTTTAAAAATACCTTCTCCTAGTCTATTACCTATTAACTCTTTTATTAAACAGAATCCCTCATTTTGATATGTTTAAATCCTTTATTTTGATAATGGTCAGATCTACCACTTATATTTTTTTTTGTCTGTCTTAAAAAATTCTTTCCTATTTTGAAGATGCAAATATGTTCTTCTATGTTTTTTCTATTAGGCTTTATAATTTTAGCCTTCACTTTTAGGTATTTGGGTTATATTTTGGAATATAGTATGAGATAAGGTTCCAACCTAATTTTTCTCCATATAGTTACCTAATTTCCTCAGTACCATTTATTAGATAGTCCATCTTCTCCTCCACTGGTATCTGATGCCAACTTTATCATTCAGTCAGTTTTCGTATATCCATGGGTATTTCTGGGTTCTGCATATTCACTGTTGATCCATTTGTCTGATTCTATATTATTAATTCACGGTTTTAATTACTATGGCTTTGTGTTAGTATATCCTAATTTCTTATATAGAAAATCACTCCTTCTCTTTTCTTCTTTTTGAAAATAGCCATAGCTTCACAGAATTTTTCTTCCCTTAAAAAAAATTATGAAGTTTCCCCTGAAAACCTTGCTGTACTATATATTGCATTTAGTTGTGTGTTTTTAGTCTTTTTAAATCTGGAAATTCTCCACACACATACTACTTTTTGCCCCCTCACTGACTTGTTGAAGAAAAATGGACCAATTTGGTCTCTAGAATGTGTTCCCTCCTAGGTTTGTGTGATGGTTTTCTCACATTTAAACTCTTGTTCCTCTGTCCTTTATATTTCGTCTAAACTGGAAATTAGATTTTTAAAACTTGATTAGCTTCAGTTCAGGCTGTTTGGCAAGAATGTCTCACAGATGATTCTGTGTACTTCATGTCACATCACATCAGTAGCAGATATGTCTGGTTGCTGAGTTATCAGTGATACTAAGATTGATTACTGTGTTATGATTGTGACAGCCAGGCTTCTCCATCATAGTTACATTTTTTTCTTCCTTATGACTAGCAAGTAATAGCTGGAGGTGATACTTTGGTACCATGTGAATATTCATTTCTCCATCAACTTTTCACCAAGTGGTTTTAATGTTTATTGATGATTCTTATCTAAATCAGTTATTTGATTAGGAGTTGGAAAATTGTTTTTATAATTCCATCATTCCTTCTTTTATTGGCTGAAATTCTTCTGTAAAGGGGAGGTTTCCCTCAGTAACTAGGACTGTTTGGTTACCCTAAATGTATTTTCCTGTTAGAAAAGCAGAAGACATATTAAATTTTTTTCACTTAGTTACTAATAGTCACCTCCAGGGGTGGCAGATGAGTTTTTGCATATGTTTTAAAAATTAATTAGCTAATATTTTATATAGGATTTTTGTATATATACTCATAAATGAAATTTGCCTTTAATTTTCTTGCACTGTACATGTTCAGTGGCTGTCATAGTTATGGTTTTAAAATAAATTGGACAGCTTTCCCTTTTGCTGTTTTATAGAACAGTTGTAAAAGATAGGATGTTACCTGTTCCTTGAAATCTTGGTGGAAGTCAACTGTAAAACTGCCTCAGATTATGCTTTTTTTCCCCCAGGATAATGGATAGTAGGGGTTATTCACCATTTCAAGGTTTTTTTAATGGTTATAATCTATTTATATTTTCTATTCTTACATGAGTTTGATCTTTTTAAAACAATAATAAACATTTAAAAATTTTTTATTTTACTGAGTTATAGTCAGTTTACAATGTTGTGTAACAATAATAAACATTTATTTTCTCCCAGTTCTTGCCTGTCAGGAATTTGGTAGTGGCTTAGCTGAGTGGTTGTGGCTCAGAGTCTCTCATGGGGTTGAAGTCAAGATGTCAGTCAAAGCTCTGGTCATCTGAAGGCTTGGCTGGGACTTTGCTTTCAAGGTGGCTCACTTACGTGGCTGGCAAGTCGGTGTTGGTTGTTATTGGGAGGCCTGAGTTCCTATCCACATGGGCCATTCCGCAGAACTGCTCGAGTGTCTTTGTAGCATGTCAGCTGGGCTCTCCCAGAGTGAGCAATCCAAAGAGAAAGAGAGCCAGAAGGAAGCTATCCTTTGTATGACTTACCTTGGAAGTCACAGAGCATTGCTTCTGCCACATTCCTTCTGTTGGAAGAGAGCCACTAAGTCTGGCCCACATTCACAAAGAATTTTGATATTCTTTAACATCTCCAAAATATATACAACAGACTCATAGGCTCGTATTTTGAGATCATCATATGCTTTTTCCCTTTTAATGTATTATGATGATTTATATTGGTAGATTTTCTAATGTAAAAGCATGCTTACATTCTGGATAAACCCAACTTAGTTATGAGAATATTTTTCTTATATATGCTAATATTTTATTTAGGAGTTCTTCATTTGTACTTATAAGATAGACAGGCTTATAATTTTTTCCCTTTTACTGTCTTTTGTCTGGTTTTATTACAGTGGTTATAGTAACCTCATTAAATGAGTCATGTGGTTTTCCACCCTCTTCTGTTCTCTCACAGATACCTAAAGATCTTTCCAGTATTTATTTAAAGTTAAGCCTGGAAAATATAGGACACAGATGAAAGCAGTGACTATCAAACTTTCTTGACAATAACCCACAATAAAAAGCACATTTTATATCATGATCCAGTGTGGATACTTGTTTTTCTTTTCACTACAAATGTATTTATTAAATATTTTAAAATTGTATAAGTAAGTATAAAAACACTGCTAGAATATTCAGGAGGATTTATTAAAAACATCTATCTGGTGTTTACCTAAAATGGACTTTTTTCCTTTTTTAAAAATTCTACTGAAAAGAATTTGTTTTTGTAAAAAGATACAGCTAATAAAACCTCTCTTAGGTCTTCTTTGCTGGTAGATTCTTATTTATTTGGTCACTTGACTGCTTTTTGTCAGATATCCTTGAGAGCAGGCACAATACATTATATTTTTATCCATGGTGTCCAGCACAGGCTAGACACTTAAATGTTTGTTCAGTTATTAGGTCATATGTCTTTCCACCTGGTAAGACAAAATAAAAGACATCTGCTTTAAAAACAACAACAAAATCTTGTTTAAATTTTAGAAAAATGCATAGTGGAAATAGATATTTGAATATTTCATAAAAGAAGTGTGACTTGCTTTTTCTTTTTTAACAAACTATAGGTGGCCAGTCTTAAGGAAGTTAATTTTAGGCAGAACTTTCAAGACATGTTTTATCAAATGTGGAGTTACTAAACACAAATGTTAAAAAATAATAAAGTGAATCTCTTTTTATACGTATAACTACTGTTTTAACCATCTTGTAAGGAGATGAAAGCGGGTATTGTCAGTTACTCTGCAGCCTGAGTCTGTATCAGTAGGGCGCACAATATGTTCATTAGTGTGATAATCAATATTCTTTTATTAGGAAGAAACAAAAGAAGTTTGATAGTCAAAATAAGTATTGCTTCATTTATTTCCCTCCATTGTGATTTTTGAATATTTTAAATTTGATTTTTTTTCAGTTTTACTGAGAAATAATTGACATACATCACTGTATGTTTAAGGTGTACTGCATGATGATTTGATTTATAAATTGAAATAATTACCACAATAGTTAGTTAACATCCATCATCTCATACAGATACAGTAAAAAGAGAAGGAAAAAAAACTGGTTTTTGTGATGAGAACTCTTAGGATCTATTCTCTTAAAGTTTCCATTTAATACTAAATCTTTTGTACCATTTAAAGCCTGTATGTATCATAACAGCGGTGTTAACTCTAGTCATCATGTTGCACTTCACATCCACAGTACTTATTTATCTTAGAAACAGTAAATCTGATTTTTAGATAGAATGACTTCCATGTTATAAAGTCATATGTTTCATAATTATCCTAATTTTAACAATAATTCCTTATTGTATTTTAATACTGTAAAATTTAATTTTTATTCAATTTCTTTTAAAAAATTTACCTGATGTTCCAAATTATGTTGAAGAGAATAAAGGAGATGAAACTTTTAGGGGATATTAGGGGAGGCTATTTAAAGTTCATTATCAGGAGAAGGGGCCATAGGAAAGGGAGAAGTTAATATTTCAGAGAATTAAGGTTTAAGGCAACATCTTTCAGGACAAAAAGAGTAGCACAGTATGAAAAAGTTACTTAAATGTTAATATTCCAGGTTAGGAATGTATCCACAAGGGGGCGTTACTGTAGCTCAGACTGAGTTAGAGTGCTGAGTATCCTAGATGAGCTACCAGAGGCCTCAACTTTGGGTTACCTCAGAAGCTCACTCCTTCCGTTTCACTGTTTTCTACCAATTCTCCCGCTCCCTACATTCACTGTTCACCTTTTGTAGGTTCTTCATCCTGGCAAAAGCCCCTTCTTGCTAGAGGCTTTCTCCTCCTTGAAAAATAACTGGGCTGTGCACCATTCCTCACTCCTGAGACTTCTGTATAGTTCTGAGTGGTTGACTCAAACTTAACTCTAATTCTAAACCTAGGTGCATTCCCAGGTCCTTTGTGGTTTTAAAATTTCTAGTTTTTTCTTCACAGGCAGCAATGTTAATTTTATATCCTTGGAAAGCCAAGATCTAAGCTAGCAGGAAAGGCCTTCTTGCTTGGCTTTTTGTTCTAGAGAATCAGAGTCACAGCCTTATAGTGTTACTTATATGATCAGTGAATGCCATGGTGTAGATTTGTTTTTCAGTTTACTTCACATTTCTTCCTTGGTTTTCAAAGAAGGAAATAGGTATCTGTGCTCTAAACTTCTAAGGAAGCTTAAGTTCATTCACATGATTCACTTATATATGTTAATATTAAATCTTTTGTAACATTTAAAGCCTGATTTTAAGCTTTTATATACAGAACTGTGGATCTGATTGAATCACTGTTCTTATGCAAATCATCTCAGATACTTGGCAAACGCTAATTAATAATAGCTTATGTTATTTCTAAAGCTGATTGGACTCTTAAATAATCTTTAAAAATAAACTCTAGAATTAAGTCTTTTCTGAGCTTTGAGAGATGAGTTATTTTAGTTTTTTTTAACTTCCTTGAATGCATGCTTTTATTTGTTCTTGAGGGTCATTTCTTGGAGTCTGGGAGTATAGTGGTATTACCTCGTTGTCCAATTACTGTATTCTTTGATTTTTCTAGACTAATTGGGTTAAAATATGGTAGTCATCAAATAATGCTACCCTTCTTTTTTTTCTCGTTAACATTCTTCCTCTTTCAATAGTAATTTTCTTTTTCTAGATTTGTCCATTCTGTGGTATAGACTATTTATTATTGCAAGATGAATTTGATGAACCAGATAATAACTTTGAGTCCTTAATGAGTCTTCTTTTTTAGCTGACTTGAAAACTGTCTCTTGGTAGAAAGAATATAGTTCTGGGATAGAGATTTTTATCTGATCACAAATTTGAAGTTATGGTGATTTATTTTGCTTCTGCCTGAGAAACCATGGTAACGTGGTTGCTTCACCCCTGTAATTTATTTATTTCTGAAACTTTTATTTGAGAATTGGCTAATTTAGTGTACTTATTTATGTATATTTACCATTTAACCTGTTTTCATAAAGAATTTGAAATAACATTTTTTAATATAGTCTTAACCAATTAAGATACTGGTGATGAGCTTGTTGAGTGGAGTCACTGATATTTGAAGTCACCAGAAAGGAAAAAAAAACATTAAACTGGAAAAGAATTTTATAATTTATCACAAATAATTAGATTGATAGGAATGTTACTATTTTCCTCAAATCTTTGTTACTTAGAAAAATTATTTCCCTAAGCCTGAAGTTAAGTATGTAATTTAAAGACTACAAAATTTCCTCTTTGAAGATCTTTTAATATGAAAACATTGTGGTATCTCACTGTAATTTAGTAAAAAAAAATATTTGTGCTTACAGTGCAGTAGGCAAACCACTCTTAAGATTACTCTTTATCCCTGTATCAATTGGTACTTAGACTAGGGGAAGCCTCACAGTGAGAAGTGGACTAAAAGATGAGAAAATGTAACCTAAGAGAAGTCAGGGGTCATTAATGTTCTTTTATTTCAAATATAAGTCACGTTTAGCTACTTGGAGTTATACCTGCAGCACATACCATAGTGCCATCCACGTGTGAACTACATGAAGACAATCTGGTTTCAGCATTGTTTCTGAGATTTAATCACAAAATTAGAAACATTCGATTATGTTTTTTTATAGTTTTTTGAAATTTGAGCAAGAATTAACCACTGTATCTTGGGAAACAAACATTCTAGCTAAGATTTTTTTCGTGTTATTATTGGTTTCCAGTAGAATCTGCCATTGAAAAAATAAGACTGATGAGTTTTGTACTTATGTTTAAGATGTAATTGATCTTACTATACTTGCACATTTTGCTAGATTAGCAAACCCACTGTTTTTACTGAAGCATGTGTAAATATTTAAACATAATTTTAAGGGTTCAGTGAATGTGACTATTCCAGAAACGCAGACTTTTAATTAAATACATACTTCTTTAGATTGGCTCCTCTGTGACTAGGAACTTACCATCTTTTCAGTAGACTGTTAAAAGAAGGGCTTGCAGCTCAACATAAAATGTATTAGTCACTTAATATTATACATTGAAAAATTATTTTAAAAAGATACTTGGGATTGGGAACATTTGTGGTAAAATTTAACCAGAAGATGGCAGTGATGATCCTCCTATACTCCCTGCAATGGTAATCAAAAAGTTTTACAAATGAAATAGCATGAAGTCTGCATGTTCAACTGTTGGTATATAATGTTAGAAGTGACAAGTTAGGGGAAATCATTTGCTGTTTGTTTATATACTATGAAAAATATGTATTTTTCTATAAGAAGGGATTAAGAATATTTTGGGTGTCTGTATCTTTGTCTGTACACTTCAGTTTTTTCTGAATACTGGGGTAAGGAAGTTACCATTAAGTCTTGCCTTATTTAAGTTGCATGCATCACTTTATGTTATGCATCACGTCTAGAAGGCATGCTGTTTTATGGCCTGTTTGCATTTTTCACCCAAATTGCTGGAAACTAATGGACATTTTAAAGGAGCCATTCCTTTAGCAATAGTCATTTCTCTAAATTGGCCCTTTACTTTTCGTGGAGGGAAAATGAAATCATTTAAGACATTACTTTCTTTTTGAAAGAAAAAATTATTTGACAAAATGAACATTTTAAGATAGATCTCAGAAGACCAGAGAGTAAATGACTTTTGAAGCAAAATTCAGAGTTTTGGTTATAATTATAAATGATCTGGTAATCTTAAAAGTGAAAAATTAGAAAGGGGAGAAGGAATGCTCTCCTTTGAAAATTAATGCCCACATTTGGCATTGGCTGAGATGAAGATGCATCCTTCCACAATCTTGCTTTTTTTTTTAATATAAAACCCAAATGCATTTTGCCAGAGAAATTGCATGAATTGTCAGCATGCATTGTTAACTTTGTCTTTTTCCTCTTCTTTCTACTGTTCATTTTCATTCATGTACTTTTGGTTTTTGGTTTGCCATTATTTTTTCTTTTTTGTTAATTACTTCATGTTAAATTACTTTTGAAACGTCATAAGCTGAGCAACCTCTCCGTGTAGTAACAGCGGATACCTGTCTATTTCACTATTTAGTCCCTCCTCCTATGTCTCCATCCTCCAAATCCGTGAGCACACCGAGTGAAGCTGGAAGTCAGGACTCTGGAGATGGCGCAGTGGGATCTAGGTATAGTAATTGTCTTTCAATATTTTAATGATAGCATGCATTCAGTGCCCAGATACTGTCAGTCCTATAGAGGGACTCTGTAAATAGTTATGTTGAGTTAGTCCCAACATTTTGAAATCTAAATGGCGTAGAAATTGTTTGTTGTAAATTTGGGGGAAGATTTTTTCTTTAACAGTATTTTACTGTCACACTTGATTAACTTAGCACTGGCTAGTTAACTGCTTTTATGCTGACTATTTTATATTAAAAATAGAAGTGTTAATTCATTTAAATTTTTTCCATTTAAGCAAACTTTGTATTGGCTATTATGTAAATGTTTTGGGTACAAATAGTGTGAAACCTCTCTATTATGCTTAATTTCCATTCTGTAATTGCAAATTTAAACAATTCAGTTAAACAACGCTATTCTGTTCTATTAAGTTCCAATTAAGATAGAAAATAATAATGCATAAAATATCAAGAATAAGGAATAACTGCTCTGCAAACCTTAAGAGTATATACTCACTTGAGGGCATTATGCTAAGTGAAATAAATCAGACAGGGAAAGACAAATACTGTATAATCTCACTTTTATGTAGAATCTTAAAAAAAAAAAAACAAGCTCATAGATACAGAGAACAGATTGGTGGTTGGCAGAGATGGGGGATGAAGGGTGGGTGAAATGGATGAAGGGGGTCAAAAGGTACAAACTTCCAGTTATACAAAAAATAAGTCATAGGGATGTAATGTACAGCATGGAGACTATACTTAATAATACTGTGCTGCATATTTGAAAGTTGCTGAGAGAGTAGATCTTAAAAGTTTTCATTACAAGAAAAAAATTTTGTGACTTACATGGTGATCATTTCACCATTAATACAAATATTGAATCATTGTTATGCACCTGAACTAATATAATGTTATATAACAATTACACCTCAATTTTTAAAAAAATATTTACTTCCAAGTTTTCCTAAACTGGCATCTTCCTTGTAAAACAATATTTAATGCTTGTTTTAGGATTCTGCATACATGTTGGGACTTGATTTTCAAAAGTTCAATAAGATTTCAGCTTCTTTCCAAAGATCATATTGAGAAAAATATTATTACTTATTTCTCAAGTGTTTGTTTAACAGCATTATATTTTTAGACTTCTTGTGACAGCTAAAATGAAATTAAACATAGCTAGTTTAAAAAGTTAAAAATCTTTATTTAGAATCCTTATTTTGGGCTGAGAAGTTAAATGTCTTCCTCAGGAAAACCTCAACACACCTTTTAATAAGAAATAAACTAAGAAGTTTTATTTTCTTTGTGCCTCTGATTGAAGTTACAAACAAGTAATGAATATCTAAAAGACAGGGCAAGAAAAAAGAAGCAAAGGAGCTAGCTAATCCAAAAACTCAATACTTTAATCAGTTTCTGAATAATCAGGTTATCATTAACAATTAGAAGGCACAAAAGGCTCACCAGCTTGAATTTGAGATGTGCTTTCCAAAACTGTTCTGTATATAGAACCAAAATTGCGAATCTAAGCAATACTGTTGTTGAAGGTAAATGACGTAACTCTGTCATTTAAGGAAAGTCAAAAGTTTCTACTTAGAAATAATATTACTTTATAAAACAGAATGTATTATAGATTAAAGACTAAATTTGTTTAGTCTAAATTTATTTTTAAAGGCTAAATTTATTTGTTTCATATCTGTATATTTTTATACAAATACGTTAGTATTCCTTTGCTAGTAAGCAAGTGGTATTTTTAAGAGAAGGGCTTTTTATTCTCCCTTCTACAAATTGCCATAGTAAAACTATTTCCCAAGGTATTTATTAAATTTCTTTGTTTGATATTATATATTATTTTAATGCAGATACTGTGTTCATTCTGGACTCATTGTTCTTGATTTTTGAATTAGGAGTAGAAAGATTATTTTAATGCAACATCAGCAAGCTTGCTTTCAAAAATACTATGTAACATCTTAGTGAATTAAAACATGTCCTCCTGAGTTTCACTGGAAAATTTTGAGATTATTAGAGAGACCCATTGGAATACTGTAAATAGGTATCGGAATAAATAACTATTAAGAAAAATATTTTGTGTTAGAATACATATTAATCAAATTGCCAATTTAATGTTAAATGCTGTAGTTTACCACAGAAAATAAAATGTTCATAGTCCTTGCCTTCCTGGAACTTGCATTCTGGTGATTACATCATTAATTTACAGATGTTATTCGCTATATTGAAAGTTCTAAGAATAGTGTGCTAACTTGTGTTTAAAGTGTAGATTTGTAATGATGAGATGTAAAACAAGAAAACAGGTATTTAAATATCTTTAGGGGTATTTGTTTTTATTAGAGAATGAGTAATAGTTTAACAGAAGAAAAAATTCTCTTTTTGAATGAGGTGACTATATCTTTTTAATTTTAATATATACTTTGCCTCCTTTGAGAGCACAGACTCATTTTTAATTGTTAGTTTTCAAGAGGGCTGAGTATGTTCACTTTTTAATATATATTATACACTCAAAACTATGAATTCATTAAATCATTCTAGATTTCATTATTGAGAGATAATGTTGTTAATTGCTATCGGCAGTGAAATAATAGCATTTTTTTAATATGTGGCTTTAAAAAAAATTGCTAGGGTCTGAGAATGAAACACTTGAATCGAGCTTGCATTATGATAATGAAAGAATAAACTTGAAAATGCATGAAGATGTGTGAGATATGAACCTGTACACTCAACTCCATTAGCTGGCCGAGACAGTACAAGATTCCATACTTGGAGAGTAGGGAAAATCATGTTAGACATTACCAAATATGATATCAAAACATCTAAATCATTATTTGTAAGTGTCAAAAATTTCTTTTGGGCCCGGTGGTAATTTATAAATAAATATATAAAAGGCCACGAGAAGTGATATTTCTCTAACTTTGCAGGTTAGGAAGTTGCATGCCATTAAGTTTCTAGTTCACTTTCCCAGTCACTTCTGTTATCTCTAAAATATAGGTGACATTCAGTTGAGTAATCCATGCCTCTTGTTCCTTTTTTCCATTTTTGATCAGGCTTCTGATTTTATATCTCAGAATATTGGAATTTTACTTTGTATGTCTGCTGATGCCTTTAGCAAATGTAATCCTGTATTCGTTGTACAATGTGTTTTCAGTACTGGCTCTATTTTAAGGTAAAGCTTTACTTGATTTTAGACTAAAATGACATCTTTAACAAGGAGGTCTATGTCATTGGTAATAGCTAGAGCTCTCATATAATGTAAAGGCTGTGAACAGAACATTCCTTGAAGAGCATCTTATAGAACCCGTTCTGGTTTAACAAAGCCTAAGTTTGTTGCTGTTCATTGCTTAGTACAGAGTAAATATTCACTATGGCCTCTTCTTTGCATACGCACAATTCTGTTTAAATTTCAATATCTTTATATTTTTTAAATGAAGAATTTCTGTAGTTCAGTCCATCTGATTGCTTTTACTGATATATAGGCAAATATAGAAATCATTTCTTGTATTTAAATATTATAGCAGTTTTAGTTGCATATTATAATTTTTTATGTAAGTGAGAAACAAATATATTTGACAAAAATGGTAGCTTAACTTTTTAATAGGGCCTTTGAGCATTATACAGTACATAATTATTACATATAGCTAACCTATAAGAATGCTGTTGTGATAAAGTACCTTTTGTACTAAATGACTAAATTTGCCTTAAATCTTTTGGAAAAGATTCGGTGTAAGTTATTTACCCAGTAGGCAAAGCTGAAACACAACTGAATATTTATTGAGGATTATTATTCTGCTGAGTTTAGTTAAAGTATATCCTTTGAACATAAATTATTTTTCTTGGGGAAAAATCTATTTTTTCCTAATGACAAATCTTTAGTTGCTTTCTAAAGCAGATGACATATAAGCCCAAGGCAGTGCTTAACCCATGAATTACAGAAGGGTCACATTTTGGAAACTTTAGCTATTATGTATCCCAGTGGAATATTCTTTGGTTTCCTTACCAAAAGGCTTATGTGTTGACTCATTTCCTTCACCAATATGACAATTTCCTGCACACATTTAATGCTTTGGGCAAGATTATAATATGTTAACCAAGATGTTTTTACTAATGTTTTTTTCATTAGGAAACTTAAAATTTCAACTATTTTTATAGCCTTGCTTGTCATCCAAAAATAATGTGTTATTTGGGTTATTGGATGTTTTGGCTGTTCTTATCCATTATTATGCAATATTACTTTCCCATAATCTGAAAATGCTGTCTTTTAACTATTCTGGGTTGTATGTTTGCATCTTTAACTATATTATGCTTATTGCATGCACTACAGCATTGAGTGATACCTGGTGTTTTTGCATACTAACCAGAACATGTGGTTTTTAATTGTGAACATAACTTTAGCTATTCATAGAATGTATTTGCTTGACTAACTTATGGCCTTTTTTGCTAATGCTTCATGGTTGTCCTACAACCATTTAGGACGCTGCATTGGGATACAGATCCATCAGTTCTTCAGCTTCACTCAGATTCCGATTTGGGGTATTGAATAGATTTATTACCTTCCCTCTTTTATAATTAATTTGATTCTTTGTGAAATTGTCCTAATTTTATTTTGCTTAAATTTCTAATATGCAGTATATAGTTAGGAAAAAAGTGATATTTTACTGTGACATCTTATTTATCCTCTATCACTATTGAAGGAAATATTTTGTGTATCTGATTTTATAGGTACCCTAAGTCTACCTATTTAAATATCCAAATTACTTTTATTATTTCTATATTTTTGATGTAAGTTTTTCTATGATACAAACTTGCCAAATTTTTTCTAATACATATTCTACATGAAATTGAACCTTTTCTAGGTTACTCAACCTGAATATTAATTTATTTTCCTGTATTAAGATTCCCTGATGACTTCTAAGGATTTGAGAGGAACAGAGCCATTGGTCTCTGTACTGTGGCCCCATATTGTTATTGGTTTGTTCATATATTCATTTATTCATTCACTTATTTATTCTAGTCTCCAATGCAAATTATAAATGTTTGCTGCTGCCGTTGTGTCTGACTCAGATAGCTCTTTCCCTTGGTAATTTGCAGCTTCTAAAACATATGACTGGTACCTTGAGGAGTTATGTCTAAAATAAGAGTAAATAAGTCTTGAATTAGGGCATATAAGAAAAGTGTATGAACTTCTTGTATATTAACTGGAAGGCCTCTTTGTTGGCTACCCTGAGGCTCCTCCCATCCCTAGTTGCTTGCTTATTCTCAATACAAGTGGCTTTGGATAAGTGAGGTATTACCTCCCTAAATCTATCACTAAATCTTAGACTATTTTGTATGTTTGTTCTAGTATTGTGATTTTTATCTATTAGACCCTACTCAGTGACTTGTTTAAATTTTGTTGGCTTGACTGTCTTTTTTTTCCAGATATGTGAATGATTTATTTTTTATATGATTCATGTCTTAAAAATCAGAATATAAAGTTTCTTATTTCAGATTTTATTCTTAAAATACTAGATTACTTCATATGTTCTTAAATATTCCCACTTAATTCTTTGATTATGCTTTTTGTTTCTTTAAGGTTAAGCTATTCCCAAGGTAGACAACACATTAAAAATTTCTTATGGCCCACATTTGGGACCCTAGAGAAAATTAATTTTTTAAATGTACTGACTTTATTAGACTTTTTATACAGAGTTTTTATAAAAGAAAAAATTATTATATTATCAATTTTTTATATATATATATATATTTCAGATATCCTGATTTATATTCTGGAAGTTATAGCAATGTTTATTAGATTTTTTTTTAAGACAGCTTCATAATTAAGAACTTCTTTGGGGGCTTGAAAGCAAGCTTTATTTGGTTTAGAATTTAGACATCTACTATAATAACCAAGAAAAGATCCCCCAGATATCTAATAAAAGAAATTTTTCTTTTGGTACATTTTCCTTAGCCACAGCTCTCTTCTGTTTGTCGAAAAAGAATGTATTCCTCCTATTTAAAACAGAAGTGACTTCAGTAATTTCATGGTATTCAAAAGATACGTTGTGATACTCTAGGTCTAAAATATCTGTACCATAGTTTGTCCATATGTAGATCAAGGACAATATTGGCTATGCAGAGATTAGAAATTTAAAGTTTAAATATTTTATTTTAAAATCTAAATTGACTGTATTATTCTCAATTTCTGCAAAATATAAGTAGAAAAAAAATGATTTTCAATAGAAACTTAGTTTTCAGTCTTGAAGTTTCCTAATGGTGAAGAGAACTAAACATGGTCTGAGTGAGATCCATGTATTTGACTCTCAAAAAAATGCAGAATTATATCCCTGCCAAAAACAGTTCTTATAATCAACCATATTAAGCAGTCTGCTCTGAAATTCCTATCCTCTTTCTCTGTTATTACACATTTGCTCTAAGAAAGTAAATTATTTGCCTTTTTAAAGTGAAAAATCAACACCTTGAATGATTCAGAAATATCTTTTGTGTTTGCTGCCTTTTAATTCTTTTGTTAAAATAAAACCAATTAATTGTTCATCTAAAATTTCTTGAATAAAACAGGGATTTAAATTATAGTGTTGGATATACAATGTTTAATTCTTACTTTTCCAAAATAACATGGTTTGATGTAGTTAAAATGTATCATTTGTTGTATTTAAAAACATTTATTTTCACTTTGTTTAGACGAGGACCTATTAAACTTGGAATGGCTAAAATTACACAAGTTGACTTTCCTCCTCGTGAAATCGTCACATATACAAAGGAAACTCAGACTCCAGTTATGGCTCAACCCAAAGAAGGTATCTGTCCTTCATATGATTGTCATTAAGCCCCCATATTAAATGAGTGGATTCTTTCTTTCTTTTTTTCCCCCTTCCTTTTTTGTTTTTTGGCATATTTTCTCAAGGAAACATAAAACTAATGCTTTGGGTTTCTGAATTTATGTATTTGTTCCTTAGAGTCTTAAAACTTTTACTTTTAGAAGTTATGAAAAGTAAGCTGCATGTATGGTTTCTAATTTTGTTGACATGAATATAAATATTTCAGTTTTCATTTTGTCATTGATATGTGCTGCTTTAGAAGGAGAGAAGCTTAGGAGTGTTCTATTTCTGTGTCATGAGTGTAATTCTTCCCTAAAAGAGAGTGTATCCCATAGTAAATGAAATCATGTTAAATTATTTTCTGTGGAGCATACTGTGTTCTGACGTGCTGTCATTGTTATCCATGTTAATGAACAAATCTAGAGCTAATTCGTAAACTTCCTCTTTTATGATCTAAGGGCTGTACTATGTTGATTATATAGGAGCCTTTAATCTGTGTGAAATGGAGGGAAGTATACACAGACGTTGTGTTGAATATGGATTCCTTTGATTCTTAAACAACCAGAAGGAATTACCATTTTCACACTGGGGACTAATTTTCAAAATCTCATCAGATAGCTAATGATTCAGTATAAACTTAGTATGTAGTTCTTATTTTTCCAAGGGAAGCTAATAAATTTACATCAAATAAAGGTTTACTTAAGATCCCCAGTGCAGATTCACAGCTTCTTATCTGAAAGCTTTGGAGCTATATGTATATATTAGAATTCAGAATTTTTCAATGTCAGAAAAGTAATAAAGTACATGTACCTTATGTAAATACTCCAGTAGCATCTAGGGCATTAATATTTCAGTAGCAAAAGATATGAATATTCAAACTGAGATAAATAATGATTATTGATAGCTTTACCTCCAGTCATTTCAGGGTTTACCACCAAATGAATTTCGGATTTTAGAGTTGGTGATATTTTGGAATTGTGGGCCTATAATAAATTATCTGTTTACCAATCTGTGCATAAGTATGCCATACTTATGAAATGGATTGTTTGAAATGTAAAGCATCCTGAGGCTATTTTGGATGATGCCTATTGTAATATACCTATAATTATATTTAGCTTCCATTTTAAAAAATAAATTTTTCTAATTATTATAGTACTATTATCATAGAGAATTTAGAAAAGACAAAGGATATGAAGAGGTAATGTCTATGCTGTAACTGTATAACAGCCATTGATAATATTTTGTTTCCAGTCCATTTCCTATGATGGATTTTTCAAAAATTAATATATCTACATGTACACAGACCAAAACACACATTATACTCACATATGGTTTTATATCCTACTTGAAATTTGCATTTTTAATTGCTTATTTTTGACATGCATATAAATTTTAAAATGAATGTGTAAATGTCTTTGAACTAATTTGAATGTATAGTTGCATAGTATAAGACTGGCAGTTTTTCACAAAATTCTTTTTCCCATTTTTATTTTGCAAATAATAAGAACATTTAAAAGATCATGATTTGTTAGATAAGCTGATGACCCAGAAGTTCAATATAAACTGTGTTCTTTTCAGTTTGAAATTATTTGGGGCAAGGATTTTAGCAGCATCATACTTCAGCTTCTTTTCCAAATTTTCTGTGAGTACAGGGACTGTTTCTTCTTTATTGCTGTAATGCCTGATCTGAATAGTGCATGGCATATGGTAAGTACAAACTCAAATACTTGGTGAAGGAATTGCTTTTACCTGCTCGAGAGAACAATTTATTTACTTGGGATTTTTTTTTCATGCCTTTACTAAGTCACTACTGGGAAAACAGGTTATTTTCAAGAGATAGTACTGCAATGTAATTATTGATGAAATTAGGTGAAAAAGAATAATTAGTCTCAGTTCTTGGTTTTAATATGACCATATCATATTCTAATCATTATTTGCTCTTAGATACATAACTGAAACATACCTTCTCCTTTATAACCTTCTTGAATTCCATAATGACATAGTATATACATACGAACATGTGCTGTTATTTTGTGTTCTGTGTATCCCTCTGAATGCTATGAGCAAAACTGAACCTGGTAGCATCTTCCAAATATGTTATCTTAGCTACTTGTTTGTAACAGCTCTTAAAACTTCATGTTCAAATTGATAACTGAAATTTTAATGGCAAGTAGTCTTACTACACATCAGGTATAGTGTAAGGTGCTTTGTATTATCTTAATCCTCTCACCAAACCTTGAGTTAAGTATCGGTTCTACTCACACATGAAGAAGCTGAACCTGAAAGAGATAGTTTATCAAAGGTTACATAGCTAGTAGCTAAGATTCTAAACCAAGTCTGACTGATTCCAAGGTGTGCTTTCTCTCTCCTGCTGCCACAGAAGCAGCACTTTCATGCTTTTATAGCAGTCACCTCTGGTAAGAAATTCAATTTATATTACAATCCAGTGCACATAGAGATAACAGATGTGTACAGATATCCCCCAAATTTCGGAAGTTCACTTCATGCCACTTTGCTTTTATGAAGGACCTATGTTAGTACCTGTTTTTGCCAACCAGAAGAAATCTGAGGGGGATTTTTGCTTTTGCCAAAAAAGACGAAAGAGCTAAAATAGCATTCAGCGTTTGTTTTGCAGCCAGCTGTTACAGAAGTGGCATGCACCCAGAGTAGAGAGAGTGGCACCGCCAAGCATAGCTTTGTATTGCTTCTGTGAGCATCTTTGCTGTATCTCAGTTTGTTTTGTACATCCATTAACAAGATGTTTCCTAAAGTAACTATTTCTTCACTTTCTACCATTTTGACTAAGGAAAGTTTCATAGGATTGTTCCACTTTTGGATAGTGGGGGAAGCTTGTAACTGATAAAAAAGTTTTATCAGTTCTTTTTCTGCTTTTACTTATGTTTCATTGTTTCAATGTTGACCACAACATACTAAATTTATTCATTTAGATCTGTAGTTTGAAAAACACTTCTTTAAAGAATAGCATGGCTTAGTTAACTTATTTATTAATAAATTTGCATCAGGATAATATCATTTTATAGTATTGGCTAAGAGTAATGAATAAGCAGCTTTGATCTTCACAATAGAAGGTAAAAGTGACAAGATCAGTTTCTAATGGATATGTGTGTCTGTATCAGTACCACTACCTTTAAAATTTTCCTGTGTGGACTAGACTTAGATGTTAGTTTTATAAAGGTCCAGTTTATTCATTTGTGACCTAACAAGTATTCATTGATTCTACATGCTTAATGAATATATGTTATATGCTAATTATTTCCTTATTTTTTTTTTTAGTTTTAGGTTGAGGTATAGAAGTGAAGGAGAATGAGAAATGTACCCTAGTACCACAGGGCCACCTTTAACGCTGGGAGCTATTTATAAAAATGAGATGATTTCCTTTCTATATCATTACACTTATTTTCGCATCTAGGGCTCTTATATTGTTTCTTTTCCCAATTTGTGGAGGTTTTAGACAGAGGGGAAAAAAAACCCTGAAATTAAGGTTTTATAATGAAAACACTTTGTGCTTAACTATACTTGTACTTGGCCATTGGTTTAATACAGTAGTTCTCAAACTTAGCCTGGTTGGTTCTCATTTAAGAAGTATATAACAAATTCCAAAACTCACCATGAGGCAACATTGCTGAAATCACAGTTTGAGTATAACAGTAAATTAAACTTAGGTAGGCAGTGTAATTAGTGCAGAAGTAACGTGAGTTACCAAACGGAAGACAAAAATTGATCCTAGACTTTTTTCTTCATTTTTTAAAAATGGCTGAATCTGTTCTTTTAAAAAGCAGTTTTTATTCTGCTTTTTTTTTCTTTCATTTTTCCTATTCTAGCCATCTTCTTGCTTCCAAGTTTACTCTGTAAGTTGGAGTACTGTTTCTGAACTGAGATGCTTTACTGTCTTAAAGCACCTACTGTGAATGAGATTGACTAGGAACATGTGACCTCAGTCAATTTCACTCTCAGTAGGTAAAAAAAACTTCTCATGGCAGGACTGTGGTGCCCCCAGATATACTCCTGAAAAAGTTACTTTCTTCCCTTACCTTTTAAAAGTTTTTGACTCTTGAAAATGGCGTTATTTTTTCTTATCTACCTTATCAGTATGGATTTTTTTTGTTGTGATTTTTAGACACAGATTTTTTTAAGAGGAAGAAATTCCAAAGTTTTGAGCTAATCAGCTTGTTTACACCTGAGGAAACAGGCTCAGGGAAGGAAGTTCATTGATGACCCAATGGTCACAGTATAAGAGAATATCAAGGTTATAACCAGAACCTGGCTTTTGATTTCCAGTGAAGTGTTATTTTTCTTGTATCATTCCACTTCCTTACCTATGTGGAGTTTTGTAGTTATTTTTGGTATTGATTTAGTAATCAGATATTTTTCCTCATGTATGTGTTGATTAGCATTTATAATGTATAGAAAAATGTTACATGTAAATAGCTCTTAATATTTTATTCCATGATCTTAACATTTGGAATCCACACTTCCCAAGTAGACTAAATCCATGGGCCTTCTGGTTAATATCCTTGTCTAAAATGGATTTTTAAAAAAAATTCTGGAGTAAATAACACATTTAATAAATTAATTTTAACCCTCAGAGAATCTGTGAGAATATAAATATAATTGAAGATTGAAGCATTTGTTCTTAATCTCTACTGAAAGACTTTAATCAGCATATCTGAAATTGTGGCCTCAGAAAAATGTAATATTTATGAGATCACAAATAACAGGATCTGTTAATGATGCCAATACTGCCTAAATAAAAACTGAATTTCACATAAAAAGAGACAATGTAGAGAGACAAAAGCTATGTTAAAGTAAATGGCATAATTAAAGTATTACTCCTTTTCTATTTGTCCCCCGAATTAGCATTAAATCTGTATTCAAAATATTTCCTGACAAAAATTTTCCCTTGTTGAAGATCTAAATTATTAAGGAAATCCAAGTGACCTTACATCTATTCTAGATGTTTTAAGAAAAGAATAAAAGGAGTGGATTCCATTGATACATTCATGAAGTTTTGTCCTAAGATTTTCTTAATATTGATTTTAAAGAGTAAGGTATAAGAAGATGAGATTATGGACAAATGGATTGAAATGAAGTGATTCAAAAGGATGTTAATCCAGAAAAGAAAGGATTATTTCAAAGTAGCAAAGGAAAGTCATATCTATCCTGTATTTTTAAACTAATGATTGAAGCATTTCCCTATAATATTCTCATTTTGTTTGTGAAGTTATTTATAAGTTGAATTTTTATAAAATAAGTCATATTTTTATAGGCAACATATTTCTTTATTTTTAGAACTCAGTGGCAACTTCCTTTGTACCATGAATAATCAGACTAGTTTGTAAATTAAGAATTCTTCATAGGATATTAAACTCTTAAAATAAGAGTACACTAGTATGAGGAAACTAGTTAATAAATTTATAGACAACAGATGTATTCCCTAAACAACATTAATGCACTAATGATGGGATTTATTTTTTACTTCATACTGAGAATTGTGGATAAGTGATAGATTAAAAAGTGTCAGTGTTTAGTAAGGATTTCCTAAGATCTTGCATATTATCTGTTAAATGTATTATAATATTTTAAAATAATTCAAAGTGTACTTTGTGGCTTATTCTTAGCTTAGATGTCTCTTAAATGTAATGTGACATACAGATGAGAAAACTTGTTCTAAAGACTTCTTCCTTCAGCTTAACAAAAGCCACCCATTTCACAGATGATTTAACTTTGATTAACCTACTCCATTGTAACAGATTATTCCAACAACTGGAATTTCATTCTTTGGTGTTACTTCTAGATGCAGCTTAATTTACAGAACTGCTTTTCTTTCCATCTCACCAAAATACATCACAATTTTGATGTTAGCTCAGTAAAAATATAGTGGTTCATTAAACCTAGTCTTAGCATTCGTTGTCAAGAGACTTGTCACTTTAAAAGTAACTGCTACTTTTATGCGTTCTTACTGCTCAGTTTATAACCTTAAATCCCCTGTCAGAGAAAGCATGGAGTTAACCACTTAGCATACTGCAATGAATATTCATCAATAAATTGATGTGACATGGCAGTCCTATTTATCAGTCTTCCTGCTCTGTTCCAGTCCTTTTCAGTTTATTATAGCTTATCGTGTAGTCAGGACTAGCTCAGAAAGTCTCTAGAATTGTAATACTGTATTTCTGGTCATGTTAATAGTTTTTTAGTAGCTAATTGTATTAGCTTAAACAAGAAGTGTGTTGGTTTCAGGTGAACATTCTCTAATCCGATGTTACTGATGTTAGGCATTTTTGGCAAATATTTGATATACATAGATAACTAGCTTTATAATAAAAATATTCTGTTTTGTACTTTTGAAGAACAGATCTTTTTTTAGTGTTCCTTGAATTTTTATTTAGCTTAGTCATTTTTATGAAGCTTGAGTTTAAGTATCTATCATAGTTTTAAAATCAGTTTTTAATTTATGTAGAAAGGGAGGTATGTACATTCATTATAAAATAAAATGCTGAAAAAAGGTGTTTAAATAGATTATACTCATCATTCAACTAGAACTAAAACAGTCTATATGGGCAAATGCACATGGCAGACGCCATAAAGTAGGCAGGTACAGATCACTGCCTGGCACACTTCATCTGCATTTTACATTTTTTAAGGAAAAGAGTGTCTGTAAGCATGATCTTTTCTGTTAAATATGTAGATTGTGAGGTCACTTAGCATGAAAGTACTGACCATATGCATTATGACAGGAATTTGACACCTGTCATTGGAAATGGTACTTAGAAGCCGTATAATGCAACAAAGTTGAGGGAGGAGCATGTGGTGTGGATAGGAGGCTGTAATTTATAATTCACAATGCTTACAGATGACCTGTGCAGGGTGGCTCAAACTCCCCACCTTTGATTTTAGGATTTACATACAGTGAACCCTACTAGGTAAACAAAATTGATCAGGATAACTGATAGTATTAGCCAAAAATGAAAAAATACGTATTTCAGACTTTTAATTGAAGTAAATATCCTATTATTTCTAAAAGTCAACTTTTAAGTATAGTTAAAGTATTTTATTACATTACACCAGCAAGTGACTTTATGGTAGAATTTCACCATAATGTTTGAGCAGTATAGTATAGAATTGTTACCAGTTATACTGTTTTCAGATTAATAATCTGTTGTATATGAGAATTCATCTAGAAAGGAGTACTGTCTTTCTGTTTCTCTGTGTGATAATTTTGCCCAAAAAAAGGTTTCATTTTTTTTAAATAGCACAAAAGCTGTAATTGGCATGCTTTGTAAGGAAGTGTCAATGTGCAAGAGATTGGCGATCACTAAGAATTCTTTTACGTGTTCTTTCCCCTTTGCACCAACGCCTCCTCAGCGGGGTCACTGAGATCACTAGCTTTTCTTGAAATGGCCATTTTCACTGGCAGGTGCATTATACCCTGTATTTTCAGATTGTTTTTCCATTCTGAATGTTTGGCAGGTTGATTGCTCTGGCTGCATTGACGGAGAAAGGGCTGACAAATGCGGTTGGGCTGGCTGAAAAGACAGTGATTACTGTTTTCCTTTGTGGCTGATTGAGGCCCTTGAAAGGAAAAATTTTAACCTTCACCATTTGGTTCAAAAGTATGAGCATATATTGAAATCATTCGTGCCATTTATCCTAGTTCTGTAAACTTGTCAGAACGTAAAAATCGCTCAATTTCAAGTAATGTAGGATTGGCATACGTCATTATCATTTTGATTAAGTTGGAGGTTGTATCATTGTGTGCATTATACAGTGTCATTTAAAGCTTTCTTTCCTACAGGTACAGTTATATTTTTATTGCTTATACTGTACAGTTAGAAAGATTTTCATAGCTCTTCAAACCTAACACTATGTGTGTGGTTTGGCAGCTGGTGTGGCCTACAAGCTGCATTTTGTTTGCAGGGTAAAGGCTTAGCTGTAGGCCTCCTGGGGTGTGGGTAATTGCACAGGCTCGCCATTGGGGAGAGACAGGATTGGAAGCAGTCAAGCGGAAGAATGTTATGCCATCCCATTGCCACCTTGTGCAGAAAGACACAATCCCAGCAGTGCCATCTGGTTGTTGCTATCTAGTCAGCTGGCCTGGCTGCTGGGACCATGACTTGGCAGCTGGTTCCCATCCTTGACCATTCTTTTGTGTATGTCGTATGTGTGTGTGTTTTAGATAATTCTGAAACATGGGTCAGGGAAATGACTATAACTAACAAGTGAAGTCCCCTTATTGAATGGGCTCTCATTACTTGAGATGCTCTCTGCCGCAGACGCCTGCTCCCATTCCCTTATAGACAAATGATATATCTGCTTAGGCCATAAAAGCAAACATTTTCTTCATAAAAATCCATCTCAGTGTGGAGTGAAATAGAAGGTGGGCAGAGTTGTATGTTCTATAACATTTAAAAATAACTAATTTAAAGTTATTTCCTAGTTCGGTATGAGAGGAGATTTAGTAATTTTTAAAAGTCATAAACATTGTTTATTATCTCAATATATATTTTTATTCAGGTTAAGAAAAAATTATTTTAAGTGCTTATTGCCACATCATATAACGGTAGATAATGAGACCTGTGTTTAAAATGACAGAATAGAAAATGTCTCATAGCTATTATCTTTAAAATTTGCCTCTCAAATAGCAACCTGAGAGTTAATGTAAGCCGTCTTTATGCCATATGAAGACCCATTAGACACTGATGGTTTCGGATCACAAGTAAGCAGCCAGCTCTGTAGGCTCTTTTAGACATTTGATTTTTTTCATTTTGCAGCATTAATGTGTCAGCATGCTACATAAAACTATGTAGGAGTTTCATGTTGTTCTGTCTGGAATGATAAATGCTTGCAAGCTTTTAGAGATTTCCATGAGGACATCATCCTAGTTGCTTATATATCTTATTTCAGTTTATGTAGCTACAGAATTTGATATGACTGTTGCTGAGTTTACCACATAGGTATGTATAAAAACCAAGAAGTCCCACTTAATCCTTTTTTAAAATTGCGTTGATGGAATTTATATTATTTGTACTTGTTCTGTCTTATCAGTGATTCACTTTTGCTTTTATCTAAAGAGTTGTGATACTTTCTGAAATAGTTCAAGAGTTTCATGAAAATAACATTTATGTTATTCTGTTTTTTCAGATGAAGAGGAGGAAGATGACATAGTGACTCCTAAACCATCTATTGAACCTGAAGAAGAGAAAACTTTAAAGAAAGATGAAGAAAGTGATAGTAAAGGTATAGTAAAGAATTTAACTTTTAAAAATTTTGTTGATTCCTGTTAAGATTGCTTTTATTATTTATGTATTAAGGTAGAATAAAATGCTTTAAATCAAAGAGGTGAACCTGCTTTAAAAAAAATGAGAGGCATTCATTGATCCAAATTGTAATAGTAAGTTGACATGATTTGAGTGACATAAATTAGGCTTCAGAAAAACATTTGTCTTCCAGCCCCACCTCATGAGCTGACTGAAGAAGAAAAGCAACAAATCTTACACTCTGAGGAATTTTTAAGTTTCTTTGACCATTCTACAAGAATTGTAGAAAGAGCTCTTTCTGAGCAGATTAACATCTTCTTTGACTACAGTGGAAGGGATCTGGAAGACAAAGAAGGGTAATGTTTAATTGCTAAAAACTATGGCTTCCGCAATGTTAAATTACTTTAAGGGTGGGAAGTTATAACACAGTTTGTTTTTTATTTTTTGTATTTTTTATCTTTTCCTGTAGAGAGATTCAAGCAGGTGCTAAACTGTCATTAAATCGACAATTTTTTGACGAACGTTGGTCAAAGCATCGAGTTGTTAGTTGTTTGGATTGGTCATCTCAGGTAAATTATAACAAAATTGGTTGCTGTTAACTCATTTTTGAATTATAATAAGCAGGTAGTTTTATTTTAATTATGGAAACTTTGTGTAACTAAATCAATAATATATCATTTAAAATAACAATGGATGATTGTTCTAATGTTATGTTTGTCTTATGTACTTAGGAAGAAAGGATTAGAAACACTATTTAAAATTTCAGATTTTATTTATGCCACAGCCCAGTTTTACTAATTTCAGTTGCTCATCAAATCCTTTGGCTAGAATTGCAACACATGTTTTAATTAAATGTTTTAATGTTAAAACGTTTTAAATAACTAACTGAACTAATTTAAAGTTGTACAAACATCCCAGTGAGCATAACTCTAGAGATACATTTCTTGGTGAAGTGTTAGGAATTTGTATTTTCAGAATAATTTGGTAAAGACTGTTGAGTAACTAGGAGTGTAAAACAGTTCTTATTACGCATGACATTTTTTCCCTACTTGGTTCTTATGAGCAGTACCCAGAGTTACTCGTGGCTTCCTATAACAACAATGAAGATGCTCCTCATGAGCCTGACGGTGTGGCCCTGGTATGGAATATGAAATACAAAAAAACCACCCCAGAGTATGTGTTCCATTGCCAGGTAAGATGGTCTTTTAGCAGTTTTCCCCAAGTTTAGGAGTTCACTAATGAGTTTAGACAAGTGCCTTTTTTCTTTTCTTGTCAACAGAATGATTTCATTGGATTGGCATTTACTAAACCACCCTATATTTGCAAACAGATGTTAACAGAAAACTGAAGACTTCTCAGTTCAACATGATCTGCCTTTTCTAGCTTTTCTGACATCTCTTATGTTTAATCACACCTAAAGTCCTTTGCAGTTGTGATTTTCTGTTATTGTGATTGATTGTATAAAAGGAATCTTTTATAAAGTGTCTTTTCTACAGGGATTTTCTCAGGAACTTATTTGCTGAATATACAATTAGATGGTTGGCCCACTGAATTACTTAAACATGGCCCGAGGAGTTGGAACTAGATAGTTTTAAGTAGAAACATATGTTTGAAGTAGGAAACAGATGCAGATTTTTAAAGTGGATTTAGTGGAAAGTTAGAATTTGCAAGCCTTTCTGGTTGCATAAGTTATAATCTTTTAATAATACGTAATTCTGCAAAAACACTTAACTGAATCAAAACTAGCATATACTCTGTTGTCAGATTACTGTCAGAGGCTAATGCAGAGCCTCAGTTATCTTTTGATTTAATACTGTAATCAAATAAGTTTTTGCTTTCTTCAATGAATTGCTTAAACATATTTATCTGAACAGTCATTAGATTTGACTTTGAAGCAAAACTATTCTAAAGATGTATTTTTATATTCTAAAACAAACTGAAATTTTTAAGTGGATTTATTTTCTGGTTTCCCCTTACAGTAAAGGGGAAAATGTTTTGGATATAGATTTATTTTTTTATAACTTGTCATGCTTCTTCCATTTGAACCTTAAGTATAAAAATCTTGCTTATTTGCAGTCAGCTGTTATGTCTGCTACATTTGCAAAATTTCATCCAAATCTGGTTGTTGGTGGTACATATTCAGGTCAAATTGTGCTTTGGGATAACCGTAGCAACAAAAGAACTCCAGTGCAAAGAACTCCACTGTCGGCTGCAGCACACACAGTAAGTAAAGAGGTTATTTCCATTAGATTTCTGTCCTCCTTCATGATAAAATACTTGGTGGTGTCTATCATCGTAGTCTCAAAATGTGTTTCCTTTGATGTGTGAATGAATTCCTCATCATTAGCAACCAAGAATGAAGGCTTTTTTTTTTTTTTGAATCTGTTTTATTAGAAATTCATCTCTCTTCTGAGATAATCTGTTAATCAACAGAATAGCATCGGACTTCACATTAAAAATGCCCTCAAGTTATGAGACTGTTTGGATATGAAACTGAATACCTATGATTATATGGTAAAAATTGTTTCTTTTTTTGGTAAGATAATCCCAGAAACTTCTTTACTGTCTCTTTCTTTAGCATCCTGTCTATTGTGTAAATGTTGTTGGAACACAGAATGCTCACAATCTGATTAGCATCTCTACTGATGGAAAAATTTGTTCATGGAGTCTGGACATGCTTTCCCATCCACAGGTAGGTTAAACTTGGAAAACTGAACATTTGAGGCAAATGTTGGGTTTTTTTTTTAAGTCTATATAAACCCTAGCTTATGTTGTTTATAAATATTTTATAGTAACAGTTTATAAACCTAAACATGTATTAAAAATAGTTTGTGATATAGATACTTTACTTTCAAATCTGTTTCATTTAGTCAAACTAAATTTACATAAATAGTATAATAAAAGAATTATTTACAAACTAAGACTAGAAATTTTTCTTTAAAAAATTAAAAATTACAAATTTACAAAATAATGTCAATTTTCTTATTATGTAGGATAGCATGGAATTGGTTCATAAACAGTCAAAGGCAGTAGCTGTGACATCTATGTCCTTCCCCGTTGGAGATGTCAACAACTTTGTTGTTGGGAGTGAAGAAGGTTCTGTGTACACAGCATGCCGCCATGGCAGGTAAATCTAAACTGGAATTTGCAGTTATTTAAAATTCTCTCTTGAATAATCTCATTAAAACAAATTGCCTCTTATTCAAGTAGAAATCTGTCCTAGAGCCACTCGTTATTTGTGTCAAATTATTTAAGCTCAGGCATATAAAATTAAAACTTAAATACTTTTTTTAAATGAAAGGTTATTTTGGATCATGATGTGTTCTGGATTTTGAGGCTTGTGGTATGTTGTGATTTTTTTAAGTGTGCACATGTTCACAGGAGTTAGTTGAAGGAAATTACAAATACAAAATGCACATGCCATGTATTGACCTTTAAAGTTGTAAATTAAGATTTTTCAGCCAGTTTCCCATTTCAGTTTATTTGGATGTTGAGCCTTACTTCAGTCCCTCTGATAATTGTACAGTAATGTCACGTACACATTTTAAATTGACTAGTATTTCTCCTGCTGTTCAATCTGTTTTGAAATTGTCTAGCTGTACCTTATCAATTGCTTCCTTAAAAAAAAAAAATTGAATGTCCAGATTTCATCTCAAATACAGATCACCTCCACTTTAAAGCTTTTGATTTAAAAGTAGCCAGATTTTCTCTGTTCCATGTAGCATCCCTTTGTCTCCATTCCATCACCTCAGAACCTCAGATATTAGACTTTTGAGCTCTGTCATCAATAGCATGATGTTTATGGTTCCAAAATATACTTACTGCTCTAGTAGTTTTATCAAATCTGGATGGAGTAATACTCAACAGAAGTTATTCTGATGTGTTATGAGCACAGAGTTAAGTTGAAATTATGTCAAAGTGTAATAAATAAGCCCATAACATGTATTTATAAGTGGTCTACCTACAAGAGATTTCCCTAACATTTTCACTCTTACGAAATAGCAAAGCTGGAATCAGTGAGATGTTTGAGGGACATCAAGGACCAATTACTGGCATCCATTGTCATGCAGCTGTTGGAGCAGTGGACTTCTCACATCTTTTTGTCACTTCATCATTTGACTGGACAGTAAAACTTTGGACAACTAAGGTATTCAAAAACATGTCTGCTCATGTGCTCAGGTTTCTGACACAAGGTGGTGCTCTAATACTACATGCGAAAGACAAAAAGCCTTCTAATAGCTTAGAATGATTTACTGATAGATCACACTCAGGAAGTTACACAGAACATGAGTGAGCAACTGGATGTTGTAGTTTTTCTTAAAAGTATGCTGACAAGTGTAGTAACCCCACATATAACCAAGACCAGTCTTCCCACCACTTCAGGCTTTTCAAGCACAGAACTGCTTATCCTAAACTGAGCTGAGGGAAAAGCCCCTGAGGAGCTCACGTGGCACTCACATAGCTGTCGTACAGCCCGGTACAAAAGCTGTGCATTTGCTATTTGGGGAGCCTTTAGAGGCCGTTCAGAACTGTAGTGGCTCACAGAACTGCTGGAAACTGGAGAAAAGCCATGAACACTGATGTACAGTAGTCCCATACAATAAAGCTATACATAATAAACTTCAGTTATTAAGAAAGTATTGTGTAAATAACTCTATGTAAATACATATTTTTTTGTTTTCCACAATAAATATTTTGAGTAGTTTGGGTTTTAATGAGCTTCAGAAAAGGCATTTATGTTACAAAGTGCTTCCTGGTCCTCTAGCACTCCAGATAAATGTGACATTGCCCTGCCTCATTGCAAGTCTCAAAGCAAATCCAACTAGGGGATGTTTCTTCCCATGATAGGCCTTATAGTTTCATTTGACCCCATTTAAAAATTAAAGTGCCTTGACTTTGCTATCTAGCTTTTCTGCAGTGTTAACGTTGTTGCTGGCAAAGCTGCATATTTTAAATATCAGATCTCTTTAAATTTTAAGCTGTATTTTTTTCATGTTTCCATCTGTCTTTTTCTAACATTATTTAATTCTTCAGTTTCTCCGAGAAAACCTAGTTCTCTTAAGAGATACTCATCACTATTACAGTGAACTCATATTTGATTATCAAATGCTGGCCTCAGAAGTCTGGGATGAACTCACTATTTACTCTTGCCCTTTCTTGATGCTTTCTTTCAGTCTAGTAGAAAGTGAGTTAGAAAACTTTGCTTCTAAAAGCTTGCCTTTTAAAATTGAGTGTTTTCAGGTTTGGCATTAATTAGTAGGCATAAAAATAGCTCTTAAGTCTAATGAAGGAAACATATAAAAAGTACTTAACACAGTGTCTAGCACTTAACAATTGTCATTCCGTTCCTCCTCTTCCCCTTCATGGGGATCAGACAGAGCCTGAATGCATTTTCTGTTTTCTTTCCTGGGTTGTTCTTGAAATTTTGTTCTTTGAATAAGGTTTTTGCAGTGGAAAAAGGAAAAGGAAGAAGATTCTCACAACCAAAAGCAAAGAAGTGCATAATCCAGCTAGTAAAACCAAAGCAAGATACACAATTAGATGAGGCCAACTAGTTCTCTCTAGACTGCAGGCAGCCATGTAAGTGGCTAGATTTTTGGATGTGCTTTCACTTTAGTAATCCTTTATATAGACACAGGAGGTGTTACAGCTTTCTTAGATTGTTGGCCAGTTTCCTTTTTCAGTAATTGAAAAGAATCTTTTGTCTGTTTGTAGATTTATTATGATTTTTGATATCTCAGGGCTTCAGTTTGCCAGCCTTCTTTTAGCTTTAAATTTAACGCTTCCATTCATTACCAAACTGGACTGGAAAGTGGAGAGTTCATCTTGCCTAAACAAGAACAGAACTTCTATCTGTGATAGCAGACTGATTGATGTTTGCTTTTATGGTACTACACAGCTGGTTGATTGGTGGTTGATAATTTTTGTTCTTGTATTTTGCTGTATTCACCGTAGAACTGCCTTCTGAATAAGAGTGACAGGCAGGCGTATCTCTTTGTTAATTGGGCTAGGCATTGCATCCTTCTGTGAGCTTCCTGTAGAAGACTCATTTATTCATTCAGCCATGATACGTGGAGAGCCCCCACGCACATACATACATAGCTCTCCGATGTTAATGGCCGAAGGATGGGCCAACCCAGAACAGGGTGTTGTTATATATGCCCGAGAGCCCTCTAAAACTTTTATCAGAAGAATTACCTTTTATTCTAACTTTTCTACACACAAGTAGTTCTACTCTGTGAAGGATGAGACAGCAACAATCTGTTACTGTTTTTTTAATCTGGCCGTATGTGGCTCCCAGTGTCATTGTTTCAGTCTTGGATTTATGCTTTATAGTTAATTGTGTTGCTGGTATTCATTTCTACCCTGCCAAAAACTTGATACAGACTCTGCTTTACAACACAATAGTGTGAATGACAGGCAAGGTTTTTAAATAATTTCATCTTAAAAGCATTGTTCCAATTCCATTTTAGTCTTTTTAAACGAGTATCTTCACATTCATGAATTTAACAAACTTTAAAGTTTTTATTATCTGCCTCTACTTTTTTAGTGTTTTCTGACTCTAGGGTTTGAGCTCCCATAAACTGAAAGAATGAATCATTTGATATTGCTTTATCTTTGTATCCTTTAAGCTCTGGCTCTGCCCCAATAGCAAAACAAGTTTGTTCTTTTTCTCCCTTTCTATAAGTCCTCCAAAAAAAAAATCCCTAGAAATCTCAATTTGGTACTGGCTCAGATTTAGTTTAAAGTAATTTACTTCTGTAGTCTGCTTCTAATTTTTGCCTAGTCAGGAATTTTTAATACAGTGACAGAGTTCTGGATCATCAAATTGTTTTCATTACTTTTTTTGAACTGAGTTATTCTTAGTAAAGATGATAAACCAAGACAGAAGGTTTTCCACATTGGTGAAGTTTAATTTAAACCAACCAAGACATTGCTTCTAATACATTTGGAGAATACTGTTAACTTTTCAAAATACTAAATTTGAAAATTCACAACAGAAGCATTTTGACAGGCCTGAAAAATGGTAGGAAAAATACATGAGGAATAGAAGTTTCTTAAAGGTAACCTGAGGATTCCATAAGAGCTTGAGTAGGATTAGACTTGGTAAATGAGCTTATTGTTCCAACCACATGCAACCAACTGGTTACAGATTACTCTTAAAATGTAAGAATTATTATTTGGGGAACAAAATGTTTTAATGTATGCTCAGTATATTTCAGAACAAATGCCTTTCAGAACCATGTTTACCATGAAGTGACAAAGTTATGATCATTAATGTATTTCTTAGAATCATTAATGTAGTTCTCAGACTTTTGTAGCCCATATACACCTTAAAATTTTTTTCACAATTTCTGATGTCTTAAATTCCCCTTATTTGAATAGCTTGCCTGTTTAACTCTTAGAGAATACCAGCATTAAAATAAGGTTAAAGAGATGTTACTGATGCTTATAATAGCAACTATGTACATATTAGACAAATTAAAAATTTAAAAATGCTTGATGCTTTGAAGTTAGGGTGTTTCTTGGGGAGTGCTGACTGACCATCAGGTCCCAGTCCTCTGTGGCAGCATTTCCCACAGTACCTTGCTGCTGGCCAGTGTCCAGCCTACCCTTTGCATATTCAGAAACCCAGTTTTGTCAGTCTACTAGAGTTGATTATCTGGGGAGTGCTGACTAGAACTCACAGGCTCCTAAGACACTGAATCAATGGAGAAGGTCAATTTATTAATTTAGAGTGAGAAACAACTGCCAGAAGGCCTAGATACTCATGCTGACCTGACCAACTCACTGTTTCGCTGTAGACAACCCACATGGGAAGCCAAATTATAATCAGAAGGTTTCTTAGTGAGCAAGGAATTGGAACAAAAGAAGTTTTCTAATTTGAATGTTTAATGGCATCAAGCAAAGATAGCCTGATTCATTCATCCTCACATAGAGATAACCTTACCATGGGTGGTAATTCTCAGAATCCGTTGGCTGAGGCTCTTTTCCTGAAGCACTGTTGAATTGGGTACTATCTTCATTTTTCTTGTAAGACTGCTTCTTTATATTTCCATTGCTTTTAATAGACACATATTCCTTCTCAAAAAGTTAGTATCTTCAGTCAGGTTATATAGAAAGGTATTTCTGACCTTGGAATTATTTCTTTCTAAGGAGAATCTGTTTATTTCTGTTCTGATTCAAGTGAGGACGTATTTATTTCCCAGTTATCTGGAGAGCACCTTATTGTTATGTTCATGTATTTACTATAAGGGACTCTTTTGATTATTAATCTAGAACTTCCCAGTTACCCCAGAAAAATACAGAATTACTGTCTTAGTTTCCTGTTTGCCCTAATAAAGTGCCACAAACTTGGTGGCTTAAAACAATGGAAACTTACTCTCTCACAGGAGGCTAGAAGTCTGAAATCAAGATGTTGGCAAGGTTGGTGACTTTTGGAGTCCCTGAGGGAGAATCTGTCCCTCTGTTCTGTGCCTCTTTCCTAGCTTCTGGTGGTGGCCAGCAATCCTGGTGCTTTTTGGCTTGTAGCTGTGTCAGTCCAGTCTCTGCCTGTCATCTCGTGGCAATTTCTGTCTTGTCTAAATTTTTCTCTTTTATTTTAAGGCGACAGTTATGCTAGATTTAGGGCCTACTCTCAGCATATAACCTCAGCTTAATTTGATTACATCTGTAAAGCCCCCTTTCCCAAATACTGTTATATTTTAACATCTGGGATGGACATTGGGGATGGGGGGTGGGGCACGGATGGGTGACACTGTTCAACCTAGTACCTAACTGTAAAGAACTCAGAAAAAGTATGTAAAAAGTCTTGTCCTTTGACCATACTGTGTTTATTTTCACCACTGTACTGCGGTAAGCTGCCTTTGATTATTCAAATGCTGTCTATCACTCAAAGAAGCCCTTTGTTTTGATTCATTCTTTGGGCAGATATGTTTACAAACCCTTTTTTTGTAAGAACTAGAGTTGCAGCGACCTTTAGACATCATCTAGTTCAGCAGTTCTCAGTTTTGGTCACATGAGAATCATCTCGGCACTTTTAAAAACTTTTAGTGCTCACCTGGCGTCCCAGGCTGATTAAATCAGAATATCTAAGTAGACCCAGGCAAGACAAAATTTTTTAAGTCCCTCCAGAGTTAGGGGGATTACAGTGTATACTCAAGATTCCGAACCACTGATACAGAATCTTTGTTTTCTAAATAAGGGTATAGGGGCCTGGAACGATGAGACAGCTTCTCCAAAGCCTTAAAACTAGTTATCGGTTGCTCTGTAATTCCCATGCCCCTGTTCAGCTCTTCACCATGGTCTCTCTGCCATGTAGGCAGTTTTCTTCAAGTTAAGAAAGAATATTACTATTAAAAAGTACTTTAAATGATCCACTTGAGGTTTTGATTGCAGTATCATATATAAAATTAACGTATTATAAAACAATGTTCGGTGATATGTGTGTGTGCTTTATTTCTCTTTGAGGGGGAAAATTGTTAATTCTTGGATGACTATGTTTTTTAAATTAAACTTGAAAAAAAATCACAAAAAGTTTCTAATCACATTTTAAAAATTTGGGAACATGTTGCCATTTATTATGTTTTTATTTTTAATACAATCTTTTACCCAGTTATAATGCCTCCTGCTTTTTTCTCTGGCTGCATCATAGTCCACTGATTAGATGAAATATTCTATCTAATGATTTCTGAGGTATTTAGCAATCTTCTTTTTCATTGTAAGTATAATTTTTAATATAAGTTTTAATGTTAATTTACATATAACATTTTTCATATTTTATAAAAATGGAATTACATAACATGTACTTATTCATGTCTGGCTGTTTTGCTCAACATTATGTTTGTGAGGGTCATTTATACTGTTGAGTGTAGTTGTAGATTGTTCATCCTCTCAGCTGTCCTGTTAGTTTCTTACAGTCTGGATTTTGCATTCTTATGGAATTGTTCATATTATTGGCTATAGTTGTAGACTGTTTACAGTTCTGTAAAGAGAAGCTGACCCCCTCATGAATCACTCGGTGTCCCCTAGTCCTGACGTTGATGTCTCTTTGATTGTTTTGGTCGTCTGAGTCTCATTCTGCAGTAGATTTCGCAGGAGGTGGTTGCTGGTGCATTATTCCTGTATTCACAAGTGCATCTGTTTATGAAGGTCAGTTTGCCAGTATATAAAAGCCACAATTTGCCCTTTTTTTTAATTACCTTAATTGTGTTACTCTGTTGTGTTCTGGCAAAAGGCATTGCCAGAAAGTCAGATGAAAATCTGATTTTCTTTGCTTTGCTCATGAATTGGTCTTCTTAAAAAATCTAGGTGTTCAAATGATTTTTTTTAAGGGGTCCATTTTCCTAGATACATAGAATACTCTTCAATATGTAGTTTCAAGCTGTCTTTTATTTTAAGAGAGTTCTCTTAAATTATTTTTGTGTTTGTTCTACAATATTGCTTTGCTTTTCTTTTTTAGAGCCTATTACAGATCTTTGTTAATCTTTTCTGTGACTTTTTAAAAAATTCACTTTATCTCTTCTTTCTTTTTTAAAATAACAGTATTATTGAGATACAATTCATATACCATAAAATTCACTCTTTTAAAATGTGCATTTTAAAATGTACTTTTAAAATGTGCATTTTAAAATGTACTTTTAAAATGCACATTTTAAAATGTAGTAGTTTTTAGTTTCTATTACAGCCATCCTGGTGGTGTGAAAATATCTCCTTGTCATTGTGATTTGCATTCTCCTGATGGATAATGATGTTGATAATATTTTCAAGTGCTTATTTGTATTTGGAAATCTTCTTTGGAGAAATCTCTGTTCAAATCCTTTGCCTAATTTTTAATTGGGTTGCCTAACTTTTTATTAAAGTGTTGTAAAAGTTCTAGATACAAGTCACTTATCAGAGATGTGATTTCCAGACATGTTCTCCCATTATATAGATTGTCTTTTCACACTTTCTTGGGGGTGTTTGAAGCAAAAGATACTCAATTTTGATATAGCCCAATTTATTTACTTTTTATTTCTTAATTTTTTGGCCATTTGTGCTTTTGTTTTCTCATATAAGAAACTATCGCCACATACAAGGTCACAATGATTTCTCCTATGTTTTCTCCTTAGTTTTATAATTTTACTTCTTAAATTTAGATCTAAGATATATTTTGAGTTAATTTCTATGTATGGTGTGAGGAAGGAGGGGTCCAGCGTCATCCTTTTGTGTGTGTATATCCAGTTGTCCCAGCATCATTTGTTGAAAAGAGTATTCTTTCCCTTGTCATCACATTGTTACTAAAGATCTGACATACTAACTTTGTGTGATACTGGACTGCAGTTCTTTTTGTTGCTTATTGTCTACTAGTGAAATGAGTTTTTCTCTACTTTTAGGAGAGGGGGAATGGGCAGATAGCTTTTCTAGTGTCATTGTCTAGATTAAAGCTCTCTCTTCTGTGTTTTTTGCAAAGTGAATATGTATCTATCTATCTTGTACTTTCTGAGAGGTACCTTTTCTATTCCTCTCCACCACCTTTATTTGAATCTTCTCTCTTTCCTTTGTCCCTATTGTCTTGTATTCCACAACTTGGATTCTACTCCCAGCAGTTTCTTTTCAGTGAGACTTTTATCTTGAAAGGGAGTTTTGGTTCGTTAATTTTGTGAGCTTACCAGGTTCAGACTGCACCATTAGACCTGGCTTATATCACACTGGCGTCTGCTTGTAACTATTTATAAATGGAATTGTCTTGAACTCCCTGTCCTAGTCTCTGCTGCTGTTCTCACACTGGCCCCCACCCTGTCCAGTGAGTGTCTGCCGTTGACTCTGAGGCTCTTCTCCAGCTGTCAAAAGCCCTCGTGCCTTCCCATACTTCTTCCCACACAGATGTACTGTGAGGATGTCGCAGTTGTTAGAGGTCTCTTTCCACCTGCTTATGTTTGCAGCTTTGTCTCTTGGTTTTGTTGTAGATGTTGTCTGTGAATCTCTGGTTCTGCTATCCCCATTGCTTTGTCTGGGTTTATGGGGAGGTTTAGAGGAGACTCCAAAAGTCTTCCCAGAATCCTGTCATTGATCAATGTTTTTTAAGCACATTTTATTCCTTTTTAAAACAGTTTGGTGAATACAAGTTAAAAAGAAAATGCAGTCCAGTTGTTGGTTCTTAGTTCATAATTCCAGGTAATTGTGTAGTAAAACAAATTACAGGAACTTTTTCTAGGCTGAGTTAAATATCATAAAATGTTGTCATACCTGTTGAATGTACATTATATTTTGACTGTGCTAAAAGTCAACTTTTCCCTTTCAGAATAACAAGCCTTTGTACTCATTTGAGGATAATTCAGACTATGTTTATGATGTTATGTGGTCACCCACCCACCCAGCCCTGTTCGCCTGTGTGGATGGCATGGGAAGGCTGGATTTGTGGAATCTCAATAATGACACAGAGGTGAGCTGGAAGATAACAAAAATTGCACTGAAAAATAGAAAATTGGAGATTTATTGAATAATTTGTGAAATTCCTTTTATCCCAAGGAATGTAAAAGGGCTCTGTGATTGTAGCTTCATCACAAAGAAACCAAATAAGCTTTGTACCCTAAATAATAAACAGCATGCTGTGCAGAACTGAAGGGAGAAATAATGTTGCCAAGAGCACTGGGGCATTTCCTTTTACTTCTGAGAGGCACTATCATGTCCCTAGTGTCCTGGCAAAGTCTCATTCACAAGGCAACTGGGATATCGTTCATTCATAGGCTAGAAAGCAGGTAGTTTCAGACTGTGGATGTATGTTAACCTTAATTCTGAACTTCTGAATTCTCTCTTAGCCTTGATAGAACCTGTATGTCATCCATAAAGATTAGTCTTAGCCACCTTACTTGAATGTAGGAAAATGTATTCTGATGACATGTTCCATGAAAGATTGAAAACAGGGTTACTGTAAAATGAATATAGAAACCATCAAGAGATTTCCTGATTGCTATACTGATACCGCTTACTGGCAATGAAATTTCACTGCAGCTATTATTATTTCTGATCATGTTTATTTTTACCAACGTAGAGAGGCTTAAAGTGTTGTTAGAGTTCTGTATTTCTACATGATAGTAAAAAGTAATTTCTACATGATAGTAAGAAAGTTTCTTGGTGCCTCCTCCCAAAACCGACTCTTTCCTACAGCTCTTCATATTTCTAGTGGCAAGTGTCCAAAATCCCTTGAAGTGAAATAGTTGAAAATACAGGACAAAGAAGTTACATATTGGAAATGTAAGAACTTTAATGCTTGTTTAGTAGTTCAAGGAGGAGCATTCACTAACTGCTTGGAAAAGGTATTAAGCCCTGGCTAGATGATTGGACTTGATTATACATTTCTAACTACCTAGAGTAATACCAATTTTATTTTCCTATTTTGGATTTTTGTGTTAGACATGTGTGTTACAATTAAATTGGGATCTTTCCTGTAATCACGAATGCAAAGAATATATCCAAGTTATACTTTTTCTCTTACAACAATTTTGGCATTCTGGAGGGTTAAATAAATCATTTGGGGATGACTGGTGTCAGAAGGATTATTTTTAATCAGATTTCAAAAAAAATTTTTTTAATGTTATTGTGATTCTAGTCTGAGTCAAACACTGAATGTTTGCTCTGCATGTGGCAAATAACCTCTTTTCCCTCAGCATAGAGATGTACAGTCAGATTCCAAGGTGATTGTACTGGTGCCATCATCCTGCCATGCTCCAGACAGTTCCTGGGAACTAGGGTTTTGAACAGACCCATACTGCACCTTCAGTATGAACTGTCTCTAGGAACTGTGGATCAAATCACAGGTTGTAGCTGACAGAGATGCAAGCTACAAAAGTAATTCCTGTCCTCTAAAATTGAACCATAATCTGTTTATGAAGGCTTTTGTGATGTTTCTTTAAATGAGGTTTTGGACATCTGTTTTCAAACAGCTTGACTTCTTAAAGAAGTTAAAACAACAAGGGATCCTTTATTAAAGAGAAGATCTTTCAAAATGATGTATCCAGTCATGTGAAAATTTCTTTACATAAGGGCTTATTTTCCCAAACCACTTACAAGGGTTGACTACAGTGTCATTCAGAATGTATCACTGAACAGGAAGAAAGTTGGGAAAACTCTTTATCTATCTTCATCTTTGTTTTAAAAAAGTAACCAGATTGAAGAAAGAATTACTGTTTTACATGTTTATAGAAATCCTGATGAAACTTTTAACACTGCCCTATATTTTAAATGACTCTAGGTGCCAACTGCCAGCATTTCTGTGGAGGGTAATCCTGCTCTTAATCGTGTAAGATGGACCCATTCTGGAAGAGAGATTGCCGTGGGTGATTCTGAAGGACAGATTGTTATATATGATGTGGGAGAGGTATGGGGCTCACTGCCTATAATTTTGACACATCTGTTTAGCTTTCACAGCATTGTAGCAACAGTATCTGTGTGGCTAAAACTAGTCTTTGAAGTTTATGAATTGTATAAACCATATGATTGTAGAGATAAAACTTATTTTCACCACAAAAGCAACTCTTGAGATTAATTTTCTTTCTAACTGGATGTGCTGTGTCCCCATGCAACAGATTTTGAGGGTAATAATCGTATGTTGGGCAGTACCTTCAAGCATGCATGGCTGGAAATTAGAAATTCTACAGGCAGAAGAAATTTAGAGTTACAGTTGGACTTCGGGGCTTTATAGAATTGACATTAAGATTTTATTTTTCTGCGTTTGTAGATTTGTTTGGGCCAGGTAGTGGAAATCAAAAAGTATTATCTTTTGAGAGTTATCTGATGACTGTGTGAAATGTGACTCCTGACTCCTTGAGTCTTGTTGCAGAACCATTATGATTAAACTCAGCAGGCTGAGTTGCAGCTCTCTCATCTTTACTGCTTGAGTTGACCGTATACAGTGCCCAAGAGTGATCTCTTCCGCTTTAGCCCTTGCCGGCACCGTGGTCACTTTCTTTTGCTGTGCCTTGTGGTTCCCCGTCCTCTCAGGAAACCCCACAGCCTCTACCAATGGAATCTGGAGGGTGGTAGACTGAATCATTTAGAGCAGCCAATTGAACCGTCTGCACAGATGGACTTGCCCTGTATCTGTACTGTCCAGTATGGTAGCTGCTAGCCACATTTGGCTGTTGAACACTAAAACTGTGTCTAGTAGAACTGAAGAACTGAATTCTTAATTTTATTTAATTTTAAGTAATATAAATGTAAACAGTCACGTGTCTGGTAGCTACTGTATTGGATATCACAGCCCAATCTAGTCTAAACTCATGTGGTAGATGTAGAAGCAGGCACATCCATTTACTACACTGAATGCTTTGTGCCCTAATATGGCAGTGTCAGATTCCGCCAATATTATGACAGTTGTCAAAAACGTTTGATCATCGACTGCTGTAGGCACAAGCATCACAAGCCACCTTTCCACTTTTGCTGTTGGTACATCACTAAAGTGGTAAAGTTGTATACCTTTTGATGAAGAAATGAAGATATCTAGAAAGGTTGTCTTACATTCCGAACAAAAAATAAATATTTAAAAGAAACCAGCTCTCATGAACCCATGCTTCAAAAACGATTTCGTACTAGGAATGGTGCAAGAAGTAAAAAATTGCAAGGAATTCCAGCCCATCAGCAAAATCCATGAGGTGCTGCATAGGAGTTATACTTACAGAGCATCATTGTCATTCTCTTTTGCATGGATAGTGATAATAGCAAAGTCATTTCTGAAGCTGTCACAATACACTTCACAAACACTGTCTTTTGTTTGAAAATGTTATAAATCATTAGAATAGTCTGTGTAATTATGGAAAGGCCATTCAGGTCAATTATTACTTTTTAATGAAAAAACTATTTGAAAACAAACTGAATAACAGTGGGTAAGATGATCTTTTATTTCAGTGTACATAAAACATTGTATTTTTCTTTAACAGCAGATTGCTGTCCCCCGAAATGATGAATGGGCACGATTTGGCCGAACACTTGCAGAAATTAATGCAAACCGAGCAGATGCAGAGGAGGAAGCAGCTACCCGAATACCTGCCTAGCTCCTGAAAAGAGAATATGTAGCCTTAGTGGATTTGGGGAAGACTAAGTAGATCCTAAGATTATTTGCATGCTCTTGTCTGAATGATAATTAAAAGGAAATTTCGGGGATTAAAGTGTGGATATAATGCTACAAGCAAATCTGACAGTGTCCCTTTTTATATAACATGCATCTTGTTTTGGATTTGTGTCATTTTTAATACAGCTGATTGACTTTCCAGAATGCAGCCTTTTCTGAATTCTTATACACCAGTGTATATTTAGTATTATTCTTTTTGAATTCTTTTCAACGTGTAACACTATTTACAGTTATTTCTAAGAGCACAGATTAAATAAGTTCTGCGTATTTTTAAATAATCACAATTCCCTGTTATACTGGTAATGGTCTCACTAACCATAATATGTAGGAACATTGTTTATTCTTAGTCATAGCATGCATACATCTATCCAGTTCTATTCTGACATTCTTTTTTCTCTAAAATTCATGTGATAACTATCCATAAATAAAAACAAATATGCTTTAACTTTTCAAATTTTCATTTTGATTTACTCCTTGCAATTAAAAATTTCCTGTCTTTTATAAAGTGTCGTTTGTTCATACCTTTAAGCTCCTTTTGTAAGCAGCCACCTCAAATCTCGTAAAACTTTGTGCCTTAAATACACCATACCATACAGTATACTGTAGATTTCCCAGTGTATTATGAACTGATGTTTAGATAATCTGTCAGTGAAAAAAATTTCTCCTAGGTTAACTTTTGTTTTACTCCCTTATTTTATTTCCATCTAAGATACATTTAAAGAGTAAACAGAAAGCTGCCTATTATTTTCAGAGTGAGATTACTAGTATGTGAGCCCTCTGAGACTGAAACTGCCTTTGAGAGAAATTGATTTCATGCTTGCAGTAGCCATGAAGGAAAGTGCTTAAATGAATTTTGTCATTGAATCAACTCCACATCTTGAAATCTGTTACCACAATCTTGTGTACAAGTCTGAAAGGTAAGTGGCAAATATCTAAGCATTTGTGTTGAAATCAAGCTATTTTAGGACCAGAGGAAAGGATTATGCTCAGATATTCATTTTATCTGCCTTACGTTGTCCATTTCCTTGATGCTGACCTTTTGTCCTTCTAGAGTTTAACTGTCATTTATTCAACAGAATATGAACTTGGAAGAATGAATAGATACTAGGTTTTGAACATTTTTGTTTGGTTTGATTTTTTTTAACCTAACAAAGATCTGTTGGGAAATAAATTTCCAAGTTATAACACTTCTTAGCTATGAGTATTGTGTAGTGCAAGGAGTAACTGACCAGGAATATCAGATCCAAGCTCTAGTTCCCGCTCTGGCACTCATGAGAAGTGTGATTTTAGCCAACCAAGTCCTCCCATCTGTCTGTCTTTTTTTCTAGGAATTAAGTTTGGATTAGATAATTTATAAGTTTCCTTCTAGCTCTAAAATTCATTGTGGTCACTTCAAGCAATTCTTCATTTTTATATATTCAGTTTTCATAAATTAACACCCCATAATTGCCTATTATATACCAAAGATAAATTTTGTTTTTATATCAGCAGGCAAATATCTCAAGTTAGCTCATGTTAGCAATGTCTGTAAGTCAAAAATTCAATTTCAGCAGGGTCACACTATCTTAGTATAGAACAACTCATGTAATCACTAAAATATTATATTCTTGCCCTCCATTTGTAAAAATGACTAGAAAAGGGGATAACAATTCTGATTAAGGTTAGAAATCAAAAGATGTGGCAAATTCAAATGCTCACTGGACTCAAGCTGATGTACCCGAGTGTGAATAAAATTGGTAAGTATTTGTAAAATACTTAATCACCAAACAGTTTTTGCTTTTTGAGAATAACTTTCCCCCAAAATGAAGTGTAGACCTTTGCCCATTTAACTTGAGTCTACATTTTTAGGAACACATGTATTTAATATGAGGAACTGCCTTTTAAAGTTGACTGTATAATAGCAAAAGAGAAAGTACTGAGGCTGTCCATATTGATAGGAAGTCCTCCGACAGATTAAGCTGACTAGAAACGTGTAGCACAGCTCTTCACTGCTTTAGAGATGAAAACCTATAAATAAAAAAAAATCCACTTATGGAAATTATACCTTATTTGTTACCAGTTTTATATATATATACACACACACACATATATACGTATATATATATACACTTTTTTCTGAGTGAGAAACAAGCCATAGCTTTCTGGCTAATTTCTTATTTTGTTTATTGTTTGGTTATTCTCTTTTTGAATGAGAAGTTAAAGATTATTGGTTATCCTTGGTTGTGTTCAAGAATACTCAGTTTTACAGATAGTACCTTGCAGTAAATCAGAAATAATCATTTTTTGGTATCATTTGAACCAAAAAAATAAGATTCTGGTAGAAGCTACCCTTCTGTTTAGAGATCTAGTTCCCTACAAAGTTTAGAAAATCTCTAGATATAAAATGTTGTTGCAACAATGCTGAGCTACTGTGTATTGAAGGAGTGGATAACTTAAAATTTAGGGGTTGAACTAAAGAAAAGTAGTGTTGAGGATGATCCTAGTTTTTCAGTACTGTAAGAATGTTCATTCATTCTGTTCTGTACTTAGACTGTAACCTCTGCCACTTGAACCGCATGAAAAGGAAGGGCTCGAATGAGTGGCTGAAAATCTCGTGTGAAGGATACAATTTTTCATCTTTTCATTCTGTTGGGCAATGCTTTTTAAATGTCTTTCCCACAACCCCAGTATTTCAACATTGGCATTGTGATATTTTATAATTAGAAGAAAGTGGTACAGGTTAATTATATTGGAGAGAATGGAACTCCTTTTACAGCCCCAGCTGCCCAGTGGGTGTGAGAACCAAGTTGTTTCAAACAGGACATAGCTCCCAAGGTGGTGGTGTTATGCCTGAATCTTGGGCCTAAATTGAGGGTAAAGAGCCATCAGCTTTGCCTCGTTTTGATGTAGTGATGGGATTCCTATTGAGAGTTTTTCACCCAAGCCACATAGATGCAAGAAAGGAGTTCTTGCTTTCCTGCTATCATCTTGCTGATTGCTAGGCAACTTAGGGACTTTACAGGTTTGGGGAAAATGACTGGGAATCTTATTTTTGACTGATTTAAAAGTGTTGGGAAATAATTAAGAGATCTGGTTTACAGATTCTTGGGGCCTCTAGTGCTACCAAGAATTGGAAAGTTGCCTCAAAGTCAAGAAGAAAAGAACACCCATGTTCAATATTTCTTTGAAGTAGAGAATTATAATTAACATTCTTTTAACCAATTTCTTCAATTTTAATGCCCTAAAAAGGTAATAATTGGCTTGCACTTAGTATATTATAATTTTTAAATCCTTTTCAACATATAAGAAACACATTTTAGAGATGGATCCTATAATCCTAACAAGAATGCCAAGTGGACGGCTGTGAATAGTCATCACGTTGTAATACTTTTCTCAGTGCGCCAGTGGTCTCAGATCTTTTGTTGGACTTTATATGTGCAGATTCTCTTTCTGCTTGTGACATTCACAATCCCCCAACTTCTTAAAGTTCAAATGGATTTTTGGTATTTAAGTTTTCAGTATGTAGCTTCTAGCCACTGATAGTTTCAACATAGCCAATCAGCAGTCTTTTACAAACTTTTCTAAAATTACAGTATTTTTTGCTGTTAGTTTCATAGCAGGAATCTCAGTGTTGGCTTCTTAATATTCCATTACCAGTTCCCAGTCAGAGGATGGAACAGCTTGCACTCAGGTAAGCTTTCAGAAAGGTCTGTTTCACTTTGTGAGGTCATTTATTCAGGTCTGTGGTAATGTATTATCCTGCCTCGCTTTTAATGTGCTTGATTTGGTCAGAAAGCTGTGGGGCGGTGATTGTGTAGGGAGCAGCACACACCTGCGTGGTGCTGAACGCGCAGAGACCGGGCTGCGGCGCTGGAATCAGGTGTACCACCGGTAAGGCTTTGATAGCGAGTAATTTTATCTTTTGTGAATTTTTGTACTAGATTTTTTCAGCAACTTTTTTTCTGAACAAAGTAACAGAAATGCTTTGGAACAAAATCTTTTATACTTAAGGGTGGCTTGGTATCTGAGAAAAAGAACACTGGGCTCAAGAGACCCAAGTTCTATTCCTGATACCCTCCGTTACCGGTAATGTCTGTCACCTGGAACAAGGATCTGTATTCTCATCTGGGGAGGAAAGCATTTGCTTTCTGTGAAGGTTACATGAGATATTGTGCATGTGAAGACTTTTGTAAACTATGAAAGCACCACACAAATAAGGGATTTTCTTTCTTTTTTTAAGAATACAAGACTGGAGAGAGACCATTTGGGGCAGCCATCTGTACAGTGTAACAAGCTAATCTTCTAAGGATTAAGTGGCTTGGTGTTCAAGAAATTTTTTTTAATTGTAAGAAATCACATCACAGTTTGAACCCTTAGATGTTTAGGAACAGCAGTGAACTGAGGGGAAAATATTAATTGCTCTTAATTAATGATACTTTTCCTCGGAATGTTTTATTACCGTCCATGGTAAAACTACAAATTATGCTAGTAGAAAAAAAAGACTCACTGAATTTCCAGCCTGTACTCAGCTGTTGCTTTTATGCTAGTTATATACATGGACTGCAGTATCTGGAGCCTTAGAAAAGAGGAGGTGGAACCCCTTTTTCAAATCAATGAGAAAACAAACTTGGTTCAGGACCACTGAGCTACATAGTAGCAGAACTGGAATCAGTCACTTCCACAGCAATTTGGGAATTAACAGTTACTCAACTGTTACAATTTGTGAAGAACCCATCCTTCTTCTCTAGGGTCAGTCCCCTTGGCAATAACGTGTACTTACTGCAGGGAGATAGTCACTAGAAAGAGGAGCTTCAGTCCTTGGGGACCTGTGTGTGGTTGCTAGGCTTAGAGGAAGCTCTCAGATTAGTCCTCCAGGAGTAGCTTTTCTGTAACTCACATCTAGATTGACAGATCTCTGCTGTCTCATTGCATCCAAAACAATGATTCCAGAAAACAGTCAAAACCTGATTTGTTAATGAATACTAGCTGAATAATGCTGCAACATAGGAATGCATGTATCTGTTTCTTCTATACCCTGTTTTCATTTTTTTTGGATATATACCTGAAGTGGAATTGCTGGATCTTAAGGTAATTCTATTTTAAACTTGTTGAGGAAACATCATACTGTTTTCCGTAGTGGCTGTACCAATTTACATTCCCACCAACAGTGTACAAGGGTTCTTTTATCCTCACAACACTTACTTTTTGTCTTCTTGATGACACTCTACTAACAAGTATAAGGTTGTATCTTGTGGTTTTGATTTGCACTGCCTTGATGGTTAGTGATGTTGAGAACCTTTTTATGTACCTATTGACCATCTGGATGTCTTCTTTGGAAAAATGTATATTTAATTCCTATGCCCATCTTTTAATCAGAGCTTATTGGGTTTTTGTTATTAAGTTTATGAGTTCTTTATATGTTTTGGATATTAACGTCTTATCTAATGCATGGTTTGCAAATACTATCTCCCATTCCATTGGTTGCCTTTCTTTTCCTTTTATTTTGTATTTTGGTGTGCAGAAGCTTTTTAGTTTGATATAGTGCCACTCGTTGATTTTTCTTTTGTTGCTTGTGCTTTTGGTGTCATATACAGAATGTCTTTGCACAGGCCAACATTAAGGAGCTTCTTCCATATGTTTTCTTCTAAGAGTTTTATGAGCTTGAGTCTTATGTTTAAGTATTGAATCCATTTCATTTTTCTGCGTGTGGTTATCCAGTGTTCCCAACACTTTGTTGAAGAGACTGTCCTTTCCCCATTGTTTTTGGTTCCTTTGTCAAATATTAGTTGACCGTATATGCAGGGGTTTATTTCTGGGCTAACTGTTCTGTTCCATTGGTCTTTGTGTCTTTTTATGCAAGCACCATACTGTTTTAATTACTATAGTTTTGTAGTATAGTTTGAAATCAGGAAGTGTGGCATTTCTGGATTTTTTTTCTTTCTGTGGATTGCTTTGGCGATTTGGGGGTCTTTTATGGTCCCATATGAATATTAGGATTTTTTTTCTATTTCTGTGAAAAATGCTGTGGAAATTTTCATAGGAATTGTATTGAATCTATAGATGGCTTTGAATAGTATCGACAGTTTAACAATATTAATTCTTCCAATTCATGAACACAGGGTATCTTTTCATGTTTGTGAGTTCTTCAGTTTCTTTCATCAGGGTCTTGTAGTTTTCATTGTACAGATCTTTCATTTTGCTGGTTAGATTTACTCCTAAATGTTTTGGGTTTGATGCTACAGTAAATGGGATAGTTCTCTTCCTTTTTCAGATGTTTTGTTGTTGGCATCTATAAATGCAGCTGATTCTGTATGCTGATTTTACATCCTTATTTTATATCCTTATATCCTGCAACTTTGAGCCTTCATGGAGTCTGTTGAAGGCAGCATATAGTTGGGTCTTTTTTTTCCCCCAATCTATCTAGATACTTTGTACCTTTTGATTTGGTGAATTCAACCCATTTATATTTGATATGTAAGGACTTACTGATGCCATCTTACTGTTTTCTGGTTGTTTTATATTTCCATTGCTTCTTTTTCCCTCTGTTTCTGCCTGCCTTTGTAAGTTGGTGATTTTCAAGGGTGGTATGCTCTGCTTCCCCTTTTCATTATTATCTTTTCTACTTCTATATTCACTAACAAATTATAGTGGCTATAATTATCTCTCATATTCATCTCCTTTAACCTTTATACTAAAGTGGTTAACAAACCATCCTATTAAAGAACTAGAGTTTTCTGACTGTATATTTACCTTTACTGGTGTGTCGTATACTTTTCTTTGTTTTTCATGTTTCTGATTAGTGTCTTTTCATTTGAGGCTGAGGAACCCCTTTCAGCATTTCTTGCAATACAGGTCTAGAAGCGATGAACTCCCTCAGCTTTTGTATTTCTTCTTCATATCTGAGAGATAACTTTGACACATAGAGTATTCTTGGCCAGCAATTTCTTTTCTTTTGGTGAACACTCTGAATATATCATTCCACTCTCTCCTGACCTGTAGGGTTTCTGCTGAGGAATCTGCTAATAGCTTAATGGGGGTTCCTTTATAGGTTACCATCTTTTTTTCCATGGATGCTTTTAGAATTGTTTTCCTTTGATTTTTTGACAGTTTCATTATTACGTGTCTTGGAGAGGGTCTTTTTGCATTGAGATCATAGGGTTGTTACCTTCATGAACTTGGATATCCAAATTTCTCCCCAGGTTTGTGCTCAACTGTTATTTCTTTAAATAAAGTTTCTGCTCCTTCTCCCTCTCTTCTCTTTCTGGAACCCTGATTATTCTAATATTTGTTCTTTGGATGGAATCCCATAGACAGCACAGGCTTTCTTCACTCTTTTTCATTTGTCTTTTTTCTGCTGTTATTTCAAAATTCCTGTCCTCTAGCTTACATATCCTGTCTTCCATTTACTTTAGTCTGCTGCAGATGCTCTCTGTTGCATTTTTCATTTGTTTCATTGAATTTTTTGCAGCACCAGAATTTTAGTTCTTTTTAATAATTTCTATCCCTTGGGTAAATATCTCAACTTGTTCATGTATTTTTTTTTCCCTGACTTCATATGAATTGTCTGAGTTTTCTTGTAGCTCATTAAATTCTTTATCAACTAGACCACAAAATTCCATACCTTTGAGCTTGGTTATTGGAAAATTGTCTTTTGGTGATAACATGTTTCCTTGATTTTTCATATTCCATTCAGCTTGGCATTGCTGCTTTCACACTGGAAGTAGCTGGCATCTCCTTAAATCTTTACTGGCTGGCTCCAGGTGGGGTATACTGTTCTTTCCTTTGGTGCTTGTTGTATCTGGGGGTTTCTTTGCCTTTATATAGGAATACCTGCTGCACTCTCCTTGCTCCCTTCTGTGGCAGAAATCTTAAGCTTTTACGTCTTATTTGGTTCTTAACCACTCACCAGACTGACTCCTGGAAACCTCTCTTGTTTTCCAAAGGTGGCGCCACAGCTCAAGTGGTTTCTCCCTTGCCCACCTGTTTTTCTGATAGTGTTCACTGGACTTGCTCTTACAGCTGCACCCCAGGAATGCACAGGAGCTGGCTACAGAGTGTAGGGAGGTGTGAGTGTAGCACCTGGGGCACTGGGGATCACTGTGGACCCAGGAGGGTGATCCTTGGGTGACACATTCCCAGAGGCTTGTGCTTAAAGTTCTGCTAAAGACTTCCTGCTAAAGTTCTGAATGCTGTCAACAGGAATTGTATTCCTTTAATGCCTTTTGATATTCTTATCTGCCTCTTTCCTGATCATCCCCCAGTCATCAAAGTCCCACCTCAGTACTTTGGATACTTCTGGAGAGAAATGGGTTTCCCCAGCTGTATTTCCCCACTAGGGTAGCTGAGCACTCAACTCACTGCTCCTCTTTTCCCTAACAGGAGGGGTCACCATCACTGGGTAGTTCAGTCCTATGCAGTGTTGGGGGGAAGTCTGGTAAAGTGGGAAAGTTCCTATTACTGTCAACCAAACTTTTTTTTTCCTCCAATGGAGGTGTGGAACCTTCCCTTGGGAAGTTTGGATTTCTCAGATTTTCTCCTATCCATGTGTATCTGCCCCAGTCAGCACTCTCCAGGTTTTGTTTTGTTTTGTTTTGTTTTTTTCCTGACAGGGGCAAGAGGATTTGGGAGTTTTGCTGGTTCCACAACCCATACCAACGTCTGTCTGCCTATTACTGGATTTACAAGTGGGCAAAACTCCTACCAGGTCCCTTGGCATATGGTACTTGTTCCCATAGAGCTTTTGTTCGTGGATGGATGTCTAATTCACTGTTTAAAAGGGGGGAAAAAGGAAGAATGTCTTATACTGCCATGATGCTGACCAATGAGTAGTTTTTAAGATAGTTCTATGGTCTCTATAATCTTTCACTGCAAATAAATTTGGTTCCTACTGAATACTATTTTATGACCCCTAACAGTATTCACTGCTAGGAATTGATTTTTAGCATTGATAAGTTCATCACAACACAGAATAGAGCTGATATTTCAGTAATTCTTTGTAAATAATACCTTCTGTGAATGGCTAGTAGTACAACACATTTTGTAACTTTAGGACCAGCCTAGGAGCCACTGCAACACTAGTTCCTTTCAAGGAAATTAACTGGAACAAAAGAAAGGCTACAAAAGTTTTAAACACTGTATTAGTGAGGATGGATCAAGATGGCGGATGGGACAGAAGCATCTACTATCTCAACCCCAAACACCATAATGTGCTAAAGCAGAAGAAAAATAAGATAATCTGCTACAACATTGAAAATGAGAGGGCTAGCAATGGAATAGATATTGGGGAATGCCAGAAAGATAGAAAGCAGATGGGGTCAAAACTACAGGAAAATAAAACAGGAAATCAGAACACAAAACGATGGGCAGGGGGTTCATCAGCGGGGATTGAGAATAGCTAGGCAAGTCTCATCCCTCCCGTGAGCCAAGTTGGGGACAAAAGGGTGTCTATACTCAGCCTATAACATAACAGTGGGTAAAGCCACTGGAGCTGGAGAAGCAGGGCAATGCCCAGAGTTAGTTACCTGCTTACTCTCAAGAGGAAAAGAGAAATCTATACCCAGAATCAAAATATTGGCATATCCTTACCTGGAAGCACACCCTACCCCTCCCATCACTGGCCTTGATAAACAGAAAAACATCCACAAAAAGAGGCTCTCATACAAAACTGAGCAACGAAATAAACAACTAAACAAACTACAATTACGAATCACCAAAATATTTCAAGAAAGGCCCAAAGAAAAACTTCAAAAAAAAAAAAAATCCACAGATGAAAGAAGATAAGTAAGTGTATTTGCTATCCCAAGGGCATAGAAGATCTCAGAGTCATTAAATTAAACAAACCAGGCTGAATAGCAGAGGGATACAGCTTAAGAGCAAAGCTGTGAGCAGGCTGATTACAAGATGAGTCTCCCATTACTCAGTCTAGAAGTACAGATGGAGAACGTATCAAGGAATGCTAAAAGATACAGGGATAGGTTCAGACAGTCGATAACTAAACAGAAAGGAGATAAGAGACAAGCGAGTAGAATGGATTTTTTTTTTTTCTGAAAGCCTTAGGATTAAAAGGGTTCATCCCCATACAGCACAGAACCAGATGAATTTTTAAAAGGCAAAATTTCAAAATAATGATGGACAAATCCTAATAGCTGCCAGAGGCCCCAAAACAGGTTATATACAATTTAACACTACTGGCATCAGGTCTGTCTTTGATAATAATGTATGAAGACAAAACAAATTACTTTGAACCAAGCATCCTACACATTCAGTTTCCAGTCCTGTGTGTAAGAAGCTTACACACTGCCATTCCATTGTAACAGCAGGTAAAAAGCTGAACTAGATCTATGAGGGAAGTAAGGTCACAGGGCAAAGCACTGTCCCCAGAATTGAACAGACCGACAGGCATATATAGAGAATCACAACATACTGGAGAATAAACCTCTGTGGGGACCAGTGCAGGGAAACTTTAATTGACAAACAGCTGGAGGTTCAATGTGGACAACTTGAGTTTAAAACGCCAGGAGAACTCAGTTATGCAGGGGTGGGGAGGGGACACTTGTTTCTGAGTTTTACCCCCCTGGGTCTTACCACTTTCTCACAGTGAATATATGAAAATAATCCCCTTGTCCTTCCAGCAAGAGGAGGGGAAACGGAACCATTCTGAAATAAACCAGAAGATCCTGCTTTACATAGTAAGGTTTGCCCTCAGGAAAAACTATTTGAACAGATCCTAACTGCCCTGGAGGGAGAGAACTCCCATTCTAGCCACCCTGCCTCACCTAAGAGGGGTGGGATAGGGGGCTGAGAAACACATATAATTCACAGTCCAGAGGCACAGGCTCACTAAAGGACAGATCTAATCACAGGCGTATAAAACACTTTCCCCACCGTAACTCACCATCACATTACCAAAAGCCTATTTGCATTAATTCTTTTTACCTGGTTTACCATGTACATTTGTCAAGAAAGAAATTACAATGCATACTAGTTAAAACACACAGTTGAAAGAAAGCAAACACCAAAAATATGCACTATGGCTCATATGTCATATGGCAGATGTGGCAGGGATGTTGGAATTATCAGACTGAGAATGTAAAACTATGATTTATTATGTTAAGGTCTCTAATGGAGAAAGCATACAAGAACAAATGGGCAACTTAGCAGAGAGAAAGTCTAAAAAATAACCAAAAATGTTAAGAGATAAAAACACTAACAAATGAAGAATGACTTTAATGGACTTAGTAGACTGGACATGGCTGACGAAAGAATCTGATTCTGAGGGTATCATTAGAAACCTCTAAAAACTGAAAAGCAAACAGAAAAAAAGACTGGGGCAGTCAGTGGGGGAGGTGTGGACAGAATATTTAAGAACTATGGGACAGCTACGAAAGGTGTGATATATATGTGTAATGGGAATACCAGAAAGATAGAAGGGAACAAAACAAATATTTGAAACCATGGCTGAGAGTTTTCCTGACTTCAATGTCAGACACCACACCACAAATCCAGTAAGAGACCATCAAGCAGGATAAATGCTAAACAGAAAAGGAAAAACCTATACCTAGGCATATAGTTTTAAGACTACAGAAGATGAAAGATTAAATCCTGAAAGAAGCCAGAGGAAATAACACCTTACCTGTAGGGGAGCAAAGATGAGAATAACATCCGACTTATCCTCAGAAATTATGAAAGCAAGAAGCAAAAGGAGAGAAATACTTAAAGTGTTGAAAGAAAAAACCTACCAACCTAGAATTCTGTAGACTGTGAAATTATCTTTCAGAATTAAAGGGAGAGGAGTTCCCAAGATGTTGAAATAGAAAGATCCTGAGCTCACCTCCTCTCACAGGCATACCAAAATTACAATAATTTATAAAACTATCAATGAAAAAGACTGAAACCTACCAGGAAAGATCTAAAACTTATAAAGAAGGAACCATAATGAGATGGGTAGGAAGGGGAGAGTTATGGTATAATCAAGATCCATACCCCCAGGTGGGCAACCCAGAATGGGAGGATATTAACAATATTGCAAAGGTTTTCTTCAACGAGCCAGAGTCTGCACCTCACATTGGACTCCCCAGCCCAGGGGTCACATATCAGGAAGACAAACCCCCAGAATGTTTGACTTTGAATGTCAGTGGGGCTTACTTTCAGGAGATCCCAAAGGCTGTGGGAAATAGAGACTGCCCTCTTAAAGGGTGCAAAGACAATTTCACATGTTCAAGGATCCAGGGCAAAAGCAGTAATTTGAAAGGAGCCTGGGTCAGACCTACCTGCTGATCTTGGAGAGGAAGGAGGCAACTGGAGCTCACCCTGGGGACACAGATCAAGGGATTAATCCAAGAAGAATATATAATAATTGTAAATATATATGCACCCAACATAGGACCACCTAAATACATAAAGTAAATATTAACAGACAAAAGGAGAAATTGGCAGTAATACAATAAAAGTAGGGAACTTTAACAACCCACCTACATGAATTGACAGATCATCCAGACAGAAAATAAATAAGGAAACACTGGCCTTAAATGACATGTTAGACCTGACTGACTTTACATATAATATATAAATATATATAACATTACATCCAAAAGCAACAAAATATGGATTCTTTTCAAGATAGATTATATGCTAGGCCACAAAATAAGCCTCGGTAAACTTAAAAAAGTAAACTTAAAAAAACTGAAATCATATCAAGCACCTTTTCTGACTACAACTTGATGAGACTAGAAATTACAAGAGAAAAACCTGCAAATAACACAAATATGTAGAGGCTAAACAATATGTCACTAAGCAACCAAAGGACCACTGAAAAAAATCAAAGAAAAAAAAAATACCTGGAGACAAACAAAAATGAAAACACAATGGTCCAAAACTCATGGGACACAGCAAAACCAGTTCTAAGAGTAAAGTTTATAGCAATATAAGCTTACCTCAAATAAATCATCTAACATTACACCTAAAGGAACTAGAAAAAGAACAAAATCCAAAGTTAATAGAAGGAAGGAAATCATAAAGATCAGAGCAGAAATAAATGAAATACAGAGTAAAAAATCATAGAAAAGATCAATGAAACTAAAACCTGGTTTCTTGACAAGATAAACAAAAATGATAAACCTTTAGCTACACTCATCAAGAAAAAGAGAGGGCCCAAGTCAATAAAATAAGAAATGAAAAAGGAGAAGTTACAACTGACACCATAGAAATACAAAAGATCATAAAAGGTTACTATGAAAAACTGTATGCCAATAAAATGGATAACCTAGAAAGAAGTGGATAAAGTCCTAGAAATGTACAATCTCCCAATACTGAACCAGGAAGAAATAGAAAATACGAACAGACCAATTACTAGTAATGAAATTGAATCAGGAAAAACAAAAAAACCCACCCAACAAGTAGAAGTCCAGGATCAGACTGTTTTACAGGTGAATTCTACCAAACATTCAGAGAAGAGTTAACACCTGTACTTCTCAAACTATTCCCTCCAAAAAACTGCAGAGGTAGGGACTCCTGAACTCATTCTGTGAGGCCAGTATACACCTGAAACTAATGTAATATTGTAAATCAACCACACCTCAATAAAAAAGTTTTAAAATAGTGTGCAAAAGAAGAAAAGTATAAGGAAAAATAAAGTTTTCCTCACACAAACCCCAATTTAAAAATAAGTTAAAGACTTGAAGAGACACAAATATCTACAAGCATATGAAAAGATGCCCAACACATTTAGTCACTGGGGAAATGCACGTTAAAACCAAATGTAGTGTCATTTCATACCCACTGAAAAAATGTGAGAGACAATGATAAAATGTTGGTGAGAATGTGGAAAAACTAACATTCATACACTGCTGGTGGAAATATAAAATGATACACTTTACTTTTGGGGAAGTGATGGAAATGTATTAAAATTGGATTGTGGTGTAGGTTACACAGCTTTGTAAATATCTCAATAGAGCTGTTAAAAAGAAAAATTAACTTCACCGCTAAACTACTCTCCCATTTATAGTATTGGGACAAGTTAGGCAACACAGGGAAACAATCAGATAAACAACATGGTACAGTCTTCAAGTCAAACAACTTACAACATTAAGGACAAACAAATTTTTTTAAAAAAGGGATTATTCCCAGAAGTAAGAACTAAAGACGCACAGCAACCAGGCATAATGCATCAATATTGATTAGATCCTGCGTCGGAAAAACAAAGACATTTCTGTAGTAGTTGGGGACGTTTGAATTTTGACTGAATATTAGATGATACTACAAAATTCTTGAATTTTTATGTGTGACAATGGTACTCTCTGGTGGCAGAATGTCCTCATTCTTAGAGGAGATGTATGCTGAAATATTTAGGGATGAAGTACCATGATGTTTGCAACATAGTTTCAAATGGTTGAGCAAAAATAAATGTGTATTTATAAATATAAAGCAAATATGGAAAAATGTAAGTAAGTGAATCTAGCTGAAAGGTATTCAAATAATTCATTTTACCTCTTCAAACTTTTATATAGGTTTGAAGTTTTTTAAAATAAAAAGTGGGGAATGGGTGGAAGGGGATAGCTCAAGCTTAGCATGCATGAGGTCCTGGGTTCAATCCCCAGTGCCTCCATTAAGTAAATAAATAAATAAACAAACAAACAAACCTAATTATCTACCCCCCCCAAAAAAACCTAAAAAAAAAAAAAAAAGTAATGGAGAGTGTATATGGCACAGGAAAAGACCAGTAAGACAAAATTAAAAGTTCAGAAATAGATCTTTGCATATGCCAACCCTTAATACATAATAGAGAAGGCACTTCAGAGCAGTAGGGAAAGGAAGGTTTGTTTTTTTCAACAAAGTGTTGGGACAACAGACTAGCCATATAAAGAAGCAAAAAAAAAAAAATTACCTCATACCACATGCCAAAGACAGTTCCAAGTAGGATAAAATCTCAGTGTGAGAGGCAAAACTATAAAGCATTTAAGAAGATAGTATCAGCCATATCCGTGACCTAGAGAGAGAATAAAATTTTTAAATGAAATATAAAACATGCTAACCATAGGGAAAATTTGATGTACTTGAAAATACTAAAATTAAAATGTTAAACAAAACGTGAAAAGACAAGCCACAACCTGGGAAAAGATTTTGCAATACAATTCATAAAGGAATGGCATCTAGAATATATAAAGATACCCCTGCAAATTATTAACAAAAATGGGCAAAAGGCTTCAATTCGTATTTCACTCACCAAAGATGAAATCCAAATAGCCAATAAAGATATAGGCATTTTCACATGCTGTCAGTTGGAAATTAGTAAAGTCTTTCTGAAGAACAATGTGGCAATTCAACATATATGAACATAAGAAAGATGTTCAGCCTCATTTGATAAAAGGAAAATGCTAATTAAAACCACAAGATAGCATCATACACCCAACAGACTGGTAAAAATTAAAGAGCCAGTACACCCTTAGAGGAATCAGTATGAGCATCTCTGAGAACTAGCAAAGGTTAATAAACCGTCTCTGTGGTTCTGCTCTTAGGTATATATCCTTTTAAAAATGCATACTCCAAAACATATGTACAAAATATCCAGGGCAGCACTGTCTGTAATATCCCCGAACTGGAAACAACCCAGAAGTCCAGAGGAAAGTGGCAAAATAAACTGTAATATATTCATACAATGGAATAAGAAGACTATGACTTATACAGCAAATGACAGGCATTAACCTTACATTTAGAAAAGGAAACAAGTCTCAAAAATATACAGTATAATTTGATTTATATAAATTTAAAAAACAGGAACTAAATACTATGCTTAGGAAAGTATATATAGGTGGTAAAAGTATAAAAAGCCAAAAAAATGAAGATTAGGGCTGGTGTTAGAGAGGACACGGGGTTGAGATGGGAAGATACTATGTGGGAACTTCTAAGGCGTCAGAAATATTCTATTTGTTGATCTGGGTAGTTACATGGGTGTTTACTTCATGACCATTTGTTTAAAATATATATGTATGTGTCTGTGTATATACACACACACAGATGTTTCATGTACTTTCCCCACAATAAAAGAAAATATACAAATGGCCAGTAAATATGAAAAGCCATTCAACTTCACTAGTAACTAGCAAATGAAAAAACAACACTGATCACCTGTTCATGATTTGCCTAAAATGTAAGACTGACAATATCCATTTTTGCTGAGGTTGGAAAGAAATGGGCGTTCTTGTATGCTGTCGGTAGGAAAGTAAGTTAGTAAAGGCTTTTTGAAGAACAATGTGACAATATATATAAAAATGTAAAACCAATATATCTCATATAGTACCAATTCCAATGTTAAATATCCATCTTAATGAAATACTAGAACATGTACTCAAAATACATGTACAAAGATGTTTACTGTTCACAGCACTGCTTGCAATAGTGAAAAAAATGAATGAATCTCAGTAAGGGAGTATCTGTGAAAAGTATCAAAACCCATACACTGGAATACTATGCTGCTATTAAAAATTAAGAATCTTTACTGAACTGACATGGAAAGATCTCAAAGACATTAAGTGAACAAAAGCAAGTCACAGAACAACACATACATAGCCTAACTCTTGTTTTTCAAATATAAATACCTATATTTACATACAGAGATGTGTGAAAAACAGACTACAAATCTGTACTCTAATCTGTTAGTGGTCACCACCTCTGGGGCAGGGAACAGCAAAGGGAGAAGCAGAGTAAAGAGGGCACTTTCGCATCTTACTCTATATACATATTTTCTGAATCTTTGTAAGAATATATCCATGGACCACATGCACATTTTTAACAGGTGGTAATAGCAAAACAACTGTATTGCTATTTATTCCATTCCAATGAGAACAACTGAATACATTTGGAAATAACTTGCTTTCAAACCTAATTCTTTTGTTCCTGGAGGGCCCTGAGAGAGCCTACAGTGTGTTACAGGGCTGTCAGCCATCAACGGGTGAGCCATGTGTAGGATACTAAGTGACTTTGTTCATCCCCAGGCTCACCTCTTGAAAATATTTGCATACATTCTCATATCCTGGCTCATTGACAATAGCAATAATGTTCTCCCAAAGTACTCTGCTAACATAAATAAATTCTGATGGTACACATCAAATCACAACCAGAGCAAAGTGTAGATGTGGCTGTCAAGATGCATGTTTAGATCTAAATTAGTAATCACACCCATGGTGAGTGACTTTTGGAATAAGCAGTTTGTATTTGGATTCATAAGAGCCTAGACACCACTAAATCACGAGATAGAGCTTTTTCTATTAACTTCTTCATTCCCCTCACTCCACCATACCTCTTTCCAAATCAAACTCTTTTCTATAAAAGTGGGAAAGAGGAAAACCTGATCATTAGTTATCAGGAATTGGCAGTGAACCACAATAAAAAGCACTATCAGTATATTTATGAAGGAAAATCCAACTCTATGCATAATTTTGGTGTGCATTTTATTTTTGACTGGAATCATATCCATATGAATAAAATTGCCAAAGTATCCTTTAGACTTTTGAAAGGTAGGCCCTCGCCTTGCTGTGTCAGAGGAAGGCAAAACTAAACCAGTAATGCTGGAGACATCCCCGTTTCCATATGCACGTTGACAGGAGAGGAGCTGTCTAGGAAATGCCTTTTGATTGATGAACAGATAAGAATCTAAACACACATGAAATACAAACGGAAACACATCAGCACACGCAAGTCATTAGCCTGGTCCTCTGGCCCCCACTGGCATGCATCTTTTCCAAAAGATCTCTTATTCAGTGGTGTCAGCACTTGGTCTCATTATGCTTCTTATTAACAAATACCTTTTTATTTCAGAATGGAAAACAAGCCAAGAATTAAATACATCCAATATTGATGCTTTATTTCCATAAGTCATCAATAAGAGAATGAATTTAACTTTAATACATTTATTTTCCTGTGATTCTTAATAAAACACTTTCAAAACATTCTGTACATTTCAAGCCACTCAGAACTGCATTACATTCTATAAATGTGATTTGTTGGGATGAGGTGCCAAGACGTCTCTGTACAAAGATGTACAATATGTACAGTCACTAGAAGTGCAAGCTGTGCAAAGCAGTCTAGAACACTAATTCATGCCAAGGCTTAGAAAACACTTCAACACATAAAACTAAAGCTGCAAACTGCATTGTGTTGTGGTTTTTTTCCTGGGCAAATGACTACTTTATAAACAAATATATGTATACGCCATATAGAAAGAACAGTTTGACTCCTCAGCTCAGTCAGCACCATGCAGCTGACTGGATGCATTACAGGGCTGCTCTCCCAGGCCCCTTTCTTTAGGGCTCCATTTTGCCACATTCAATGGTAGTCTCATCACTGAGCTGCCGCCACCACCTTTGGCTGAACCCCAGCAACACTAGGAGATTTAAATTTGGGGAGATAAAGGCCAAACTTGTTTTCAATGCCAGCAAAAGTGGCTGTGGCGAGTCTGTATCCACCGATGTGATCGGGATTGGCAGGAGGAAGGTCTGCGATGCGTGACTTAGGTGTCGGTTCTGAGCCAGAGGGTTTGCTGTTGATAGAAAAAGCCAATGGTTAGGGTACTCAAGACTGAGGAAGATGGCACACAACTGAACACTTTCAGTCTGGCCCATGTGCCACAGACTGTTCAACTATTCCCTTGTCATTTATGCTGCATTAGTCATGCTTTATAGCTGCTTTATTTTTTTAAATATTTACTTATTTATTTATTTATTATTTAAATTTTGGCAGGGCAGTGGGGGGAGGTAATCAGGTTTATTTATTCTTAGAGGAGCTACTGGGGATTGAACCCAGGATCTCCTGCATGCTAAGCATGTACTCTACCACCTGAGCTATACCCTCCCCTCTTACAGCTGCTTTAAAAGCAACACATTCATATATTTGATTTAGAAGAGAAATGGCCTCAATTTCATATATATAAACAGACCTGCAGAAAAGAGATCAGAAGACATATTCAAAAACTAACTCTCTGGGAAGGAGGATTATGGATGATTTTCTCTTTCATACTTTTCTGTTTTCCAAATTTTCTACACTGAGCATAAATTAATCATAGGAAATTTACATTTTTCTTTTATTTTGACATAATAAAAAAGCTAATTTTTAAAATAATAGACTCATATAGGTTATTACCAAAATTATTTAAAGAGAAATAGATACAGTTCTTACTTTTACAGAAATGTAAAAGTATAGAAAAGCCTGGAATTGAGAGATTGCTGTTCTGACTTTCTTTGTATCAGTTCCTCTACCTGGTTTAATAGCTAATTCTCTACTTGGCTTCTGAGCAGGAAAAGGGTTCACAAGCTTATGAGGTAAAAACTCAGATATGGGGATTTTATCTTTTGCTAAGAAGCTGATAATTGCTTGCTCTGGGTACAACCTTCCCACCCACCAAATACAACAAGCAATTCCTCTTCTATCCAGCACAGGCTTCAAATACTAAGCTTTAAGAGGCCCAATTTCTGGCCCCAATTTCATCAGTGGTTACGTCCAGGGGCATAACCTCTCTCTGAATCTTTTTTTTGGAGGGGACAATAAATTAGCTCTAAGAACATCTATACCTATCTAACAACAAATTATGGCGAATAATGAAATCTTGGAGGTGTGAAAGGGCTTGACTGAGTCTTTGAAAGAATGTTTACAAAAGTGTTACTAATACAAATTTATATTACTTCTGGTTAAAAGGATATATATATATAATATAAAATACATAATAAAAATCCAAATAGGGACCTAAGTCCATGAAAGTTAGTATTTGCTTACAATTAAAAGACAGTTATTCACATAATACTTTAATTTGCTGCCTTCCTAAACTTTCCCCAAGTAGCTGCTTAATACTGGGTACAATGTCACCCTGTCCAGGTCTTACTCCCCCTAACACTGAAGTTTCTCAAGCCCACTGTTTGCTTTAAATGCATTAGTCCTGGAGGATCCTCTGTCCTGTCGGTTTCTAAGAGTTCCAAAAACCGCCTTTATAGGCCAAACAAAGGCTTGTTTTGGTTTTTGGTGCTATCTTTATAGGCTGCACTTACAGGCCTCCAAAATCAATGTAAAACCACCGCTGGAGAAGTTCATAGGTGACCAAAGTGACACCAAACTGGGGAGAGGATCGAAACACTCGAGCTGAAAGAGAGAGATGAGATGCGGGCAGTTAACAGCGGGATGACTGTGGCAAAGACGACCAGTGAGTAATGGGAGCAGGACCCCAAAGTCAGCCAGCCTTTCTGCGTGGCCCCAGCCCCTACCTGCAGTCCCTTTCCAAAATGCCGAGGGCCCTTCTTCCCGGAGTATCTTCCTGAAACAGTCGATGACACCGCTGTATGTCGTCTGGCCAGCACGGGCAGCCACTTGCAGTCTTGTCTTGATGACATCAGCAGGGGTCACCAGAGAAGCGGCAGGTACACCTTTCAGGAGGAAGGCACATTTAATTCATCCAAAGTACCTTACAAAGGATAGAAATACTGCTAACATTAACAGTACAATTAGCAACTTTAATTGCTTTAACTCAAAGCTTCTTAAATAGATACCTGGGCACTAATGGAAAAAAGGATATACAAGCCTATTTGCTGCTTCAGTGGGGTCAGGGCAAAATTATATTTTCTTTCTGAATGAGGAAAATCATTTTACATTGCATGATCCCAAACAACTGTGAGAGGAAGAAATGCAGCAGCATTACCAGGACAATTCCCACCTGTTCCCCTTTAGGTTTCAATATTTTCCTTGCTTTCTTTTCTTAAATAAGACATGGTATTTTCATGTATAATAAGAAGTGAAGATAATGTCAATTTAATGAGCTGCTAACAACATCTGACACCAAACTGTAGTACTTTCTGCTCATTCCTGTCACCTTACTGTGCAAGGTGAATATCAATACTCATATCCACTCAGCCGTTTGAGGGGCTAACTTGAGAGCTGACTGTGACTCCTTTCAGACACGCGTATCTGACAGAAGTCATTACAACTGAAGCAGAGGAGGCCAGGCAACCAGTTAAGGAACAGTAGGGGAACTGATCATCAAAAGGCCTTGTCATCCAGCCCTGTGCCCCAGCTCCCTGGGGCCATGTTGAGATTGATCAGCAGCAGGACACACAAGATGGATTTCATAACCACACCTTTTACTTATAAAACAAAACAGGGAACAAAGGAGCTTATAACTCCTTCCTCAGGGAGAAGAAATTCAATTTGGCCTGAATGTCATGGATCATCACTGTGCAGACGGAGCTGGTAGACTTGGGCGGGGGGCAGGGGGGTTGTTAGCGATGATGAAATATCCTCCCCCACAGCCCTCCACCTCATTTAGGTGAAACTAGGTAAATTGTCAACTTTGAAATTTTCTGCATTCTGAATGTTCTCAATGCCTGCCAGCAAAGCTTTATAGGTAAAAAGTAGAAAAATTCATCTTTCACTCTGAAAACTGACATCAAATATCTGTGGGCAAGAAGTTGGCGCTGACAGTTCCATGAAAATGTTTACTTGGTTCCGTCAACCACTGGCAAAATGCCTGTCCATGATTAGCCTGTTCTTTGCTGCTGACTGGAAGACAGAGAGAAAAGACTGGAGGGAAGACTGGATGGCCCTCACTTAAAACAGGGAGACTTTGGTGAGTATCTGAAAGGAGCTGGACGAACACTCAGTGCCAAGACTGAGCAGGTAGCTTTACTGGCTTTCCGATATCACTGCAATTGATTGCAGTTCTAAACGCCACAGAACAAGGGAGTCGCTAGACTCCAAACAAGGGCCCAAAGCTCCCTGGGAGAGCTTCTTAATCACAAGTCATTCCCTTATCATCATGGGTGAGAAGAATAACATGTCCAGCCAACACCCCCAGAACCAAGGGCTCCTGCCACACACCACATTTCAGGAGGTACTTAGGCTGTCCTGCTGTGCTTAGGCAGCAAACCAGAGGAGAACGTACCCCGTAAGAGCAACACAGTGCCAGGATCCCAGGTGGTCAGAGTGACACTGAGCAGCTGGGGACAGCACTGGGTTTGTGTTCATTCACCCTGCATGTTTCCAGCCCTGACCAGCTGTAATGGAGAGCAAACATGTGCCCTTTCCTGCCTCTGTCATTTCTGAGGGCTGGTGCAGCGAAGGGTGCCTGGTCCTCCCCTTCTATCCCAAGTGAGCTCCCTCACAACTCAAGAGGAAGGCTGGGTTGTGACATTAGAAGGAAGCATCTTAGTACCTTCTCAAATTTGTTAGGCTCCTCTTTCAGATGGAATCTCTTCTGTGCCTAATTCGGTACCTTGGACCAAATGGAGGTTTTCGCCTGTTCCGTTGACATTTATTGAGCTCCTATTATTACTATGCTGGCCACGTAGGGAAGGCAAGGATGAACAGAATGAAACCCTTGCCCTCAAGGAGCACCCAGATTAATACAAAGGATGAAACTTTTGAAAAAAACCATTAATAAATGACGAAAGTGTTCACAGACAGAGAAGAGATGCCAACTGAGTGCAGGGTGGTCTGCTGGGTAAGCATTGCTTACTTTGGTCTGACAGGATGATGGTAGAAGGAACAGGAACAGCTTCCTGAAGCAAACTCAAAGCCAAATCATGTAGATTCCAGTATACAGAATTAGAAAGGAAGGGCATGCTAGACCTGTGCATCAGGACGAGGTACAGCAAAGCAACTGATTTGATGAAGAACTTTTCCACCTACTGCCTAGCTTGCCTGCACCCAAGTTTTCAGAGACAGAGGAGGCTAAGAAATATGTTAATGATGAAAACCCAATTTAGATGGGCAGAGCTAATTTGGCTTGAGTTGCTAAGCTGCATTAAGCTGTTTATCCACATTATGCAAATGTAATTAACTCTCATCAGAATTATAGCACATCCCACAAAGGAGAAAAAGCGATCATAAGTAAACTAAGTCAGATACAGACAATAACCCTTCCAGAAATAAAAGGGAAAACTGTATCAAGATTCTGTACTTCTTATGAGAATTGGGAGAAGAAGGGGTTGGTTTAAAAAAAAAAAATTGTAGTTACCTGCCATGGCTCCTGCTGCAAGGAGATTTAAACCTCCCACGTGTCCATTTTCATCAGCCAGAAGTAGTTTGCAATGAGCATAAACAGGAAAATAGATTGCAGAGAAGGGAATGTCTCGGAGGAAACACGCTTTGGCACCCTGTCAAACAGTGAGGAAATAGTACGAAACAGTTGTGTAAACAAGGTGTGAATGCCCTGAGGGATTCAGGGTGACAAGCCTGGGCTGTCCCTCAAACAACATTGGGACTGACGTGGGAGGGCAATGGGAGAGTTGGCGGGGCACTGGGAAATACACACGGCTCAAAGTTGGAGACAGGCTGGTGGATCATGGAGTCCTCGAGTTAGTTAACTGGGTAATGATGGTTTTCCCACAACTAGGAATTTTCTGGCATTTCCAATATAAATTCAGTTTTTAAGGTTAACAAAAATGCAATCCTCAAACCTCTAGGCTGCTTGTTCTGTTTGGCTTTGGTAGGTGCAAGGGGTGTGGGTGGGAATAGACTTGAAACCCAGTATGAACAGCTTGATTTCAAAGAGACCAGCAAAGGAAGCCCCAAAAGTGAACAAATTACCAATTTAACTCACCTCAGCTTAGAGCCCCTGAAGCACCAGCTAAGAAGCTGTAGACAGCAGCAGTGGAAAAGGAAGGTGACTATTCTTGGGACGGGGAAAAAGAAACCACCACTCTTCCCTCCTCATTCCCCATGTCCTAAATAGCGGAGGATGGGGTGGGGGGGACCTCACACAACATATTTCAGCAGGAGATGCCCCTGCGGGTGGAGAACCACCCAGGGACTGCTTGTCTCAGTGACCGGGAGGGTGCAGTGAACACCCTCCTCAGCCCTTATTACCCAACTGCCCAGGCTTCAGCTAGCCAGGCAAATACCCTACCTTTGGTACTTGTTTCCCTAATGGTTCTGTTTTTAAAAGACAAAATCAAGTGTTTTGAAAAAAAAATTCCTGGGACTCTTCCGAAGGATGATACAGAGAGAAACAGTATTAATAAATTCAGCTTTCAAAGGGCATTCCAAAAAGGATGAAAACTGGGGGTAGAGGGGAGGGAATGTGTACAAAGCTCTTTCAAGATAGGCATCACTGGTTTACTGGTTGTAGCTGTGTCATTCTAATTGAGAGAATTTCTAATTTCCAATTTGCAGCTACAGAAGCCAATTTACACATTTCTACAGTGATGGATCTATAAATAAATCAGATGCTGTGGAAACACAGTTGTCTATAAAATCTAAATTTACGTATTCTCCCCTTATACCAGGCAGAAGAATAGAAAGAAAGACTCTTCCTTGTTTAAGAAAAATAATAGCTTCTGCTCCATTACATCTGATCTGTAATGATGGAGTAAGTGTACCTGCAGGGAAGGAATCTATTGACTGGCATTTTGCTAAAGTACAGTACACTCTGGTTTTGTTTTGTTTGGTTTTGTTTTAATGGAATTCATTATTGACAAATCCCACCACTTAACTTCTTAAAGACCTGAATCCTACCAAACTCTACTACTGTTTCACTGTGGTCAAATTATTAAGACAAAGAGAAGCTCCTACTGGGAAGATAACAATAGAGATAACTCAGACTCAAAATAAACATAAGACTATTTTGAAGTCCTAAACCAGCCCCAAAAGAACACCTAAGAAACTTTCCCAAACCACCATCAAATAAAAGACTGTGAACCTAAAGCCAGCAGGTCTGCAGTGCTGGCCTCCCTGCCGGCAGCTTCATAAAAGCCTGAAGACAACAGGAGAGTGTGTTTGTGTCTCCCACTGCCTCTAATAGAAGTGTCCTGATTTTTCCTTTTTGTTTGATTTACTACTCCAGGGACTACCCTGCTGGACAAGATTGCTTTTCCATTTAGGGGGAGAAGTCTGGTTTCCACATTTTTTCACATTTCTATCAAGTACATTACAACCTCTCTACTGAGATAACCCAAGGCAATCTACCCACCTTATACAGACCAAAAAGTCCCAGGTCCCGGAGTACATTCAGGGCACTGACCCTGGGCCCTGTGGTGATCTCTCCAGCTACCTGCAGGCGAATCTTTACTATCTCCAGCGGGTTAGTAAAGATGACCTGAGAACCGCCAGCCTGCAGGCAAGAAAGGAGAGACAGAAGCAGATTTCCAAATCAGAGCCCGATCAGCAGTATAACCAAGGAAAGTTCGGAGAAGTCTCCACACTGTACCACTTTTTTGCCTCCCTCTTTAGACGGGAATGAGAGTCCAATGCGTTGACCGATATTCTGGAGGGACTCTTAAAGGATGGTCCCAAACTCTGTCTCAAGCCAATCTATGTCTAGGTTTGTTTCTATTTGAAATGTCAAGAGTGTTTCTCAAAGCAATCTTTCCAGGGTCAACCTAGTCATATCCAAAATGGCAAAACTAATAAACTCACTTAGAAAACAAAAGTGAAGCCAGATGTGGCAGCAGGAGGTCTAATGAAAAGGGAAGAGACAGTAGAAGGTTGGTTGGTATCTTTTACCAAGCTGGAGCTAAAATTCAGCTCTAAAATAGTTTTCTTTCCTCTTCTTAGCAAGCATTCTCCTCACCTCGACCACCTGCTTCCTTCTCCTTGGACTGTAGGGCAATTAACACAGAAGTGTTTTTGCCCCACAGAGGTCAAAGGGGGAAAGTCTACTCTGGTTCAAATTCTAAAATGGGGGGAGGGTATAGCTCAAGAGGTTAAGCACATGCTTAGCATGCATGAGGTCCTGGGTTCAATTCCCCGGCATCTCCTCTAAAAATAAGTAAGTAAATAAACCTAATTACTTCCCCCTCCCCATTAAAAAAAAAAAGTCACATATTCTAAAATGTATTATCCTGATCAAAACTCTGAGACAGACATACAACCACACCCACACAAAAGAAGGTAATTTAGAAAGACAATTTCAGTATCATTTCAAGACCAAACCAGAAAAATTCTTCAAGACAGAGCTGGGAAATAGAATATCTAGTTACCATGAGTACAAAGCCACACTCCACACTCTTTAGTGGTGACTGAGAGATATCTGAATTTGAATAATGAAAGTGTATTTGCACCTGAAACCTGATAACTAGTAGAGGAGAAAAAAAGAATGTTTAATAAAACTGCTACCAACTCCTTTTGTGGTTTCTTTAAGAAAGAAAAAAAAAATGTGTGTTTATGTGTGTGTATATATGGATATATAAAAATAAATAAAAAATTTAAAACATAAATATATATCTCTCCATTCATGGAGTTAAAAAACTTATTTGCATGTATCTTCATCTCAAGTGTAGCTGTTTACATTATATAATCAGAATCAGATTCGTATAATCATAATTACATTACATAATCACAACCTCACTGTAATAGCATGTCACATGTCAAACAGGAAATATATGCCTCATTGGGCTTGGTAATTCCACAGGTATGGAAAGACTACGAACAACACTCATAAAACTCACAAGCAGCGGTCAACGCCACTTCAATACTCTACCTTTGTCCACATGCCTGTTCATTTTCCACAGCCCTCCCAGGCTCCCTTCCAAGGAGCAGCAGCAAGTCCCAGCCCATTCTCCTAACTGGCCTGGGGCCAGAAACCTCCTGAATACTCCAGTCCCAATCCTGATCCCTTATTCCCATCAACACCCACAACTGCCAACACTGACACAAGATTCCTTACCTCCTTGTGGGAAGCTTATTGTTCTGGATTCCCCAGGGTCCTAATCCCCTTTTTGTCCACCAAGCACTAAGGGTGCAGCAATTTGCTGTCTCTTTCTGGATTTCCTGCAACTCCCAACTCGACACGACCCAGACCACTGGCACACAGGTCCCTGAATGACGACTGACTCAATTTTACATGTTGATTTGTCTGTGTTTCTCTTTTAATCTGTTGCACTGCATCAGGAGGAAGTATTTCAATATTTCAATCTAAGCAAACAATACTCTGAAAAGGATTGCTGGGTGAAAAATTATGTTAAAATGATAATCCAAGTAATTGCTCCCGTAGTTAGCATTAAAGACCAAACCAATTGAAAAATGTTTACTACTTCCCTGAAATCTCTTGTTTAAATAAATAAAGGTTACAAAGACGATCTTTGGGAAAATGTGCTTTATGTTCTAAACTAAAGCAGATTTTTAAAAAAGGAAGAAAGAACAAATTTTTATTATAATCCCCCAAATTTGCCACCATCAGATGATGTTAACCCCTGGGTGCTACTCATTAAATACGGACATTGTTTAAATAAATACAAAGTCCCTTCATGTTTTAAATCATTGGTCAATTATAACATCCTGCAGAGCAGGAGTACTCCAGCCAGCATCCTTCCACCCTGCGGTTCCCTCCTTCCCTCCTCCCTCTCTCACAGATCCTTTTGGAAATAACTGCCAGTTTGAGATCTGAATTTCTTTAACAACTCTTCAAATTTCGTCCTACATGTACATGTAACAAGCTTTCTATTAAAACAGTATAATTAAAAGAAGTAAATGACTATATTTTAAAACACAAACACATTAACTGTTGCATGCTTTGAAGGTCTATTACCCAGCACATATACTAAGTCCCACCAATGCACTGGACACAACCACAAAACTAAACATAGATATATACATGAAATACGATGAGTATGTAACAGTGAAACAATGACACTACAAAAAAGGCACACATCTATGAGTTTCTTTCACATCTACCTATGTACTCTACTATGATTGAGGGAGAAAATTTCTACCAATTGCATGTTGGGTATATGCTTTAAAAATTAATAATAATTTATTAAAACTTTATGATAGACCTAAGAATATGTGGACAAATACGATCCAAAAACACTGAATAACTTTAGAAAAAAATAAAGACTGCTATTTAATTTATCTAAAACGTTGGACATCTTATAATACTTAAAGGGAAACATACTAGACAAATATGCACTGTCCTTTTTTAAAATTTGAGGTTGATCACTCTCCCATACGTATTAAACTGGGGACAGGGGGAAGGAGGGAAAAATCTGCAATTAATTCAACCACTCTGGGAAGAAATCTAGTGACAGAGAACAAGGATTATGACGTTATCACATCCTTAACTGTTTCTCCTCTGAGAAACAAACACATCAGGAAAATATCATTTCTTCTCTATTTTAAGACTTGATTGATTATTTAAGTGATATCGTAAATTTAATAACAGCTTTTCACAGAGAAAAAAACACTACTTACAGTAAATATAATCATTAAATACAGAATTTCAGAAGTGTTAAATTATGAAATAAAAATATAGTAACTTTTCAATGAAAAAAAAAGTACCTCTATTTTTACAAAATGCTAGTGTCTGCTATTTTAAAAAGCAATAAAATTAAACAGAAAAAAAAAGTCAATGCCCAATAAGAAAAGGTTAAGTAGAAACAATTATCTGCTCTTTATCAGGCAGTAAGATTAGGTAATAAAACCATGCCAAGTAACAAACAGAACATAAAGTATTAGGTACCCACTGATGACAAATATGTCAAAATTTACCTAAGTTTAACAAAATCAGAATAGCTTAGAGATGAAAACATTGGTTGCCTCCTGGAAGGAGAAATAAATAGCTAGGAGAAAGAATCTGTAAAGCATATGCCAGTGTACCTTTTAAATTCTGAATCACACAAATGTATTAACTGTTCAAAAACAAACAAAAAAAACCCAAATCACCCCTGGCTCCCCCTTTCACCATCACAAACAGAACTGCTCTCAGAAACAATGGCTTCTTTTAAAGACTAGGTCCTCTCTCACAAAATCTTCCCCATGGTAAATTTAGTAATTTATATACTTTAAATGCTTTTTTAAAAAATAGTTAGCACTAGCTATCTGTGGATCCTAAACTTTTAAAGTCTTACTACCCATGCATATATGAACATCAAAAAAAAAAAAAAAAAAAACCAACCAACTAACCAAATAAAACTAGTGATCTGAAATAACAGACACCAAGATAAATAAAATTCCAAGTTAAACCATGATACACAGCTACATAGTCTTAAATGAACACTGTCTAATTTGACATCTTGTTGCCTCTTGTCCTGATGCCTATGCTAGATAGCATATCATTCCATACAATACCTTTGGTGAATTTTTGCATTCACCAAATCACCAGAATTAACTCCTAACCTCTAATTGCTAAACTTCTATCTTCAAACTTGTTGCTGCAATTTCTTTGTTCTAAAACTGAGCTACAGATGACACAATAAAAGGGAACAAAACCCATTTTTAATGAGGCTTACCTATATACAACAGAAATGAAAAGAAGGGAAAAACTCCCATCTAATCTTGTGTCACAATTTTTTTTTAATGAGAAAATAAACCAACTAAAATTGACGGCAAAAGTTAGGAGAAAAGGATGTAATACTGAAATGTCACCACACTTCTGATGTGCCTGAGGCCACGGGGTTGCACACAGGATTAGGCCTGTTCAACCTCTTGCCCTCACAATCCCACCCTGGGGCACAGTCCACAAAGAGGCTGGGACCTAGCTCTGCTTGTGCCAAGTCCCCTGATTACTTCCTTCTTTGATCTGTTGTCTTATGGTTTGGAACTACTGCCCTCCAACCACAAAATGTCCAATCCGAATAATTCATTATAAAGTCTTCCCTTACAGAGACTGATGAGAGTCTAACTTCAGTTTAAGGCCACACCAGCTCCTGGAACAGATGTACAAAATATATGCATTTAAAATAACCAGAAAATTTTATAAAAGTCACAGAATTAGTTGTCACTAGGACGCAAGAGGAAAAGGAAGAGATAGTGACTCTGTCTCACAACTCACCATCAACCAAACATTCTTATAGATATTTTATTCAGCAATGGGAAATGCTATGGTTCTCTCTAAAATAGCCTAGGATGGTGACAGTTGGAAAGGGATAAGCTAATTTGCTCACGGCTGGATGATGATATATGATAGGGAGTTTGGATATGAGTAGACTGAGTTACACATACCTCCGCCTAGCATAAAGGAAGACTCAAATACTTTGTGTACCCACCACTCTGACATAAATATATATGAACTTTCCTTTGTGAAAGCAAGTTTATTTAGAGAGATACAAATTCCACAGACCGAGTGTAGTCTCACTCAAAAGGGAGAGCGGCTTAGGAGATAACACACTCCACAGGCAGAATGTGGGCCATCTGAAAAGGCAAGAGGGAAAGAGACCGAGAAGGGTAGAGGTGTTTAGTGTAAAGTAAAAGCAGATACACACTCTATAGACAGAGTCAGGCTGTCTCAGAAGGCAAGAGAGAAAGCAACCAAATGTATATGAACTTTTAACACGTGTGCATATGTATGTGTGTTCACGTAAGCATGCAAGCATACAGCCGAATCCACACTGATTCCTGGGGATGGGAGTTGTAGAAACTATTTCCAAACCACCCTTTACAGAGTTGTGCAAGCTCAGCTTGCTGAGGAAGACAAGTATGGGGAGCTGGCAAGCTACAGATCGTGTCTCCCAGGATTTGTAAATCCTCCAGCCAACGAGGGGCCTCTTGCTGTGCCTATATGGGTATGGGCATGGGTGTGGGTATGGGTGTGTGTGTGTGCACATGTGGGGTGGAAGAAGGCTGAAGGGTGGAAGATGGCAGAGCAGAAAGATTACTGGTTTGGAAGGCTGTTGACCTATATGGTCGTTAACTTTGTAACCTTAGATACATCATAACCTTTCCATTCCTTGGTTTCCTAATACAACAGAGATCCCAACAATCACCCTATCTGCCTCACAGAGTTCTTGTCCACTAACTAATGTGAGTGCACTATGCAGACTGAAAGCAAGACACCAAGGGAAGAGAGATGTTCTCCAAGGGGTATTTCATACAGGGCTATGAAAACATCTGCAGCATGAAGGGATTACATTCATCCTTTATTGAGCAATAAATATATTTTGAATTTTATGACTTCTATCCATTCAGAAGTAGACACTCTCTGAAAGAGGTAATGTGATCAGTCAGGTAAGTGCACTGACTAGAGTTTAACAACATTAAAAACAGGCACCAGAATTATAAACTGACTCTACCTCAATTAAAAAAAAAAAGAAAGAAAAGAAACAATTCCTCCTAAAAAGAAAACAGATACCAGAGACATAACTAGAAGGTACATATAAGTCATTCCATTTCAACTTTTAAACTTTCTGCTTTGTTGACTCAGACATTAAATTTTTTCCCACTGAAATTTATGGATGTGTCTAAGAAACTCTCTATAATCTTTTTGTTTTAAAAAAAAAATTGCCACACATCAAGATAATTAATAGATAAGTCACAGACTGGGAAAGATATTCGTAACACACATATCTGACAAAGGACTGTATCCATGATGATAAAGAACTTCTACAAATCAGTAACAAAAATATGAATAACCTAACAAAAATAGGCAGAAGACTGGAACAGATACTTCATCAAAAAAGATGTATGAACAGCCAATAAACACATGAAAGGGTGCTCAATATCGTTAGGCATCAGGGAAATACAAATTAAAACCACAGTAAGATATCACTTCACACCAACCAGAATGACTAAAATAAAAAGACCAACAATATCAAACATTAGTGAGGATGCTGAGTAACTAGAATATTTGTATACTGCTGATGAGACTGTAAAATGGTCCATCCACTTCAAAGATCCAACTGGAAACTTTTTTTTAATTGAACATGCATCTATCTTTTTCTACTCTTAGTAACCCAAGAAAAATGCAAGCATATGTTGACAAAAAGATTTTACAAGAATGTTTATAGCAGCCTTATTTATAATAGATAAAAACTGGAAATAACCCAAATGTCCATCAACAGAAGAATGGACAAGCAAACTGTAGTTGATTCATACAATGGAATAATGCTCAGCAAAATTAAAAACAAAACACCCAAATAAAAAAATCCAACTAGTGACACCTACACAATAGCAAAGGTAACTTGAAAACATTTTGTTAAGCAAAGAGACCAACCATAAAAACACATTTTGTACAAGTCTGTTCATATGAAATCCAAGAAGAAACAAAACTGCTGACAGAAATCAGAACAGTGGTTGCCCGGGGGAGGGGAGAAATAACTGACCAGAAAGAAGCATGAATTAATTTTCTGGGGTGAAATGTTCTGTATCTTAATCTTGGATGGTGATTTCACGGGTGCATACAACTGTTAAAACTCATTAAGCTGACATCTAAGATATGTTCTTTTTTTATACATTAATTACACATAAATAACATATATATGTATACATATTCAGGTATATGTTAAATTTTTATTATATAATTCATTTTTTTAAAAAGTCATTACAAAGTTGAATGCGCACATCTAGATTTATTCTGACACATGGAGAAGGCATTGATTTGATTCCCCAAGAAAGCATTGCAGAGTAAAAGGAGTTGGTCTTAAAATCAAAATACTTGGGCTCACATGAAACCTGCAGCATATGTTAGCTATGCGATCTGGGATGAGAATTAGCCTTTCCGAGCCACCGTTCTCATCTACTTATTTCATAGGAGGTGACAACAATGCATATTAAAGTACACTGAAAAATTCTAAGTTGACATTCAAGTATTATTCTTGCCCACAACAGATACCATAATTAAACACCCAATTATATTTATGTCTGATATGGACATGTAATATATGTATGTGTGTGTACATACATGTATGTATATATACATATGTAAAGAGAGCCTTTCTAATCGAAAAATTAAAACATATGGCCTGGTAAGAATGGTCTACCTATGAGAACAATGAGAAAAATAGTTTGAAACCTGTTACATATACATTACTCATATGCAACCATAACAGATAGTTACTGAGTAACTGTATCCATATACATACACTCTTATCCCATCCCCACCTAAAGAAGGTCGAGAAATATTAAACCTGAAGTTCAATTTATAGATATAACCACAACAAAAACCTATGCTATCACATCTAAATCATAAATTCTGAACTAGTAAGTCTTTTTGGAGAAGATTTTGATATAGGTATAAAATAAGTTTGGTTAATGCTCACAATGAAGAGTTAAAATTTGAAAATGCACACTCTTTATAATTCTATTCCCAAAGATTATATTCTATTTCTAAAATGAGAAGCTTAAAAAAAAAAAGTATGTGTGCCTGTGTGTGAGTGTGTGTGTGCACATGCACACAAGCATGTGTACATGTGTGTGAAAGCATCAGAAGGAAATACACTGAAATGCTGACAATGAAAAATAAAACTCTCATTTGGTAATATTTCTGCTCAAAGCAAAAAACCCAAAAAATTAAAGTTAAAAATTTGTGTGAAACATCAAAGACCTAAATGTTAAGAGCTAAAACCACAAAACTCTTAGAAGAAAATAGGGGTATAAATCTTCATGATCTTGAATCAGGCAATGCTTTCTTAGATAAGATACCGAAAGCACAAGCAACAAAAGAAAATATAGACAAATCGATCTTCATTAAAATCAAAGGGCAATTCTTCAAAGGACAGAGTCAAGAAAGTGAAAACAAATTTGCAAATTACATATCTGATAAGGTACACTAAGTATATAAAGAATTCTCATAATTCAATAACAAAAGACAAACAACTCAATTAAAAAATGGACAGTTTCTGGATAGTTCTCCAAAGATATACAAATGCCAATACCCTCATGAAAAGATGCTCAACACTGTCAATCACTGGATCACAGTAAGATGCCACTTCACACCCATTAGGATGGCTATAATGAAAAGGAAGGTAACAAGTATTGGAAAGGATGCAGAGAAATCAGAACCCTCATACATTAGCAGTAGGAATGTAAAATGGTGCAGCCACTTTTTAAAACAGTCTGGCAGCTCCTTAAAACACTAATTAGTTACCACATGACCCACCAATTCCACTCCCCAGTACACATACAAAAGAAATGAAAACTGATGTCCACAAAACTTTTCACATGAATGTTCATAGCGGCATTATTTATAATAGCCAAAGAGTAGGGGAAAAAAAACAATGTTCAACAACTGATGAATAGACAAACAAAATGTGGTATACCCATATAATGGAATATTATTCAGCAATAAAAGGCCTGAAATACTGATACATACTACAACATGAATGAATCTTGAAAACATTATGCTGACTGAAAGAAGTCAGACACAAAAGGCCATATATTGATTCCATTTATATGAAATGTCCAGAAACAGTGAACCTATAAAGACAGAAAGTTTACTAGTAGTTGCCTAAGGTTTGGTGGGCAGAGGGTGGGAAAATTGGAAGGCAACAGCTAACGGGTACTAGGTTTCTTTTGGGGGTAATAAAAATGTTCTAAAATTGACTGTGGCGATAGTTGCACAGCTCTGTGAACATACTTAAAAACTGCTGAACTATACACACTTTAAGGGGGGAACCGTACGATATGTCAATTATATCTCAATAAAGCGGTTATTTAAAAGTTTTTCCTGAAACATAGCAGGCATACAACAAATGAGAGAATGAATAAATGAAAGACTGAACGAATGGAATCATATATCAAATAGAAAAGGATACAGATTTAGAGACAGAAGTGGTTTGAATCTCAATTTTTCCATTTACTAAGTGCTTGATTTCACTGAACTTTTTAGTTTCTTCAACTCTAGCTGGGAATAATAATGAGATAATGCCTATAAAGTGTTCATTCCAGTGTAAGATACTCAAGAAATGGTAGCTATTATGATGAATTATAATCATAAGCACATTTTTTTGGTGATATGTAGAAATGAAGCAAATCATGATAAGGAATTCTACTTTCAAATTACCACCGTGGAATATGATTAAATTTAAGATTAAGTTTTATCTGGAGAGAACGATCAGGAACTACCCTTTTTCTATGAGATATAAACATATCCTAAGCCTGGTTCACTGCACAGGAAGAAATTCTAAATTCTTCTCAGCCTTGATAGCTTGTTGAATGAGAGTGAATAAATGAAGGAAAGAATGAATGAAAACATACTAAATGTGAATAAGTATAGATTTGGAGACAAAAAGTGGTTTGAATCTCAACTTCACTGGTTACTAAATGCTGGATCTCAATGAAGCTTTATTTTCTTCAGTTCTAGTTGAGAATAATGTTGAGCCCAAGCCTACAAAATGTTGAGCCCAGTAAGAAAAGTCCTTACTGCTTGTTAGCAACCTAGCAGATTAGAGCTACATTAAAAGGAAAACCAGTGTCAATGATAATAGTAATATTTTAGCTGAGTGGTAGGTTCATTCATGGATGCTCATTTTATTATAAATTTTTATCTATATAATATGTACTCTTCTGCATGTATCAAATACGCATACTTTTAAAAACATCATAAATCAAAACAATAATAAAGCATCTAATGTTTAAGGACTGGATATTTTCATTTCTTAGTCACTTCATGATCTAGCTGGTACACACCATTTTCCCTGGGGACAGCACAGCTATTTTCATTGCAGTAGAATTTCCCTTCCATATGTAGGGAACTCAAAGCCCCAGTCTCAGCTGATCCTTCTGCTAGGGCAAAAACCTGTAAGGTCAACACGGACCATTCAGTTTGAGCTCTTTCTTCTGAATTAACCTGCATTAGGTTAACACATTCGGTACATCTTTAAAATTGAGTGATTTTTAGAAGAACAGCAGCTCCCTTCTCACCTAGTGGCAGTAACAGCATTCAGCCAAACACACACAAGGACACTGCACACTCTGGCACCACCACTACCCAGGATGGTGAGGGTTCTCATGATCAGGCTCATGAGCAGCCACTCTTCTCAGCATTTATCTGGTGGCTCTTTACCATTCAGTAAAACGTGTATTCCTAGATTCCACAGTGCCTGATATTCTATAAACAGAGACTCATACTTTTTGTTTAAGGCTTTATTCTCTGTTGAAAAATGTACACTTTTGGGAGAAGTAGCAGATTGTGCTTTAACAATCATTTACACTGCAGTGTGATTGAATTTATCAGTAGAAACTCAGTAACTGTACATTTTCTTTCCTCTCTGAATAAAGAGATTTAGAGGCAAGAGGGAAGCAGAAAGTGTTTGTGGTGAAGAACTGTAGACAACCTAATGATTCTACCTAGAGCCCAACCTGACTATTTTTCATGCTGTCAGTTTCCAGCTAGACAAGCCAACAAAGCTTCCAGAAATGAGTCAAGATTAACGAAGAGATTTGGAGTGTCAGCACAACCCTCAAGGCACCCCAGACTTCAATAGAAATTCCCAAAGTTCAAACCTAGAAATAGGGTCCATACCTAAGGAAGAACAAAGGAACAAAATATCTGATTATAATTTAACCACTTAGGTCACAGGTCAGACATGGGAACAAGTCGGTTTCATGGGCAAAAACTTCTGGGTATTACAAATGGAAACAAATAATCAGCTACATGGAACACAGAGAATATGACAGGAGATTTCTGACAAATGTACACATGTGTTGTGACAAAGCTGAGTCAGGAAACTTCTTAACCAAATTAAAACTAAAACCACTGAGGAAAAGAATATTTATGACTTGCAATGGTCCTTTCAATAGAAGAAAAACAATTACAGCATGTAATTGGGGTAAAGGAAGAACAGATAATATAGTAGGACCTTAGCAAAGGTCTCAGTCTATGTCCATTAATTGTTCTTCATTAAAAAAGAAAGTTAGCCAAAGAGGTGAGTTTTCTTCCTAAAAATGCACTTGGGCTTGCCTGCAGGCATACACAAAAACACAGGTACATACGTAAGTGTACACACACACACACTTGAGCACGCACCAAGCTACCTCTTCCATACGAAACATTGGTTGCAGAAAGCTGAGGACCCACCTATGTGCCAGGCCGACAGATATCATGAAGGAGAATCCACAGCAGCCTCTCTCTCTGACCCTCAGGGCATTTTCCCTGAATTAAAAGCTGCAAAGGTCACTGACCTCATCACCTCAGGTTCCACAAGCAACTGCAGAGGGTTTAGCCAAGACTGTCAGCCAGTTCAATGGAAGTTATTAAGGGTTTCAGGGACCAAACGGATTAAATAAGTCTTAACCAAATTAGGTATTACCAAATGTGAAATGAACACCAGAAATAAAATTTAAGTTTGCAGCTGAACTGCAAACTTAAATTTGAGAAACTGGTCTAAATTCAATGTCATGCTCCCACTTTAAAGATAGAAACTCTGTGTTCAGAATTGTCAATAGCCTCAACATAGTTTTAGTTATTTGCTATACCCTCTAGTCCCTAAAGAAGGAAAATTATAATTATACCACAATGGCTTACTCCATCCTACACCTAAAATATAAGGACCCAATTAATTAGTCATGTCACACTTATTTTAAAGTTCTAGTCAATATAAATATATGGTAACTCTATCCACTACTGTTTTCTGTGGTATTTAAGAAGAATCAGAATTAGAACATTAAAAAGTGTGAAAGGTAATACCTCAGGAGTTCCTGAGAGACTGAGCTGACAAAAATACAACCTCTTTTCTATACTCAAAACCAGTTAGATTATGCAATGATATTTAAAAAATCATTCCATATGTTCACTGAGAAAATCCGCTAAGAATCCCCTGAGTTCAGGCGGAATGTCACTCAGATATTGTATCTAGTGTGCAAAGAGGTTAAAGGAACATACTTGCCATGAGCAATTGCCAGTATTAATACTTACACAGCCTCCAGCAAGGATTTCTGCTAAAATTGGAATGGAGCCATCTCTTCTGGTAAATTTATCCCGGACAAAATCATTAACCTAATTAGAAAGACAACATCAGTTAACCAGAATTCCCAACCAGTTCCTTTAGTGGTATATTACTGGTTTTCTAAGTCAGCAAAGTATCTGTCTCATATATAATTAAAAATTATCAAATATCTGCATATAAATTTAAAATTTTACAAACACTTTGATAGTGGGCTAATCTTGGCAGCAACAGTTTTAATTTTTGGCTTACTGATAATCTAAACAAATGATATAAATTCAATGAGAGAGAAACTTACAGTTAGTTTAATGGCCTTTTCTGGAGCAACTCCTATAAGTTGTGGTATCAGACCTAGGTAGACAGAAAGAATCATTAGCAATAAGATATACTAGGCATGACTACATAAGCCTAACAAGGAACGGTTTTCCCCACATTATTTACCCATCAAACATTTTAGGGTTTTCATTAAAAAGGGAAAGAAGTGGATTATCCTAAAAACTATGCAAATATATATAATAGTTATTTATGTCAAATAGAATGGTATGCTTTCTTGAGGCTATAAATCCTTCTCTTAAGCATGCTTCCTTTAAAGTCCAGTTATCTAACACCTCCCCAAAACTGTGAGGAAGGAATGTTCTGAATACTCTCAGAACACTGCCAACAACAATGAAACCAAATTCTCTCCCTTTACAACCAACAACATACTAACATCCATGGACACTTTAGAGAAGCCAATGTTGTATGCTCAGGAGAGCTCTGCAAAGCATCCTGTTAAGCAGACCCAGATTTTGCCACAAATGATGTATTATGTAATAGTACACAGTGGTTTGGTTATTACAGAACACCAACTCCCTTAATTTTCTCTTTAGAAAAACCAAGAACTCAGTACTTATTTATTTAAAAGAAAGCCAAAACTGCAAAGAAAAATGTAGTTTTAGGAACCATTTAATGGGTATCTTCTACAAGCAAAAACAGCCCGTTGTATTCTTATTTACTAATATATGTCAAACTTAAGACATTTCAAAAGAATTCTCTTGAAACAAAGGAAATCATTATTCTTAGAAAGTTAAATTTCCCAGGCTGGCTGTAAAAGAAAAAAATATATAAACAATTCAACATCTGTAGCTATTCATAGGGCTCAACTTTCCAAAGCACACAGATTATCTAAATCGTTAGCATACATTTTTTGCATACACTTTTTAAAGACGCTAACAATAAACATTTTATATCCTTTAAATCACCCAGCCAAGGGGGAGTTATGTATGTGTTTGCATGCTGACTTCTGGTCTTAAGCCTACTTTGAGGATACTGCTGAGTGATTTTCTGTGAGTTGAGAGCCAGCAAGTAATTGCACATACAGGCTACTGTCAGTCAAACTGAATTATCAATGACAAACACAAATCTGCACACACCTTTAATGGGTAGCAGACTGATTTAAAAGAATAAATCAGCAGATGGCAGTCTTAACTTTCTAACTCCCATGATTATCAGGCCCTATTACTTTTAATCTAACTCCCAAAGAACCATGTAAGCATATGTATTTGTTTTACAACTTGCCTCAATAAAGTTCATGGAATTTTAATGAAGTACTGATTTATGTCATTTTATCATTGTTGCCTATAAAGAAATTTAGGTTAATCTGTCAACAATTTTGTCAATCATCTGACAAAATAATGGACCAGTACTAAGCAATATATGACAATTTCAACAATCACTGTATTTATATACAGGACTTCTACAATTTTCTCGCTAGTACAAGAGTCTGTCATTTAAAGGACTGACTTTATCAGCTCACATCTTGAATAAAGCTAATGATCCCTCCACCCCCACCCCTAACTTGCTATATTGGACTCATTTAATTAACATATCTCTCCCAAATGAAACCTCCTGTGAGCATCCATCCACTGAATAGGCTGAAGTGTGCAGTATATATCTAGGCTCCTTCTGATAGAGAACATTCTCTTTAAAAGTATACCAAGGAGGAGGAAAGACTGTTATTCAACAAAGAAAGACTGCAGGTGCCAAAGACGAAAACAACCTTAGTGCTACTTAATCCTTAGAGTCCCTATTAAATAAAATCAATATATGCGGGGCTTAGTACAGTTTAAAACATGCACTCACACGCACAGATCTGCATTCTAAATAATGCATACCTCTTCCCATGGAGTAAACGTCACACAGCTAGAATTTAGAGAGGCTAGCATTCTGAATATTTGATCAAAATTCATTACATTCCTTCTCAGGAGCAAGGTATTTGAACCTAGTTTGAATCCAGAACTAGGAATTCTTTTGTTCTATATATAGAAAAAAATGAAGATCCTCATGACCCTCTCCTTCAAGTGTATCAGAACTACATTTTCACTTGAGTATCTGCACATAATGCTAATCAGAGGTATTTTTCCCTCTATCCATGAGCATAAAGCTTTGTTCAGGCCCAGTCTTTCTTTTCAAGGAAGAGGTTCTAAGCCAAACAGTTCAACAGAGCTTAGAATAAGCTCAGGATTAATGAGGCTGTGTGTGCAAACAAACAAGTACAGTAAATTACATAAATGCCCTGGACCTGAGCATGTAGAGAGTATTTTTCAAAGAATTCCAAGTGGCGCCCAAAGGGATTAAAAAATTAATCTCCCTCCCAAAGGACACCCTAAATTATAATGTAAAAACATGTACATGAAAGTCTCCCTCTCCAAAGAGAACAAGTTCCTACAAAGCTGACGAGGGTGGGGAGAACTCTGCACAAGGTTCTGCCTCTGATGCCGACAGCACTGTGCTCCACCTAGAGTTGGCGGCAACATTCCTTGCAAAAGAAAATCTCTCTGCTTTCACTCAGTGCCTCTCAGGTAAGTAAGGGGAAAAAAGGAGCAAGAGTGAGACTTGGAGCAAAACGTTTTTTTCTTTTCTTTTTTTCTTAAACTTTAGATGACTCACTGGAAAAGACTTATGAATGGTCTCCTTGGAAGAGACAAAAACATTTGATATTTCTGTTGAAACAAGTGGATGGAGGGTAAACTCACCTTCAAGTGGCAGCCTGGCTTCTATTTCGCAGAGAAGAGGTGTATTTCTCCTCTCTAATTATTTGAGAAAAGAAGCTCTCTTATTTCTTAGCTGTCGTCCTTGTATTCCACCTGCGGACATCTGTCTTAGTTTGTAAGCCCACAGTGACCAAAGACCCATGTTGAGACAAATGTAGGCTTTGGATTGCAGGAAGAAGAAACAAAGAGCTTCTCTGCAGACTAATATTGCTAGTTACCAGTAAGATTGTAAAAAGGGAAACGAGCAATGAGAAAATAAAAAGAGAGAAATCAGCCCTCGTCTGAGTGGACAGGCTACACACTGATTTTCATAAGGCGTGAGATCCTACCTGGTGCTGGTGAGATAAAATCACTCACTTCAGCAGCTGAGCTTTGCTTACTCACCCCGGTAGAGTCCAAAGAAGCCCTCATAACGCAAGACTTTCTTAAAACAGTCAAAGCTGTTTTTGTACATCAGCTCCCCGACAACGGAGCCAGTGCCACGCTGGTTTTGCATGCGGGTCTTCACCAGATCTATAGGATATACAGCGGTGGCTCCCACAGCTACAAATAAAACAATTTTTAGGCTTAAAGGAGAGCACAACCAAATGCAGAATCTATAAGGACAACAAACCTCATCTCAAAGGACTAGAAAATAGAACACAGTGTCTATTCTCACAAAACAGACTGCATGTAATTTTTCCCTCTCTCATACACAGCTGAAGGATCACAGACTAGCAACCACTGGGATCCATAAAACAGCTGCTTCAGAGAATAGCAGTGGATTTTCAAGTTATCACCAACATTAGATAATCAACACTAAATTGTCTATAACAACATTAAACTATTATATATAACATATTTCTTTACATTTTCCATTAAATACCTACATACTATACCAGTTACCTCTTAAAATAACTACGTATGTACATATAGGTGGCTGTAACTTTAAAATCTAGTTTGCTACAGCATTTTGGTAAATTAACCTTAGTTACAACTATAATATTGGAACCAAATCTCAATAAGACCCCCCTCTGCCACATCTATGTGGAGAATTCAATTGAAAAAAAAAAAGTCACGCTTTAGAATTTCTCAGTGACTAAAAAATTTATCACATGAATTAGAGTATTATATTTTTCAACTGTTGAAAACCAAGACATGCCATTCAACTTCTAAAACTGTGACTGAAAAGAAAAATAGTTGTTTCATCAGTTCAGACTTGTTTTGAAAAATCGTAAGTATTTTAATCACACCTGCTAGATTCTTCTCAACAAAGCAACTTCGGGTTTTACACATCTTCTACAGAGAGAGTGAAGCAAAACAAAAAAGTCTCTTAAATTTCCCCCAGGAGCAGGGAAGGGAGATTCATTTTAGCAAATAACCTACAAGTCTAGCTATTCTTCAATCATTAAAAGACAAGAGGGAAAAAAATACAAACAGAAAAGCAAAAGCCAATCACTTTGAGAGACTGTTTAATTTCATAAGGTTCTGAGATTTGTACCCTAAATCCTGATTTTCTACCAGCCCCTCTCCTAACACCATAAATAAACACAATCTTATTCTCCATTTCTTCGTACTGGCTTTAACCAGTATAATTAAGGTGAGTGCAGTACTGCATCCAAGACTTTCACATTATTACAGAGGTTTTGTCCTGAAGACAGACTGGAGCCAGAGGGGCCATGGCTGTGCTATGACAAGTCCTCTGATCATAGGTAAAAATAAAGAACACTTCAGAAAGCCCTGCAGTCATGACCCTTGGGAACAATGAACTGCACCTTTGCTGATATGTCCCGGTCTAGTGCGATAGTATTACATGAACACAAGCTTGAAACAGCACATAGACATGTCACTCACCTCCAGCAACTGAGCCCAGAGTGAATCTGTAAGCAGACTCGGCAATCTGGAGCCAGATAGGCCTGCCTAATCCGTAAGATTGCTGTGGGGAAGAAGAAAACATGTAAAAAATTTTGGAGAAGCATATAAACAATGAAAAAGCTACAATTTGGCTATTTTAAGATTTTGAAATAGATACTTCTATTATTTGCATTTAAAAATCACATCTGGCCAGACACATTAGCTTTCTCCCCTCTCTTTTTCACAAGCCTAGTAATGGCCAATTTATCTGCTACTATTGGGGATAAACTATCATTCTTCAGAAGTGAATCTCTCAGGTAAGTAAACATCTCAGGTATAAAATCTTTTCCCCCTTCTTTAACCAACTTAAAATTTTAAAATCTTTCTAAAATGTACAAAAACTATCCTGATTCCTGAATCAGAGAATATTGATCATAATCTACCATCTCTAGTGACTGAAGATCAACGTATTCATACGTCCGTAGTTACTGCATCAAGATCTAATGCAGCGGCTTGTGTTCTCTTCCCATGCCTGACAGCTATTACTTCTTTTACCAACAGCCTCCTAGTTTGATTTTGCTGCTTCTCATCTATCAAGATTGGAAAAATCACACAACTAGAACTGTTCAGATTACATGCAAAGCAAGGTCAAGGACTTCTCTTTTGCGCTAAAGTGAAAAACTTCTATAGCTGCTGTTTCTAGGGTTCAGAGCCTTTGACCCCTTGTTTCTGGCTTTGAAGCTCAACCACTGAGGTTATCACTAGATAAGTATTTCTCACCTATGCTATTGAGCATTTGCTCTCTGAGACCTACGTATTTCTCAACACTGCCTAGGCAAAGAAAACACCTGAGGGACCTAAAAAAATATATTCCCGAGGCCTGGGGCTTGTAAAATTTTTTAAAGGCTTCTAATTGTTCTGCTATGTAGTTAAGTTGAGAATCACTGTCTTAAGCCACATTTATAGTTCTAACATAAAATCTATGTTGATAATAAAGCAAAGGGGAAAATCCTATTGTGCTTCAGAATGTTTTTTCATAGCTATGCCACAGCATAAAGGACTTGAAATAATTTGCCTATATTAGTGTGTCAGTATTGTTACTTAATATTTTCACTATGAAAATAGCAGATACATGTATAAACAGTCTGAAATGAAGGATAAGATACTGCTTTATCATAAGACAACTTGAAAAATATTAACTTGAATGAGATTTTTAAAACATAGCATAATTTAAAAGTTTAGATATTCTCACTAGAATAATCTAGAATAATTTAATGGAGAGAGACTCCCTGTCTAAAGGAAAGAAAAAAGTAAGCTCGTCTACTCTGATTTGCTTTCATTTGTACAATCTCTTCAAAGCTCAATTAACCAAACTAAATATGGCCAAGCGAAAGATTTACAATTTTGGAAGCAGCCTATAGAAAGGTTTCATCTGTCTTCTTTGAACACCATTACTTCAAATAAAATCATTACATTTCATAAGTGTCAACTATCTCCATATAACAATTTTATTATAATCCAATTAGGTGAAAGCATATATCTATTAAATCTAAAACTAAATTTAATACATGGAAGAAACCATCAATAAAAAGGTAAAAAATTGCACATAGGACATAATCATGATTTTGTAGGGAATACATCTTTGCCTAGCCAGTTAGCCCAAGCAACTGCATGGCCATCATTATGTTTGATTTATAGAGTGTAACCAAAGTGAATAATTAATAATTAAAGATTGATATTTTTATTTGAAATTTAACAAGGGAAAGAGTAAACTATTTTAACAAAACTTTGAGTATAGGCCTAATTTTGATTGACTCACACAGAATGGCAAAAGATATGCCACCCAAAAAGATAATCATGTTTTGTTCTGTTTATTATTGTAACAATAATACTAATTTTAGACTGTTCAGAGATTTTTTTGTCCCCTAAACCAAGCACTCAAGACCTGTGCCCTAATGCAATCCTCAGGGGTTCAATGTTTTTCAATATTCTGTAAATAAGTTCCCTTGTGAGACTCTGAAATTGGACTTTCTCAATCACAAAACTGGGTGAAAATAAATCTCATTCTCGAAGATTATTAATTATTTTCAACCATGATTCCTTTCAAAAGAACATAGTGAATTAAAATTCACTGAATAAAAAGGGCTATGATCCCAAGTTAAGAATCAAGTAGAGGGGAAGGGCAAAATAGGGGTATGGGATTAAGAAACACAAAAACTACTATGTATAAAATAAATAAGCAATAAGGATATATTGAACAGCACAGGGAAATATAGCCATTATTTTATAATAATTTTAAATGAAGTATAATCTACAAAAATATTGAGTCACTAAGTTGTACATCTGAAATTAATGTAATATTGTAAATCAACTATACCTCAATTTAAAAAAAAAGAATCAAGTAACCACTAATTCCTTCATTCACAGAAAAGGTTTCTCCTGTGTTCAATCATATATATTTTCTTTATATGCTCTTCCTTTAAAGAATGTTCATAAGCCCTACAAAATCCTATGAAAACTGTAGGATTATACTGTGCTTTAATTCTTAGCTAAAAACACCTCTTACTATAAATACCCAAATGCCTTTTGAAAGAAATATCACCTCCATCCTTATTCAAAGCATTTATTTTTTCAAAAACATATGATATATGGTTACTAAGGGTTTTTTTAGGCTTAGCTATCACTATAACTTACGGTTCGCTTGTATTCAGGTATGTAAATTAATGTAATTAATGCTATGGATTTCACTTCATGAATAATCATAAACAGAATGCTACCATAGCTGTCATCCCTATTAATGACTGTGTATTGAATGTTTTTAGCATTTATGCTGAAAGAAAATTTCAGCACTAAGAAGATCACCTACCGTGAGCAAATGGGCCAAAGGAAAAGGCACTCTTTTCTTCAAGGTTATGATTATGATCATGAAGATGATATTTAACAAGATTAATTAAGTGTTTTTCAAAGCAAAATAAGAGTTGAGAATCTTAAATGATTTTTAACCTACTACTTACTCCCTAAGCATATGTATATGATAGGAAATGAGAAAATGGCTTGAGATCTCATTTGGAGAGGATAAAGTTTTTCTGCTTTGTTGTTAAAGGTACCTCATTCTATAAATGAGAATTAGATAAGGCAAGATCATGTCAGTTAACAAGTCAAGCAAAAGCGAAAAGACAAGCGAAAGACAACTGCCTCTTCCAAATGGCACAGTACTGATGGACAGAAGAAAAGGAAGGAAAAGCTGAAGTCTTTTACACTGAGCATGGGTGGGGAGAGTGGGGGGCAGAGACTATACTTTGTACCAACTAAAATGTATAATTAGGGAAAATAAAATAAGATTAGGGAAAGTAAAATTCTTTTGTCTACAAATCACATCTATAAATTTAATATGTCTGAATTTGAATTCAAAACTCTTGACCTCACAAAACAAGATTAAAACCCAATTAAAAAATTGTGAGTCTAGAGATGTGGGTAAAGAAAAGGAAATACCTATGTGTATATATATTTCTCTCTAATGCTAAACAATGTATACTTTTTTTCTCAGTAAGAGGGGAGGTTAAATTGTGTAAAAGGCTGTAATAAGCTTTTGAATCTACTATTTTAAATGAGGTAAATGGCTAATAAATACATAAATAAAATCAATACATATACCCAATTTCCTCCTTTTTGAGAATAGATTTCCATTTATGGTAAAACTACCACAGGTGACAGAAGTAAAAAGTTCCAAAAAGGAACTAGAAAGTGGGTTGTAATGCTTTCTCTTTACTCCTGAATCCAAAGTTCAAAGAAGGTCCATTAGAATGCAAAATACACAAAAGAGACAAACTCCTATGTCAAAGAAATGCTATACATGAAATAGAAAAATCATTCTAATAATGTTCTGACAGAACTCAAGCCAGCTTATATTCCAAAAGTCCTCTGTAAAAGTAGTCCAGAGTTTGAATATAATTTCCCATAGAAACAAAACTTTTTTTCAAAAGTATGTATATGCCCAAGCAAGTTCATCATAGATAATTTAACCCATGTGGTTGAAAAAGTAATTATGTGACACACAACAAGGAAAAAAAAAGTTGTCTACCCATCTTCACAATGGGCTAAAATTGGTCTTTAACCTCCAAAGTGCTTAACGCTCCAAAAATGTCACATCCATTTCTCTCTGCAACTCACCTCCTTCTATTTAACTCACTTTACCCAAATGAAAACTTCCATTTTTCTCACTGGTCATCTCTGTACCACAACATATTCACCCATTCTAGTACTGACATACACTGGAATATTTTCCAGTTTTTTGCTATTGCAAATAATGCTGCTATATACATTGTCGCATATGTCTTTTAATCAACATATGTACTCATTTCTGCTAGGGACTACACCCAGGAGAGGAACCGTCAGGTCACAGGCTAAGTGTCTCTTCAATTGCAGCTGATACTCCCAAATAGTTTCCAAAGTTGTGACGCCAGCATTTTATGACATTCCTCCACCTCCTAAACAACACTTGCCACTGTCAGAGTATAAATTCGGCCAATCTCGACAGTATAAAATAACATCTAATTGTAGTTTTAACGTGTATTTTTTTGTTTACTTATGACACTGAACTAACTTTCCTTCCTTCCTTCCTCCATCTGAATATCCTCTATCTTTCCCTTTTGTGTAGCCTATCTTTTCATCCTTTCAGTGATATGCTTTAATGAAAAAAGGTTCTTAAGTTGAATTAAGTTCAACTTTTTAATCTTTTTATTTATGGTAAGTATTTTGCACCCTGTTTGTGAAATCTTTGCTCACCTCTTGATCATTTAATATAAACTCCTATGTTATCTTCTCTAAGTTTTCATCTTTCAAGTTTAGAATATTTCAGCTGCAATACATTTTTGTATATGGTGTGGGGTGGGGATTTTTTTCTTTATGAATATTCATCAATTAAATTTTAAAAATGTAATGTAGAATTTCAGGAAGCACAAAAATTTAAAAAGTAAAATATTTTGGGAAGCAAGGTAAAAAATATAAAAAATGTAATTCTTTCTCACTTCTCAACCCCTTTCACCTAAGGAAAATAGATGAGGGTGGATGAAGGAGTTGTGTCATAAATATATTTGAGTCCAACTTGGGTGTTTGCTCAGATAGACTTCTCTTATTGTATGCTTAGTAGGCGCCAGACCTAATGTATGTGCATTATCTCATGTAATTCTCACAATAACCCTGTAAGATGGATACTACTATCTCTGTTTAATAAATGAGGGAACTGCTACATAGAGATGTTACATAATCAGCGCCCAACCTCTTAAACTCTGCCTCTCATAGCTTCTCTTCTATTTCTAAACTCACAGATTCTCCATCATGCACATCTGTTTTCAATAAGAACTTTCAGATAAACAACAAGTTCATACTGTATAGCACAGGGAGCTATATTCAGTATCTTGTAGTAACTTATGATGAAAAAGAATATGAAAATGAATATATGTATGTTCATGTATGACTGGAGCATTGTGCCTCACACCAGAAATTGTCACAACATTGTAAAGTGACTACATTTCAATAAAAAAATGTTAAATTTTTTTAAAAAATAAGAGCTTTCATACATTGCAATAACAAAAAAACATTCCATTCTTCCTATTTTTAATCTGTTTCAAGTAGATTCCTATAGGGGAACATTGTTCACACAAAATGTAAATAATCTATGCATTCTTAGTTTGGTATAATTATAAATTATAAATTACTAGGAAAAATTGTAAGAGAATCAACAATGTCTTCTGGAAGTGGAAATAGTTATGATTAGCATGACTAATTCTACAGTTTAGAGAATTTTAAAAAATGAGTCACTAAAAATGTAGTCTATACAGCTGCCTTAGAATGCCTCATAAGTCTAAAATATGTTAATTGAAAAAGGCTTTAAGTAGACTGAAAACTGCAGAAAGTTTACTGCTTTGTTTGCTATAGGAACTTAGGAATATTTTTATATTATTCTACTTGGGTCCTAGCCTGTATTCCTTACAAACTTTTTCATGCTACAAGGAAAAAGGAAAATACATTAAGAATTCTGAAAATTAAAACCAAAGAAAACAACTATTGATTCATATCATTTTTACAGAATGCAGGAATTTGAAAGACTCTTGGAAATATATGAAGGTACTAATTTTACCAAAGGAGAAACTAAAGCCCACAGAAACTTGTACCAGATCCCAAGGACAGAGAAGGTCAGATTTTACAATGGATATAACTAGGGATATTAATTTGAATCCCTCTTAAATAATCCCTCATAAATCTGTTTCTATGAATTCTAAAAATTATTTATGACTATGAGTTTTACTTTCTCAGGTGCTGCTTTTACAATAATTTACAGGAAAAAAAAAGATAAAAAATCTTCATTTTTATTTCTCTATTCTTAACCCTCAGCAATAAGACCACTCAATCTAGATGATACGCGAAAGGAAAATTAAACAATACAGGCTCTGAGGGTCCTCCTTTGGGACCAATGCAAGAACACCGAGGATCTCTGCTCTCTGGAGACTGCAGATCCCTGTGCCATCGTACTGGTTCGGGAAAAGGCAGTGAAGGCACTCTACCACCACTCTGGATGCCAATCAGAAACCCAAGGAAAAGAGGAGAGGAAAAGGGAGAAAGTGGTGGTTTTTATCACTGCCCATTTTCTAAGTATCTGACAAGAACTCTGAGGCCATCCATGCCAGCAGAAAAGCATCAGTGCTGCTACCAATGGCAGGCAAATCATCTTCAAATCTGTCTTCAAGAAAATTTACAACAGTAGTAGAATTACATCACCCTCCTAAGGACTCAGAAGTATGAGCGACATAGACTTAGGGAGCCAAAGATTACAAAAACATCTTTCAGTTATGGCCTCCAGGAAAATCGCTAGGGGCAAGAGAGGCAGGTGAAATGAAAAGGAAGAGCAGCAGAAAGGATGAGAAAGGAGGAAATAAATTGGGATTTAAAATTCATTACATTTTTTAAAATAAGGTAAATGAAATATTCCCCAATTACAAATATTAAGGGCACCCCCAGGAAAAGCTACAGTAATAGACATAACCCTAAAAATTATCTTTTGAAATGCAATTTTTCAAACTTCAAGAGCAAATTTTTATAAATGTATAATACAAAATATAAAATTAAATTCAGTAAGAGGTCTTTAAATAATTCAATACATCTCAAATTCTTTTAAAAATTGTTAAATTTTACTGTAAATCAATGAATTGAAATAAATCCATCTACTGTTTAAAGGTTCTGAGATCCTGTAATGAAAATAAACTTTGATGGCAAGAGATAAGAGGGTTTTTTTTTTCTCTACTAAAGAAGCTAAATTGCAGTAGGTTACAGATATATTTTAATCTACAGGAAGCTTTATTACACGCAAAGCAAATAAAGTACTAACATAAAATGTACATATAAACATAATACTTTCCATTTTCAATTTACTTACCTGACTACAAAAGTTCTTATTTATTATGCAAAGTAAAACTGGAAATTCTACTTTGTTTCAGAGGCAGAATCATAATTCCATGGAACTCAAGTAGAAGAAAGATTTGCTACTGAAACTTACAAGAGTGAAGCACATTTACACATCTTAATGTTTCACTGGCACATGTGGCTCTTTACCAATATGGCAGCAGTAAAGAAAAAGTAGGCTTGGGCTCTTCCCGTGGCATGCCTATTTAGCTTTTCTCTCTCTTTTCTTGTTTCCTGTCTTCCTCCCTGCTCTTCCCACAACTTTCCATGGTTCCTAGCTTCAAAGGGCATCACAGTCTCTTAAAGAATTATGAGGGTTACAGGTCTCATGTCTATTACACCAGGGAAATAACAGGACACAGACTAGCCCTCCTATAACGCTCATTCCCAGCCCCAAACCATGTGACCATCACTGTAACTGAGGCTTCCTCCAAATGCTCCAGGGGTTTCAGTTTTAAACAAGACGTTTTTAAGAACTGCTCCATTCCACTCTTCAAAGTAGTATCATGGGGTTTATCTTCCTACCAAGATAGTGTTTTTGAAAACAGAAATAAGACCACATTAACTTTATAGAACTCAGGAACTACTGTTTTTAATCATTCTTAACATTAAAAAAAAAAAACCCTAATATTATCAGAAATGTGATAATAGTCAAGATTTTCTTTCTGGTTCATTAGTTTTCCTATGTTAGTGTTCTAATCTATAAGGCACAAGCTCAGTGAAAGATTTATTTCATTAGAGGAATGTTTTATATTTTAAAAACCCTATAAATATCAGTTTAATGATACAAAGTGAGCTTAACACTAATCTTTAAATATTAAACAAATGAAAGGAAAAGACTGCTAATTCTAGGGGAAGGGAAGCCAAGCCATGGATGTTTGCACACTTATTTTCACACTTATTTAGCTTATTTAATAAGCTAAAAGAAAAAACTACAAACATAAATCTATTGCCTCATAAAAATACTCGATGAGAGTGGGGGTAACAGTTCTATAAAAGCAATCTTTGAGCTAAGTAAAGTCTCTTTCTGCAAAGAAGTTTTTACTTTTCATAGCATTCAGAGGCTCGAGGCTGTCGTGTACATACTATTTCAGCATTTTTGAAGGTGATTCAATTTATGAGACTCCTCCTACCTGTCTCTGAAGTTCTGCCAGGTTGTAAGGTAAGGCTCCCTCAGCCAATGGGGCTATTCTCTCAATATCTGCCAAAGTCAAGCGCCTTCAGGCAAAAATATGAGAAAGAAAGAGCTGTAAGACACCAGCAAACTCCTCATACCAAGATTATCTTTCATTAGGTAAAAAGAGGGTAAAAAAGAACTATGGTTTAAAAGCAGTATTTCTCTATTCACACAGATAATTTCAGTAAGAAAAAAAATCTTCAGACCCTGCTTGCCATACAAGAAGAGACTCTAGAGGAATATTGTGGAGTACACAAATTTAATGACTCCAATGATAGATATTAAAAGTAAAGAAATAATTCTTGCCAGAAGTAAAGTATAGACATTGACAGTTCATACACAGTAATATTCCCTTACATACATATTTAATGCATAAGGGCAGTCTCTTGAGAAGGAAAAACACAAAACTGATAAAAACTGGTCACCTTTAAGGAAAGGCACGAGGTAGAAGAGACTTTTTTTTTTACAGCATACTCTTTTAAACTCTGAGTTTTGAACCATGTGAACATTCTGTTTCTAAAAAATTTTACTTTAAAATGAGTACCTTCCAAGAGCTAGCTAGAAGGTCACTTCAGATCCAGTTTTGAGAAGCACTTCTGGAAAGCACTTATTATCATAAAGGAGGCTAAATACCTTCACTATAAATGTGAATTCTAGATGGATGAGACATAGTCTGATATTTCATGTTAATCACCAAAGACTGGCTGGTTTACTCAGTACCATCTCTAGCTCAACAATCCATTATGCAACATGAAAGCAATAAATCATCCATGTACACTCAACTTCTATTAGTCCTCACTTCAAGAGTTAAAACGCACTTTTCAGCTATGCCAACACCTAAATAACTACTAGAGGTGACTAAAGAAATCTGATATTTAATAGGTCGTAAGTCTCCTATCCCACAGATCCTACTGGGTACCCACAGACAAGGGTTTTTCACTTGGATTTGCATGAGACTTTGCAAATTAAAGACTCTCTATGTTCTTCAGGTTTTTTTTCAGTCTATAAAATAGTGGGATAAAACATCTGAGCTTATCTGTGATGGTAACCGTGATGATAATGTCACAGGCACATTTCAAGAAAATGATACTCTCCAACACAAAATGGTATATACTGCTTGGTAAAATGCCCATTCAAAATGAATCAAAAAGATTATAAGACTCCAGAACATGTCCTCAATTCATTTTATAAATTTAGGCATATTTCCACAAATCTCTAAAAATTCCTAACACCTCCAGAGAGTCCAGATTAAATCAATTTTCTACCCTCCTCTTACTTCTCATTTCCCTCTCCCCTATCTCTTTCATTTGTCTCCCTTCCCCATTTCTTCCTCACACACATTTCAATCCCTCTCTTTCACCTGTCTTTCCATTTCTTCCGTCCCTTCCTCTCCCCTCCTCTTTCTTTTTCCCCCTTGTTTTCTCTCTTGTTACCTTTAATCTGTCTTCCTCTATCTCTCCCTCCTCCCGTTTCTCATCTCTGCCTCTCTCTCTTTCTTAGAATTTATACACTAAGTAAACCATTGTTTAAATAAACTGAAAGAATACCACTACTTCCTGTTAAATTAACTGTTCTAAAAAATATCATAAAGAATTATTGAAATAGTTACCCTGTAGCATTATATAAATCTGCAAGCTGGTATAAGATATCAATTTCTAGTGGGGTGACTTGTCCATAACGTATGGCACTCTGGGCAAATTCCTCTGGAAGAAAAAGAAAATATTTTAAAATCTTGAAAGATTCTTTACAACAAACTTCTGTCATAAGCAACTATTACCTAAAAGCTAAAAGCATTTTAGTATTATTTTAAAAATCTAAGTTCAACTATACAGAAATAACTACAAAAATATGAAAGCTGGCAAAAGATAAAATGTTAAGATGATGAAATGGCAAAACCCAATAAAGATAAATTAACATCAGAGATAAAACTATCTCTTTAGAATCCTCTATCTTATTTGCTTTGGTCTCCAGAATTATAAGATAAAAGAATTGGCTATTCTCCAGTCACCTAAAACATCCTACTACAATTTGGCAAAAGAAGTAGGCTTGCCCATCTTTCTGTGGCAATTCCTTTCTCATACAAACAAGCTGCTGCCACAGTGCCACTGACCTGTTTGACAGACTGGGCCAAGGTTCTTTTCAAATCTGTCAAAGCCACTTTTCCATTACTGACCTCAGCATCCCATTAAATCCACCTGGATTCTTGGAGACCATTATGGCCCAAGTGAAGCATACACACATGGTAACATACTCTCTAGATCTGGCTTCAGAGTAGTAAACTTAGATCAACCTCATGCCCTAGATAAAGAAAAGTCAAAGTGCTGAGATTAAAATCAATACACATATTTTAAAAAATCTTACCCTTTGTGACTTCAACATCTTTCCTTGTGCCAGCTAGAGTGCTATATATCTTACGAACAAGCTCCATGTTATTCAGCAAGGAGTTAAACGCATTGAAGTATGAGAAGCTAACCTGGTGTGAAATACTTCCTCCAGCTGCCTAGGAAATGACAACACAAAAAGTTAAAACCAAATAAAAACAAAAAAAAACCACACATTTATGGACATTGAACTTTTCTCAAAGAAGATCCAAAGGGGTCTTCATTATTAACAACCAGTCCACAAATACAAGAAGGGTATCGTGCTGAAACAGTGTCAGTGCATTTCATGCCCTCAGGGAAGTCTATGTAATTTAGATTTTAAGGAAGAAAGGAACATCTGGAAGTTGGACTTCATGGTTCATCTACCTATAAGGTCAGAAACAACAAATATAATTATCACAGATCAAAAACAAAGATTATTTAAACAGGATTTTCAAATCTTCAACTATGGAACTCCAGCTAGTTCTGGAGAATCCAAACATCAATGTACACTATAAGGAGCATTTTTAAAACTTGCTTTTTTTCCAAGCACATACACAAAAACCAGTGGTAGCCTTAAAATTTAAGACTATTTCACTATATCAACTTTCCTAATCTTTTCTTTTTTAAGCCCATTGTTGTACTTAAGATACAGAACAGTCTTGCTGGGCTCTGATCCCTACCACAAAAGGTACAATTATTAAAAACTCCAAAAGATGTAGAGAAAATCTAGGGCGGATTTATTTGCTGTAAATGATGTCTTTAGTGGAACAGCACTAAAAAGGTTCTCTCATGTCTGCAGAAGGATGGGGGGCAATGTGGCCTTCATTACTTCTGCAGGGTGAGGAGGTAATTTCTCTGCCATTGGACATAAACTCAAAAGAGAGTATTTTTCATAGTTTGCAAAAGCCTAATTTCTAAGCCAAGAGTCATAAAACCCATGATTAAAAACCTTCTCTATTAAAAACTCAAAATACTTACAGAAATAACAGTGTGACAACCTTAATCATAAAAGTCTATTAAAAAAGTATAGGTAATGATGGGCAAATGTTCCCACTCCCCAGCAATCCCTCACAAACTTGTGTTAACCCAAATATATATGATATTTATACTAGCCTGAATTTGGATACCAACGAACCAAAAGGAAGACAAATTATTTAATACATTCCTCTGGGAATTGAAATGGCACTTGGTAAGTTGAGGCCATAACAGGTCTATCTAACTCAACTGGAAAAGATTAAAAGGGTCCCCTCACCCAAAGGCACTGAGTCCTTTCTAGTATTTTCTTTCCTTCTTCCCTCCCTCTCTCCCTTTCTGTCCTTCCTTCCTTCTTTCATTTTTTTGGCTGGGGCATGAGGTGAGGGTAGGCGAGTGGGAGATGGGTGTCAAGGAGGTGAAATGTGTAGGAGAAAGTGACATGGTCCATGTTCAAATTCACTGAAGAAAAAGAACAGAAGTTGATCTTTCTACCCTGTCTAAATCAGGGATAATGATCTTCAGCTGAAACAACAAAAGCACTCACTGGCTTCCCTCCATTTAAAACAAGCAGCAATCAAAAACTTATACATAAGTACAACACATGAACAAGAAAACTGGTAAGTGAGGAAGGTTTCACCACTCTTTGTGAGGAAGTGGATGACATCAGTTTGCTATTGGTCCAGATGATTTACTTTTTAGAGATTAGCAGTTTAAAGAACAAAAAACTGTCTGGTCCATGCAGACTGAATGCACAGGTGAAGGAGGCAGAGAGAGGAGTGAGCCACAGAGGTTGACGCCCACATATTTCCTCCATACCTTCTCCCACAGCCATGGTTATTAAAACAGTGTAGAGGCCAGTGATGATCCCTCTAGCAAACAGCACCCTGCAGACAACAAAGGAAGAAGCCATCCGTATAGCAAGGCTTTGGGAGGCTTTGGGAGCCTGGTGGGATGGAAAGAGGCCAAAGGTGAAGGCAGTAGTGTCTGGGAGAAGTACTGCCCACTGGAAAAAGTAATTGCACACCCTTGTCTACAAACCCCCTTGTTTTTTTAGGTGGATTCTGTAAATAAACAATTTGGAAATACATGAGAGCAAGACTGTCACACTGAAAAAAGGCTATGACTTGGGGAAAGACTATTCATTATCACCCCCTACTACCCCACCTCCTTTACACACACCTGTTTACCTTCTACCAACCAAGCATAAGGTTAGAATAGTTGAGAGTCAGACAGGTCCGGGGAGCAATCTAGGACAATGGTTCCAAAGGTTTAAGCAAACAAAGTTGAATTGGTTGCTTTTTACTTACTGAGACTAAGTTCTCCTCCACGAAGGGAGTAAGCATGTGAGACCGAATGGTAACCATGATGTCACTGAAATCCAGACCAGAAATCACGCCACTTTTGTTTTTGTCTTTCAGTGCAAAGGCTTGTCTTGCATGTTCCAACTGTAGCTCCTAGAGGGAAAAGTTAAGAGATGAGGCATTAGACTGATTAAGCACATCCCAAGTGTATGTTTAGAAAAAGATAGCCATCCTTCCCCTACATGCACTTACTACAAAAATGAACAATATACAGCTCTGAATGTACAACAAAATTCATTTCTTTTTAAAAAGCACATATTTTCCTGAAACTGTACTACATTTGCTCCTCAGGAAGAAAAGTGAATCACAACATGTCAATAAAGGAAGGAGAAAAAAACCTTTTTTACATGAAAAGTTTTCAACACTGAAAACAGATAGTGTCTTTTCAGTGTTTTAATTTCAGCCTTTAAAATAAGTAGTAAATCTCCTGCTTGAAGGTGTTCTTGTCATCCAAGAGCAATTTTTGAATTAGTTTCCCTTCATATCCAACGGTTCTGCATTCACAGATTCAACCAACCACAGCTCGAGTTCTTACATGAAAGTTACGAATAACAAACTGCATAACTAGTATCCAGCTGTCACTGTGCGGCTTTGGGCACAGTTACACATGAACTGTAAAACAATCCAGATTTCTGAACTTTTAAACTATTGGGCAGCCAAGCTGTGTAATAAATGATATCAATAAAAAATAATGCAATTTGCCAGCAATACCCTAAGTACTATACAAAAGTCACAATTAGAGCATTGCTGCCCTGAGGACACATGACATAATCCAAATAAATTTGTTATCACACATAGTAATGGTGCTGTTGGATGTCACTTTCACACTATTGCAACTCTGGAAATAATATTTCTATCTAAATATACAAATATTATTCCTAGATAAAATTAAATAATGCAATCTTCATTACCATTTATTTATTAAAGCCTACAAATCAATGCTGCTTTACCCTTTCCTGACATTTAAAATAGCTTTTGATAGAAGTTTCACTATTTTACTGATTAATTATATTTTCCCATATCTCAACAGTAATTCAAAGACATTAAAATTGCCCTGGTAGGCATCTCATTAAATTCATTAGGCTATACACTTTCACATGGCCTTCTGTATTTGTATGACATTTAACAATAAAAGTTTTTTAAATATTTTTTTCTTAGCAGGTTGATAGGTTAGAGACTAGTATACCAAACCTACTAAATCTTTCAATAATCTTAACTTTAAACAAACTCAGTAACATTGTAGAAAACATCTAAACATTTTAGTATCTATCATCAAACATCTAAATATCTGGATTTTCTTCAAAAGACCAATAGAAATAGAGAAACTAAAACTCAACTGGTAAGTATGTATGAAAGATACAAAATAAACAATGAGCATGAGTTTTCTCTTTCCTACTGTTCTCTACTTTTTTTTAATTTCAACTTTATTAAGGTATAATTGACAAAAAACTGCAATATATTTAAAGTATACAACATGAGTTGATATATGTAATATTGTGAAAGAATTCCCACCATTGAGTTAACACACCCATCACGTCACATTTATTTTTTTTCATGTTTGTTTGTTTATTGGTATTTCGGTCTGGTTTTTTTTAAATATTTATTTTAATTCTCATTTTGTATTGATATGTAGTTGATCTACAATATTAGTTTCAGGTGCACAGAAAAGCGATTTAGTTATACATAACTTTTTTTTTTTTTCAGATTCTTTTCCATTACAGCTCATCTTTTTGATGATAACACTTAAGTTCTACTCTCTTAGCCAATTTCAATTACATAAGACGGTACTATCAACTATAGTCACCATGTTATACATTAGATCTTCAGAACTTATTCACCTTAAAACTGAAAGTTCATGCTCTTTTTCCAGCTTCTCCCTATTTCTCCCACCTCTAGCCACTGGCAATCACTATTCTACTGTTTCTATGTGGTCAACTTTTTTTTTTAGATTCTACGTATAAATGATATCATGGAGTGTTTGTCTTTCTCTGTTTGGTTTATTTCACTTAGCGTAATACCCTCCAAGTTCATCCATGTTGTTGCAAATGACAGGATTTGCTTTTTTTTTTTTCAAGTTGAATACTATTCCACTGTATATACGTGCAATAATATATATATACATACATATACACATACCACATTTTCTTTATCCATTCATCTGTCAATGAACACTTAGGTTGTTTCTATACCTTGGTTATTATGATAATGCTGCAATAAACTAAGAGTATAGATATCTCTTTGAGACAATGATTCTGCTTCCTTTGGATATATACCCAGAAGTAGGATTGCTGAATCATGGTAGTTCTGTTTTCAATTTCTTGAGGTTCCTCCATATTGTTTCCCATAGTGGCTGTACCAGTTTACACTTCCATCAACAGTGTAAACAGGTTCCCTTTCATCCACATTTTTGACAGCATCTGTTGTCTCTAGTCTTTCTGATAACAGACATCCTAACAAGTATGAAGTGATATTTCATTGTGGTTTTGATTTACATTTCCCTGATGGCTAGTAGTGCTTAAAAACTTTTCATGTACCTGTTGACCATCTCTATGTCTTCTTCAGAAAAATGTCTATTCATATCCCTTGCTCATTTTTTAATTTGGTTATTTAGGGGCTGGGGGGTTGTTTTGGGGTTTGTTTGGGTTTTTTATTTTCTACTGAGTTGAATGAGTTTCTTGTGTATTTTGGATGTTAACCTCTTATCAGATACGTACTTTGTAAATATTTTCTCCTATTCCATAGCTTGCTTTTTCATTTTGTTGATGGCTTCCTTTGCTGTGCAGCTTTTCAGTTTTATGTAGTCCTACTTGTTTATTTTCGTTTTTGTTGCCTTTGCTTTTGGTGTCAAATTCAAAAGATCATTGCCAAAATTGATGTATAATTTCTTCTAGGTTATCTCATTTGTTAGTATATAACTGTTTATAGTAATTTCTTATGATCTTTATCAGCTATAATATCTTCTTTCTTTAACATTTTTTCTTTTTTGGCAGGGTGGAGGTAATTAGATTTACTATTCATTTATTTATTAAGGAGGTACTGGGGATTGAACCCAGGTCCTCATGCATACCAAGCATGCACTCTACCATTTGAGCTATACCCTCCCCCCTTGTCTTCTCTTTCATTTCTGATTTTGAGTCTTCTTTTTTCTTAGTCTAGCTAAATGTCTGTCAATCTTATCTTTTAAAAAAACAGTTCTTGGTTTCAATGATCTCTTCTATTGTCTTTCTAGTCTCTATTTCATTTATTCCTGCTTTGATCTTTGTTATTTCCTTCCTTCTACTGACTTTGGGCTTAGTTTATTCTTTTTCTAGTTCCTTGAGGTATAAAGGTAGGTTATTTGAGATTTTTCTTTTTTCTTAATGTATAAAATTACCTCTTAGAACTGCTTTTGCTATATACTGTCAGTTTTGGTATGCTGTGTTTCCATTCTCATTTGTCTCAACATATTTTTTGATTTTCCTTTTGATTTCTTCTATGAACCACTGTTTATTTAGGAGCATGTTGTTCAATCTCAAGTTTGTAGATTTTCTCCTCTTCTACTTCAGTCATTCTTCCTAACTCACTCCATCTTTCTATCACCTCAGCTCCAACTACATCACCCTTCAAATGAAGCAGGACTTTTTTACCTTTATTTCACTCTTAAAATATGATTGAAAGTGTTTCTCATGAAAGTATATTCCTGAGCCGCATCAGAAGCAGACATAGGTCCACTTCCTATCTTACATAGGTTCTCCCTTCCTCACTTCTCCTTTTTTCCTCCTATTTATGTTTTTGTTATGCCTGGTCTTCTCCATGCATATACCTTAGCCTCTAAGAAATATCCAGTGGAAACCATGGGCTTATTAATGACACTCAGCACTGAAGAAAATGTGCACCTTTATATTAAAGACAAAGCAGAATCCTCATTTCAAGAGTAATGTTAGAAGAATACATTTTCTATTTTCTATTAGGTCAACAGTTGAAGGACTCTTATGTAACTTTTAAAGATATATATTTAAGTACCAAGATGAAACTATAGAGCATATGGGACTGGCTTCCAAATGATCCAGCAGGGGACAGAGTGGAGTATAGACAAAAAAAAGACTGGCCAACAGTTAATAATTGTTCATACAGGTTGATGGGTACATGGAGATTCATTACACTATTCTATTTTCAAATATATTTGAAGTCTTTCAAAATAAAAAGTTTAAAAAATTAAAATTAAGGACTTCAAAATGAGAAGCAAAACAAAGGGGAAAAGTTCCACATATAAAGCTCTCCATTTATGTAATAATCAAAATATCAGGGTAGAATAGTTACTGTGATTACATTAATGAAGAAACAATACTCTGGACTTATAAAAGATAAAATAACACTATTCTAAAAAGATAAAATAATATAATAAGTAAAGGATAAAATAAATCTGCTTCTGGATTGAAAGGGTGAGAAAGAGAACTGAGGGAAAGGGTAATGCTAGAAATGCATTTCATTTAACTATATGATGAAAATAGCAGAGCTTCAGAAATGTGGCTTTGGATGAGACTGAACTAGCACATTTAGCTCCACTGTCTTCCAAAACTCTGCTCTTCACTAAAATCACAGTAAAGAACTAAAAACAAAACAAAACAGAAACCCAAGAACAAAGAGAACAGAAAAGAAGACAGAAACTACATTTTTAAGATTAGAGAGCAAAAGGGCAAGGGACAACTGGCTTACCAGGCCCAAGAAAACTAGAAGTGAAGAAAGCAAAAAAGCAATACAACATACATAACAGAACCCCCAAAGACTCAGGAATTGGCTGTACTAGTCCCCTTAGAAGTGATAGTGAAGGTGGAGCTGAAAACAGGAGCCTTAGATGGAAATCTGTTTAAAACCAGTTAGTTGCCTGCCGTACTCCACCATAGCCAGGCCTTTGTCCCTTTCCAAACATGGCAGAGGACTAGGTGAGTTTAACAGAGGATCTCTGGACTAGTGGAGACCAGGAATAATTGAAAAGAGGTAATTAAATCAAAGTCCATCTCCTTACTAAATGTTGAGACCTCCAACCCTCTTGACATACTCAACAGTATCAAAAGCCAAATCTAATACTCCAGATGGGAGGCTAGATGATTATTCTAATTCCCCAATCCAAAATAAAAGACCTGAACATACAGATATTAGAGAGTCCCCAATAAAACAGCCTAGCCAGAGAACTTTAGTGTAAGGTCCAGCTAGTAAGTTCTGCCATGAACTCAAAGCTCCCAATAAGCCTCAAACTTAATTTTAAATAGGAGCAGAAGACCAAGAACAATCAGACATATAAGAAGAGTTACTAACATGAAAAACAGAGACCCAAACAAAGAAAAAGAAAGTAACTGGCAGGAAACAGACACTTTGCTGGGAAAAAATGAAAAAACAAAAACAAACAAAAAACCCTGCCTTTAATATCTTTGGAGAAGTGAGAGAAAACAATACATCCATGAGAGTATGCTATTTTTGAAAGGAATATTTTAAAAACCAAAAAGAGCTCCTGAAAATAAGAAATATAACAAAAATAAAAAACTTAATAGAAGGTTCAGAAGAAAAATAGAGAAATGAAAACTAAAGGATCATACATTTAATATATTTACTAGCTCTAGACAGGAAGAAAATAGAAGAAAAAATCCTAAGAATATTTTCAAGAATTGAAGGGCATAAACTTTCAAATTAAAAGAACCCACTGAATGCCCAGCATAATAAACTCACACCAAGGAATATTCTGAAATTTCAAAACACTGAAGAAAAGAAAAAAATCTTAAAAGATTTGATAACAGGTATTCAAACAAATACATGTACACTACTGATCACAGCAGCACTATTCATAATAGCCAAAAGGCAAGAACACAAGTATCCATCAACTAATGAATGGATAGATAAATATGGTATAGCCATACAATAGAATACTATTCAGCCATAAAAAGGAAAGTACAAATGCAGGCTACACATAGATATTCTTTGAAAACTCTATGCTAAACAAGAAAAAGCCAGACACAGAAAGTCATATGGTATAATTCCATTTATATGAAATATCCAGAATAGATAAATCCACAGAGACAGTAAATTGGTGGTGGTCAGGGGCTGAGGAGAAGCAAAAATGGGGTGTGACTGCTTAATCAGTACAGGTTTTCTTTTGGGGAAATGAAAAGGTTTTGGAACTAGATAGAGATGGTGGTTGCACAACACTGTGAATGTACTAAATGCCACTAAATTGTGTACTTACACATGGTTAATTGTATGTTAAGTGAATTTTACCTCAATTTTTTTTATAAATAAAGAAAGGTCCTGGATTGCTCCAAGAGGATGAAACTGATAGAATACCCGCTGAATTTTAAACATATTAAAATAAGATTTTAATAATGAAGGCAAAATTTGAGACTGAATTAGTATTAATACACTGAAAACGAAAAAAGAAAAACTAGCATCTCTAAGAAAAGTAATCATTTTATTTATGCATGGTGTTTACAAAATTGTGGCAATTCAAATATGATTACTGATCTAAGCAGAACCATGACATAATTATATGGAGGGTGAGGACAGAAAATGTCCAAGTCTGTAGTATGAGGAAAAGGTGAAAGAGCGAGCTCTTAATCTCCCACAGCTTGAGTTAAATGAAAAATATCAAAGAATGAAAAATTAAAAAGTAGAAGTGCCAACACAAGTTTATTACTGAAAGTTGTGAAAACAAACTCTGAAAGAAGCAATGATAAGAATTTAAAGAAGCTGTCTCTGGGAGTGGGAAATAAAAAACGGGACTGAAATACCACAGAAGATTGCTATTTTTTGTAATAAACCAAATAAAATTAAAAGGAAGGAGGTGATAGTGTAAAGGCATACATTTATACCAGTTACAAAAAACAATCTCACCTGAAGAAACTGTGTGAATTCTGTGTAGTTAAGATGCTTCTTCCGATTATGCCCGAAATGCAGCCGAATAAACTCACAGTCCCAGTTAAAAGGGATATGATGATGAATAATAGTCTGTCCAAAAATTTCTTTGACATTTTCTTAAAAGGGAAAACAAAAACAAATAAATTACATCTGGAATAAGTAGTTTAGTCCACTGCAATGTTCCTACAGAAAGAAATTAAGAGAAATTTTAAAAGTCAATATTATCTGCTTCTATTAAGATTAGCTGCAAAATTTTTTGTGCCCAGAAACCCATGCACAGGAACACAATTAATACAAAATATAATTTTACAGTTAAGATTGTGTACCATTAAATGTAAGGCCATGAGATTCTTAATTTCTCTTGATTTAATTTTAATTAGGAAGTGATTTATATCTTGCACTATAAATGGCTGCTACTTTGCATTCTAGTATAAAATCAATAGTGTTTTCCCGGTTCCTCAAGGAGTCGAATTAAGCCCTTTATCAGAAGCATGAATATCTAAATTACAGTATAATGCAATATTTGTCATACTAAGTATGGCTTGATTGAGGCTTGATTATTACATTCACACTAGCCTGAATATGTCTATTGAAGATAGGTATAAGAAATACTACCAAAAGCATATCATTAGCTCAGCAGCAAGCACCTTATTAAAAGCTTCTGATATTGTCAAAAATATGGTCTTGACACAAAGCTTCAAAATCCCCATAAAAACCATGATTATTAGTCTCAACTATTAAAATATTTTAAGATCAGTGAAATTAGTGATTCACTTTTAAATAAAGGACTAAACACAGTATACTAACTTTTAGATAGGAACCAGTCACACTGTGTAATATACAACCAAAACCCTCTGACAGCTTGTCTTCATGCACTAATAATGTCATTCACTTTCTTACACAGTTCTACACTTACTATGAAAGTCAATTCACAAATGACTGGTACTTTAACAAGCATAGACTGGATAGACTAATTTAGAAGCTCATGCCAAAAAAAAAAAAAATCATTAACAAAGTTAAGAAAGCAGGAAGCCTGTTTTACTAATGTCTTAAGAAAATTATTTTCAAATTTAAGCCAATTATATTAGTGAAAGGGTTTTACCATCTATAGCTATCAATTATACTAAATAATTAGTAAATATAAGCTTAATGTTTTAAAATCTCCAACTATGTTATTTTCTCTAATTTCTGCAAATGCTTTGAATATAGATTTCATATTGTAAATGGTTTAATGGATTCCCTTTAGTTTTATATACCTTTTTTAGTTGTTGATAAAAGCACTGCTATGGTGGGGGGTGGGGAAAGCATAAGAATCCTGCACTGGATATCCTACCAGTCTGGACTCAACATGACAGCTCTGAGTAGGTCACAGTAATCAGTAATTGGAAGAAGGCATTGGATGTCACTGGGGAGATGGGATTCTCATCTTTTCTTTCAAATGGAATGTAGCATTTATTTCTTGCCTAAGTAGCAAAAGTATTTGAGTTTTCAAATCATATCAATTATTTTCACCTTCCATAAACACAAATTAAATATATCAATTTTTGTTTCTAATAGCAAAGAACTCAGTAGCAATTTATGGGACTCTAACCAACACAAAGGATTACCCTTAAATCTATACGAAACTTCAGCAAGTTGTAAAATATGTTAAGGTTTTCAATATAATTAAAATAATACGGGCTGTAAAAAAAATATTTAGAGTTAAAAATATTATGGCAACTTAGCAAAGATTTTTTTAGGACCCTAAATTAATTAGCTGCTTCCATTTCCAAATTAATTAATTTGATTTCTTATTTTTAAAGTCTAACAAAGTGTTAATCTAAGGGAATATGAAGAAATTAATGGAAAGCATATTAAGATAACTTAAATTACTATATATATTTGAGTAATATTAAGATAAATTATCTAAGGGAATAAGTTATTTTATAACCTTTATTGTAAAGGCCACAACTTCCCAAACTTAACTATTTGATAAGAAGTATATATATATAGTATACTTATATATATATATATATATATAGCTACCTAAATAAGTTTTATATAATAGTGGAATAAAACTGAATTCTCTTTTTATGATTGGAAAATATCAGAATTTCAAATGTGAAACTTTATCAAATAAAGCCAAAGATTCAATAGCTTTCAAACTTACTAAAATTTAACTATGAAAATTATTTTCTATTATCACAACAAGAATATTTATAAACCAAAATTACAATGTATAATTTATATTCAGAAAAACAGCTCTAAGATAAAAACTTTTAACTAAAATCCTATTTTGTAAACTTCCTAGCAACCTCTAAATAAGATCTTACAATACCTTTGAAACAATTATAATGATAGCTTAAATTACTCATACTAATTTCCCCAAATATAGAAGTGTCATTTTCCATGAGTATTTGTTTGAACATTTCCCATTGCTCCCAAAGTGGTCAATTGACAGTTTTGTATATGGTTTTATTATGACCATTATTATGTGCTGCGGTTAATTAACTACCCCCAGACACTTTTAATTATTTTAGCCATGTCCCAGGCTACAAAATTTCAAACCTACTTTGGCACCTCTTGATGTATCCCACTTCCCTTCTGTTATTATTTCCACTACCAACTGCCTAAGGCTAAATCAGGAAGCTTACAGAAATAATTAGTATGACTACTGTTTTGAAGTCAAATTCATAATTACCACTTTACTTTTACCAGGATATACTTAACAACAACAACAAAAAAAAGTGTACAGAAGCTCCGGAACTAGAGCTTATACTTGTGTGAGGCAATAGCCCAAAGAGCTGATGTTCTTCTAATCTTACCCGGTTTTATCAGGTTCTGCATGACATGAAAGGGAACACCAATGATCTCAAATATCCTCAATATATCTAACTGAAACTACATAGCAAGTTTCCCCCCAGAGAGAATCCCGTCTTTCCAGTGGCAAACAAGGGTCTTTAGCTCTCCAAGGAGTGCTAATTCAGTGGCCACTGTTCTGGCCTGGATGAAAGGGATATGACAGTCACATCTTATTGGCAGCAAGATCTGATCTAGTGTTTTATACTAGGTTGGCACTGTAAGGGAAATAGGAATCCATTCGTTTTCTGACATATGGAAAACAATAGACCACTTTTTCACTTCCTGCTTATGAAAGAGATGGTTTATAATTCCTTTGAAAAGGGATTCGGGGCCAGATACAAAAGTAGCCTGTCATTATGTTCTCTTTACTTAAAGGAGAGGAGCACAATGACTTGTCAGGAGGGCAGATAATGGTGACAACTGTGATAAGGTAAAAATGTTCACAGACAAATAACATTAGTCACTTTAGCTGTATCAGTCACTTATGATGATTGGACTAGATGAAATATACCCCGAAGCATATATATTATGTAAATATGTCTTAACAGAGGTTTTAATTTCCCCAGCAGCCCACGCTGTGTCTCCCCATCTCATCCACCCTCATCCCTCCCCTGGTCCTTATGGGAGCTTCCTACTGGTCTTGTTCACCTTTCTGCAGTACAAAATTACCTCTGACCGGGGCTGGCACTCTTCTCCAAGACTGCCGCCATGCCTGCTCCATGAATGAGCCTGGAAGGAGCTGCTGTACCAACGGTGTGGCCAGAGAACTCCTCCTGTAGGTATACAAGCCATCAGCCCTGTGACACAGCCCACCTACCATCAGCCCAACGACATCCTGATTCCAAGGATTCCAGCCCAGCAGGAGCCACTGCTTCCAGCTTACAGGCTTGAGACCAAACATTTTTACTGTCAGGGAAAAAAAGGTCCTCAATAACTGAATTTCACCTGCACGGTTCTTAAAGTGAAGTCAGAGAGGCTTGTAGAAGGACTCTCACCACGAACAATGAAAATCCTTGCATATAACTGAACAAAAACAATGGCAAGACTTGTGGAAGTAGAGTTTCTCAGTGAAGGAAAACTTGGGGGGAAAGAAGAGGAACAACTAAGAGACCAAAAAAGAAAACAAAGGAAAACAAACAACAACAACAAAAAGATCAACAACAGGAACTTATAGAAGTTGTCCCAGCCAACACAGCAAATCAGGCCAGACTTCTAGGTTCTACTTCCAGGTGGGTCATTAGTTTCCTGTGTGACCTCCTCTGTTTTCCAGAGGGAAAGTATTTCTATTAACCCTTTACCTACCTCCAAAAGGGACTACTGTACAATCAGTCAAGAGAGTAGTCCTGCTGCCAAATATCTGTAAAGGTCCATTTCTCAGGAAAGATAAGTTTACATTTAAAGAGCGTCTATTACTATAGAAGCTAGATGCTTCAACAGTCTATCACCAAATGGCATAAAAACAAAGTAACACCATGTCCTCTTTTTACCTCAAACCCTAAGCTACTCTAATAGCTTTGAGTATTAACATGACCTCTGCAATATCTGAAAGGAGTCTCACAAAATCTTCCTGATTTAATTTGAACACCCAAGTGAAGCTCTAATTCTTACAAAATTAAACTAGGTATTTATCATTAGAATTTCACATTATTCCATGTCTATACCTTTGTTTCCACTGAGAGAGAATATGACATTTTTTATATCTAGACTTACATCTCCTGAATCTTTTAACAAAAGCAGTGGTCATGCCTAGAACATCCCAATCTATTATTCCCTTTAGGGAAAAAGAGTTTATTTTAGAGGCGCATATGGAACACATTTTTATTTGTGATACATAATGATGGTCAAACACAGTACAAGATCAAAAGGAATCTTTACTTTTTGAGGGTTCCACAATCAAGGGGTAAAGATGTGCTCTGGAAAAGTTTCCTTCAGAGTTCCCATTCTCGGGCAAACACTTTCAAACACATGTTGATGAGATTTTTAATAGAAAATTTAGAATATATAATATGTTTTATATTCATTTATTAGTTAACAGATAAGTGTGTTTGTTTGTTTTTTTTTTAGAATGATTACATCCTTGTTAAAGCAATAAGCTTTTTTTTTTTTTTAAATTGGGACAAAGGCATGACAACTATTGACAACACAATGTAGAATAGCTGGTTATCTAGGTTACCTCAACCTAATTCTGTTGAGCAGAATATCCAGTATACTAGTGAACAACAGTGAGACCAAGGCAAGTTTATACTATATCTAGCACACACCAGTCATGCAATGGCCCCTACAAGGCTCATGCCACCAGTCAGTAACAGATACACAAGCCATTAAGTAATCATCCACAGCATGCATTAAAAGTTTTATTAAAAGAACACCAAAGAAGAAACAACTAGTGATTTTATTCACTCTTTTAAAAACTCCAGAGCCCTCTCTTTTGAGCTTATACATTCTGAAATGGATTATCAAGGTCTCAATGTAAGTCCTCTCCCCCAGAGCAAAGGCATCTCTAATAAAAAAAAAAAAAAAAAAAAAAACTTGTCCAGCATTCAAGTAAATGTTGTTCAACACTGCTGTTTATATAAACACTTGCAACAATGCACACAATTTAAGTATACAATATGATGTCTACAAAAAGCATTATCTAAAAAAATAAAAGTATAGATAAAAGCAATTTACAAGTATACAGATAACATCATCATCCTAGTCCATGACATATACTGATGGCATAATAGTCCTTCCCCACTCCATTACACCTTGCATCCAATTTTCTCTCCTGCCTTTCTCTCCTGATGTGCACAAGAAAAAACTATACTTTATATAAGCTCCAAACTAAAAAACGTAAGGCAATAAGCAATTCTTTTCATTAAGTGGGTACAAACATGAAAACTGACCTTTATCACAGATCCAAAATCCTATAAATATAAATTCCAAGTTAATTATTTCCTTATGCTGAAATTCTGTAGTCTTGATACAGCCTGAAATGAGTGGGCCTTAGAAATCTTGTTAAATGGCATTTGTAGCAGTCTCAATGCTTTTCTTCTTTTCTTAAAAATATAAAATTAAACTTTCCTTCATTATGATTCTTTTCACTTTAGTTAAGAAATTTTGTCTAAAAATGGAGCATCAAAATTAAGGAGGTAGGACAGGAAGGGGAAATGGTCAAGGTCCCCAGGAAATAGGTGAGCACCAGGAGTACCATCAAGAGAATCATCCAGTTGGCCAGGGACCACAGGAACAATGTTGAAAGGGGGTTCAACCTTATCTTATTCCATAAGAATCTTCCTAGCTCTAGACTATGGAGCAGAAGAGTGAAGGATTCTGGATGGTTTATAAGTTCTTCAGTTCATGCCAGATGCTATAAAAACTAAAACTGATTTGTTCTGCTTTTAATCCTATTTTCTTGAAATTCTAACTCATAAATCATTGAAGGAAAAACAAAAGATCTATAAAATGCTAAAGCTGTAATCTAATAACAAGCTTTCACTTGTATGAAATAATACGGTGTGTATAAATCACTCAGCTACTTCCTACATATTGTAATCTACTGATCAACAATAGCATGAGTCTCTATTGTTAGTCTGTTGGATGAACTGACTTGAGTGACTTATTCTTAAAAATAGAAATTGGAAGTGAAGGGTATAGCTTAGCGGTAGAGTGTGTGTCTAGCATGAACAAGGTCCTGGGTTCAATCCCCAGTTCCTCCATAAAAAAATAAATAAATAAACCTAATTACCCTCCCCACAAAATAATATATAAAAATAGAAATTGGGAAAAGCAATCAAATGGAGGAGATACAAAGAATCATGATACCAAGGTAAAGGGGACAAAGTAAATTAGTATTTGGTTTTGGGAAATCTAATTCATCAACAGTGGGCACATGATAGGTGCACAGGTGCAGTGTCACTGATGCAGATACTTATATAAAGCTATTTGCCAAGCATTTCTGCACCACATTTGGAAGTAGACATATGAGCATGTGTGATACCTAGTGAAAACAGAAAATGCAGCATTTTTAGCAGAATAGGGTTAATACTGAATGACAAAAAGATACAGGTTTTATGCTTTACACTATAAAATCCAGGTGTTTCTAAGGAAAGTCAATATTCTTTAAGAGGCAGAATGGCCAGAGCTTGCTCCAAAGTAGGGAAAATGCCAAGATACTTGCAGAAACCTAAAGAGCTCTGTGTAGGTATTTATTCGGGAAAATCTTCTTACACAGAAGACAACAGGGTCAGTGGGCAGAAGGAAGGAAAAATGCCAAGCTAGAACACACTACAACCACTAAGGTAACAGCAAAGGCACCACTGGTGTTTTCAAATACCTATACTTTCTCACCGTTCTTACAGTAGCAGTGATACTTCTTCCTCCTTTCTTAACTAGAGGGTATTTGTTTTATAACAAACACTACAGAGAATACTCAGCACCGGCTGGCTCAGAGGAAGCCTGATTTTCAAGAGCTTCTCTACCACATATTGATGCCAATTCATATCACAAAAGTGGCTCAAGTCCAGTTTTAGAAGATGAAAAAGTTCTAGATATCTGTTTCATGACGAGGTGAATATACTTAACTGTACACTTACAAATGGTTAAGCTGCTAAGGTTTATGTTTGGTGCTGTTTTACCACACACACACAAATACAAATACAAAAAAAAAAAGGGAAGAGTGCTCCAGGTCCTTGAAAACACTACATTATTTTTATTGAAAAGCCTACTGCAGAAAAAATTAGCTGATATTCTTACTAAGTACATACTAATTTCTGTGAATAAGCCTCTTTAAAAAGCTATACATGGCTACAAATAGAAATCCTAGTTTATATGCTTTGAGACATCCACAGTGTGCTAGATTATGCGCCTATCGAAGGATTCAAATACATTTCTACATCCCATTCAGATGGCAAGGTTAATATTCTAGCCTTGTTTCCTAAAACTGATCATCTAAAATGGGGGTTCAGAGAATGCTAACTATTCTTGCCTTTACTGTCTTCTTCAGTTCCATTCTTGGGTGTGAAAATGACATAGCAGCAATTTTCCAAAGATGCTGAAGAGAAGCTCTGGACTCTCTACCCAAAACTCCCTTAAAAAATGAGATCATTACTCCATGTTGTTCAGTCTATTTCATAAAAAATTTTGCCCAGGCTGGCCCAGAACAAGAAATTTTACACCACCTACTTTAGGAATGTGAAAATGTCAGAGACTCAATGAGCTGAAGCAACAACACTCCTAGATTCCTTAATTTTTTTTTTTTGAAATTTTTGCATTTTTTCTAATGCTTTGAAAAAAAAACCCATTATAATTGCATCTATATAAAGCCTTTTAGGAAATTAATACTTCACTTATTGACTAACTCTTAGATAAGCAACAATCTATATGCAGTTACTAAATCTGGCAATTAAAGACTGAATCAGCCTCACTAACTTCACTTAACTGTATAATCTTTTTTTTTTCTTACCAAATGTCACCTCTCCATTTCCACTCTTGTCAAACAATTGGAAAGCCACCATGAACATGGAATCTGGAGCACATAAAACAGATTCAAATGCCAAAAACTCTTGATAGGAGATCAACCTGGAAAAAAATATAAAATATTATTGGCTGTACCCTGTCTTTACTGTATGATCTGTAGCTCAGGGTAGTGAAATAACTGATAAAGGAAAGTTTCTCTTTATAGAGGCATTCCAGATAATAAAGAAAGAAGGAATGACAGAATTAGAATATTACCCTTTTGTGAACCCCTGACACGTTAATGGACCTGAGCAATAATCAACATCCCCTAAAAGGGAGAAACTAGACCAAAAATAAACTTAACTTGATTGAGTCTCTAGGTCATAGTTCTAAAACTTGGCACTCAATAGTACCATTTTAAGCTGGATAACTCTCTGTCGTGGGGGCCTCCTGTGCACTGTACCATGTTTAGGAGCACCACTGACCTCTACCCACTAGATGCCAATAGCATCCACCACACTGAGAACCACCACTTTAGATATGTGACAATTTACAGAAAACACAAAGGACAAAGGAACATGTTAGTACCACAGAAACACAATCAGCAAGAATACAGACTGTAGGAAACTACAAGGCAAACGTTCCGTAGTTGCCAAAAAATTTTTTAAAAAAACCTTTAAAGACGATAAGGAGGAGAACCTCATTAAAGAGTAACAAAGCAATTAATTACAAGATACAGATCTTATTTGGATTCTAATTCAAGCAGAGTAACAAAAATAATTTTTTTTAGTTTATAAGAAAATCAGGAAATGAAAATACTGATATAACACAAATACTTGATGACATTAAGACATCAATGTTTTTGAGATTTTGTTTTGTTTCTGGTAATTTTTCTTATCTTTCAGAAATACACACTGAGATATTGACAGATGAAATATGTCATCCAGAATTTGCTTCAAAATAATCCGGGGGATGGAGGAGTGGGTGGAGGTATAAATGAAACAAATTTAATATTATTTTAATAATTATTAAAAGTGGGTGATAAGTATCTTGAATTCATTATACTAGTCTCTGTTTTACAAATCTCTGAAAGGTCCATTTTTAAAGGAAAAATCGAAACAAAAAGGACAAAAACTAAAACTTATTTGTGAAATTAGCCAGTGGCCAAAATTACACTGAAATTGCCTTCAATGATTTCATGGACCTGGCAAATGCTTGTTTAGAGACATCTTCCATATTCTCACTGCAAATATTTCTTATCATGTTGTTGCTACTGATAAGTGACTGGTATCCAAGTAACAGTATACATCCAAGTAATTATATACAAATGTGTGTGTGTGTGTGTGTGTGTGTGTGTGTGTGTGTATAAACTACTAAATATATATGAAACACATATACCTTTAATCTTCAAATGGTCTGATTTGGACAATGTACTTACAGTCACCCCATCCAAGGAACAGACCTAATTCTTAATGTAGCTTCTAGGCCCACAGGATCTGATCTCTGCACACCTCCTCCCTGCTCTCTGCACTCCAGCCCACTCATCTGAAGCTCCTAGAACAATCCATGCTCCTTCCACTCAGGGCCATCATTCAGCAATTCATTTTCCTTGGAATAATTGCACTATTTCCAAACTTCTGTCCATTTAATTTCCACCCAGTTTTACACAGCTCAGCTCAAATATCATTTCCTCAAGAGAATCATCTTAGAGCCCCCAGATGACTGCATATCCCCTTCACACCCTTATAGCAATACACTGTACTTCTTTAGTGCCCCTCACAAAATTCTTATTAAAATAATTGTGTAACTCATTGTTTAAAGTCTAATTCCCCGCCAGAAGGTATGCTTTTCAAAGCACAGGCTTGAATCGGGGTAGGAACTCATAACTATTCTTGAATAAACTCCATTTAGAATATGTGACTGTTTAGAGACATATGTTTTCCAATACAGTATTAAGAAAATGACTACATTTTACACTTCATTTTATGCCCTCATTCATCTAAGACATATTTCATATTCAAAATTACATTTTCTATTACTTAAAGCACCTTGAAATATGTTTAGATTACAAAGATTACATTATATCCAAAGCAATGATGAGAAAGGCTTTGTGGTGGTGGTATTCAAGACACTGAAGACTATGTCCTCACGGTGACCATGATGAAGAATCCTTAGTAACATTAGGAGCTTGAGTGTCTAATTAATCCTGGGAGAAACAATCCAAAAATCAAAACTGTTCATTAGGTCACATGTCACAATACACCTTATGCATTATGTATTACTAAAAAATACAGTAAAACTCAAAAGTATGGTTATTAGCACACAAATTTTAGGGTAGTAAAAGCAAATGAAGTAACAATATATCAGGCATCATCATGATTATCCACATACTCCTAAGAAGGAATGATCAATATGTGGTTTTAAACTCTGAACAAAACTAAAGATCAACAGTATGGTATGATCTAAAATACAAGAATGTATAACACAAATACAATAGTGATCCAGGGGAGAAGTTAGGGTAGACCTTTACTTTCTACATTATATAATTCAGAAATGTTTGAAATTTTTATTTTTATAGTGAATAATTAGCATTGTTTCTTCTGCTTATAACAGCAATTTAAAAAATAAATATTAGAAGTAGCTAGACTGATTACAGAGCAGGGGAAATGCATAACATCTTGGTTTTTCCAAAACAAGTCTCAGGAATTAGACATCAAAAATATAATTACCCTGAAGTACAGAATATATAGCTTTAAATCACATTTCATGCTCAGTAGTAAAGCTTTCTGTATGTATGAGGAGAGGTCAAAGACTTTTTCCTTAACTAGCAAATGGTTGGCTGGTAGGCTGAATTTGGCCCACATGTTTTCCTTAGCATGCAAAGCATTAGTTGCCAACATTAGGAAATGATAAGATTTCATGTAAATATCCAGTTTTCTGGTTTCTCTTGATAAACTGCAAGCTTGGGCAATAGGTTTCTAGTTCCAAATAGCACCAGCTTCCTGGAGTCCAGCAGAAGCTGCCTTCTTCAGAGGAACGGGGACTGGTCAGTTATCTATACTGCTCCTGCAGATCAGAGACCCTTGTTGTGTAGGTTTCCAACTATGTAGTCCTTTGTTTAAAATATAAATTCCATGGACTTTATTAAATATCTACATTTTAATCTCCCAGTATATTAAAAAAGGCAAATCATGTATTCATGCAATTTAGTATCAGAAGGACCCTTAGAAAGTCCAAAGACGTTAAGTGATGTGCTCAAAGACATTCAACAATTCGGTGAGCCAAGTCAAAGACTCTCAACTCCTGCCTTCAATTTCAGTGTACACCATCCTGCCCCCAACCCCAAATTTAAAGTTACAGTTGAAAATGAGAAAAGGTATCTAAAGGAAGTAGATCATTATTATAAGAAGGTATTAGGGGAATACTCAGTGTTAAACCCTCAATACGCAAGAGTTACCCTTGTTATATAGAGTGATTTATTTGAAAAAAGAAAAGTCAATTAAGAAACACAAAAGCATCAGCAACTTAAAAATAAGTCACTTTATATTATTCAGACTTAAAAAGGAACGAAATTCTGATACATGCTGCAACATGAATGAATCTTTAAAAACATCATGCTAAGTGAAACAAACCAGATGCAAAAGGGCAAATTATTGTATTATTCCACTGATATGAAGTTCCCAGAACAAACCTATAGAGACAAAAGGTAGAACAGGGGTTACCAGGGGTTGGGTGTTAGGGGAGAATGGGAACTCGTTTCATGAGTATGGCATTTCAGTATGGGAAGAAGGGAAACAGTTCTAGAAGTGAATAGTGGTAAGAGTAGTCCAACAATGTGAATGTACTTAATGTCACTGAACTATTCACTTAAAAATGGTTTAAATGGTAAATTTTATGTTATATATATTTTAATACAGTAGAATATAATGTCACCTGAGGTTACGCAGGTGTACACATTTGTCAAAACTCAGCAAATGTAGCTTTAAGATTTTTATTTTTCCCTGTATGTAAGGAAAAAACTCAAAACAAATACTGAAATACAGTTAATAATATGCATGTTGAAATATTTAAGGAGAATGTATCACAATGTCTGCAATTTACTTTAAAATGTGTAAAAATATAAGATGGATTGACTGATAGAGGGATAGATACCTGAAAAGGAAGTATAGGAAGATGTTAATGGTGGAATATATGTGGTGGATACATGGGTGTTCACTGTAAAATTCTCCCAACTTTCCTGAATGTTTGAAAATTTTCATAATAAAGTATTGGGAGGAAGAGGAGGGAGGTAGGGCACTTAGTCTCTCTGATAAGCTCCTAATCTACTTTTAGCCCACAGGCATTTTCTACCACATTATCGAGTAACAATGCTTTTCAGAAAGCAAGAAATAGTCTTGCTTACGTGCTAACATAAAACAAACATTTTCCAGAACCATTTTTAATGCTCTTTTTTCTTTATCCTGTCATGGATTCCTCTATAGATAAAAAGGCCTTATAAAGACTTCAGCAGAACAAAGGCAAACCACAAGCCACTAAAAGTGGAGTGAAGAAATTACTGCCTACTTCATACTTTATTAGTTTGTTTTCTTTTAATGGGAATGAGGGGGCACCTTCACTTTTTACTCTAACTGCTGTGTGACTTTTTACAAAAAATATGTACTCATTTTAGAACTTTGAAATAATATATTTTATGAAACTGAAGTTTAAAAATTTTTTTGCAAAGTTCCTTTTAGGTTACTGAATGAAAACTAGTAAAATTTTAAAATATTAATGTTAATTTTATCATTTTTGTAACAACCAAGATTTCTTCATAAAAGGTTCTTCTATATGCATGTAGAATATTAAAGGAAAACACTTTTAAAAAAGAAAGGAAAACTATTGTTTTCCACACTATAGAACAGAGCCTCCAGATGAAATTCTAACTACAGCTAAATATAGAAATGATGGTTCTAGAAGTTACAGTTTCAAACAAGCACCTGTATAAATATTTTGGATTAAATCACACAATAATAGTCCCTGAGATCTGCATTTAATGCACAAAATCATTTTGCTTTTCATTATACAGCCAGAACTTCAAAGTTCAAGCCACAATCTCACAAATAATGCTCGGCTAATGGCTTTACTTTTAGACAACCCATCATGCTATTTATATTATATAATGCTACATCTCCATGGCTCTCCATAGCAAGCACCAGTATCAAAACACTCCTGCTTATTTTAGTATCTGTTGGAGGAAAAGGAGGGGGAAGAAGAGAAAGGGGGGCAGTTTACATGCTAAGAAAACATGGAGGATGGGGCAGAGCATAAAAGGGGCATGATGTCGACCACTTCTAAACCTGCTTTTCCCTACGTTTAACTAAAACACTCAAACTTGTTTATGCTAATTCTATTAATTCAGATTTGGTCTGGGGTAATTATAAACAATATTATGCGATGCTATCTCAAGTTATATATCTATAGGACTCATTATCAAAAAATTACAGTAGAACCAAGGAATATCTCTTGGGGATGGAAAAAAAATGTACCACCTGAACTATTTTAACTTTTCACCACTGCCCTGGGTAAAGGGGTGTGAAAAAGAACAATGGAGAAAAGATAACTTTTTTAAGGGATTACAAGAAAAATGGACTAAAAATTAAGAGAACTAATCTTGTGTTACTGGGCAAGTCAATCAACCTTGCTGGAGTTCATTTCCTTAAATGTTAAATGAGGAAGGGCTGGCTCCTTGAAATAACTTAAACTTTATAAAAGCCTTTGATTCTCTTTAATTAAAAGTTCTGAAGAAATTTTAATAATGATATTTAACCTTTTTGAAGCTATAGACCCTTTTTGAAAACTTGTGATTTCTTCCCAGAAAAATGCAGACTCATTTTGCATTATCTTTCAGCAAATTCAGGAAACTCTGAAGACCATCCATGAACAGAAGGTTAAGAATCACTGTGTTTCTACAAAATTCCACCTTTCTCTGCTTTTAGAAATAATGTATATGTTTCATAAACATGCATTATATATTTAACAATTTTATGACCTAACTCTACAAATTAGACTTCCCAATCTCAGTCTGACTTATTCCAAAGAGAGAGGGAGAAAAGAAAGTTTAAGAAGTGTCTAAAATTTGAGGTAGAACAGATTTACCTTTTAAAAAGAGAAACAAGTTAGTTTGTTTTTAAGTAAACACTATTCAACACTGTTTGACTCTTTACTAGCCAAAACTCATTTTTGATCTTTTCTACTCTGGCAAGACTTGATTCCACTTGACCACGCTTTGACAACACAGCTGACTGGAAGAACCACATGAAGTTCCAAATAAGATACACTATTGAGATGGACCAGAGCAGTCAGTCACAAAAGGAAGCATTTGAAAAGATATGGATACTCTGAAAGCAAGTCTCAGACCAAATTAATGACAATAAATACTCTGAAAGTTTCTGAAAGAGCTTTAATAATTCTGAAGAAGGAATTCTGATTAGATATAATTAATTTTAAAGTGTCTTACTGCCTAATCAGTATTGAGAGATCCAACGACTGAATAGTCCATAGTAACTTAGCAGCTGATTTGACTTTTTTTTAACAGACTGGATACAAAATGCATACAAGTTCCCCAATACCTGCCATTGATAAATTACATAAAATCTTTCCAAGACACAAAATACTCATAGTAAATTTCAAGCACTGTGCTAAATTCTATGGGAAAATACAAATGAATACAATAACCCTGGATTCAAAGAACTTAGAAACCAATACTTCAACTTTATTAAAACAGCCTTCTAAACGGATTTCACTGCATCCATGTCTTGTCTTACTTTAAACTACCATTTTTTTGTAAAATCTGATCATATTTGTGGTAATGGAAATAACTTTTGAAGACTCCTTATTGCCTAGTTTTTCACAAAAGCACCTCTACAGGTAGAAGAAAGAAACTGGGCCCTTGGAGGCCTGGGACTATAGCTTAGAACTCACAAAGCAAGGTGCACAAACTGACAAAGTTCATTTATTTTGGATTCATTCTGCTTATCCATGAAATGCAGCTACCTCTAGAACCAGGACATTTCATTGTCTCTGCCACAATGCATATTTAAAGTGGTCAAACTAGATGAAAAAATTCAATAGCTAGTTACATGGTTCTAGTCATCCTTTATCCCTGTAATGAGAGCTGAGGGCTTTGAACTGACCACAGGTGGCATCTCTGACCTTAGTGTTTTTCTAACACTCCAAGAGTTAAAAGGACCAAATACTTGATCATCAGGTATCACGTGCTTCAGAAAGCATAACTGAGTATAACTGAGGTCCTATAGCAAAACCACTAATATGAAAGAGGGTTTATACTATACTGGTTTATAACAACATTCCATTCTCTTCACTATACAGTCATATTTGATTTTAATACAAAAATGCTTTTCCCCCTTGATTTGAGTAAACTGACACTCTAGTAAGATGCACCTTGTAATTTCTGTTACTGCACACACTCATACACTCCTAGGCTAAAAATACCTCCAAGTCTGAGAGTCACAAGCCTACAGGAGACAGTCAAAGCTTGACACACAAGGTCCCACACTGCATTCCAACCACAACTCTGACAATTAACCAAGTAATGCCATAGTCACACCAAAGTACTTATAACACAATCTCCCCACTGTGGGACACAGACATGCACATGCCCCTTGATGTCTCACGTCACTGTTATTCCCTTTCCTCAAATTCTCATATTTGTCCAATCGCCAGTAAGCTCCTTTCTGTCTTGCCAGATTTCACTCAAGCATCATCTCTTCTAAGATGTCTTCCTGACCACCCAAAACAGACTTAACCATGCTTTCTTGGGTGTCCTTTGTATGTTTCATATGCTTCTACTATCGCACCTTATTCCCAAAGTATTAGTTTCTTTTCTTTGTTTACCCATCCTCTTTTTCACTAGGCCAGGAAGCTGATTTGTTTGTATTTCTAATGCCCAACAGAACCTGGCAAATGGTGGTTGTTCAATAAATATTTGTCAGATAAATAAGTGGACAGATAAATGAATAAACACCACTCTCCAAATTCTTCTCTGATTTATTTTTCCTCATAGCAGTTATAACCTCCTAATAATTATAATTTACTTCTAAAGGTTGTTTATTGTTTTTCTGTGGTTTATTCACTGATGGAATTCTAGCACTTAGAACAATGGCTAAAATACAGTAGGTACTCAATATTTATTGAATGAATGAATGAAACACACTTAATTATCTGAAAACCATTCTGTTAGATTACTCAATATAAAATATGGGTTTTGCATACTTTTTTTTTCAAAAAAACAAAAAAGGAAGAAACACTAGTATACTTGATAATAGCAGTAAGTAACAGTTTTTTTAATTTCTAAGAAAAGATACAGTTTATTAACATTAAAATTCCAGATGGTCATGGGTAAACTTATAGTTTTCCTGTTTTTTTTAATAAGATATTGAAAGACATTAGTTTTTTAAAAACATATAAAGGTTCTTACCCATCCTTGGTTTGATCGGCTACTCCTGCCAAGAGCTGCACAATCTTCGGATTGCTATTTGGATCATTATACAGTCCAAGATAGCGCTGGACAAAGTCTTCCGGGGTCATGTAACGTTCTCCATCGACCTCAGTACTGGCATACTAAAAAATAAATAATGTGTACTTAAAATTAAAATTATTCAATGTCATTTTGTAGTCAACACATGTTTTATGAAAAGATAAATTAAAAGCCAGTATCAAAAATCAAAATAAGGATAAGAAATGCAGAATTTTTCCCTGGATAGTCAAGAATTAGACACCCAGAGCCTGATTTAAGAACACTAGTAATGTACTGATACATGTTACAACATGGATGCCCCTTGAATACATCATAAGTTAAGAAACCACACAAAAGGCCATGTACTATATATATGACCTCATTCAAATGGAATGTCCACAACAGGCAAATCCATAGTGTCAGAAAGTAGAAGAGCCGTCACCAGGAGCTGGGAGGAGGAGGAATGGACAGTAACTGCTTTAACAAATAGGGGTTTTTCTTTGGGGGTGATGAAAATGTTCTGGAATTAGATAGTGGTGATAGCCACACAACATTGTGAATAAACTAAAAAACACTGACTTGTGTATTTTAAAATGGTGAGTTTTATGTTATGTGACTTTTATCTCAATTAAATTTATGTATATACATATATTCATATGTATATATGAAGAAAAACGAGAAAGATGAAGAAAAATGAAAGGGCAGCCAAGGTGCATAAGACCCAAAAGTGAGAAGATAACATCTGTAGACTCCCAGAGGCTTCTTGCCTACAAGAGTCAGGGGTGGGGGTGGGGACATATCCTGCCAAACCTTAAAAGTGAAATGAATGAAAAAAGCATAACAAACAAGACCTTCCATCACAGGTATTCGTTGTATAAGTTCCAGTAGCTGGAAAAAAAGAAACAAAAAAAATTCTGCCTTTTTTGTCGGTAATTTTAGAGAATAAAATAATAATACCTGCCTATCATATAAATGCCTCACTCAATATTTTAAGGGTTTTATGTACTCTGGCATGACCAAACATGAACAACTAAAGACCTTCTCTTTAGGTTGCAGTTGATCAATTTAGCTACTTTAGTTAACTATCAAAGTAGTAACATAGGAAAACTTCCCAGAATTGAGGACTATAAGGGCTCATCAAGTGCCAAGCACAATAAATTAAACCAAAACAGAAACCCACATCAGGGCCTGGCCCATCATCATAAAATTACAGAACATCAGAATAAAGAGAAAATCTTAAAAGTTTTCTGAGAGAAAAAAACAGGTCATGCATAAAGAATTATGAATCATGGGTATCAGTGTTTCCTCAATAGAAACATTGGAAGCCTGAAGACAATGCAGTAAGGCCTTGAAAATTCTAAGAGAAATGATTTCTAACTTGAGCCAAACTTTCAATCAATTGTAAGATCTGAGAGATCCATGTTCTCAATATTCTATTCTCCCTTTACGTACCCTTTCTCAGGAAACTATAGAACTTGCTCCATTAAAAAAAGAGCATGAACCAAATTAGGGAAAGATGGAGGATCCGGGAAACAGATGAACCAACCCAGTAAAGTAGCCAAGGGAAATCACAGGATAACTGTGCTGCAGGCCTCCAGAGTCCCAGTCCTGGCTGGGGCAACCAGAGGGCTCCAAGAGGGCAAGTCAGTAGAAAAATGGAATGTCAGGTTATCCAAGGCATTTGGCTATGTATAAAATAACACTGGGAAGAGTTTAATGTTTGCTCGAATGTCATCTCCTCAATGAGACCTACTCTTTATCACCCTGTTTAGTATTACCACCCACACCTGTATTTGTATTAGCAATCCCCCATAGTGCTCTGCTTTTTTTTCCGCTTGGCACCTATCACCTTCTAACATACTAAATATTTTACTTCTTTATTATGTTTATTATCTGTCTCCCAACTAGAACGTAAATATCACAGAAGAAGGAATCTTTGTCTAGTTCGTTCACTGATATAGCCCAAGCACCAAGAACAATACGTGGCATGTGATAGGCACTCAGTAAATATCTGCTAATGAATTAGTATTAGGTACACAAATCACTAAGTAAATGAAAAGTGAGGTAATTTTCAACTCTATAAAAAGAGTAATTTATGAATAAGTATTTGTGGTATAAAAATAGGAAATATTATAACATATGATGGCTCAAAATAAAATGTATTTATAGTCATAATAATGTAGATACTAAATATTGATTTAATAACAATTATAAATATACTAAAAAAGAACAGAGGGAGAAAAATGGGAGAGGAAGTAGTATAAAGAAGTTAAATCCCCAACTGCTGTAATAGAAAGTCAATAATGTCTAGAAATAGCAGTATTAGAAATATGAAGGGAAATACCAAAATGAATAGCTAAGAGTTACAATAGGTTGCTTCTGGGAAACTAGATAAGGATGGAAACGATCAGAGCAAAAGATTATTGGTTTGCTTTTGGTTAAGCATTTCAAATGTCCCCATTTGTGAATCTAAACAAGTTACCAGCTCTTTCAATGAGGAGAAAATCAAACTTAAAAAAGTTTCCTTTGTTTTATTCTGAAAAACAACACAGAGGCTATCACAGCAAATGCTCCATCAGCCTGCAGAAGAAGTAACTCAAAGGTGGACATATTTTTACTAGCTAGTACTACCAAAAGCCCCCAAGTAGTATCACCCTTACATAAAGTCATTTCTTAAAGGGTCCTGGGTTTATATCCTGGCTCTAGCACTAAGTTGCAGTGAGTCCTTCAACAAAGCCATTCTCCTCCCAGGCTTCTAGATAATATCACACATCTATAAAATGAAAACTAAATAATCTTTGACATTTCAAAACAATTGGCATGCAAACATAGGATAAACAAAAGTAAACTGTATGGTATTGATACTGAGTGGATTCAACCAATTCTAGTCAGTTGCTTCTTCTCCTCATTCTTCAGTGTATAACATAATCTGATATGTTTACCAGGAGAGGAAAACCACCAGAGTTAAGGACAGGCAGGAGTAGGGAAAGGCACAATGTCAGGGAGACTATTGCAACTGGAAAGAAAGATCAACACAAGGAAGTCTAAAAATAGAATTTAAAGAGGCTGACAAGTGAACCACTAACAAGAATGAGTGCCAAACAAAGGTATGCAAAACATACAGTGGGAACCAAAAAAGACCGATTCATTCTGAGGACAGGCGGGAAGGGGTTGGCAGGAGGAAAAAGAAGGTAACATTCAGAATAAGTATTGAAAATAAAATACAATTTCAATTGCAAATGGAGAGAAAGAGTATTTCAGGCTAAAAAAAAATGAACAAATACAGAAATTAAAAAAAAAAATTTTCTTTTTTGCAGGGAAGCAGAAAGTTAGTTGGAGTAAGAAATGGTAATAAAGAGAGGGTATACAAAGACATGTAGAAGAAAGTGAAGCTGAAAAGGCAGTCTGAGACCAGATAGTGGAAGACCTGGAATGCTAAACTGAATAGTCTGAACCTTCTCCTGTGGACCACAGGATACCACTAAAAATTTTAGGAGAGAAGAGATGATCTGTCCTGTGCTCTGGTAGCAATCTGAAGATGGACTGGAGAAGAGATAAACTGCAGCGGGGCAGGGAGACCAAGTAGTGGCCACTGCAAAGATCCAGGTGAAAGAGATTGAGGCCTGAACCAAGGCAGTGGGAATGAAAATAAAAAAACAATGGGTTCTTTTACCCATTGCTAATGGCTTTTTATTTTATTTATGATTTTAATAATGTTAATTCATGCTATTCAAAATTCAAAAGGATATACAGTGAAGTCTTCCTCCCACCTCTATCCCCTGTCATTCAGTTCCTCACTCCAGAGGCAATCAATTTCTTGTATATCCTTCCATAGATGCTCTGCACATAAACAATTACATACATGAGATATATATATACTAATATATACATACAAGTATATGTATGAATATTATTATCCATTTCTTTTTATACAAATGATGATATACTATTTATATTGTTCTGTACATCTTGATTTTTCAAATTCACTCCTTTAAAAAAGTAATTCAGCAATATATATGTATATATACACAAATATACATATATATCACATATAAAAAATCATAAAAATGCTCATATTCTTTGACAAAGAGACCTGGACCTGACTCCTGTAAAAAAAATTTAAAAGAATTAAGAACTAAATACACAGGGAACTACATTCAATGTCTTCAATATCTTGTAATTACCTTTAACAAAAAATATGAGAAGTATATATTTGTATAACTGAATCACTATGCTGTACACCAGAATCTAACACAACATTGCAAATCAATTGAAAAAAATATATTATACTTCAATTTAAAAAAAGTATTGAGAAAGAAGAATGGGGAAAAAAAGAACTAAATACAAAATAAGAAAATACAAGAGATAGGTTACATTGATCTTTGTTCTCTCTCTTCACAATTGTTTGAGTGTTGTTTTCTTTCTTTCTTTTTTTTAAATTTATTTTTTATTTTTTGTTGGGGGAGGTAATTAGGCTTACTTACTTATTTATTTATTTAGAGGAGGTTCTGGGATTGAACCCAAGACCTTGTGGATGCTAAGCAAGCACTCTACCACGTGAGCTATGCCCTTTCTCTGCTTTCTTTCTTTAATTATCAGGCATTAACTTTCAAAAGAAACAATATGAAAACATTTCAGAATTAGTTATTAACAGAATATGGCAACTAACTGTCCATTTCTTTTTGCCAGAGGTGTCTAATACATAATACTAATATCTGAATTTGATTTCCAGGACTATCACCACTAGACACACACACACACACACACACACACAGAGACACACACACACAAAGTATACTGTACTTACTCAATTACCAGGATTTCACAACATTCTGACTTTAAAGCTATCAGAAAATAGAGAAGCCTTAGCACAAACCACCAAGGACACAGTATCCAACAAGGAAAACAAATGCTTTTGCTGACATGTCTTGAAACAGGCTCTGCCAGTACCTGGGGTTATAAATGATGCCAGAGAATCATTTACCCTGAGGTATTTTGCTAGTGTTTTCCCCAACTCTCCTAGTCTATTTTAACTTGATTTTAACTGAAAGATAAAGTGCATAGCTCAGAGGGAAAAACAGAAATTTTCTCAGCCACAAGGAGTCAGTACTTGACTTCTGCAGGAGACAGTTAACTAATTAACTCATTAAATTAGAGACAATTACTTGGCAATGTCAGTGAGCCTGTTGCCTGAACAGACAAAACCGAAGAGGGAATTTAGAACTGAAACTAGAATCTACCAACGGTCAGTCAAGATTTTAAAACATGTTAGGAACTACATTAACAAAGAAAAGCAGGTACCTCAAAATGGGTGATTCATTTAAACCAAAAGTATCTTTTAAATAAGAACGACCTATTTATTTTAAGTAACTTCATCACTTTTAATGCTTATTTTAATTGACTGGATAATGTTTAAACAGACAACAACAAAAAAAAGGAAACATGGCTTAAAGTAATACATATGGCTAGAAATAAGAAAAGGTTAAATGGCCTTATTGAGACCTTCTCTTTCTGCTAATCAAAGTGACTTGCCTGTACACTAAAAACAGTAAAAAGCAATTTAAAAGAAAGTTTTGGGTCTCTTAGGCTAACACTTACACTAAAAATTTAATATATTAAGTAACTTAGTAGTTTCACAATATCATTCTGTTTTGTTTCTTTCATTTCAAATGCTGAACTAAATGACTTCAAATGAAATTAACCAAATATTATACCCATACTTCAAATAACTTCAGAGTTAATCATTTGCCATTTCAAAGATGTTCCTTAAGCAGTTGTAAATCCCTCTTGGGCAAGAAGTCAAGGACACATGAAAGACATAGACAAGAAGTAGCTGACAGTATATGAACAAAAATAGGTCGTCTATTTTCTTGATTAAACTTTTTCCAACCCTAACTCAAGTATTTTAATGTAAAAATGCACATAGGTTTGACATTTTCTGAAATATTTGAATTTACATTGAGTATAGTTCATATGTGCTTGAAAAAGCCTTGACATTTTGAAGCTTGAGAAAGAAAATGGTTCTTAATGAAAAACTACAATCTTTATACATTTAAACAAAATTATTGCCAATAAAAGATGGTAAAGTTCACATACTGATATATGTGGTGCTTACACTGAACTACCTCTAGCTCCAAAAGAGATCATGTATCTAGAAAGGTTTTGCTTATCAAACCAACAGATCAAGACCTCACTTGACTAAACTGGATAGTAGTAACTCCTTTGCAATTTACCAGATTTAACCTTAAGTAACCTTTAGAATGCATGCAACCTATATTACAGGTTAACTATTAAAACACGCTTTACAAAGAGTTCACACACACTAAATTTCTGTTGAGTAAAGGAAAAAAAAAAAACGGTTAACTTAAAATTCAACGACATGAATGAGCAAATAAACCCAAATAATCTAAATGATATAAATTACCTGTTTAAGTGGTTTAAATTCAAAAAGATTTGGGGGGATGTTTTATATTTTTAAAAGATTTTCCAGAGATTATACAATTAGATTCTGATCTGCTGTGACTATACAGTTGGTTACTTTGAAAATATTATACCACTGTTCCTAGATCAAGGATTTTCTTTCTCAGTATGCACACCAAAACTACAGTAATATATCTAGGAGCCCTACTTGTTAGGCCAAAACTCTGCTTAAATTAAATCTTTCAGGTTATTTTGTATTCATTTTAAAACATTTATCAAGCACCAACCATGTGCTGGGCACTACGCTTGGTACTAGGGATACAAAGATCAAAAAGCATAGTTCCTGCCCTCAAGAGCTCAGAGACAAAGGCATGATGGACACTGAAACTAGGATCAGACAGAACACAGGCTCTAATACCATGCGTCATTAATGAGTAGAGATTTTTTCAGCTAATACATAGCTTCTCTGAGTCTCTTTAACAAGAAATTACAGAAAGATAGATCTTTTTGTAAGGGAAAAAATGAGATCTTGAACACCAAAGTATTTGAAAATTGTAAAGCTAATGCATATTGAAATAGCTATCCTAAAATGCATAGAAACACAGAAAAGCAGAGGTCCTAGTTTCCCTTCTTGCTTATTGAATTTTTCTGCTTTTGCTCATACATGTTGCTGTTCTAACTCCTCACTTTTCTCTAAACCAAGGTTTTCTTGGGGTTGGCTTCCACTAGTCTTGGTTTTACCAGAAAATCAGTCCTGACTGGTCTAGGCAGCTTCATCTCTGCTTATCCAACATGTGGCTGTAATATGAGTCTAAACAAATTGTTCTTCCATGACTTTGTTCCAATTGAGATGAACTGACATTTTCAGATCTTAACATCTTTTCAATTTCAGTAACTCTCAAATGACAATGTCACAAAGTTTGGCAACTACAAGTATCACATAGAGCATTTCCCATATAGAAAAATTCATCACATGAATAATGGAAGAGAAAGACATGTACCAAGGCAAGAGCTGAGCATATAAAGCTAATCCTCTTGCTGTCCTTCATAACTACCACTCTAACTCCTAATGGCAGCCAAATTTAGTCAGGAATGCATGCCCTTTCACTGCACAAGCACTCTATGTAACAAGTAAAGACCACGACAGATCTGACAACCCAAACCCTGTTACAATACATCTATCATAAATAACATTTTAATGAGAAAAAAATTTTTATCAATATGGTCTCATCAATTTTAGCAACTCTATTGAGTCACATTAATTTTTTTAAAACAGACTAATTAGTGACAAAATTTTTCTGATATTTACTAAAATTCACACATGCATTGGGAAAAGGTAGTTTTATACATCTAGTTAGCACTTTCAGTTTCATATTTCACATACACTAGAAATAAAATCTTCTATTTAATTTTGCAAAGAAAATTCTCCAGAAGTCTGCCTCTCTAGCTTGGATTGCTTCCACGAAATACTATTTTCTTTTTGCCTTAGTATGTGTATTTTTACTGTGCATTATGGCAAGCACTAGTATCAGCTACTAAACACTGCAATTTCTAATGGAGCGAGGAGGTACAAGACCTTTGTTAGTCTCTGAAACTACCATAATAAACTAGGTCAACCAAAACAATTTTACCCCTAAAAGTGGCCAAAAACCTTGGAATTAAAATTATGACCCCAGAGAATTCAATAACTGGAACTAGAATGCTTCTCAGGGCAGATTAAGTTGGATAATTAATTTGTATTGTTCTTAAATTAAATACTTCAATCTCTTGGTTTAAGTTACCATAGGAACATACAAGAAGCATATATATTTATAAGCCTGGGCAAATCATGTGCTTGACAATCAAGGTGCAGCTTCCAGGAGTATAGAATGTTTTACTGTTGGTAAGCCTTGATTAAATACCAAGATTTTTGCCATAGAGAAAGAAGGACCTTTATCCTGGTAGGAAGCAGAGATATATCAACCAAATACAATACATGAACCTGGCTTGGATTCTGATTTTAATAAAGCAACTTAAAAAAATGAAACAAGTATGGATATTTCAAAACTGAATGGAAATCCATGTTATTAAGGAAAAAATTTAGGTGTGGTTATTGTATTGTGGTTTGTTTGGTTGGTTTTTCAGAGTCATCATCTTTTAGAGATGGAAACTGAAGTATTTATGGATACAATGATATAATGTTTGGGAATTGCTTCAAAATAATCCAGTGTAGCTGCAATACAGATGAAGCAAAATTAGCCATGATAGTTGGTGAAGCTGAGTGATGGATATTTGGCAATTCATTACACTATTTTCTCTAAACTCATATATGTTTGAAATTTTCCACAATAAAAAAGGCTTTTTAAAAGGCTACAAGAAACAATGAGATGAATATATATGTACTACCATACCTGTATCACCACACAATAGTAAATAAAAAAAGCAAGTTGTATTATAATACATAAGACAAGTTGTATTAAAATACATAAAGCAAGTCTCCTCCATTTACCACATAACCTTGAGCAGGTTGCTTAACCCTTCCAGGGCTCAATTTCCTCATCTATAAAATGGGAATATAAATGTTACCTACTTATAGAGTTGTTCTGAGGATTACATTTGATGATTTGTATAAAACATTTAGACTAGTGCCTAGGACATATCAGTGACTCAGTAAGTAAACAATAGCACAGTTCTAGAAGCCCAATGATGGCCATGGCACTGGTTTCAGTGAACAATGCTTCAGTAATTTCAGCACTACTAAGTAAAAGAGAGCTGGAGAGACCAAGGAGATGATGATTTAAAAAAAAAATTACACACATAAAGAATGAATTACAAGTCTCTCTCTCAGGTCTATGTCTTGATATTTCTTGGTTGGACTACTATTCTTTCTTTGGTTCAGACTGAGCAATTGAAGGTTCAAAACAAAACTGCACACGTCTTCTACAGTCTCTCAGTCTTAGACCATAACTCTACTCAGAACCTACAGACTTGAGAGAAATTACCTCTTACAGTGGTATTTCTGAATGTGGGGATATGTGATTATCTTCAGACACATGTCTCAAAAATGTGAGTAATTAAGTGATTACATATACATAGTCATAAACCCATTAGCCTCTTAGTCACTTTATCGGTCCAGCACAGTTACCTGGGGAACACAAAGGACTCAGATCCTACTCAGGAAAGAAAAGTTCTAATCTCAGAAGAAAAGGAAGGGGACAAACAACCAGGCTTTCTTAGGGTCTCCAAGTGGCAAGCACCATTTACACATTACTTCACTTAATCTTTGTCACATCTCTACATGCTAGGTGCAGTTATCCTTTCATACACAGATGACATAACAGGCTCCAAAAGTGATTTAAACACCTAAGGTCACATAGCAAAAAGGATCAAATAAGGATTCAAATCCAATTTAGACAGAGCCCATGTAGGTTCCAGCTACACTCGGTTGTCTCCTGGGTGAAAAGGATTCAACTAAGGCCCAGCTCAAGATATTTTAAGAATGCTATGGACAGGAGGAAATTAAATTAGAAGAATCAGTCTATTCAAAGCAGTTATCCATGAGAAAGCACAGTAATGTATGAGAAAGCTTACATTTCAATAGGATCTATTTAAATATGATCTATTTAAAATATAAATTGAATCCTTCTACTTCCAAGGTGAAAGACTTTCAGAGGTTTCTATGACACTCAAAAAAAAAAAAAAAAAATCTAAACTCTTCTCCATGGCCCACAAACAAGGCCCTGCTCGATGTGGCTCCTTCAGACTCATCTCTTACTGGCCATTCACCCCCTCACTCACTGATGCTTCAGACACTGGCCTCCTTTCTGTTTGCTGAACATACCAAATCCTATGCACATATAAGTCTTTGCACAAGTGAACCCTCTGTTTGGAATTCTCTCTACCCACCTTTTAGTTCTCAGCCCTAATTATCACTTCCTCAGGGACCCTCACTGACCACCATCTTGAAAAATAATCACTTTTCATTGTTCTGTTTATTTCCTCACTCGACTTAACCACAATCTGCAGTTTTTGTTTGTTTGTTTGTTTTTTAATGTGTGGGCTTTGTTATTGTCTGTCTCATCTTTACCTAGAATGGGAGGTCCTACCTTCACTGAACTCTTCTATCTTATCTACAAACATAGAAACAAGCGTAATGCCTAGACTGCCAGATAGTAGGCAATTAAAAATATATGTATTGGTAGTAGAATATAACATGGCATTTAACAACACTAATTTTCTCATTTTCTCAATTATTTTTCAATCTGTCTTGTTAATCCAAGGATAAAGCCTTCACTATGTTGCTAGTATGCCCTTAATGCCCAAGATTTTTTTTTTTTAATGAGAACTCTATATAGCTTATGGCGAATATTTCATAAACTATAGACAAAGGTTATCATCTTCTATTTCTATATTCTGAAGACGTGAAAACCCTTAATCAGCATGGCTAAGAAAACTATAAATTCCCTCCAGTGTATCTCTTACTGGGCTTCTCTAACTCAAATTATGCTGGGAGGTCCTCTTTTAACTTCAGGTTCTGAATTACTAAGTTCTTACTTTTTAAATTATCCATTTGCTCAAAATTTAAAACACCTACATTAAGACTTTGTTTTTATTTCCCCTGAATTCTTTCCCCAACCAAGCTAAGATTATCCTTCCACACTTTTCTTAATGCCCATTAAATTATACAAATATACATATGTTTAAGTATACATACAACATATATAAAGTGATTTTTAGAAAACTAGAATCGTGCTCTATACACTTCTTTACATCTTTCTTCTCTCACTGATAGTACATTGGAAATCTCTCTAAATCAGCTGCAATAGGCCTAACTCATTCTTTTTATTATCTGCATAATTTTCCATGCTATGGCTATTTCATAATTTTTCTTCCACTCCCCGTTGATAGCATTTGTTTCCCCCTATACTTTTTTTTTGTTTTTGAGGAAAAACTGAGCATTGTAACTAACAGCCCTGTGCATATACATTCTTATGAATATTTTTATTTCTGAGATAAATATCTCAAAAGTAGGACTGTTTGTTTAAATAGGATCTTTTTATTTTAAACCATTGCCAGAATGCTTTCCAAAGAGTCTTTCTTTCCACAAACACGCTATGAAAGCACCTTTTTTCTCCACGTTTGGCCTCAATAGATGCTATCATCTTTTAATACTTGATCTTATTATAACTGTAATTTTGTGGCACACATCCCACACTTTTGAAAACATAGCTCTAAGCCATATTTCAACAGAGTAGAAGAGTCTTCTGCTAAAATCCCTGCTTAATTCCTTACCCAACCCCAGGTTACTGCCAAAAGTAAATAAATAACATAGTATGTAAACAAATATTTACTGAATAAAAAGCTATGTCTTTCAATTAAAAATGCATATGTTATCATAAAAACCATAAGAATCACTCTTTGCTTGACATTAGCAGCATCTTCTACTTACTTTCTAATCTAAAATAAGCAAGATAAAAAAATGCATTTTCAGAATTTTATACGGGATATGATCTTCATTGTTACATTGATGATGAGTAAAAGAACAGGATCAAATATTACTTGAGTTCTACATCGCCATACATTTTTGGTCTAGCATACCTAATGGTACAGTCTCAACACGTGTTACATATACCATACAATACACTGATAAATGAACAATTGAAAGTCTATTAACTAAAAAAAAGAGAGAGAGAGAGATCTTGAAAAATCATTGACTTAAAACAGTTTTTTGATTAACCTACTTGGCCACCAAGCACAGGCCAAACCAGATTAACTCTTCATTTTGAAAATTTGTCAGGCTTATAACAAACAGCCTGTGACATTTCTGTTGTCCTCACCTCACCTCCCTCTTCATGGCTTCTATTGTCTCCTTTTGCTACTATATACTTCTGATGTAGCAAATTTGGGTCATGACAGTGTGTGGGTGAGAGAGGTAAAAGAAGACATAATTCAAGAAATGACAGTTGTAAGGGTAGTAATAGTAAAATCTTAGCCTAACAGCTGGTTGTTATAATTATACCAGTCTAACACATAAGAATTCATTTATTATGCTCCAGTTTTATTAACTTGGGGAGCAGGAAAAAGCAGAATCCTAGTGAATATTATTGTTCTTTTTTTTAACTAACGGAAAATGTAGCTCATCAAAATTTGAGAAACAATGAACAAAGAAAAAATAAACCTATTTCCCTACACTCAGAACAATAATGCTTTACTTCTATGAACTTGCGTACATAATTCCATTACACATAGATATATCAGCCCTATCAACCAGGAATATTTTGCTGTTCACAAAACAATGAGTTTTTGGGCCATACTATTTGTGAGTTTAGAGAGTTAATGCCACAGGTATAAATTTTACAAAAGGGAGATTTCAACTGTATTCTAAAATTCAAAATTAAATCTTCTCTGCAGTCTTCAAGTTGCTCAAATGACCCTGAATTCAAGTGACCTCCAAACCCTACCAAAATTAAATTATACTGGTAACAGAATAATCTAGATTTCAGCCTTTGACTATACCCTTTTTATGAAACTCTGCTTTAAACTCCCATGGGACCAGTCTCCCTAGCTCCTCCTTCTCCTTTCACTTCAGTTGCAGATATCATTTATAAATCAGTCCCTTATTCCTTGTTTTGTCTCTTTTATAATTAACCTCCCTAACTGAAAGATTCATCCACCATCTGTATGAATTTGTATCATCCTGACTTTAACTCATTGGGACACATTTATTTAGCAATCAAACTTTAACTCCTCTCCCCCAAGATTCCCAAAAATAGATGACTTACAAATTAACATCTATGTTAAAAACATCAGATTCACTACTCCTTCCTTTCCTTTCATCTTTAATATAAAATTCAATGGATTCATCCCTTACAAAGTCCCTGGTATTGTCCTTCCTTTTCATTTTCCCAGCCATCAGTCACTCCAGGTCATTACCTCCCACATGAATTATTTCAATAGCCTCTTAGCTGATTGCCCTACCTACTTCCAGTCTCTCCACACTTTATCCAACATACACAAAGAGCTGCCAGAATTCACCACTTAAATTTGCCAACTCGGAAACACACAGGGCCTTCAAACTGTTTCTAATCCAAACTCCTTGGCCAAATGTTCTAGGTAGTCACAGTGCAAAGGTACTTCTTTTCCCATCAGCTAAATAACCAGATTTTTATTTTCTTTAACTTCTTAACAAACTTGGCTGCCATTAGACCCTTACATACCTCTAGGTTTCAAAAAGTCACCCCATTTCAAAAGCCCACAAGTGGTACCATATAAGAGGTTAAGAATATGGGTTCTATAGTTTGATTGGATTCCAGTCTCTACCACTTATGAACTAAGTGACGTTAACCAAGTCATTTAACTTCATCTATTTTCAGGGACAATAACCCTACCTCCTAAGGTTGTTATGAAAATATAATGACCCTTACAGGACCAGGTCAATGCCCAGCACACTGCAGAATGTTCAGTAAGTGATAGCCACTATCATTGTTATTACATGGCCACTCTGACCTAGACAAGCCAATTGACTTGTCTTACCAAAGGCTGTGCATTTGCCTTTACTATTCTTGACTCCCTCAACTACAAACTGCTACAGATGAAATGGGTCTTAAAGAGGAGCTAGCCACATGTTCAAGCCTTGGCTCAATCCTCCCCTTTAATTATTCAATAACTTACTGTCTACTACTAAACTAAATACAAGTGCATATACGGCACACAGCAAATAACCCTCAGCAAATAAGTATCTGTTGGGTAAATATGTTAAGTTGTTAAATGAATACTAGTTAGTATGTGTTTCTGCCTATTATCTCTAAAATATTAACAAAGCACATGCATCTAGAACAAAACCGTTTCTAAACAATGCCCTATAGCTTTAAGTAACTACAGTTTGAAGCATTTCAGACAGAAATTTAAAAATCCAACATGTTATTTGCTAACTGCTCTCACATTGATTCAACTAACTATATTGTATCTTTCTACCTGCTATGCCTTCCCGAAGGTAAGTGTCTACGTTCTATCTGCCCCTCACCAATAATTCTTGGGTAAATGTTTATAGTTGGTGCTAAATGCATAGTTATGAATCCCACAAATTTTCAATATAAAAATACGGACATCATCAAAATAATGTGTAAAAAGGTAAGACTTTAAAGTTTTAAAAAAGCTAGACATAGTCCCAGCTCTCTTTATACTATCATCCTCCCCTGCCCCCAAAAACCAAATCCAAACAGTATCACAAATTTTTTTCCAGAGGATTTTTAAAGCTGAAAAGACTTCAATTTCCATTCCCATATGTCCAGTTGAGTCCCATATGAGAAGACGTAGCCCAGGAAGGTCAGTAAGTAGCCTACAGGCACAACAACCAGATAGAGGCAGGACTAGGAATTGAACCAGGGTTCCTGACATCTAGGTCAGTGCTCTTTCCACTATGTCATGCATCATTTCAACTGACTTCTTCCATGCCTACTTCATCTAGAAAATAAAATTAACTGTATCACATGAACTCACAAAATTGAGTATATGGTATGGTTAATATGGGCATATTTTTGGTTATTTTCAAGAACACTTGTGGAGGAAAAAAGGATTCAAGCCATGTATAGAGGACTTATATTATAATTACTTTTGTTCTGGAAATGATGCCTCCATTTATCAGATTTTATAAAATTTAAGATTCTCATTTTCACTAATTGGTCATCCACGCAGCCTTCTCCCCAACAATAGCTTAAGCAATCCACATGTCTCAGATAAAAATGTTATCTATTCCAGGCTTGATCTGCATATGTTAGAATCCGTTCCTAATATAGAATCATAGACTTCTGGAGTTGGAAGGAACCTTGTAAATCACCTCTCATTTTACAGAGGAAACTAATACCCAGCAGGGACCTTTCCAAGGTCAAAGTTTCTATACAAGAACCAGGTCCAGAAAAGAAAGTTCTTAAAAGATTTCAGAGAAAAACAATACTTCGTGGAACAGTTTAACTTGTCTCCCTTTACATGTACTTCTTAAGTATAATTTCCTATATACACAACTTTTAAAATTTAAAAAAAGAAAGCAAAGCAAAAAACAAAGCCAATTTTTTTAAGTCCACAGCCTAGTGAGTCACTGATTCTAAAAACTTAGCAGAAGTTAAGGTGGATCCTTCTAAGAATCACAGACAGTAACATTTTGTAACAAAACCCCCAAAGCCTACACATATAACATAAACAGAGGGAGAAAAGGCACACATAAATTAAGAATAGCTATAATATTCTTATCTTTGTAACAAATTACATTGAGAATTGCTTATAAGTAGGAAAACTTTACAAACACAAAGCAACTTTCAAGGAAGAAAGAACTGTAACCGTCATACCTATCAAGTGTACAAGAGTATCAATACATTTTGAATTTTTTTTTGATCAAAATGCTTAAAGGAAGCTGGGAATTCTTTTTAGTGGTTTTTTTTTAACATGTCTTAAGTCATGTTAAAAAAAAACCCAATAATTTGAAGAAAATCTTTTATCAAACATTAGTAAGAGAATAAACTATATTGTCTATTGTCATGTTCCTAAGAATATATGAAAATAGAACATTCCTGAAAGTTAAAGCCTGAAAACTACTACACTTAGACCTTTTTCACCCCCAAAGAAAAAGCACACCAGATAAGCTAATTTACCTGTAGGAATATGTTTCTTAACTCATGAGGATCACCTCGCTTGGTTGTCTGCACCTGTAAGAAAAAAAAAAGCCAGTTAATGCTTCACTAGAGATCACGTAATCTCTTCAGATTATAGTTCACAGATGCTAACAATCAATGCTCTTATCTTTTATAAGGGCATTTAGTTAAAAACAAACAGAAAGCACTAACACTGATAACAACTGTCAAACTGGAGAGACACGTGTGAAGAGCCTAAGCTATAGCAAATCTACCAGATAGGTTTCCTCTGGACTGGAAAGGGAAAGCCGTGAGGATCAATCTCTTACTTTACTTCACATCCACTAGCAACACAGACAGCAACCACCCACCTTCAAATCAAGAAGCGAGCAAGAGTAGAAACAACAGGAAAGTTGAAACACCCAAATTAATCGCCTAGCCTACTGGCCTTTCTTCCCAATGGAAAGCAATCCAGAATATAATTATTTCCACGCCCCCCTCTTTCTCCACCCAACTTAAAATAATAAAAGCTGCTACGTTTCCAAATAATTTGGACATCCTGCCACCTGCAGTGCAAATGCCAACCACTGCTCCCCGCTCCAGAGGCCCCAAATTACTCATTACTCTCCCCCTCCCCCACCGCAGCGCACAGATGCCTTAGGTATCCCCGGCTTTACTTGCCACTTCCTCCCACTCCCCTTCTGATGTCCTCCAACTCCGGGCTCATATTCCCGTGTCTCTAGGGCAGGATACTACTCTTCTTTCACCGACCTGAGGTCCTCCCAAGCCCCTCCAACTCACAATCCCTCCTCCTTCCCCTCCCCCAGCCGGGCATCCTCTCCCTCCGGTCCAAGCCCCGCATAGCTCTCTCTGGAGCCCCAGGACACGCTATCAAAGAACCAGGCAAAGAAGTAAATGGGAAGAGGTGAGGGGCTGCAAACAGGGTCCCCAAAATGTCTCTTATGCAATAAAGGTAGCAGCAGAGAGTTAGAGTCACCTTGACCGCCATGCTGTGCTCGGAAGCCGGGGACGAGCGAGTGAACGAGCAGGGCCGAGCTGTCAGGGCGCGCGCGCGCGCCGCCTCCCCGGCCGCGCCCGCCCCCCCGTTCTCGCGCCGCGCGCGTCTCTACGCAAATGAGCCTGGAGCGGGCAGGGCCGAGAGAAGGCCTCGCGCCCCGGCCAGAAAGAGCTGGGCCGCCGCGCCCAGGAGAGGGACTCGCCTCCCAGGGGAAGACTGGAGTCCCAACCCGTGGGATTCCGATGCGCCGTGTGGTTGCCAACAGCTGAGTCGCCGCCAGGAAAGCGCTAGGTTTCTTAAGGCCTCTTAGTGGGTGTGGCTTTGGGCGCCGACTTCAGCCAAAGTCGTTTTCCCCTGAGACTTAAAGGAACACTTGGGGACTAGACTGAGCAAGATTTCGAAGGATCAAAGAACATGTTTTAATAATGTTAATAAATGGATTGATGACCACGGCAAATACTGACAAAAAAACCCAAAAACCACTGGGAATTACTCACTCTGGGGAAAACTTAAGTAAACCTAACTTGAGAAATAGGCCCTTAAATTGACATAGGTTGCATACGCTTAGTATACTTGCGTTCCGTGTACTGTTTATTAGTAGACTCCACATTCTTAATCACCCAAATTCCTTCGTGCAATGAGGTTGAGCACAAACGCCTAGGGGGAAAAATCCGTTTGTCTTCCACAGGGCTGGCACTGAATCCTGGCCCAACTTGCTCTAGATAAACATTTCCGGCCCCACCTAAAGTAGTAGCTCTAGTGTGAACCAAAATGTCTCCAAAGCTGAGTCTTGCCATTATGACTATACTGAGCCCAATATTGAGTCATTCAACAAACATTTGCTGGGTATCTATTATATGCCAGATACAGTCCTGCTTATCAAGACTACAAAATGAATAACATATAGTCCCTACCGTGTAGGAGTTTACATACAGTCAATGCTTCCCCACCATCTCAGACCCTAAGTGAATTTTTTTTTTGCTTGCGTCTTTAAACCAAGCATACTCCCTGTTTGGAAAAACAAAAAACAAAACAAAAAAAACCTCTAAAATTTCTCTTAATCTCAATCTCATTTAGTGCTATAGTCCCTCTCCACCATCTTTTACATTCCAATGTTGAATCTCACAGGAGGCTTCCCTTTTCTCCAGTCTCACTAATCATAATATTTGTGTTAAGTACGGCAAATAGAAATCGTTGGTAAGGAATGATATATTACTAGTACTCCTAAAATGTGCTTTTCCGCCACAGTTGATTTAACTGTCTGCCACCATTACATCTTCCTTAAGTCTTTTAGCAATGTGAATGGACACAAAGATTTACAAATTCATATTTTGTTCTACTAGCACCTTAAGTCCCTAATACTCTACTCTTGTCTTATTTTATGAAGTTTCTCTAAGTAGGTATCTCAAGATGTTTATTTTATGTTACTTTCCAAAGGAAGGATGTCTATTTGTAGCCCAAAGTCTCTCAGTTTGAATAAAAGTACATAAGGGAAAGGAAGGCATCTATGTAAAATGAAGAGATTATTTTCTATTGGAACACATTGTTGTTGACCAAATCCGTAATGTTGGAGTGAAAATTTAGGGTCAGACTGGCCATTCCTAGAGAGGAAAAAAACACTACATTTAAACAGAGCCCACTACAATAATTCATAGGTATAGGTGCCAGGCCACAATAAAAATTACCTTGAATAAAAAGCTGATCTTTGAGCAAGCTCAAGGATTTCACTGGTGCCAATCTAGTTGCAATGGGGATGATATAATAATTTAAAACTGACGCTGCCATATACAGAAGTTAGAAGAGCTCAGCTACCCTAAATAAAAATGAATTTTACTATATTTTCATCCATCCAAATATAACAAACAATAAAATAGAAGTATTAGAAGGATGTACTCTAGGATGAACTAAGTACTGAAAGGAATACAAAAGCATATGAGTTAGATCATCTACCCTGAAAAATTTTGCATTCTGTCATTCTGTTATAATGATTGGCTAATAGTATTATTAGAAGTTAAAACAAATTAAAACTTACTTTTGCCTCAAATGTAGACGATCACGATTGAGGGAAAACTTACAGTTAATGGGATATCAAAAGACAAATGTGTCAAGTAAGGTTTATGATATATTTGGGAAAAGATGGTAGAACTAATTCAAAACTTTTCACAATTTTTAAAAATAAAATGCCAATATAGTAATTTATAACTCTTTAAATTGCAAACTCTATTTGTAAACAAGAAATAATTTTAAAACCGTGGAACAACTATAAGTTGAAAACTTGATAATTAAGAGTCTAAAAAGAATGACATTTCAGAAAGCAAAGTTGGAAGTTAAAGGCTAAGAGACTAGTTGCAAATGTATTGTCACTAACAGTCACTTTTTAGAGTTGGTTTCATGAAAGATTTAATATGTAGCTTGACTGAGGTGGGAATTAAAATCTGTTTGTGAAGTCATTGCCCATGAAAATAATATATTAGCCCTAGATGCAAACATGAAGTATGGGCTTACTAGACTATCCCACAGAAACACGTCTCCAACTCCCAGGCAGCTTACACTGTATTAATTTGAAACCAGCCAGACACTCTGTAGGTGAAAGTTAGAATTATACTAATGCCTAGTGCCCGAATAAACTAAAATGTAGTTATTAAAACAAGAGGCAATTTCCAATGAGCCTGTTCTGCCACAACTCTTGGCCCTCCTTCTACCTTTAGTAACATATTCTTTCTGTTTATCTTCTAGCCTCTTCTGGTTATTTTACTGACATGAGTACATTTTTGTTCCTGTTTCTAGATACAACACAGCTATAATGGATGCCATCTTGCAATTAGTAAATCAAGGTGGTATACAAACATTTAGTAAAGCATTACGATATCACTGACTAATTAAACCAGTAGTGGAGCTCCTCCTAGGTTAAGGGTACATATGCCATCACTATGATGGGGAATAAGCTGGATTTTGTGTCCCCCTCCCCATCAAGATACTCCTTAAAATATGTGAAATAAATAGCATAATGAAATAGATGGCATACACACACAAAGGATATTTGAACATCTGGAATTTTTAAGTGTATGTTGGTTCTGGCCTATACCTAGAATTATAAAATGGTTCTTTATATTTTATTGAAATATTGCAAAACCTACAAATTTTATAAGCTGTACTTTTAGCTCCTTCCTTGCTGAGAATCTATTTGGGGAAATGGCAGGGGGTAGGCCTGGGGGAAGTATGAAGGATTAAGTGTCCAAATTTGAGCAAATTATGTTCTAGTTGGTAGGCTGACCTGGAAATCAATAAATCAGAAATTATTATTTCAATCCAAGCCATTTACAGTTAGACACTAGATAAATGACACATTTTAGGACTTCTCTGTGTTGTATAAGTATTACACTCCCTCTAGGAACATTTGCTCTAATTGAAATAAATTCTCATTTTGGTAGAGAGGGAAGAGTGGCATATCAAAAATCAGATGAAATGGTTGTACTCTTGCAGTTGCATCTTCCTAAACTGCTCTTCACCACAGTCTAAGTCTTATAAATTATGCAGTAGGGATGACAGTAATCTTATTTTTGGACCACAGTCTTCTTTATTCTCTTGTGGAGGCAATAACAACCAGTTTTCTTTTCAATGGATTTGGGGAGGAATTCATGGAATAAGCTGCTCTAGATGTTTAAGGCTATGAGTGCCCTATTACTATATTAGTCATGTACAGCTAGTATTTAGTGGGAAACCTTATGACTAGATAGAGGATTAAACTAGGTGAGCTTTAATGCTTCTTTTAACATTCTAATGTTATGATTTGGAATGACCCAAATTTTAGTTAACATACATTTTTAAGTGCTTGCTTTTGGTACTAAACTTACTCTTGCAGCTACAGAAAATATAGGAAAAATAAATAGTATAATTCCCAAAACATGAAGAATATTTTACTATGGCAACTGCTATTATTTTTTTTTAATGAATAAAGCTAAGAGAATGATACCAAAACCTTTGCATATGACAAAGGCCAAGGCAGATTTAAGTAGTAAAAGGGCAAAAACTCTGTAGTTTGTCACATGTTCCCATTCCAATCAAAAGTATATATATATATATATCTGGCAGAACAAATATCCTGCCCAGTCCCTCAGCTGCCCACTCCTACCCAACCCCTGGGGATTTACTTGGATCTGGTTTTTGCCTCCCTTCTACTTAGAGGTCAATAAAGAAGGATGCTTTGGATATGATCCAAAGTAAAGAAAAACTTTTCACTTTAAAAACTGTGCTGGTAGAAAAGCAAAGGCCCCAGGATATCCAAAGCAAACTTGAAAAAGAACAAAGTTGGAGGACTTACACTATCTGGCTTTAAGATTTACTATAAAGCTAAAGAAATCAATATAGTGTGGTACTGGTGGGCAAAAGGATTGATAAATAGATCAATGGGACAGAATAGAGAGCCCAGAAACAGACACAAAATTACGAAGTCATTTGATTGCTAACAAAGGTACCAAAGCAATCCAGTGGGCAAGGAGTCTTTTCACCAAGTAATGCTAGACTAGCTAGATATCCATGTCAAAAAATAAATAAACTGCAACCTCTACCTCAAAACATATTCTAAAATTAATTTGAGATGAATCATAGACTTAAATGCAAAAGGCAAAATCATAAAGCTTTTAGTAGAAAATATAAAAGAATATCTTCATGTAAAGGTAAAGGTTTTTTAGTCAGGACACAAAAAGTTAACTGTAAATTACGAAATTGATAAATTAGATTTCACTAAAGTTAAAAATTTCTACTTATCAAAAAACAGCATTAAGAAAGTGAATAGAAAAGAAAGAAAGAAAGAAAAAAAGAAAGAAAGAAAGAAAGAAAGAAAGAAAGAAAGAAAGAAAGAAAGAAAGAAAGAAAGAAAGAAAGAAAGAAAGAAAGAAAGAAAGAAAGAAAGAATAGTTGAGTAGGTAAGCCACATCTAGGAGAAAAATTAGCAACCATAAATATATGACAAAGGATTGATATCCAGGATATAAAGATCTCCTAAAACTCAATGATAAATTAGAAACCTAACTTAAAAATGGGCAAAAGACAGGGGGAGGGTATAGCTCAGTGGTAGAGTGTATGCTTAGCATCCACGAGGTCCTGGGTTCAATCCCCAGTATCTCCATTAAAATAAATAAATAACCTAAATAACCCCCCAAGAATGGGCAAAAGACTTGAACACTTCACAAAAGAAGATATACAAACAGCCAATAAGCACATGAAAAACTGTACATAATTAGTCAGCAGGGAAATGCAAATTAAATCACAGTAAAAAGACAGCACTACACACCCACTAGAATGGCTAAAATTAAAAGACTGAAAACACCAGATGCTGACAAGGATGTGGAACAACCAGAACTCTTATGCACTGCAGTGGAAGTGTAAATGGTATAATCCACTTTGGGAAAAGATCTAGCAGGTCATTATAAAACTAAAAATACATCTACACTATGACCCAGCAATTCTACCTTTCAGGATTTACCCAAGAGAAATGAAAATAGGTGCAGATAAAAAGGCTTGTATAAGAATGTTCACAACTGCTTTATTCATAAAAGCCAAAAACTGGAAACATCCCAGTCCTCCATCAGCAGGAGAATGGATAAACAAACTAAGATATATTCACAGAATGGAATACTACTCAGCAATAAAAAGAGCAAACTACTGATACACACAACAACATCGATGAGTCTTAAAAGTATGATGCTAAATGAAAGGCTTACATGGAATCACATAGTACAAAAGAGCATATGCTATATGATTACATTTATGTAAAGTTTTAGAGCAAACAAAACTAATGTATGGTGGTAAAAATAAGAACCATGTTTGTTAGGGAGAGGAACTGACTGGAAAGAAGCATGAAGGAACCATCTGGAGTGATAGTAATAGACTGTGTCTTGCTAGGGGTTAGGTTATAGATGTACGTATTTTCTAAAACTTAGGAAATGTACACTTAAGGTTTATATATTTCATTGTGTATAAACTTTTCCTCAAAAGAAAAAATCTGTGAATAAATATTGAACTCTAGGTAATGACATGAATTATTTAAGGAGAAGAGTACTGGTATATTGAATTTACTTTGAAATCCATAAAAGAAATAAGAAGATTGAGGGATGGCTAGAGATGGATGGATGGATAGATAGATATGTGATATCTAACTGGGGGGTATTTGGGAATTCACTATAAAAATTTTTTCAACTTTTGTATATGTTTGAAATTTTTCATAATAAAACACTGGGGGAAATTGTGCTGGGTTTTGTGATACTAAAGATAGCTATTCAGTTATGTAATTCTGTTGTTTGACTAGAAATTGTAATGGGACTTGCTTCTTAAACACTGACAGGTCTCTGTGCATTGTTGGAGAGTAGGGAAAAGAAACTGAAAGTGCTTGACAAATAACGTATCTCCAGTATAGGCAGCGAAATCTGTGAAAACTATATTGCATTAAGGGAAAAAATGTTTCCCTTAACATGGGTTCAGACAGTAATTATGTATCATTGGGAGTTGTGTGTGTTTCTATATATGTGTTTGTTTGGTCTAATAGTTACCCACAGGAAAACTAGAGGAAGAACATGGAAGTATATTCTATTCTATCAGTAACATACTGACAGAAACCTTGGAAGGTACCAGACTTGGAATCTGAAGCCTGGGCTGAAACTCTCCTACTGAAACACATGTAGGGTATAAATCTAGACTGAGGAACTCAAGATTTTGATGGGAAATATCCTGCAATGGACTGTTGTGTCCTTGGATTGCCCTATTGGAAGAAGGAAAACTCATCCTAGGATGAAATCAACGTCAGCGAGTAAGGAGCTTCAAAAAATGGGAAGGCAAGTTTGTAGTGGGAAATCTAAGGAAAGGACACATTAAGGAAGAAAGAAACACAAATCTCAAGACAAGGAAGCTAGGAACTGGGGTAGGCCCAGGAAGAAACTCCTTCTGAAGAATTGCTGTAAAGGAATAATGTAAATTGATTTGCATAAAATTGTACTGACTAGAAGAACAATCAGGAAATTTAAGTTAGAAAGTGGAGAAACAGCATGAAAGAGTTAGACTTTGAAGAGAGTTAGATCTTGTGTAAAGAGACAAATCAAGGAAAAGTGGGCAGAATTGTGGAATGACTGGTATTCTTTTTTTTTTTTTTTTGGCATTCTTTTGATTGGAAGAGGTCAGAAGCTGAGAACACAGAAGGAACCTGAACAAGAACTGTTAAAGATCTCGAAGTTGTACTCTGCATTTTCCATTCCCAGTAGCCCTGACAATAGGATACCACCTTAAGGTAATAAGGACAATATAATAAGGAAAACTACACGAAAATGAAGTAAGTAGGAATTAAGAGTTGAGTTGTAAGAGGCCTTCACAATGGCACAAGGTCTTTGTGCTTCAAAAGATGTCACAAAGAATAATCAATTTAATGTATAAAAAGAGTTAACTGTAGACTGCACTTCTCAGGAAGCTCCTGGGTAATGCTGACCTGCTGCTTCTTCCCTGACGCCGGTCAAGTCAGAATGGGAAAAAAATCATGAAATAACAGATCTACATGGTCTTGCCTGTATTATCTCTCACTTTCACTGCTTGGAAAGAAGACGGAGGAACAGTCATTGTCTGCTCATCCTGCTCTTCCATCACCCTGGATGGATGGGCTTCCCTGGACTGTTCAGGATGGCGCTGGGTAATAAGCTAGAGAGTTAGCAATTATGTACTTCCTTTAATCATCCCCAACCCTTCGATAAAGCATTCTATGTCAACTAGTTTTGTGTTGATGGTGTGGAAGAAAATTAAGGCTCAGTAATGGGAAGTGTAGCCTTCCTCATATCACCCCTTCACTGAGATTCATGTGGCAGTAGCAGCAACATCTTTTCATCAGAGTGCGGGCTCAGAGTTCTAGGTAGGGAGCCACAACCAAGTGAGCGTAACCCAAGGCATAACTGAGTGATAATGAGGGGACATGGATCACAGAAAAAAACAAAATAGCAGCAGATGAGACAAATCCCTCTATGTTCAAACATACTAGATTACCTTGAAGGGATGGTAGGGCATTTCATCATATAGAATTCTATATGGCTACGAAGTTCTAATGCATCTCTTCGACATGGTATTGGCTTACAATTGATATCCATCAGCAGGAAATATGAAGGGAACATAATTATCCCTCTCTATAAAGATCATACAATGTACTAAGAAGACAAAACATAGGTAAAACCATTAATTAACAAAGCATATGCTTATCTTTGTGGTAAATTTATGCAATACAGATTTAGAAAAAGAAAGAAAGAAATTCAAGCTGGGTGATATACAGAGGGTTTCATGGAAACCTTAATGTGCCATTCCTTGAATTTACAATTTCTCTGTGTTCCTACCATAGTATGTCATTACCCTATCATTCCTCCTTCATCCACACCCTCAGTCCTAACACTTATCTCAATGCTTGACATTAACTGTATAGGTACTAATAAAATGTTTATTGATTATTCCTACCTGGTCACTCTACCATTAGCCATTAGTCCTCTTATATTTCCTAAGACCATTATCAATGCCTTAGTGGCTCAAGCCAGAAAGCCGGGTATCAGACTCTTCCTTACTCCTCATATCCAAATAGCTACCCAGGCCTGTGTTTTCCATCCCTTTCAGTCTTTTTAAAATCTCTTCTCTTGATTATAATAGCCTTCATTATGCCTCCTAATTGCTCTCTAAGCCTCCAGTTCTCCACTTTCTCCTGTCACTAAGCTCAAATCCATTCTCCACAGTGCTGTCAAGTGTTTAATCTAAAACAGATATTAAATTTTGTCATTTCCCCATCCTTTAGTGGCTCTCTACTGACTTCAGCATAAAATCCAAGCTCCTCAGTATGGTGAAGAGTAGAAGCTTGCTGATCTGGCCCCTTCCTCTTACATCTTACTACCATACTTACTCCTTTAGTCACAAGGATTTTTGAGTCTTCATGCTATTTCCTTTGCTAGAAATATTTTACTCCACATTTACTACAATGTGTCTATTTTTCCCCCCACAGTTCAAGAATCTCCTTCTCCAGAAAACAATCCTTAACTTACTTTTTTCACCTGGGGTAGGACCCCCATAATATTTATTACACTGTTTGTATCTACTTCTTTGCTTATTGTCTTTTCCACTGGTGGCTTTCAAACTTTATTGACCCAGACCTATATAGTAAAAAAATATATTTTTTATCACAACCCAGGTCACACTGAAATAAAAATTTCATGAAGCAATATTGAACTTCATCACATGCAATGCACTCTGGTATTTACGATTCTGTACTACTCTATTTCTTCATACTGGTTTGAAGAAATAGAGTTTCTGGTTTCAACATACTGAATAGATTTCATGACTCATACTTTAAAAATTCTGCAATAGACTGTGAACTCACAGATTCTCGAGCATGGCAGATGTTCAATGTTATTAATTAAGAAAAAGATAAATCAAAAATCTCTGTATTCCTAGCAATTGACACAGGGCTAGGTACATAGCTGTGTTCAATAAAGATGCTTGATAAAAGAACAAATTCACACTTCTGGAGCAGACTATCTTTAGGAATCATCATTTTCCGTCCATCATTTCCCTTTTTAAAAATAAGAGTTTCTAGGGGGTGGGTATAGCTCAGCGGTAGAGCACATGCTTAGTGTGCACAAGGTCCTGGGTTCAATTTCCAGTACCTCTGCTAAAAGAAAATAAATAAATACATAAAAATTTTAAAAAGATTAACCACCCCCACCAAAAAAAATTTTTTACAAGATATTACATATAATTTTATATTACAAAACAGACGTATATGTATGACTAAGACATTATGCTGTACACCAGAAATTGACACACTGTAACTGACTATACTTCAATTAAAAATTTTTTTAATTAAAAAAATAAACAGGTACAGAGACAGGCAAAACTGGAGAAGGGATTTTAAAAATTGTTGCATTTGAAGGGCAAAATGAGATAGAGAGGGATGACTGCCAAATGCCAACTGCTAGTTGTCTTCTCAAAAAAGGCGTAGTGTAGTGAAGTCACCAAAGTCAGGATCTGGTTATCAGTTCTGTAGGTGAGAAAGTATCTTGTTTTTTAAAAAATTATATTTTATTGAGTTATAGTCAGTTTACAGTGTTGTGTCAATTTCCAGTGTAGTGCACAATTTTTCAGTCATACACGAACTTACGTATATTCATTGTCACATTCTTTTTCACCATGAGCTACCACAAGATTTTGTATATATTCCCCTGTGCTATACAGCATAAACTTGTTTATCTATTCTATATATACCTGTCAGTATCTACAAATTTCAAAATCCGTCTGTCTCTTCCCACCCCTGTGGTTCCCCCCTGGCAACCACAAGTTTGTATTCTATGTCTATGAGTCTGTTTCTGTTTTATATTTAAGTTCATTTGTCTTCTTTTTTTTTTTTTTAGATTCCATATATGGGGAAACTATCTTCTAAATGCCCCAAAGATCACTTAGGCTAACCAAATTCACAAGATACTGATGAATAGCTAATATTAACTAATATTTATTATTCTTTGCTTTTTTCTTAAACTAATATTTATTATTGAGTACTTAATATGTGTCAGACAATATTTTAAGCGCTTTATATGACTCTATCCTCAAAAAAAAAACCGCTGTGAAGTATGGTTATCTCATGTTATTATCTCCATTTCAAAGATGAGGAAACTGAGACTGAGAATATTAAGCAACTTTTCCAACATTATACAGCTAGTAAGTGGTAATAAAAAGGTTAATAAAAGGATTGTAATTAAAATGTTGTGAAAAATCTCTCAGAAAGTAGAACAATACATAAAGAAAGGGAAGCAAAATATTTAAATATAGAGAACTAATCTATTGAAAGAATTAAGAATGCACGCTGTGTAAGAAGAAGTAGTAAGAGAATCAAGAGCAGTTAAGGTCAGCTGGGAAGCAGAGATAACCAAAATACAGAGCATGATTCATTTCTCTTCTATTCCTACTTCTATCCCCCAATACCAGAGGAGTTAGCCTTGAAAAAGAAAGAGGAAGAAATATCCTAGAATCAGATACTCTCCCTGGTCCAATCTTTGGGGGCCTGAAAACAGACAATGAATGAAAAATTGACTATACTCCCTTCCTCATTTCAGGTCCCCTACGGCTACATGTCTGGCTAGCAATGGAGGAGGTTTTAAAACACCAAAGTTTTAAACTTGGCCAAGCTAGATTTTGAGTAATTTAAAAGACCAGAAAATAATGGAATCTGTCTGGGGGAAAAGGGTATTCAATACAGCACAATGGGAGCAGTGACTAGAGAAAAATTAAACATTTTATGTTTATACCCGCACCAAGCTCAGATTCCTTAGTAACTTGGTCATATAAAAGTAAAAGTAGCATGTAGTTATGAAATAATATTAAGTGAATGAATCAGAACTTGAAAATGTATGTACGCAGCAAGTACAATTGTATACATAATCTGAATATATTAAACAAAGCCAGAAGCAGGTTGAATTTTCTGTAAATCACAATTTTGCATAGCGTCAGCAATGATTACATATCTAATCAAACCTACTACTATGCACACTTTTTGCCATTCATTTGTTTCAAGAAGTAAAACAAGTTTATTTAGTAAGATTGTTTTTCACAAATTCAAGTTACACAATGGATACTTGGCCACCCTCGGTAGACATGTAAATTATGGTTTTTGTTTTTTGGTTTTCTGGCTGTTGTTGTTTTTTAAAGATTAACACTATAGTATTTCAAAGAAGACTACATAGAGTGTGATCTCTCAGTTCCTCCCCTTTCTATTAAAAATTAAGTATTATCCTTGACTTTTTCCATTATCTGCAATCATTCCAGTTTGCAGGGAGCCTATACATATAATTGTTAATAGTGCAGGTATTTCAGAGAATATGTCTTTGAGCCCTCCAATGAAGATTCCATCAGGCCCACCCAATGTGAAATCGTTACCCTAACCTATTCTATCTCTAACTCCAATTTCTATAGCATCGTTGGTAATATTTATACGAGGACTCCAATTTATGAAGTCTTCCTCCCACACTGGAATATTTTAGGACACTGGAGAAGGATATGAATTTCCTGAAATTATTTGTGGCATGGTGATCTCATACCTAGGAATGCTCTAACTCCTTAGCTCAAGCCTGATAAAGAGATAAAAAGTTTATGGCTCTCTTTTTTTTTTATCTCATCTCTATATAACCCCACTGGAAAATATATATGAACTAGACAATATAAAAATAAAGTAAGGCTCACCAAATAATGACCTTTCAAATTACAGTTATTGTTCTTATCTGTCACAATGATGATTTAGATAAGTATTTATCTACCTTCAATAAATGGATAATGTTAATTACTAAACATATAACCACGCAAATTTCATTTGTGCTTATATGGGTTCACATACAATTAAGCCTCCTAATAGTAAATAAAATTGTCATTTGGCATTTAAATATATTATCTAATTTATCTTATTTAACAGAAAGCAAAGCAAAACCTAAGATAATTAAATCATACTGATACTATTTAAGTTAACTGGACATTTGTCATCTCCCTGCTGCAGTCCTTCTATGTATTTTACTCAAAAGGACAACGTGAACTTTGGAACTGAGAATAAAATAACTTGAAGGTCTATTTGAAAAGGAAAAAAATAGCAAAAATCTTTACCAAATGAAAGAAACACACAATTTAGCTCAGCAGGGATTCTACATATCCAAGGACAATGTAGAAGTGAAGCCACAATCTTTTGAAAAAGAAAATTTCTTCCTGGTTTTCCTTGTGATTCTGGCCTAACAAAACTTACATAAAACAAAATGTTTTAGTTATTTATTAATATTTTTAAATGTTTTAAGAATCTCGAGATTTTTCTTACAACTTTTTTAAAATGGAAATTTTCACTTCTCAAGCATTGTTCTTGGTTGAGAATATTACTTTTTTTAAGTTAACATTCAGATTTTTAGATAAGATTTCATAAAATGAGACTATAACACAGTATTACAGTAAACAGATAATTCCATTTATATAGGAATTATCCTTAAAGGCCAGGTAGGGATGGGAAGGGAGGCAAACCTGGGAGTGGGCCTAAGAAGAAAGGATATGGGCAAGCTTAAATATTAATGTATTCAATATAGCAGTCAATCTGAACAAAAATCTTTAGTAAATATTAGTTAAAAGAATTTGTTCTCACTTCAACTGAAAACTCAGCGATAAGGATAATGTAGTTCACCTCTAGAAGAGTTATCAATAGGAGGTAAACAGGCTTAAGAGAAAAGAAGGTGATGATTCATAATTACCCCCTAGGAAGACCTATCAGAAAGTGAGGCAATCCTTCTGTGATAAGCAGGCCTACTTTGGTGACTGCACACAGCAGGCCCCAGAGACAGCAGGTTTCAGTGAAGCCAACGAGAGAGAAGTGAGAAGAGTGTAAAATCCTCACTTAGGGTGAACTGTGGGGCTGTTGCAGGTAACAGCATGGGCTCATTCCTGTTGAGGGAAGCAGAGGGAGAAAAGGAGGAAGGGATGGTAATATCTACTGTACCACTTACCCAAAACCTTCTTGGACTTGCTAAGCGTATTTCAAAAAGGGCCCAGGTTTGGGGAAACGGCAGCTTACATTTAGTGTCTGAACGTTTGGGTGCTTAACTGTCTGAAAGATAGAGAAAGGGGTATAGAGGAGGAAGGAAAGCTCCTGATGAGGAATAACTAGGCTTTCTTAGAGCTAGACCTTAATCTGAATTAAAATTCTCTGGGGAAAGCCAGGGCTATGATGATCAGGGCTTGTCTACAAGAATACCCATGTCCCACACAATCTTGCCTTTGGAGCCACTGTACCAGGAATAAATTTACTCTGGCAAAAAAAGGTCATCTCCTGGTGATTGTGTTGATGATTCAACCTACTTACTCCCTGATGCCATCCCAGAACAATTTAATAGGAGAAAAACGCCTGAGTTATACACATGTTGGTAGTAATGGGTTAAAATAAGGTAGTTTTTAATTGTTTTGATTATAATCACATGCTCAAAGATGTTTTAAAGCAAGGAAATAGCAGTTTTCAATCCCAAGAACCAAAAAGCACTTGAACAAAAGTGGAAGCTTTGTTTTGGGGGGAAATCGCATTCTTGATGGTGTTACTGCCAAAGCATTTAACAAACATTTAATAGATATCAACCATGTGCCAGACACAGCAACTTTCTAAAATAAAGTATTTCATGAGGGATATTAGCTCTTTTTAGAGCAAGAAAGGGAAGAAAAAAGTGGGAAAACATAGGACCAAATTGAGAGACTTAAGCCACAGTATCAGCTTCATCAGTTATTTGTTAAAAAACATCAAGCAAGAGTGTGGAATTAAGTCAAGGATCTTCAGTGTTGCAGAGGTGATCGACTGGGGTAGAAAATATTAAAAATGAGTACTTATATTCTTTTTTTGTCTAAAAAATAAAAAGTTAATAATAGTGATATTTAATACAGGAATTAACAGTAGTGAAATACATTTGATACATATTTACAAGGAAATATAAACAAGTTTTTATGTATATGTTTAGAAAATTAAAAAGTATAACAATGACTAGATGACCTGATTTCTAAAATCACTTTGCAATAAAATTCCTGATTCTATATTATTCAAAGTGCTTTAGTTGCTCTTAAACTGTATTAAAAATAACACCATAACTATAGTAACATAAACTGCCTCATGTAGAGCAAAATTTAATTTTACAAAGATATGGAAAAGTAAATCTTTTATTCTTTAAATGCATCCTATCCCTACAGACATACTCTTCTTACCTGATGAAGCAGGTTCTCTTTGCATTACATGGTGCCAGTTGGCATGACCCTTTCTTCCTCTTAGCTCATTCAAAAGACTCACAAAGGGATTCCCTGAAAGCCCTGTGTTGATGAGATTAATGACAAACTTAAAGTCTGGATTTCCTCTAGCAAAATTTTCAGAAAGACTTCTTTTAATTTTATTAATTTGTACAGTGATTGGTTGTTTTAGCTTGTTGACAACTATATACACTCCTTCAAAATTCTGATTTGTAAGAAAACTTAGAAGAAATACTATTATAAACCTAAATTTTTAAAAATTTTATAATTTAAGGAACAGGTTTATGAACTAAACCCTTAACTAACAGCATTATATAGCTGGCATAAAAGTTCTTCACTTTGTGTGTCCAGATCATAGGAAGTTAAAAGTCTTGCCTTGCACAGTGATATGGGTAAACAGGTTACAAAGAAGGTAGCTGAAAAACAGTCCATTAAAATGACAAACTTCACAACAATGTGACTATACTTAATGCTACTGAACAGTATGCTTAAAAATGATTAAGATGGTCAGTTATATGTTATGTATTTTTTACTACAATAAAAATAGAATGACAAACAATATACCAGTTTAAAATGAATATTTCTAGTCACACTTTTCACCACTTTCTAGTCTTATTTATTTAATATCAAAGAAGATTTGATAAAGTTTTATTCACCTACTTCCTACCCTGAAGCTCTTCCACATTAAGGAACAACACAAAACAGCAGCAAAAAAACTTTTTAAAGAAGAATAATGGTCATTTTTCTGTTGGCTAAAACTGAAAAAGAATTAATATTTGAAGTAGCATTTTTAACTATGATATGTGAAATATCATAGCCATTATTGTATTACTTACCCTAAGCAGACATACATAATTAATGCCATTTTTACATATATTAGTTTCAAAAAGTAAAGCAGGCATCCCTGGATGGTCATTTTGTAAACAAGTATAAGCAATTATAGTGCTCTTCCAACATTTGGCCAGGTTTTGCTTGTAAATAATGAGAGAATATAACACTAGAAATATTAATTTTCGACTAACTGTTCCTTGTTCCAATTAAGTTGCTCACTTTGATTCTGTGTATCATAATTTGTAGAACGGAAAGAAAAGTGCAAAGAGTTAACAGCCATGTCTAAAAACCTCCAACAAGACCGATTAAGTTTCTAATTACGAAAGACACCAATACATCCTTGCTAAAAGAAGCAAATAGTATTTTTTTTAAATCCCTGATTAAGCCCCATCTCCAAATTTCCATCCTAAAAGTAGCCACAGTTAAACTCATTAGTCATGCTTCCAGATGTTTTCTGTTTATATCAAAATACACTTTTTTATACAAATAATAATGTTGCATAACTTATTTTTAACCTATTAAAAATACAGAAAATATTTCCCCAAGTCAGTACATACTAGTCAGCCTCTCTTGATGAATCTTTAGTCTATTTCTAGTTTGCCAGTAAAATTAATGCTCCCTTAACACGAATCACATATCTTTGTGTTCTCGTGCAAATAGCCTTGTAGGACAAATGGCTTTTAAGTGAAACTGCTACCTCAAAAAATATACAAATTGAAACTGTGTTAAATTTGCATCTCAAAAGGTACTAGTTTATACACTCAAGGGTAGTGTATGACAGTTAAAAAATGGAACGTGCAAACTGTTGATAACATGCATCTTGAAGTTATTACTCTAGCAATAGCTTTCTATATGAGCTGGTGTATTTTTATTTTCTTTCTTTTATCCCATAGCTAGGTAGGGGATTCTGGATAATTGTTCCAGGAACTGAAAATCACACCCCAGTCCCCCACCATTTGCACTGTGAGTTAAACAAATGAGTTAACTAGCTATTGTTATTTGTCTGTAGAGTGGTATATGTTTTGAAATAAAGACACATTAAGTATCTACATTTTTCTTTCAGGTGTCAGATTTCCTACTACCACTTTCTGATAACCATCTTTTTAATACCACGTGTTTTTAAAACACTCCCTTCTGGAGGTTTCAAGACAAGATGGCAAAATTGACTAGTTCATATACAACTGAAACTGTACCAAATATGGTTGCTAGTTCACTCCTAATAGTGTAATATGGCCCTTTTTTATGGAGAGAAATGCCTTTTCCAGATGTCCTATTCTACAATGAATTTTATTATACTAATACCATGTCATATTCACATAGAATTTTACAGTTTTCAAACCTTCCTAAATATTGTTCCATTTGATTTTTTTTTTGAGTTTTTTTTAACACCTTTATTGTGGTATGGTTCCTGTACAGTAAACTACACATATTTCAGGTGTACAATTTGATGAATTTTGATAGATGTATACACCGATGAAACCACCACTACAATCAAGACAGCTAACATTTCCATCACTCCCCAGGAGGTGCAATTACCAACTTTCCAATTTATCCCTTTACCCTCCGGTAACCGTAAGTTTGTTCTCTATGTCTGTGAGGCTGTTTCTGTTTGTTCCATTTGATTTTCACAACTTAGTGTAATGACTGGGAAAGTATTACTATCTCCACTTAATAGATGAAACAAGGTCACACAAAGTAGTAAAAGAGAAGTAGGGCATTGAACTTTCCCCACCACTATGCTGCCTCTTCCATAAACACCAGGACAGCATATTCCTTTTGTAGAAATTTTATTCTATGGTGGTAGCATTCACTTTCTAAATCTCCCTTAGAATAAGGTAAAATATAAACTAAAAAAGAGGAGAAAACCCTAAAAAGGAAATGATTTTTTCCTTTTTGGTAATTTTACTATTATCTTTCTGAAAGAATGCATTCTTTGGGGGGGAGGAATCTATAGCTCAGTGAGAGAGTGTGTGTTTAGCATGCACGAGGGCCTGTGTTCAATCCCCAATACCTCCATTTAAAAAATAAACCCAAATAACTCCCCCCAAAATAAAAAATTTTAAGTTATTCTTTTATCACTTAGGTAAACAGCTAAACATGTATTCTGTGACATTTTTACTGTTCACTGTGTGAACAGTTCTAAGATGAGGATAATTTAAAACTGTAACCTCAATTCTGCAAGCAGATCATACTAAATACTAGACACGATATATAGGTTTCATCACATTTCTTACTCATACTCACCTTATTTCTTATTCGTATTATCATATATGTTTCATCATATATTTTACCTACGACTAACCATAAAGTCACATAGCGTCATAAAATGTTTCAGATTTGCTGCAATTAAGACAAATTCCTGTAGATTTCTTATTTTAAGGATTATAATTGCTGGTCAGCTATTGAGTAATCTACAGATAAGGTGCTTTTGGAAAGAAATGATGTCTTGCCATTTTGGAAAAACGATTGTATTAAAAAAGGTTGTTTTCCTTTTTTGATCCATAATGCCATTAGTGATAATGATTTCAGCTTTCCTCTTAACATTAAGATTGTAATTTCCTGTGTTTCATTTAGGCTTAAAGAAAAAGGATCTGAGCATTCTGAATACCTTTTCTGATCTTTATATTCAGGAGGGCCATCTCCATGTAGTAGAATATTGAGCTGAGCATCTGGAGAACTGGGCTCTTGCATAGGCTGTATCCTGAGCGTGAATTTGGGCAATTTCTCTTTTCTGGGCTTTAGTTTTCTTATCTCTAAAGTGAGGGAGTGTATTAGTTTTAGACTATCATCCCTAGGGTCCATTTTAGCTCTAGTATAATCATTGTAACACCTATTAACCAACATTTGTTGAGACAAGGCATTCTACTGTATAGACAACAGTGTGGGAGTATTTGTGGATACCTAAACAGTGGCTTATTCTCTGGGACAAACAGTTTCAGCAGTTACTAAATACTAACAAGACCTATGGCCCAACTCAGGTAGCACCCTTTGATGTGGTATGGGCTACTAGGACTTGAGACATGTAGGACCAGATCAGGCCACTTGAGGTAATTACTATGTAGCAATTTCGGTGCATACAGTTCCCTAACGACCTTAGAGAATGAAGGCAGAGTACTTAAATATCACACTGTATACATACTGTTAAAAAAAAGTGAGAGAAAAAGAATGTTAAACAAGTATTTACGGCAGAAAAAAAAAATTGAAACAAATAAAATAAGGGAAAATTTCTCCCACAACTGCAACTTAATCCCTACATTTTACCTGTAAAACTAGGGCTCAGGTGTTTGGATCTACCGTCCAGGCCAAGGAGCAACTTTTTCTACCAGTCTCCAAAACATCGCTAGAGGGGAACAGAAAACAGCCACAAGGTATGTATATTATTCTAATCAACTCCAAAGAAAGTTCCTCCAGCCAGCGAGCGTCTTTACGGAGAACACCCCTTTGAGGCCTCCGCCGCTAATTAGGGCCTGCGAAGGGGCTGACGGTACCGCTGTGGCTAGGCACCGGTCGGAGCATTCCGCGCTGCGTTAGCCCCTCCTCCAGAGGCGCTTCCGCCACCCCGCGCCTCGAGTCTCCTCCTCTCATTGGTCAGCGACCTGCCAGGGGTGGGCGGGGGAAATGCGTCAAAAAGTGCGCTCACTTCCGGCCAGGGAGCGCGCGGGTTGATTCGTCCTTCCTCGGCCGCGGGTGCTCGCAGCTCGGAAATGGCGGGTAAGTTCCCGGGAAAAGTTTACCAGGGGGAGGGGGCGTGCAGGTTTGGGAAAGAACGACGAGACGGGGGTGACAGTGCCCGTTTTGAACTTTCGGGCTCTAGTTTGGGTCCCAGAAGGCCTGCTTCAGCCTGGAAGCGCGGAACTCTCAGCCTAGCTCCTTATCCGCGGAGGTTCGTACCCCCGCCCCCAACTGCTCGGGGTTCTGCGCCTTCTGCGAAGTACTCGGCCCTTGCGGAGGGCCGAAGAGACCGGGAGAAAGCGTCGCGATTTTAAAGGCTTGTGAGGTGCCAGGTACCTGAAGGCCTGTTTCTCTTCTCTGTTCCCTTTGCCCACTGCTGCCTCAGATGCTGGTCTTGTTCTGTTCCCGCCAGCTGATTTTAATGCTCGGACCCTCCTCTTCCAGGTCTCCTTCCACCTTCCACAAGTCAACTTCTGAGCTAGCGCATTGCTGCAGTAGGGCTCTCGTTTGAATTTTGATTGACTTGGTTATACTCTCTTCTTAATCTCTCCACACTTTAGTATTACTAGGAACTATTTAGATTCCCTGTGAGCAAGAGGTAGTTCTCGCATTCTTCCTTCATCTAAACTTCTCATGTAGGGTGTGTCTATTATACTCCTCTTGTGTTTATTTTATTCTGCTCTTTATTGAGTTTCTTCATTTTGCAGCATCTAATAACTATAATTGCCATTATTTAGTACATGTATTAAGGCTGGTTTTGTTTGAGTATATGCTTTTTATTCCCAATCAGATAGCTTTTGAAGTGATGGACAGTTTCTTTTTCTTTTATCTTTTCCCAGTGCCTTCATAGTAGTCTCAGTACACTTTTATGGATCTGTTGGATAGACAGGCTATACCTGGCTGTTCTACCAGATAAAGACTAGGATTTGGGGGGTACACTGGTACTATAAAAGAGGGGGGACGTGTAGTGCACAGGGTTGTAACAGAGGGGGGATGTGTAGTGCACAGGGTTGTAACAATTACACCTAAATTCGAATCTCAGCCCCACCATTTAGTAATTGGGTGCCATTTAAACAACCAAACCTCTTTCTAAGCTTGAGATTTTGAATATGAAATGCGGCTGATATGGCATCTATTTGTCTTACAGAATTGTGGGGATTAAGCAAAGGTATGGTTTGGTGCTTAGATTATACATAAATGCCTTGAGGTGGGTTCTATTACGTCATTGTTATAGATTGGGGTCACAGAAGTCCAGTAATGTGCTCTAGTTCATAGATCTAGAAGGCCTGGATTTGAATCCAGCAATTGTGACCCCAAACCATTAATCTAAACTGCTTCAGTTGTTCCCCCATTTTCTGTATACTTGTGTTTTAACCACTTAACCGAAGTTTATGGCATATCAGTGTACCTTATTGTTCATTTCTGCTCTTGATCTTTTTTTCCTGAATTTTTCCTAATTTTCGTGATCATTTACCCAGGGGATTTATTGTCATCTTTGAGTGAAAGTTTCTCTTGATGATGATTTCTTCCATTGTTAATTGTTACATACATTGATGAGTAGCCACGTTGTAGTAAAACTATTTGGTTATTCCAATAGACCATGTCTTTACACACATGGTTAAAAAATTTTTTTGTTAATACAGTGAAAATTTTCTTTCCTAACCTTGTCCCCATTACTTCTCTCTTATTCTAGACATAACAGTGGTTACCCGTTTCTTGTGTAGCCTTCCTGAGGTAATCTATCTATGCATTATTAGTTATTGGTTTTTTAATAACTGATCTGAAAGTCCTCTGGGTAGAATTTTCCAGTATTAGAAATAAAATGCTATCTTGTAATTACCAAAGGACATTCTTACCTTGATTCTTAGTGGAGCAGTGGCATCCTTTTTCTATTTCTTTTAAAAAGGCTACTTAGATATAAATCTTAGCAGGCAATTTATATTATTAAATATTCAGAAATGTCAGTAGCCTCTCATATTAATTTTCATGTTTACTCTTTTATGTAAAGCAGGCCTACTTCATAAGCCTCTTATCTCAAAAGTAGTGTTTTTTCTATCTTGTAATGAGACAATCGTACTCAGTACATTTATTCAGGAGTATATGGAGATCTAAGATCTATTAGTGTGTTTTAAGCCTTTATTCCACTTCTAGTAAGAACTCTATTTGTAGGTTTCACTATTTAAACCACTTCCAACTAGACTATTACAAACTTTTTTCTTAGGATTTGGTGCTATGGAGAAATTTTTGGTTGAATACAAGAGTGCAGTTGAGAAGAAACTGGCAGAGTACAAATGTAATACCAACACAGCAATTGAACTAAAATTAGGTATGTATGCCTTTTCTAAGTACTATTATGTATGTACTGTGTGCATATATATAACCTTTCTTTTAAAATTTGAAGTAGAATTTATGTAAGAGCATCTTATTGCAGTCATTCGCATAGTTTATTTATTGCAGTTTAGTGTTTAGTTTCTACACTTACTGAACACATTCATAATTTGTTAAGTCTTGATTTATGTCATGGAGTGGGTAGATGTTTGAGAGGTGGCAGAGTTTACATATAGAAAGTACAGTGTGATGGGATTAACAGATACATATTACTGTATATAAAACATAAACAAGGGCTGTATAGCACAGGGAACTATGTTCAATTACTTACAATAACCTAATGGAAAAGAATCTGAAAAAATATATAGATGTGTATATATATGTATAACTGAATCACCTTACTATACACCTGAAACTAACACTATGAATCAACTACAGTTCAGTAAAAAATAAAATAAAAAAAAAAGAAAGAAGGTAAAGAGTGACAAAAAGTGACAGGTGTAAGTGGTCTCAGCCTCTCAAAAATACTTACGTTCACTGTTTTCCTTAAAAAATAGTAGGTAGTAAGTGTCGGTGAGGATGTGGAAAAACACTCATATATTCCTGATGGAAATGTAAAATGATGCAACGACTTTGGAAAACAGTTTGGCAGGTTCATAAAAAGTTGAACATGTATTTACTGTATGATTCAACAGTTCAACTCCTGGGTATCTACCCAAGAGAAATGAAAATTATGCCCACGCAAAAACTTGTACATGAGTGTTCACAGCAGTTTTATTCACAATAGCCAAAAGAAATAGCCGAGATATCAATCAACTGAAAGTATGATGTATCTATATAATGGAATGCTATTTAACAATAAAAAGGAACAAAGGTCCAATACATGCTGCAATTGGATGAACCTCAGAAACATTCTAAAGGGAAAGAAACCAGGGGAAGAGGAGATAGCTCAAGTGATAGAGTACATTGCCTAGCATGCACGGGTCTTGGGTTCAATCCCTAGTACCTCTTCTAAAAATAAATGAATAAACCTAATTACCTCCCCCTCCAAAAAATAAATAAATACAGTGAAAGAAACCAGACCAAAAAACCCCCCATGCTGTATGATCCGTTTGTATAAAATGTTCAGAAGAGGTAAATCCGTAAAGACAGATTAGTGATTGCCTGGGTCTGAGGGTCAGAACAGAGAATGACTGCAAATAGGCATGAGATTTATTTTGGGGGTGATGGCACTGTTTTAAAGTTAGATTGTGGCAGTGGTTGCACAATTCTAAATTTACTGAAAATCGCTAAATTATACACTTAAAACAATTTAGTTTATGGAATGTAAATTATACCTCAATAAAGCTGTTTAAAAAATAATCATATGTTCATGAATCTGATTCCATCAATTTCCATTCTTTTATTTTCTCATCTTTAAAAATTAGTACTTTATAGTGGTTGTAAAGATAAATATGAAGTTAAATACAAGTAAAGTAGTTAAACAACTTGACTTAGAAATTTACAATAAATGTTAGCTGCTATTATTATTTAAAACAATAGAAGTATAACAGAAATGCAAAGAAGGTGGCAAAGAAGGTAACGGTGCCCTGACACCTCGCTGAAAAGGTAATACTGATCTAGGTTGTTTTCCTTTTACATGCATTAATGTATTTTTCTAAAACTAGGATCTTGTTGTAGGGCTGTTTTGTTGTTTAGCTTAACAATATTTTGAATATCATTCCTTGTAACTACATGTAGATCTACCTCATATCTTTTAAATTATGTAATACAGTATGACTGTATCATAACTTATATAAGTATTCTCTGTGGGAGGTTTGCTTCTCCTTTTTGCTATTATAAGTAATTCTCCAGGAAATAATGTTGCATATATGTGTACCCACTTGTGTGAGTGATCTGTAGAATGTGTGACTAGAATTTCAAGTGTTTGGTCAGAGTTTCTCAACTTTAGGACTGTTGACATTCTGGGTAAGGCAATTCTGGCTTGAGTCAGATAATTCTTCCTTATTCTCTGCTTTGTTGGATGTTTAGCAGCATCCTTGGTTTCTGTTCACTAGATACCAGTAACATTCCCTTCCAGTTGTGACAGTCAAGTGTCTTCTGACATTGCCACATCCCCTGAGGATGATGTGTCTTTGTTTAAGAACAGCTGTGCTAGATCAAAGATCAAAGGGATACAAATATATTTAGTAGCTGTTGCTAAATTGTCTTCCCAAAAAGTACCTGTGCTTACACCGAAAATTTTTGAGGTTGCCTTTCTACCCATACCCTAGTCAGTGTTGCATATTATCATTAAAAACAAACAAAACACCCTGCCCCTGTGGTAAGTGAAAAATAGTTTATTCTTTTTAATTTGCATTTTGTTTATTAGTAAAATTCAGTTTTTCTTTTTCCCCTTTGGTCATTTTTATGTCTTCTATGAATCAACTGTGTTCTCCCCACAACAGACTTTTTAATTGAAGTAACAAATACATAAACTTAAACATAAATGAATACATAAAACTTAAAATTTACTATCTTTACCATTTTCAAGTGTAAAGTTCAGTAGTGCTGAGTATATTCACATTGTTGTACAGCTGATCTCCAGAACTTTCTTATCTTGAAAAATTGAAACTCTGCCTAGTAAAGAACTCTGTTTTCCCCTCCTTCTAACCCCTTGCTACCACCTTTTTACTATCTGTTTCTAGTATTTGACCTCTTTAGATATCCCATGTTAAGTGGAAGCATACAGTATTTGTCTTTTTTGACTGACTTCACTTAGCAGAATATCCTCAGGGTTCATCCACATTGTAGCACATGACAGAATTTCCTTCCTTTTAAGTCTGAATAATATTCCATTATATGTATATACCATATTTTGTTTATCCATTCATTCGTTGATGGACATTTGGGTTGCTTCCACCTCTTGGCGATTGTGAATAATGCTACTATGAATATGGGTGTGCAAATATCTTTGAGATCCTGCTTCAGATTCTTTTGGATATATACCCAGAAGTGGGATTGCTGGATCATCTTGCAATTATATTTTTAATTATTTGAGGAACCTCCATATTGTTTTCCATAGTGGTTGCCGCTCCAACTTTCCCACCAACAGTGCACAAAAGTTCCAATTTCTCCAAATCCTTGCCAACACTTGTTATTTTGAGGGTTTTTTTTCTGCTGTGTTTTTGACCATTTTTTGTAATTCTAAGAGAAGTAAATCCTTTATCTTCTAAAACATTCAGATCTTTTTTTGTCATATGTTGCAAATATTTTTTTCCCTGTTTTGACTTTGATGAGTTTGTTGTGTAGAAAGTAAAACTTTTTATCTAGGGAAATTTCTTTTTTATAATGAGATTTCATTGTGTCTTATAAAAAAGGCCCTCTCTGCTCTAAGATTATAAAAAAATTACCCATTGTTTCTCTTAATTTTTTGAATTTTTTTCTTTTTTAATTGAAACCTTTGAATCTTTATCTGGATAACGCATGAGGTGGGAATCCAGCTTTATACTTTTCCAGATGGTTTAGCCAATTATCTGCCTGCCAGTTTGTTAAATTGTTTTTTCAGTGATTATTTAAAATTTCTTTTTTATCATACTGAAGTATCATATATATATTCTTGAGTTTACTTTGAGACTTTTTTTTGGTCCCTGAGCCATTAGTATACTGTTAGAATAAATGTTGTGATTAATATATGGTATGACTGGGTCCCAGTCATTATTCCCTAAGAGTTTTCCAAGTTTTCTCTAATGGTTATTCTTCTAGATGAACATTTTATCAAGTTCCAGAAAGATTTTTTTGTTGATTTTTTAAAAAATTGAGATCCTATTAAAATTTAAGTTTAATATGGGGAGAATCAACATCCTTACATTGTTGAGTCTTCCTTTCTAATGGCAAGAATATCTTTCTATTTATTTGGGCCTTTTTTATGTCTAGCTGTAAAGTTTTAAATTTTATGTACAGATGATAAACATTTCTTATTAAGTTTATTCCAAGGTATTTCATCTATTTTACTGCCAATATAAGTGGGATTTCCTTCCATTATATTTTCTGTCTTTACTAATAGTGTGTGGGAAAACTACGGAAAATAATTTTTAATATATGTTTTCCCCACATCAAAATCTAGATTCCAAAAGTTCTACACATATATAACAGAATTAAAATTGACTGGGTTATTTTGTGAGTCTAATCCCTTACAGTCAGCAGCAATAATATGTTTCCCTCACACCAACCTTCTTTCCCTCGCCTCCCCCTAACTTTCTCTGGGCGAATGTTTATTGAAACCTACCATGTGACAGGTATTGTGCTAGATGCATGGCATAACTTTAGCTCTTGACAGCATACCAGTAATTCCACTAAGGTTTATCCCAAGATTCTTCCTCCCATGGCAAGCTATTTTCACTTTGTGTATGAGGGATTGACAGGCACACTTTTTCTACAGGGGTCCAATACTCTGGTGGTAGGTTACTGTAGAAAGAGTGAATCTTTTTTTCTGTATGTCATTTTAATTATTTTTAAGTATACAATTAGGTGACTGTGAAAGGTGACTTTCACAGTGTTGTGCAGCCATCACCGCTGTTTCCAAAACTTTTTTGTCACCCCAAACAGAAACTTTATACCTGTTAAGTGGTAGCCCCACTCACCTTTCCCTCTATCTGCTGGTAGCCTCTAACCTACTTTTTATCTCTGTGAATTTACCTACTTTAGATATTTTGTTTAAGTGGAATCACGCAATGTTTTTCCTTTTGTGTCTGGCTTATTTCACTTAGCGTAATGTTTTCACCTTATTTACCTAGCAAATGTTTCATGTTGTAACATGTATCAGAACTTCATTCCTATTAATGGCTGAATAATATTCCATTACACACACACACACCCCCACACCCACCCACATTTTATTTATTCATTCATCTGTTGATGGACACTTGGGTTGTTCCCACCTTTTGACTACTGTGAACTTATAGTTGTTTGTTAGAGTCCTTGTTTTCAGCTCTTTTGAGTATATAGCTAGGAGCAGAATTTGCTGAATCATATGGTAGTTGTATGTTTAGCTTTTTGAGGAACTGCCAAATTATTTCCCACAGCAGCTGCACCATTTTACATTCCCACCAGCAATGTATGAGAGTTCCAGTTTCACCACATCCTTGTCAGCACTTGTTTTTTTTTATATATATATATAGCTGTTCTAGTAGGTGTGAAATGACATCTTATTGCTGTTTTGATTTGCATTTCCTGAGCATCTTTTCATGTGCTTATCAGTCATTTGTATATCTGCTTTGTAGAATTATCTGTTCAAATCCTTTGCCTATTGTTTGAGTCATTTGTCTTTTTGGTTTTTTAATATATTTTAAAAACAGATAATCTTACTGGATTCTTCTACTGTTCTGGAGAGTGGTTACAGCTGATTTTCTTTGTTTTTCTCAGCCATGCAGTCATATCAGCTGAACATTTTAGTAAATTCACTTTCTTTTCCATATGTATGCCTTTTATTTTGTTCTCTTTTCAAATTGCATTTCAGAACAGTGTGAAAAAATGATAGTGGTCATTCTTCTTCCTTAAATTAACGAGAATGATTCTTCTATTTCTCCACTAAAAATGATCCTGGCTTATCACATTGGAGGCTATTTTTCAGTTTGCAGAGAGTTTTTATTCAAAAATGCATATTAGAGATTATTGAGTGCCATTTTTGTTTCCATGAAGACCATTTTTATTGTATTATAAACAATATAATACATAATATTTAAATAAACTTATTTTTTGATCTCTAGATACTGAACCATCCTTGTGTTTCTAAAATGAATACCTCAATATATTTTGTTTCATTGAAAGCTATTTTATACTATCTAAATATTTTACATCATTGTTTATAGGTGAGATTGGTCTGTATTTTTCTCCTTTGTGCTCTCTTTTTAGGGGAGATGAAGGTCAGCTTTTGTAACTATTTCTCATGGCCTTCCCAGTTTACTACTCCCACTCTCAACAATTTTTAAAGCATTATATTTGCCTGTTACTTAAAGGCTTGAAGGAATTCACCTAAATCATGAAAAGTTCATTATTTTATGCCATTTAATGCTTTTTTTGCCTTAATACAATTTAGATAGCATTTTCAGGGTTTTGGTTTTTTTGTGTGTGTGTAATTTACATATACTTTTTTTGTCCTTCCATTTACTTTTAACTTGTCATTCATTTTAGGTGTGTCTTTTATAGAGCGTATTGGATTTTATTTATGTAATTTTTTTACCTAGTCAGTTTATCTCCTTTACATTTATTCTTTGTTGCTTTTGTCATCTTTTTCTGTTACTTCCTTGCACTGTCTCATTCCTTTTTTCCTATATAGTGTGTGTTTGGTTTTCCCTTACCCCTCACTCTCCAGTATTCTCTTTTAAATTCTACTAAAAAGCCATATAACCTACTTTTAAAATACAGTATGTTGTTAGTTCTGCTGGGATGATCTTTAAGTTCATTCACCATTCAGCAAATACTTATGTAGGTTTACTATGTTCCAGGCTCATCTGTTATTTCTGCCACATTCTCTGGAATTTAGCATGCTCCAGAAAAATGTATTGGTCAAAACACTAAAGATTTCAGTTAGTTAAAGAACACAGGATTATGAATAAATCTTTAGCCTATGTTTGAGACTATGTGACAGCATCTCTGAAGCTGCTTGAGAGCTGGAACCCATTTATATCTACATCATGAGCACCTGTCAGTGGGCTGTAGATATGTTTAATGCTAAAGTATTTATTAAACTTTGAAACTTGATTAACATGCCTTGGTGATTTCTTGATTTTGTTTTTGGCTAAAAGAACATAAGTAGAATGTATCTTTTATGCTTCTTTGTCCCTCCAAAAATTACAGAAATGAGTCTGAGAACTAGGAAGTATAGGAAATATATATACAGGAGTGGAAACAATAGGACATATATTCAAAGATAAGATTCATTGCAGGTCCTATGTTGGCGAGAAGGAGCCATTTAGTATTCCAGGCTCTGATCTTTCATTTTTCTCCACGATTGTAAGTGACATAGGTTTTCCTGGAAAGAAAGATTTTAGTGCTTATTTTAAATTATTATAGTTTTTTATTATATATATCTCTATTAAAAGAATACATATTTTGGAGAAGTTTTGAAAAGTTCAGAAGTATATAAGAAATTAAAATTGCCCATAATTCTATCACCCAGAATAACTACTTCTGTTTTATAATTTGGGTTATCTCTTTCTAATTTTTAAAATTATATCTCCGTTTTTATTATTTCTCTTTTATAAAATTGAGGTCACAGTGTCATGTTCTGTTCACCTAACTGTATATACATTGTGAACATTTTTTTATGTCACCAAGTATTTCTCAATAATGTTTAATGATTATATAAGCCACTTCATGTTTGTATAATTTATTTACTCAATCTCCTATTGCTTGATACTTGGTTTGCTTGCTTGTTCTCATGCTTTACTAACATAACTGCACTTTTTATGTGTTCTTATGTACACATGTATATATGTCAGATTGAGTTAGCCTTAAATCCACTACTTACCAACTTCGTAACCTTGAAAAAACTAGTCTCTTTTGCATTATTCATCTATAAGATGGATGTAGTAATGTTACCTACCTTTATAGCTCTTGTAAGGATTTACTACAATAATGTTTGTAAACTCCTTAGCAAATTTCCTGGCACAAGTAAATGTTCAAGTGACAACTAATAATGTTATTAATAACATATTATTATTTTGTGCATGACTGCTCCTTAAGTGTATATAACCAGTGTTGGCATACAACATTGTTCACACAAACACTTGTACACCAGTGTTCGTAACAGCATTATTCATGTAGCCCTAAATGTCATTAACTGATGAATGTATAAACAAAATACAGCATTTCATACCGTAGAATATTATTCTGCCACAAAAAGGGAATGAACTACTAGTATGTGCTACGTCATGGTTGAACCTTGAGAACATATTAAGTGGTAGAAGCCAGACATAAAAGGCCTCATATTGTATTATTCTATTACGTGATCAGAATAGGCAAATTTAAAGACCTGGTTTCGTTTCTTTCATTGTAATTATTATTGTGTTTGTATAAAATGTTGAGAGTTTTTAAAATAAGAATAGAAAACTCAACATTTGTCCCCTATTTATTTAAAGGCTAACTTACATTCTTCATGCCCTTAGCGCCAATTGTTGGTTCCTTTTGTCTAGGCCCAGGACTTTTTACCTTAAAATTCTTTTGAGGAGATAAATTCCATTCTTAATCATTATCAAGTTTAGCCCTTGGCATCTTCTCAACTAGTAATCCCAGGAGCTTTTAGGCAACCTTTTAGAAGTCTGCCCAGTGTGGTTGAAGGTTGTATGGTGAACAAGTTTTCATGTACTATAATGACTAATATAAAAACATCACTTACTGGATATTAAAAGAGTCCTTTATAAAATATATTGGCATTTAAGAGTTTCTCTTGGATTCTTATATATAAAACTAATCAAATCTTATAAAATCAAATAATAAATATTTATATATTTGCTTTAAGCTATTTAAGTTTTACTTCATTTTAACAAAAGACTCATCACCTTTCTTTTTCTTTTAGTTTCTATCTTCTATGGACTAAATTCCATGCTAAAATAATAAAACCTCTCTAATTTGGATAATAGGGGTGGATATTGGAGGAAAGCCAATCTCAATTATAGAAATAGTCATCATAACTAAGCTTATGATACTTTTCTTATTCACTGCTTGTCTTTTCTGTATCCATGTCTCTTTACCCATCATTACCAAAGTGCTATATATATATTACAAGCAGTAGTTTGAAATTAATTTTTAATAATTTCTGGAGACTTCCAAACATTAAATATTAGAGATGCAGTAGTTGGGAATTCTTAGGTTAATAAGTCTAGACATGTTGAACTACTTTATTTTTTATTATGAAATATTACAGAGATGTAAAAAATACAGAGCAAACTAATGAATATATATTATTCCGTCACTCAGCTTTTTCAGATCTTAGCATTTTGCTGGATTTGCCCAGGGCTTTTTTTCCTTTCAGTTTTCATTATAAAAATTTGCAAACACAGAAGAACCGAGAGACTAAGATAATACTCACCTGTATATCCTACACCTAGATTTAACACTTAACATTTTTCCATATATGATTTAATGTGTGTATATTTTTGCTGCATTATTTGAAAATAGGTTTCTGAACAGCATGACAGTTCATAACACTCATATATGAATATTGACATATATAACAATAATGCCATTATCATACCTGAGAAAATTAATGGTAGTTCTTTGGTGTCATGTAATTTTCTGGTTTCCCTGGTTGTCCTGGAAAGTCTTCAGTGGCTTTAATGAAAATGATTTAAACCAGAATCCAGTCAAGGGTCATGCATTGTGTTTAGTTGTTTCTTTAATCTCTTTTAATCCAGAACAGTCCCTCTCACCCATGGAACTTCCCCCCCTATGCTGCTGACTTATTTGGAAGAGTCAAGTCATTGTGTAGAATTATTAAACAAATCTGCATTCTGGATTAGTCTTACTTTCTTTTGGTAGAATTTAACTTTTCCCCTACCCTCTATATTTTGTGTAAATTGGAAGATATAAAGCTGGATTAGAGCTAGGATAAAACTTTTTTGTTAAGAAAACTTCATAGGCTATGCTGTATGGGTTGTATTGGCATGGAATCAAGAGGCACATAATTTTGGTCTGTCCCACAATGAGTGTTCATAAGTTAGATCACTTGGAAAGTTAGTGACTGCCTGATCTCTGCAGTGAAAAGATTATCTCTCCTTCTAAAAATCGATAATCTGCTAGATGATACTTTGGTACCCTGTGAATGATGTGCTCTATGAGGGCAGTGTTAGAATTTTCCATCTACAATTATCTTTTCATTCTTCAATTGCTTAAGAATTTTTTTTTTGGTAAAATTTTTCTTTATAAGATAAAATATATTGGAGAGAAGTCCAATAATATCAGTACTCATAATAAATGCAAATAAAATTAACAGGATGCCCATTTCCATCTTAGATTGGTAGAAATTAAAGTTGAGCGTACAGAATATTCTCAAGGATGTGGGAAACAAAGGAGTTTAAGTAGCTGATGATGTGTATACAAACTGTTAGAATATTTTAGAGGGCACTTAAGCAAATATTTTCAAATATATTTCAGTACTTTTTTCAGCATTTTGCTGCTAGAAATTTACTCTATATATACTTGTAAAAGTATAGCAAGGTGTGTATAAGGATGGCAGTGTTACTTTTCCTAACAAAAAAAGCCCAGAAAACAAAACCAAAACACTGAGAACAACATAAATGTTATCTTGCAGTCATAAAGAGTGATGTAATGATATGAGTCTCATCAAACTCAGATTATTCTTGTTCTCAGAATGTTTCTATAGCACTTTTTGTTTCCTTGATGTGCTGTAGCTTTCTTTTCTCGAAGTATCTTTTTTGGTTTTGTTTTCTTTTACTTTTTGCATTATGTGTAAGCATAACAAAAAATAAAAACTAAATCAGATGCCTCTATCGTACTTAGTTTTCTAATTCTTAGAATCAGTAGGATTTCAACATTAAAACGCTCAAAGGAATATTCTAATTTTCAGTGCTCATTTGTCTCATGAGAATCCAGTATAAATAATATAAGGGAAAGGTGACATTTTAAATAAGGAAAAGATTAAGTAAGTGAAATTCTTGAAGCAGAAATACCTGTCACCTTTAATAGCTTTAATATCTCCATATTTTTTATTCCTTTAAACAGTTCGTTTTCCTGAAGATCTTGAGAATGACATTAGAACTTTCTTTCCTGAATATACCCATCAACTCTTTGGGGATGAGTAAGTAACTTAGATGTTTGTCAAAGTAGTATAACCAAAGTAATTTTTTTAAATTTATAAATCAGAATTTATTTTCTTTACTGTTATTTTTCATATAATTTATTTAAAAATATATATTAGAATGGCATTTTTGACATTGAGACACCAATTTACTATATAATACCCATCATTTAGTGCTATGGATACATGATCTCATCTAATGCTCATGCTTTTAGCAATAGTATTACCATTTGTAACATTAACATTGGTGGAACTGGATAGTTGCCTAAGGACATATGAATGGCTGAAGTTCACGTTCAGTCATTCTGACTGCAGAGCCCATGTTCATTACTACTTTTTTCCTACCGTTTTGCTATACTGCTTCTAGAATACACTCCCCTAAAGCTGGGAAGCGTGGGTTTTATCCTATGACAAGTAAGTAAGCAATTAAGGGAAATTTATTTTTGGAAAACAGCTTTAAAGATATCCTGGGATATTTAGCACAGTTCTTTAATTTCTAACCTTCTTTACATTATTAGAATAGTCAGTTACCTTTTTTCTTTTTACTTTTCATTTGGGAGAAAATTTCAAATTTGCAGTAATTTGCAAAAATAGTACTCTATATCCTTTACATTCATCAATTGTTAACATTTAGTTATATTTGCTTTAATCATTTTTCTTATATACATATATTGATAATCATTGTTTCTTATATACATATTGTTGTTGAACCATTAAAGAGTAGGTTGCAGATATATCTTGATCTTTTACTCCTAAATTCTTTAGTATGTATTTCCTAAAAACAAGGACAATAACTATAGTAGAATTATCAAAACTCAGGAAATTTAACATTGATACAGTACTGTTTTCTAATATACAATCCACATGTCAAACTTTGCCAAATGATTCCAAGTAATTCTTCTGTAACAGTTTTCCCCCATCCTGGATCCAGTCTAGAATCACATACTGTATTTAGTTGTATTCTCTCTTTAGTTTGAAAGAGTTCCTCAGACTTTGTTTTCCATGGTATTGACATTTTTGTAGAGAATAGGCTAGTTTTGTAAACCTTCATTTTGTATTAATTTCTTTCTTCATGATTAAGTTCAGATCATGCATATTTTTGTAGAACCATAATTGAAGTTGTATGTGTCCTTCCTTCTCAGTATATCATATTATCAAGTGTGTGATGACAGTTTGTCCCATTGTTGGTTAAGTTAACTTGGGTCACTAAGTTTAGAGGTATCTGCCAGGTTTCTCCCTACAAGGTTAATGGGTTTTCTCTTTGTTATTTATGTGTAATCTGAGGGGAGTTACTTTGAGACTGAAAATATCATGCTCCCTGTCAAACTGTCACCCAATAGTTTTAAATTTGTTTATTCTCTCCTGAATCAGTATTTTACTATGATTGTAAAATGGCAATTTTCTAGCTCTGTCACACCTTCAACAGTTATTAGTTGGCATTCTACTATAAAGAAAAACTTCTCTCCTTCCCTTTATGTATTTTTTTTGTTTGTATCAGAATAGATTCAAGGATCCTTTTTTTTACTTAATGGGTTATAATTTGTTACTGTTATTAGTTTTGATGCTCAAATTATCCCAGATTCAACAAGTGGCTACTCTTTCAAACTGGCTTTTGAGTCCTTTTGATATATAGTCATCATTTTGAAGACACATTACTTTCTAATATAATAAGATGTTCCACATTCACCTTGTACTTTCTCTACTAGTTCTGGAGTCAGCCATTTTCTCAAGGAACTCTATTTTTTTAAGTAGGGAAGTGTGTTAGAGAGTTGACATTTAAAATATTCCCCATCGTGGCTGTTTTCCTTATGCATTATTTCAACATTTTTGACATTTATTTAATGTGTTTTTTAATTGACAAATGTCTCTTCATGGAACAAATTTCTTGAGAATTTCTCATTTCAGATTAGGCATTTTATGTGCTTTTAAATAATAACTATTATTGATTATACATTGATTCAAGCTAAAATTTGAATCGTTCGTATTTTAACAGGTTTTATTATGTCATAAAAATAAGAATGTTTTCTCTTTGGTCTCTATCTTTAAGGAACTATTTTATTCTCTTCCTCTTACTGCTATTTAAAATCTCTTCCTATGGTAATACCTTGGTCGGATCTAGTTTCACAGATACTGCTTCTTAATGGCATTTTGCACATTCACTTGTCTGTTTTGCATGTCATTAAAAGTGGTGTGCTTGCATACCCCTCCTCTAAGGTAGACAGTTGATAGTCACATAATCATGATAACCCTGTATCTTAGGATCCAAACATGACATTGATCTTGATCCTGATATCATTGCTGCTTCTTTCTACTACACATAACTTTTTCAGAGTCCTGGAATGGACACTGCTCATATTTTGTGTTGCTAGCCTAGACAGGTATGGAAATGACACTACTATAAGTGACACTACTTCTTTCAAGCACTCTTCTTTCAGAATTCACTTCTTAAAAAAAACTCAATTGAGATAAAATTTACCACATGGTTCAGCTTTTTAAAGTGTACAATTCTGTGGTTTGTAGTATATTGAAAATTGTACAATCATCACCACAACCAATTTTAGAACATTGTCATCACTCCCACCAAAATTCTCATAACCAATAGAAGTCACTCCCTCTTTCCCTTACCCTCCCTAGTCCTAAGTAGTCACTAATCTACTTTCTGTCTTTACAGATTTACCTATTCTGGATAGTTTGGAATTCACTTTTTAGAAGACTTTTTAAGCTGAAAGGGGGAATAGTAAGGTGTAGATGGATAGCAGGGAGCAAGCTGGAAAAATAGCAGCTTCAGATCTGCTTTCTGAGTTCATAAGTGGGGTGTAATCAGACAGGTGCTGTCACCACTTTCAGCTCTGGATGTTGGTGATGGATGCACATGGCAAGTTGGAAGGACAGGACTAAGCCATGAATCAATTTAACATTACTTGTCTGATTTGAAATGCCTCCTAGTGGTAGTAATAGTAGCAGCAGCAACAGGAGCAGTAGAGTAGTGGCCAACATTTATTGAGTACTTGTACAATGTGCCAGTCAATAGTATAAGCAGTTTACATGTATTAACTTGTTCATTTAACCCAAACAGCATCCCTGATGTAGGGGCTGTTATTCTCTTACTTTATAAATGAGGGAAGCTGAGGCACAGTTTCATTACAAATATATTTTTTGTTTGTTTTTGATAACTGTAGTTTAAAATTTTGAAACTACCCATGAGGTTAAGCTTGCTTACATGTAGGGCTAATACTTTGTAATGACTTTGCAAAGATTCATTTTCAGGTCTTAGATTACTGCTGTTTTTTCCCTTTTAGTGAAACTGCTTTTGGTTACAAAGGTCTGAAGATCCTTTTGTATTATATTGCTGGTAGCCTGTCAACAATGTTCCGTGTTGAATATGCATCTAAAGTTGATGAGAACTTTGACTGTGTAGAGGTAAGAATAGACATGAATCTATTTTTAACTCTCTTCCAATTGAGTATAAACCAGATTATAAAATATAGAGGTTTGAGAAGGAGAAGAGAATTTGTTATATAGTAGCTTTAAAACCACATATTTAACATTTAGTTGTGGAGATGATTGTCTTCCTGTCAGTCCAGATAACCCTGTGATCATGAACTTTAGCATGATCTGTTCCTGAGTGGACCTTCTCCATAAAAACCTTCACTTTTATGGTCAGAGTTGTATTTTATTTACCAGCTTTTGTTTTTACTGTGGACATGAAAAGTACTTATTTTCCCAAACATTAAGGGAAATAACTACATCTTCTACTTTTACTTCATGTAGAATTTGCCTATTTAAATTTCTGTTGCTGTGTTTCTAGTCCCACAAATATTCTAATATTCCTTTATGAACATGGATAATTAAGCTGATTACATTATAAAATTAGTCAAATCGAATGAACCAAAAGTGGGTGAAGGCAAAGAGTATGAACAGTGGCAGGCTGAACTGTGGCCCCCCCAAAAGGCCCTTTGACTACAGGGACCGAGTGATGTGGCCACAGCCAAAGAATGCCATCAGAAATTGGAAGAGGCAAGGAACAGATTGTCCTTTAGAGCTTCTAGAGGGAATGTGACCTGTTAACACCCTGATTTCAGCTCATTGATACTGATTTTAGGTTTTGTGTCTAGACTGTGAGAGAGTAAGTTTCTGTTGTTTTAAGCCTCCAAATTTGTAGTAATTTATTACACCATCCACAGGAAACTAATACAGATTTCTTACCAGGAAGTGAGGTACTACTGTAATAAATAACTTGAAACTGTAGAAATGACTTTAGAAATGTGCAATAGGTAGAAACTGGAAGAATTTTGAGGCACATGATAGAAAATCAGCTTAGACTGCCTTGAACAGACTGTTGGTAGAAATATGGATATTAAAGGCACTGCTAGTGAGGGCTCAGAACAAAGTTAGGAGCATGGGAGAGACATCTATATTATCTTAGAGATTACATACATTGTCATAAACAGAATGCCGGTAGAAATAGGAACGCCTTCTAGTACTAATAGTAGCAGCAACAACAGTAGCAGTAAAAGGTATGTCTGGTGGGGGTTCAGAAGGAAATCAAGAACATGTTATCGGCAACTGGAGCAAAGATCTTTGATTTACAGTGCCAGGAAGCCTCACTGAATTGTGTCCTGCATTCATGTGGAAAGAACAACTTACAAGTAATGAATTTTGATATTTAGCTAAGGAGTTTTCCAAAGAATTGACACGGTGGCCTTTCTTGCTGCCTATAGTAAAATGTGAGAGAAAAGAGATAAATTGAGGGAAGAACTGTTAAGCAAAAAAAATTTGGGAGTTGGTGATTTGGGAGATTCCCATCCTATTCAGAACACACTAAAATTAGAAGATTTATTGTCAGGAAAGTGTGCTCTTGAGAGAAAGCCAACAGTGTGGCTAAATAATCTTGTTTTTGCTGAAGAGATAGGCATGTGACTCACTGATCTCCTCAGTAATCTCAGCAAAGCCAGGAACAGGGCTTGACTAGAGATCAGGGAACATCTTTGGAGGACCATCTTGTCTATTGTCATGAACCCTTATGGCATACACAGGTGACCCCCAAGGTTTTTGAAAATGTTATATCAGCAGAAACACTGCCAGTTTGATAGAATGAAGGAAGGCTGATGGACTTCCAAAACTCTATTGGCAGGAAACTGGCTAATAACACTATTCAGCTGCAAACATGTGCTACCCTTCAAGAAAAACGAAGAATGTCTTTGAGGGTGGAGCTTCAGGCTCAGACAGTGGAGTCACTGGCCACACTATTCCCAGGTCTAATAGAATTTGACCTGTTAAATTTTGAAATTGTTTAGTATTGGTGACTCACTTCTTCCTACCATTTTCTCCCGTTTGTTTGTTTGTTTGTTTGTTTTTGGCAGGGAGGTAATTAGGCTTATTTAATTATTTATTTTAATGGAGGTACTGAGGATTGAACCCAGGACCTGTGCATGCTAAACGTTCTCTACCACTTGAGCTATACCCTGCCCCTCATTTCTCTCTTTTGAAATGGCAAAAATCTATAACTTTTATCCTGTGCCTGGCCCACCATTGTATTTTAGAAGTGATAACTTGTTTTCTAGTTTCACAGGTGGAAAGAGATTTTGCCCCATGATATATCATACCCAGAGTCTCACCTATACGTGATTTAGATAACTTTAGATGATGAGATTTTGGACTTAAGTTGATGCTGGAATGGTTGAAACTTTTGGGGATTTTGGGATAGGGTGAGTGTATCCTGCATGTTTGGGATGGACATGAATCTTTGATGGACCTTAAAAAAATTCTATATTTTAGACTTGTTCTGTTCCTGGGCATTCCTATTAAAACACACTGAAACTTTTCAGCAAGGATTACATCACAGAGTTAATATTTCAAGAATAAAAGGCCATTTTCGTCACTGAATCACATATATAAAATTGAAAATTGAAAATTGCATTCTTGTAAAATTTCTTGTCCTTTGGGCTTGTAAGTCCAGCAAGTTTATCAAATCAAATCTGTCATATTTTTGATAATGCTGTGCTTCAGACAACTTGGCAGAGCATTAAATGTGAGAAATAAAGATCTTATGTATTACTGGATATCATAGCTTTCTTTTGAAGAAGCAGTAGTTTCTAAAGCATTAACAGTGAAGCCAACTTTTTCAAGGCTTTTACTGACTTTAAATTTCTGACTTAAAAATCTTTTGCCAACCTCATGCCCCACCCTTTTTCGTTGAAATTTTCTCTTATTACTTGGATTGGTTGACTTGCCCCCCCCTTTTATTTATTTATTTTTATTTCTTGAACAGTGACATTTATTTATTTAGGTTTTTGTTTTGGGGGCGGTAATTAGGTTAATTTATTTATTTATTCTTAGTGGAGGTACTGGGAATTGAACCCAGGACCTTTTGCATGCTAAGCACGTGCTCTACCACTGAGCTGTACCCTCCCCCAGCCCCCCCTTTTATTATTATTATTATTATTATTACTACTACTACTACTACTATTATTATTATTAGGTTTTGTTTTATTGCAAAGGACTTGCCCAAAGTCACACAACTAGTAAATAATCCACGTTGTACATAGGGGAGAATCACTTCGTGGTAGTGTGCATAATATATAGTAATGTCCTCTTTTTTAAAAATTTTATTTATTGAAGTGTTGTTGATTTACAGTGTTAGTTTCAGGTGTACAGCAAAGCGATGCAGTTATACATATACATACATATATATACATATATTTTCAGATTCTTTTCTATTATAGCTTATTACAAGAAACTGAATATAGTTTCTTATACTATACAGTAGGTCCTTGTTGTTTATCTATTTTATACATAGTAATGTATATCTGTTAAATCCAAACTCCTAATTTATCCCCATTCCTTTTCCCCTTTGGTAACCATAGTTTTCTATGTCTGTGAGTCTAGTAGTGTTCTCTTAAAAGATGTTAGGCTGTTTATGACCTGTTCTAAATTGGCCCAGGCTTTTGTGCTTACTAGTTTTTATTTCTGTTTTTTACAATGTGTATTTTATTTATTTTTTCCTGCTCCCATACTTTTATTCTGTCAGCTCTCAATATACTACTGGTGTGAGGACCTTCCCTCTTGCAAACAATTCCCTAATGGGTAAAAATACCAGTAAGCCCTATAATCAACAAATCTTCAACAAGGGAGGCAAGAATATACAGTGGAGAAAAGACAGTCTCTTCAGCAAATGGTGTTGGGAAAACTGGATAGCAGCATGTAAATCAGTGAAGTTAGAACACTCCCTCACACCATACACAAAAATAAACTCAAAATGGCTTAAAGACTTAAATATAAGACAAGACACTGTAAACATCTTAGAAGAAAATATAGGCAAAATATTCTCTGACCTAAATCTTAGCAGTGTTCTCTAGGGCAGTCTACCCAGGCAATAGAAATAAAAGCAAAAATAAAATTTGTTTATCAAATGAGACCTAATTAATTTTACAAGGTTTTGCAGAGCAAAGGAAACCATAAACAAAACAAAAAGACAACCCACAGAATGGGAGAAAATATTTGCAAAAGATGAGAATTATAAGGGCTTTATTTCCAGAATATATAAACAGCTCATATAACTTAATAAGAAAAAAAACCCATTCCAAAAATGGGCAGAAGACCTAAACAAGCAATTCTCCAATGAAGACATACAAATGGTCAATAGGCACATTAAAAAGTGCTCAGTGTTGCTAATTATCAGAGAAATGCAAATCAAAACTACAGTGAGGTTATCACTTCACACCAGTCAGAATGGCCGTCATTCAAAAGTCCACAAATGATAAATGCTGGAGAGGGTGTGCAGAAAAGGGAACCTCCTACACTGCTGGTGGGCATGTAGTTTAATGTAGCCATTATGGAAAACAGTATGGAGACTCCTCAAAAGCCTAAAAACAGACGTACCCTATGATTCAGCAATCTCACTCATGGGCATATATCTGGAGAAAACTCTAATTCAAAAAGATACACACACCCCAGTGTTCATAGCAGCACTATGTAATAGCCAAGACATGGAAGCAACCTAAATGTCCATCAACGGATGACTGAATAAGGAAGTTGTGGTATATTTCTAAAATGGAATACTACTCAGCAATAAAAAAGAATAAAATCATGCCATTTGTAGCAACATGGATGGACATGGAGATCATCATTTTGAGTGAAAGAAGCCAGAAAGAGAAAGAAAAATACCATATAACTCATATGTGGAATCTAAAAAAGAAAGAATAGAAAAAAGAAGATACTAATGAACTCATCTACAAGAGAAACAGACTCACAAACATAGTAAACAAGCTTATGGTTACTGGAGGAAAGGGAGTGGGAAGGAATAAATTTGGGAGTTTCAGATTTGCACATGTTAACCACTATATATAAAAATACATAAAACAGATTTCTTCTGTATAGCACAGGGAACTATATTCAGTATCTTGTAAGAACCTTTAATGAAAAAGGATATGAAAACAAATATATGTATGTATGTACATGACTGGGACATTATGCTGTACACCAGAAACTGACATATTGTAACTGACTATACTTCAATTAAAAAACAAACAATAAGCTTAATGGAACTGTAACATGAATCAGCTATAACATGAAAGAGGTCTGAAGTAGTCTCTTATATCCATTATCAGCTTCAGTGCCAGAAATATTTTGAGCATTTACTTTTTTTGTTCCCATTTCCCAGCCCTATTTGAGATGACTAAGCTTGTCAGATATATAATGTGTAACTTAATATTTGTTTTATTCAGTAGTTTGTGTCCCTTGGAAACTTGAAAATTTGCAGATATAACAGGGATTGTGAATAACACTAGTTGTGGTGATTTGATGCTTGAAAAGATTTAATCTTAGATAAACTAGCACTTAACACAGACTTACTAAAATGGAGTTTTTTTATAATCAGTATTTCTTACTAGATTATTAAATTTTCAAGCCCAACTAGGTAGTCTTTTTAAAAATGCAGTGGTATTTTTTTCTTGTGTTATATAAAAGTCACTGTTAGAGGGTTTCGGTGTTTTTAAGTTCCAGCTGGTAGTGCTGAATTGATATCTTCCAAAGGGACTGTTGACTTAGTTATTGATAAATCTTTCAAATATGATGCATAGTGAAAATAGTTATGTATTTGTATTGACTTCTAATTGTCCCATTCTTGGAAACCAGGTTTCTCTATTTAGAAGTACTGTGTTAGGAGTAAGGAATCAATCTTTTATAATTCCTTTTGTAGGATTATTTGTTAGCATCATGATCGAAGATAATTTATTTAAATTACATGCTCAAGCTAAGACCTCTTTTTCCCCTTATTAAAAAAAAAAAAAAAAGAATGGGTAGTGGACGTGGGGGGTGCGGACTTGTCTCTTCTATCTCAGTTTGCAGAGTGTTCATTCCACAATGGCTTCCATGTTCTTCATGCCTGGGATATAGTGGCAAACAAAGCAAAGTCACTGCTCTCATGAAGCTTACATTCTAGCCAAGAGGAGCAGTCAATAAACAAATAGTAAGTAAACAAATTAAATTCAGATAGTGTATGAAGAAACATTTTGCTAGTTTCTGAATGAAGAGGAGCCAGCCATGTAATACCCTGAGGGAAGAGTTCGGTTAGTAAAGGGATCAACATATGCAGAAGCCCTGAAATGAAAACACCTGGCATTTTTGTAGTCCAGAAAGATCACTGTTGTTAAATCATTGTGGTGATGGGGAGAAGGGTAGGAGATGGTTGATGGGGGTTGGCAAAACTAGGTTATGTGGAGTTAGGAATACTTGTAGCCTTTAGAGGTTTTAAGTAGGTGGGGGTTATATGATAGGGTTTATATTTTTAAAAGATGGTTCTGGCTGCTATGCAAGAACACACTGTAGGGCAGAAGAGTGAAAGGGGAGACCGAACATTGCAGTTTTATAGGCAACACTGCATTTAGTTGCCTGGTTGAAGATGTGTTTTGGAGGTAGAGCCACTAGCATCTGCAGTTGAATTAAGTGTGATTGATGAGGGAAAGAGGACCAAGGAGAATCCCTTTGCTTAAGCAATAGTGGTACTACTGACTGAGTTAGGGAAGATTGGAGAAGTTGATTTAAGTGGGGAGAAAACAAGATTTTTGTTTTAAATGTATTAGGTTTGAGACTGTGTTATATCATGATTGAGTTTTTGCAGACTATACTATGTAGCATCATTTTTGTACATGAAAAATATACCCTTTTAAATGGTCAGAAACCAGAGCAAATCTGCCTAAAACTTATTTATTTATTAGAATTTTGCCATTGTATTAATCTTTTGGTTGTTTTTTGAGGGGGAGTGGGTAGTTAGGTTTATTTATTTTAAATGGAGTTACTGGGGATTGAAACCAGGACCTCGTGCATGCTAGGTATGCACTTTACCACTGAGCTATATACCATCCCCCATATTAATCTTTCATCATCCATTCTCTTGCAAGCTCTTCAGTGGCACCTAAAATTTTTTAGTCACAATTAAGATGCCTGTAAAACATCTCCACTGACCATCATCTTTAATAGCAATATAATTATTTTGAATTTTGCAATACAATAAACTTCATTATTCAGACAGTGATGGTTTGTTCATCTTATGGTTGTCCCTGATCTTTGCTTTTATCAGTACTTCTTGCCCTTTCTTGAAGTAGTTTCATTGCTTTTTAGTGGAAGGGTATGTAACTAAGATTGTTCAGTCTTGATAATTTGCTAGCCTTTTAGGGAAAGATTTGTTGGAGAAAGTTGAAATACATGGATAAGGTTTTTATTATCTTGAATTTCAGTCATCCATTTTATCTTTATCATTAATATGGATTGAATTTGAGAGTAGATGAGAGCATATTTTTAAAATTCTCTGGATTCCTTAGGTTTTTTTAAATAGAAAAATCCTGTTCACTTGTAAAAAATTTAATCTTGAGGAAATGAAAAAAAATACTCTTTGGTAGACTAATATTTTAGTGTATTCCACTATATTCTTTTTTGATAAGCATGACAGTGTTCTTAATGAATAATTATTTTTTATGAAATGTCATAAAAAGCTTTAAAATTATATAGGTTTTTATTGTGAACTTTCGTTTGTGAGTTTAGGTTGTAAAACACTCATGCAGTATAAATTAACATTAATATGTATAAATATGACTTTTGTTTTTCCAGTAGTGGAAACATTCACACTTTTTCTCTACTTAATTTCTCTAACAGTACTGAAATTTCTACAGCTTAAATACTGTCAGAGAGTGTAAGACTGAGCAAATTATGTAGATATGGATTGTTTTTGCTTGTTTTTGTAGCATGTGTTAGGTATTCTTAGAATTAGAGTTAATATTAAGCCTCTGCCATTTTAGCCAAGTAAAGGATAGCACGTATTACCTATTTAACATGCCTTTAAAATTGCTGTTTCAGAAATAACTCATCACAGACAAATTTATTAGACAAATGCTGCAGTTTAGGAAAAAACACTAAAGAGGTAATTTGGTTTCCAAATGTGTATAAACACAAATACAAGTGTAAACGTGTTTGTATCATAGCAGACTGCCAGTTAGTCTCAGGCACATTGCTTTATGCAGTGATGAGGAAAAGCAAAAATTGGTTCATGGAAACATCTCATGTGTGACAAAGAATAGAACACTGGAAGCTGAAATGACCATAGTGAGAGAGTATGCAATCTAAAACATTTTGTCTTGAGTCACCTGAGAGAACAGAGAAACAGAAGAGTTACTTTTATGCTTTCTTATTAAAAAGATATTGCCAGGTGTTAGGAAAACATTTGTAAGGCATGTCTTTATTAATTAAATTTGTCAGGTTGTATTCTCGATTCTTAATCTATTTAGCTTAATTTCTTATCCTTTCTGTAAGTATATTTTTATGTAATTTTAATTAAAGTTTAGGATATTCTTAAAGATAGTGAATTCTTCCATGATCTTCAGAAATAGCATCTAAACTTTCAGCCACAAGCACTGGAACTAAAAGGTTTCAGTTAATCTTTAATTCTACATTCAATTAAAAGTGATTATGTGGGAGTTTTCTCTAGTGATAATTCTATTATCTGGCCAGTAATCCAATATGAAAAAAGAATGTTTAACTGAACTAAAATGTATTTATTCTTTTAGAAAAGAGTATGGATCTCTAAGGCATGATAGTTACAGGATTTTTTCCCCCCTTTAGGACAGAATCCATTTATAGAGAATTGCAGACATTTTTCCTTTAGTGATGCAAAGTTTTGAATTCTGTTTGAAGAGCTGTTTGGTTTTATGTTATGTATTTTATGTAATATATCAGATATACATTTTCTTGAATATATTATATATATTACAGATTCCTTGTTTTTAAACTTGACCTTTTATGCCCCTGTGAAAATTCTTAATGTGTAAATTTGCCCAGAGCAAAATATTTATCTGAAGATATTTATTACAATAAATAGGGATCCTTTGAAGGCTGAAAGTTAAACATTAACTCTCTAAACTTTGAGCTCAGATTTTTGGGCTCCTCTGTCTTCAACTATAGTTGCTGCTTGAAACTTAGAGTTTCTAAGAAATCTTTGAAGTACATTCGATTTCTGATATATGAAGTTATTTGATCATGCTTTGCAATGCCTTGTTGAGAAGACAGAACATAGGGAAAAATTTAGAAGTTAAAATTATATAAACTATACATGTTTCGAAGTGTTTTCTTTTAAACTGATAGATTATAAACCTTTTTATTTAAAAGCAGTGTTTCTTGACTTTTTAAAATTTGAATTAATACTGCTTTACCCATCGCTACTTTGGATTTTAATTGCCACCCAACAGACCTATTAAAATTATCCCTTAGGTTACACTTTCCTCTTGTAATTATTAAAATTGTACAGATTCTATAAAATGTGCTTAAGATGGTCTTCACATTAGACAGCAGTTTCAAAGAATAATATTTATCAAATAGTACTTTAAAAATAAGCAAAATTAGTCCTATCAAATGCAGTTTATTTGATCTTGAGGGTGAGTAGATTTTAAGGACTAGTGAACATATTAGAAATAAGCTGTTGGGCAAAATGTTAAAGAGCTATATTTTTAAATAATAGCCCTTTTTTCTTTATAGCTATAAACAAGTTATATATAAATGTTGGTGGTACCAGAGCATTGAAAATAAAACTTGTTTGTGATAAACTCGATCCTTGGTTCTCTATCCTAAAATGTAACTGAATGGTAATAAAGTGCTATTCATCTGCAGGTGCATTGCTTCTACTTGGTTAAAAGATGGTTGAAAGGACAGGAATTAGTAGCATGTTGTATTAGCCTTTTGTAGTGTATTTTGTCCTAAGCATCTTAATTTCCCTGTTTTGAATGCTAAGTAGCAAGGGTCTTGGTTTAGAACTAATACCCATCATGCATGTAAACGGTATGAAAGAGCTGCTTAGTAAGTTAACACAAAGTGTTCTTGTGTCAGTCCTTGTGGAAATAGATACAATACAAACATTACAGCTGAACTCACGGCAAACTCCATTAAGTAAAAACCTGGCCTCATTGTTCAGGAAAAAGTTTGAATAGAATGCAAGCTCATTTTGTTGAATGTAATGTCAGGCTTTTAGGGACTGTATTGAGGGATAAGGTTTTGTTAAGTTGAGACCAATTCATTAAGTTTTATTGCCTGGTGAGAAGCAGTAATACTTTATTGTAAGACTTCATCAAATATTCATGGTTAAAGAGAAGTAGTAAATGTATTCAATCAAGTGGTCTTTTGGGGTTTTGAAAAGGATTATGAAGTCTGCTCAGCTGATAGTTTAACATTCATAGAGGTTGTTTAACAAGGGTAATTTTAATCTCTGAGTTTAATTTTGTTGTCCAGGCTTGTCTCTTTTTACTGTCAGAAATCCAACTCTATAAAAATTGTGTCACATTATAGGATGAGTGGATAATATATCCGTTCATATAATTTATGTATTTCCTAAGTGGGTATATTTTTTAAATTATCTTAATTTTGAGTTTGGTATATGAGGCAGTTATGACCTGTCTCCTTGCTTAGTGAGGTTGCTATTCATTTGGTCAGACTCTAGTCTCATTGCACTACTGCTGGTGATTCTTTCATGTCTTGGATAATATACGCTCCTTGGCACATGTGAAATAATAAGCAGCCTTTTGTTTTGGCCAGTTCAAATTGTCCTGAAGGGATATAGTTAGCATTTTCTACACGATGTTAGAAATTTCTGTAGAATTGCCCTCATTCTTGCAGTTGATTCCAGGCTACCCACTTTCTCTTTTTTATTTCTATGTTAAACTTGGGTTCATCTTACATTCTGGTGGCAGTATCTCGTACATGCAAAACTCATTCTATCCCAGTTCAACATGTGTTTGCATCTTTAGTTTCACAGTGAACTGAAGTTTGTGGATTATGCCCATTTCAAAGAAACTAAGCATATTCAACTAAAAGTCAAGTTTATTATATTTTATGTCTTTTAATCTCTCCATTCCTTAGGCAGATGATGTCGAGGGCAAAATTAGACAAATCATCCCGCCTGGATTTTGCACAAACACAAGTGATTTTCTTTCATTGCTGGAAAAAGAAGTTGATTTCAAGCCATTTGGAACCTTACTCCATACATACTCTGTTCTCAGTCCAACAGGAGGAGAAAACTTTACCTTTCAAATATATAAGGTAAAGATAAATCTGACTATTTCCTGGGTGGAAGTACCTCATTTGCCTGAAACCTGTATTCTGTTTTGTTACTTTCAGTGATTTATTCTAACTGCAGGAAACAAGTCTTTGTCAGCATTAAAAACAAAGATCTGTTTTGTATGTGCGTCTGTGTACACATCTTAATCTGAGACTTCTAAACATTTTCCCACAGGATAGTTTTGTGTTCTGCAGACTTTCACTTACCTCTGTGATGAGTTTCACCTGACTTTTCTTGGCTTTTTCCCTAGGCTGACATGACATGTAGAGGCTTTCGAGAATATCATGAAAGGCTTCAGACCTTTTTGATGTGGTTTATTGAAACTGCTAGCTTTATTGACGTGGATGATGAAAGATGGCACTACTTTCTAGTGTAAGTACAGTTCTAAAGCAACAGTAGACCTTATTACCTCCACAAAGCAGCATTTTAATTGTGGCGGCCCAATTATTGGGACAGTATAATGATATTTTTCCCAGGAAAGAAAAACTATTGTTTATGAAGCTTGAGTTTTCCTTCATTATGCTTTGGGAGACCTTGAGAATAGAGCTGAATTAAATGCTGTTGTCCGTTAGGGCCCTGAATGTAGGCTTAAACAGTAAAATGAGCTTTGCCTGTGTTTTCTTTTACTTGCCACCTATTCATCTTTATAATAGGCAAGTGCACTGAAGTGATGTAAAGAGGTCTGATTTATCCAAGTTGCTGCACACCAATTAAGTGAATTGTATATTCAGAACATAGCAGGTGTACCCATTGGGCCCTCACAGAGTAGCTTGCTGACACTGAAAATTCAGTCAGAGAATGGAAAAGAAAATGGACACTGCATGGGAGCGCGACTGTAATTGACCTGCTTGGCTTTCTGTTTTATCTGCAGATTTGAGAAGTATAATAAGGATGGAGCTACACTCTTTGCGACCGTAGGCTACATGACAGTCTATAATTACTATGTGTACCCAGACAAAACCCGGCCACGTGTAAGGTAATTGGCAGTATAACACGTGCCTTGTCTTTTATTTCAGAAGAAGGAACTGCTGAAGTTTCCAATACTTGCTATAATAGTGTTGATTTGTTTTTAAAAAATCACCACTGTTCATTGGCTGTGTACTGATTTATTTCATTGTTCCTTTTGAAACAGTGTGGACGATTAAATGTTTACAATTTTGAGTAGCTCAATAATTTTTGGATTTCTTGAAGGTTGATTGAAAAAAATCACACAAACTTCGTAGTGATTTGCAGTTTGTAAATTGATCATGTTGTGATATTAATATAATTTCTCTACTGTAGTCAGATGCTGATATTGACTCCATTTCAAGGTCAAGGCCATGGTGCTCAACTTCTTGAAACAGTTCATAGATACTACATTGCATCTCCTTCTGTTCTTGATATTACAGGTATGTAAAGTTTGATTTGTTACTGAAGGAGGCTTTCTAAAAAAAACTCTCATTTACTAATTTGGTTTTGTCAGAAATAACTATTTTATTTTTATTTATTATTTTTTTTCCCTTAACCAATGCAATGGGGATTGAACCCAGGACCTCGTGTATGCCAAGCACACATTTTACCACTGAACTGTACCGCCCACCTCCTATAACTATCCTATTTTAAAAGGCAACACTCTCCTGGAGTCTTTATGGAACTGTTTAAAGATGGCTTACGGTTACATTTTAAATCATAAGCCTTTGTGGGATTGGACTGCCTCTCTAAGTATAAAGTACTTATTAATTGAACAAATTGAAAATAATGAACTGAATATATATTGGGAAACTTTGGTTAGGCACAAGTATGTTACAAATGTGGTATGACTTACTCAGTTTATTTGGCAAACAGTTGCATTGCTCAGAGACCATGCTCTAATTTTTAAGTAGGGGCAGAATATTCTAAACCTTAGTAAGGGGGTGGGGGAAGCAAAGTAAGTAGTTCCTGAATAGAATATGCATTTCTTAAAGTGTGTGTTTTATATTCCTTAAAATGCATACCTTCATAACAGTGGTTTATTTATTTATTTATTTATTTTAAAATATATTTTATTTTCCCTGAACAGAGGCAGTGGGGGTTGAACCCAGGACCTCGTGCATGCCAAGCACATGCTCTACCGCTGAGCTTTACCCGCTGTCCCCCATTAACAGTAGTTTAAAAGGTGAAATATAGGCCTATTTGTTTTAGAAACATCTTTCAGTATGAGTTAGCCATATAAGTAGTATTATGAATAGGATCCTTAGGAGAAGGAAAGAAACTCTACTCTTTAAACGGAAAGGTGAGATTTGATGGAGTTACAGATGATAGTATGCAAATACGTGAACTACCAAAGAACAAAGTGGCTCAAGGAACGTTTACGCTATCATTATGTTACCATTATTTTCTTTCCCATGAGTAGCACTGTTTCAGATTTTTTACTCATAGACTTGCTGATTAAACTGAAAGTCACCTTTTTTTTTCCTCCATGAAAAATACTATACCAGATATTCACATCCAAATTCAATATTTTGCTAATTCTGTAAGAGTTTGCATACATTTTTGTTTTTTAACACTGCAGTACTTAACACACACTAAAATGTTAACTTGTCTTTAAATGCTATTTTGGAATTTTACCGATTTGTTTAGACACTGAAAGAGTTGTGTATATATGTGTATGTGCGTATATATACGGATGTGGGACTAACAAGAATATAGGCTAGTAGGCAAATTGTTAGTTTCTTCCTTTTTCATGTAATGTAGTGGTTTTGCTTGTCCAATGTAAATAAAATTAAAGTTACTCCAAAACAGATTTTGAATTGATCCTGTAGACTAATAAACTGGAGGGAAGGCACGTTGTTTTTAAAGTTGTTTAGAAAGTTGATTTATCTTTTCAACTGACTTTCAACTGCTACTGATAAATAATTTGGAATCTTGGGAGATAAAGAAGTAATTACTAAAGTTAGTTTATATCAAAAGTTATACACTGTTTAAGTGACCCCTTCACTAGCTTAGTGATTGTAAAATTATAGAAATATAATACAAATGGTAACAATTCTTTTTAGCTAAGCTGAAACTTGTTTAGCATCTGTTTACTTATAGAGCTTGGGCTTGGTGCTACATGAAGGGACTTTTTTGGAGATTTTAATCTGGAGACTCAGAGTTCACATAAGTAGTCTTTGTCTTCTCTAGTGGGTAATGTGCCAGCGGGGGTTGTTTCTGTGAAGTCTCTTAACCACTTTTTTCTGTCTACTCCAGCCAATAAAGTCCTTGATACTTAGCACCAAATAGCAGATAAAGAATTTTATTTCTTAAATCTCAGTGAAGAGTCATTGATAACTGTAGCCTTTATTCTGAAGTTTCTAAAGGAAACACTAAACATGCTAAAGGACTTCTGAATTTGAAAACTGGGTATTGGCCTTTATTTCCAGTGTTAACATTTCTTAGCATTATAATTTACTAAAAATGCCTTATCAGCTGTTCTCATTAAGATATTTCTCCTAGATTTCCTTACCTAGTCCTTTTAAAAAGAAAAGTATAGAATTTCCCACTCTTTGGTCGTTTTATTTGCCTGTAGCTCCATTATTTTGTATATTTTTAAAACTTTTTGGGTCTTTAGTAGGCTCTGGATTTCCCATTGCATTCTGGGGTATTCTTTATATTGAGATGGACTTTTGCTTACTTGACACATAGTCAGTAAAACTTAACCATCCGTGGCCTGTGTTACAGGATAGATAAGTGTGGTGTAATTGCCACACATTTTCTTTAACACTCAAAGTAAAATACTGAAGACAATTCTTTATATCATGTGCCATCTTCCTTTTGAGTATGTTGGTTGGATAAAATATGTAGCATTTGAATACATCTCAGTTGTATGACCTTGTATATAGAAAATGGTATGTTTCTTCCAGAATTATGAAGAGAGTTGCATTTGGCAATAGAAATTGATCTTGGGCTAGAATAGATGTCAGTATTATTAGTCTATCAGTAGTATATTAAGTAATTATGTCTGTCCCTTAAATGTCCCTTGTAGTACTGACATGTTACATGGCTTTTTAGAGTATTATCTAAATTTTTTATAATATGAAGAGTTTTTTTTAAATGATAGAAGAGTTTTTATGTTGATAGATGATGTATTTAACTTGGAAAAAATTCAAATTTTGAGCCTACATATCACTATAGATTTATATCCAAGCAAATTTCATCTTTTAAATGTATTGCTTATCTTTGTAGCATAGAAACAAAGGAATTGAAGGATGTCACAAATTATTGGGTGTTACCATATTAAGTTCATTTTCATGCTGACACTTTTATTAAAGTACTTAAAGATTGAGTGATGACTTGGCCCATTATATTAACCTGCCAACAAAATACTGTTAGTCTATAACAGCTTAGTTAAAGCGAAACAGTTTTTTTGGCATGATTTTTCAATTTCTGTGAAAATTTCAGATAGGAATGTGGTATGATTTTTTTCAGATTTTTCTCAACTGTAATTCTTTTTACCTTTGATGTGTTTTTCCCTAAAATTCTGGGGCATACAAGTTATTTAAGCGTTCACTCACTAAATTTTATTTTAAATTGATATTAGCAACATGGTTCTTTTTTCTAAAGCAGTTCAGGAAGAGGCAGACTTGGAAAAACTAACATTTGATGAGTTGTGCCTTACTATTAGTATTTAAAAAAAAATTTAAATAGATACTTGCTTAATAGTTTGTCACTTAGTAGAAGCTTAATAAAAGCAACTTTATTGAGGTATAATTTCCATACCACAAAATTCATCCATTGTATAGTTCCATATTTTTAGTACATTTGGCTAATTTTGCAGCCATCACCACAGACCTGTTCTAGAATATTTCTGTCACCATAAAAAGATTGCCTCATGTCCATTTGCAGTCAGTCCCCATCCCATCCCCAGTCTCTTGTTTTGAGGTCTGTAATCCATTTTAAGGTAATTTTTGTGCATGATGTGAGGAAATTTCTAAATCAATCTTTTTTACATTTGGCTATTCAATTTTCCCAGGACTGTTTCAAAGACTAGCCTTTCCCTGTTGAGTTGCCTTGGCCCCTTTGTTGAAAATTAGTTGACCATAAATGTCAAGATGTATTTCTGGACTCTAATGATCTGTGTCTGTCCTTCTGCCAGTACCATACTGTCTTGATTTGTTTACTTAGCTTTATATCGAGTTATCTTTTTTGTGCGTGTTTTGTCTTAATGATAATGTCAAGTTTAATCTGCTAAATATATCAGTTGAATTTGTGGAGCATGTTTTGCCTGGGTGCTGCAGAGTAAAGTTTTCTTGATATGATTGGTGAGTAGGATTAGAAAGGAATACTGGCCCTGGCCAGATGGGTGGGAATGGGGCAGGGAAGGGCAGAGAGGAGAGGCCTCATCAGTCAGAGGGGACTGGCCTGGGTAGAGCCATGACCTTCAGGGACCCAGAGGCACAGGCTCCCAGAAGACAGTCCCTCTCTGAGTGAGCACCCAGGCAATACAGACTAGGGCTGGTTGTCGCAAACTCAGCAATGGCTCTCCCTGGCCAACCATCCTCTAAAGTGCAATCTACGTGACTGGTGGAGACTCTTCTTACCCCACCTCTCAGACAACCCCCACTCCCAACAAGGGTTCTAGATTCTAAAAACAGCAAAATCATTCAAATGGTTACATAGATATGTCGTCTTCATCTTTTTGCCTTAACAGATAGCAGCTGTTCCCTCTACCCACCGTTGCTCTCCTTTTCCCCTAAATGAGTTTATGTGCAAGATAATAAACAGGAGGCCCCAGGCCATGAGGGACTCCTAGCTTTGAGGGGCTTTGAGAGGCTGCTGCAGTGGTGCCAGGGTGTAGGGTGGGCAAGACCAGGCAGAGGTCCTGGCTGTCTGGCCCAGTTGCCTGGTGTTTCTTCCTGCAGGCCGTGCTTATTCATGGTGCATTCAGTTTCCTGATAAAGTTGTATCATTTGTTTTCTTTTTCTTTTTCTTCCTAGCAACCTCCTGCCCTTCCTGCTTTCTGCTCTTTCTGAATGACTGATCACCAACCAGGCAAGATTGGCCTTGGCCTGCTCTGTCTTCCCAGCTAAATGTGTTTTCATGTAGTGCTCTTCTGTCTTTTCTTCTCGGTGTCTTGTTCTCTCCTTGAAAGCTTCTTTGGCCTGTCCAGATCTAGTTGTGTGACCTAGCGGTGCCCCCTGGTTGGGGTTCTCAATGTTAACGAGCCCTTTACACCTTTGTTGGTAGTCAGCTTCATCTTTACTCTCTTCTGAGGCTAGAAGTTTCTTCTCTCTGGAGTCACCTGCAACTCCATCTCCACCCTCTATTCTTGCTCCTCTTCTTCCTTGGCCTTCCACTTTTCAGCCTGGAGTTGCGTTCATCTCTTCGGTACTCATATACTGCCTAGGCGCAAACTTTGTGCCTCTTTGGGCACATGGCTCCAGTGACAGCAGAGCCTCAACCTTTATATCCAGTTTTGAAATCAGGAAGTGAAAGTGCTCTAACCATGTTCTTTTTCAGAGTTGTTTTGGTTATACAGGATCCCTTGTGTTTTCATAAAAATTTCTATTTCTGTTTTCTACTTCATTGATTTCCTCTTTAATTTTTCTTATTTTCTGGCTTCTTACTGCTTTGAGTTTAATTTGCCCTTTCTAGTTTAATTTTCCTTTTCTATATAGATGTTGAAATAACTAATACTTAAATGTAATATGTATATATAATTACAAATACTGCTTTAACTGATCAGATAAATTTTCATAAATTATGCTTTCATCTCATTAAGTTCAAAATATCTTCTAATTTCCTTTATGATTTCATTTTGATTCATGGGTTGTTTGGAAACATGTTTAAATTCCAAACATTGTGGATTCCCAAATTTCCTTCTGTTGTTGATGTGTAATTTAATTCCATTGTTGTCAGAGAACATACTTTGTATGACTTCAATTCTTTTTCATTCATTGAGTTTTGTTTTATGGCCTACTAAGGAGTCCACAAACTTTTTCATTAAAGGGCTAGGTCATAGATATTTTATGCTTTGCAAGCCACACAAATTCTCTGTGGCATATTCTTACTGGTTTTCTGGTTTTTGTTTTTTAGAACCAATTAGAAAGCAGTCTTAATTTACATGCCATATAAAAATAGGCTGTAGATGAGATTTGACCAATAGGCCGTAGTTTATAGACCCTTTGCCCAACATATAGTCTATCCTGGTGAATGTTCCATGTGCACTTGAAAAGAATGTGTATTCTGCTGTTGTTGGGTGGACTGTTGTATAAATATCAGTTAGTTCAGGCTGGTTGATAGAGTTGTTTGGTTCTTCCAAACAGATTTGATAATTTTGTCTAGTTTTTCTATCCATTACTGAAGGGATAGTATTGAAACTTCCAACTATTTTTGTTGAATTGTCTATTTCTCCCTTAAATTCTGTTAGCGTTTATTTCATGTATTTTGGGGTTCTGTTGTTGTATATTTGTTTATAATTGTAATGTCTTCTTCTTGAATTAACTTGTTTTAAAATGTGCCTTTTTTTCTCTTGTAATTTTGTCTTCTTTTTTCCCAGTTTGTGTATGTGTTGGGGAGGTTGAGGGGATAAAGTCTTAAACTCTATTTTGCTTGATATTAATATAGCCACTCCAGACCTCATATTGTTTGCATGGTATATTCATTCTTTGACTTTCAGCCTGACTTTGAATCTATAACGTGTCTCTTATAGATAGCCTATAGTTCGATCCTTTTTTATTCAGTCTTAAAATCTCTACCTTTTGATTGGAGTGTTGAATATGTTTACATTTAATGTAATTATTGCTGTGGTTGGAATTATGCCTGTCACTTTGCTGTTTTCTTTTTTCCCCTTTTTATTTATTTATTCATTCATTTTTATTGAAGTAGTTTCTCTATGTTGCTTTTTTTTGTTTCACTCTACTGCCTTTTGTGGTCAATAGTTTTTAGTGAAGTTTTTAAATTCCTTTGTTGGTTTTTTTTACTCTCTTTTTTTTTTTTTTTTTGCTTAGTGGTTGCTCTGGGGCTTAAGATGTATATTTTTTAATTTATAACAGTCTATTTCAGATTAATTTTGGTAAAATAAATTGCTCCATTATAGTTATTCTTCCCTCTCTTTGTACTATTATTGTTGCATATATTACATTTATATATATTGTAAGCCAAACATTGGTTTTATAATTATTTTTTCATGTAACTGTCTTTTAAACCAATTGAGAGGAAAAAAGAGAAAGATTTATGCCTTTTATATTTATCATTGTAACTATTGGTGTTCTTAATTTCTTCATGTGGATTTGAGGTACCATGTTCCTTTAGCCTAAACAACTTCAGTATTTCTTGTTAGGCAGGTCTGCTAGCAGTGTATTTCTTGTCTTTGCTTTTCTGGTAATGTCTTTATTTCCCCTTAATTTTGAAGGATAATTTTACTGGATATAGAATTCTTGATTAACAGTATTTTTCTTTGAGTACTTTGAATATATCACCCTACTGACCTCTGGCCTCCATGGCTTCTGATGAGTTGTTTCTTCTTGCTGCTTTCAGGATTTTCTGTTTATCTCTAGCTTTTGACAGTTTGATTATGATGTGTTTAGATGTGGATCTCTTTGTGTTTTTCCTACTTGAAATTTATTGAGCTTCCTGTATATGTAGATTAATGTTTTTCACCAAATTTAGCAAGTTTTTGGCTGTTATTTCTTCAGATACTGTCTTTCTCTTTCTCTGAGACTCCCATTACAGTTATGTTGATACACTTGAATGTTTTTAATTGTATCAGTCCAGTTTACATTTTATAAAGCTGGAGAGTACATGTAAGGAAAACAAGGAGGTTATTGTAATAGTTGAAAAAAATTACTGGTGGCAGCACATAGGAGAATGAATCAGAATGTCCTTCAGGTTTCTGAGTGGCTTGTATAACTGCATGGTGCAACCAGATTAATATAGAAAAGACAGAAGAATGGGATAGAATAACTAATTACATTACAGTCTTATGTTTACTTGATTTTCTATTTAGGTCTGCATTTCAGTTAGCTTGTTCACTTTTGATTTCATTATCTGTCCATACTTTATAAATCATAATTGCATACCAAACTGATACAATGACAGAATTTCACTTCTTTTCACGTTAAAGCTATAGTCATATAATTACTTAATAATTATATGGATATGAAGTGCTACACAGAACCATAAAGAAGGTATTCATACATATGGAGTGAATGATTGAATGAATGACTTAATCATAAATCATTACCCATAGCTCAGACTTTTTTTATAAACAGCTTTATTGAGATATAATTAGCATGTCATACAATTCACTTACTTAAAATAAACAATTAATTTTTACCATACTTACAGTGCAGCCATCGCCATAATCTAGTTTTATATTTCACTCTTCTAAAAAGAAACCCAGTACCCATTAACAGTTACTTCTGTCCTCTCATTCCCCTACCCTTGCTACCCACCCTCCCCCCAGCTCTAGGCAACCACTAATCTACTTTTTGTCTCTGTAGATTTGCCTGTTCTGAACATTGGAATCATGCAATATATGAGTGCTGCATTTACTTGGCATGTTTTCAAGATTCATCCTTGCTGTAGCATGTATTAGTGCTTCATTTCTTTTTATTGCCAAATAATGTTCCATTGTATGGGTATACCATACATTTTATTTATCTGTTCATCAGTTAATGGACATTTGGGTTGTTTTCACTTTTTGGCTCTTCTGAGTAATAATAATCTACTATGAATATTCAGGTACAAGTGTTTGTGTGGACCTATGTTTTCATATCTCTTGGGTACACACCTAGGAAATGGAAATGGTGGAAAATCTGGTAATTATGTTTCACCTTTTAAAGAACCATCAGACAATTTTCCAAAGTGGCTGTACCATTTTATATTTTGACCAGCAGTATATGAGGGTTTCAGTTTCTCCACATCCTCATCAGTACTTGTTACTGCCTTTTTGATTCTAGTCATCCTAGTGGACATGAAATGGTATTTCATTGTGGTTTTGATTTGCATTTCCCTGTGGCTGATGATGTTGAGCATCTTTCCATGTACTTACTGTGCATTTGTATATCTTCTTGAGAAAAGTCTATTTAGATCTTTTACACCTATTTTTTAATTGGGTTATTTGTCTTTTTCTTACTTATTGAAAAGTGTTTTATATAAAAAGTCTGGATACAAGTTCCTTATCATATATATGACTTGCAAATATTTTATCCCACTTTGTGGGTTGTCTTTTCATTTTTTCTTAATGGTATCATTTGAAGCACAAAAGTTTTACATTTTGATATAGCCCTATTTATCTACTATTTTTTAGTTGCTTGTGCTTTGGTTCCATTATCTCAGAAACCATTGCCTAATCAAAAGTCATGAGGATTTACTCCTTTGTTTTCTTCTAAAATTTTTGTAGTTTTACCTTTTACATTTAGTTCTGTGATACTTTTTGAATTAATTTTTTGTGTATGGTGTGAGAAAAGGCGGTCCAACTTCACTCTGTTTGTGGAGATCCAGTTGTCCAAGTACCATTTGTTAAAAAGACTATTTTTTCCCTCATTGAATTGTCTTTAATGGGCCATAAATGGGTTTATTTTTAACTCTCAATTCAATTCCATTGATCTACATGTCTATCTTTATGCCAGTACCACACTGTCTTGATTACTATAGCTTTGTAGTAAGTTTTGAAATCAAGAAATGTGAGTCCTCTAACTTTTTCAAGATTGTTTTGGCTATTCTGGGTTCCTTGCATATCCATATCAATTTTAGGATGAGCTTATCAATTTCTGCAACAAAAAAAGTTAGCTGGGATTTTGATAGGGATTGCATTGAATAGTTTGTAGACTATTGATATTGTAATAGTATTGTCTTATGATCCATGAACTAGTTCACACTTTAACATTCTTTGTTTCAAGTCCTCTACTAATCAGAAAAGGAAGGCTTAAGAGAAGTGAGGAAATTTGCCTAAGGTCCTACATCTATGAATGACAGAACTTGGACTCAAACTCATGTTCTCTGTCTAGTGTAGATAACATAGACAAACGTAAAGAAAGATCTATGCTATTCAGATGCAGTGAAGAAAGGATCAGTCATTCTCACTTTATTCTCTAAATTAAAAAGATTTATTTTTGTAAAAGGAAGAATTTTTTTTATTTGGATAAAAGAAGCATAGCAGACTAAAGTTTATTAAAGTAAGGGAGTTATAAATTGAGTTTTGGAACCCTTAGCTATCAGAAAAATACTTGCTTTTGGAATTGATTATCCAAACTTGAATCTCTTATTTATACAGCTAGTTTAATTAAAAATAAAACTAAGATGCATATGACAGCAAACCAGTCAAAAAGTTTACCTTTGAAAAGGAGTAGCTCTAATTTCACAAATAATACGTATGTCTTTGCAAAAGGATTACACTTATAATTTTATTTGACAAAATAATGGTGCTGTTTGATTTATAAGGAATAATTTGTTACATTGTAACTTTTGTGTATATATATATATATAATTATTTTAAGAATATTTGCCTTTCTAAGCTTAGCATGTATACTGAGATTACAGATAATGAAGAAATTATGTTCGGTTAGGGAAATGTTATTCTGCTTTATTTCTTTAGCGGAAGATCCATCCAAAAGCTACGTGAAATTAAGAGACTTTGTGCTTGTGAAGCTTTGTCAAGATTTGCCCTGTTTTTCCCGGGAAAAGTTAATGCAAGGATTCAGTGAAGATATGGCAATAGAGGCTCAACAGAAGTTCAAAATAAATAAGGTATTTTATTCTGTAGGAGGAGAATATTTAAAGTTTGAAGATTTTTTTTAAGTACATTATTTAAACATTGCAAATAAACTAAGAGTACATGTGTGGGAAGTTGCAGTGGTTAAGAGTACAGGCCCTGAAGCCAGATTGCCTGGGTTCAGATATGGCTTCACCACTTGCTCTTAGGGCAGTTTAGTTTACCTCCTTTTGCCTCTATTTTCTCATTAATGGAATGGAAGGATAATTGATTTCAAGGCTATATGAAGCGTAACAGAACAAAGATGGATAGTAAGATCTTAAGTTTGCTTTTTGGGAAAATGTGTATCTAAACTAGTAAAGTAGTTAATGCCCCCTGGAGATTGCATTGGTAGGGAGAAGGGTTGGAATAAAACACTTTCACTTTTTATACTTCTATATATATTTGTTTGAATTTTAAAGTAGTAAGTATCTTAAGATAGGTACAGAAAAAAATAATATGGGAGTTCAGAGGAGTTTATTAGATTTACGTAAGCAAGGGAGTCGTAGTGTTTCATGGGAGGGATGCATTTTGATCTAGGCCTTGAAGAATGAGTAAGTTTTGGATTATTAAAGTGTGTGGGATGAATGGTGTTTCAGTAATAAGGACTAGCACTTGGTACCCCTGACTTCCCCTCCCTCAGCTTCTAAGGCACTGCAGTTCCTGGTTTTCCACCTACCACTGTGATTCTTTTCTTTGAGATAATGTCACTGGCTTCTACTCTTCTGTATGTTCTCTAAAGATAATTCTTCCCCCAAAGTTCTTTATCCAATCCTCATTTCTTCTCGTTCTACTTACTCCACCTGGGAGGTCTCATCTAAATCTTCAATCCAGATTTTCCACTTGAGCTCCAAAACTGTTTACCGAAAGTTAACTGATCACTGACTGATCTTCAGCAAACAACTCAGTTTGAATCAAAACTTTCCATCTTCTGATGCATAAAAACACTTTAATGGTTTCCTGGCTTTAAGATGAAATAATGTTTTAGAAATAATTGATATCTCCCGACTTTATTAAACCTTTATTTATTAATGAGAATTTAGTATGGCACACAGATCCCAACATAATCTGCCCTTGCCTACCTTGCCTACCACTTTCCCACATGATCTGGCTTTACTAAACCTCTTGCCATTTCTCAACTATTCTACATCTTTCCTCCTCTTATGTCCCTTTATATAGGCTATTCCATTTGCCTTTACACCCCCTTCTCCTGTTCCTTCATCTTTGCCTAGCTAGATAATACTTTTTTTTTTCAGGCTCAGCTTGGGTGTTTTTTCCAGAAAGATCAGTATCATCTTCCCAGCCTACAATACCTGACCGCTTCCCCATACCCAATAAATACATAAGTGAAATGGCAGAAACAGAAAAACTATGGGCTACTCCTTTGGCTTCGGTGTTACCAAAACTTCCTAATTCTTCTAATATGTCTTTGACTATTTTTGTCTCCTCTGTCTGCCCTTTGACTTTCACTATACTGCAGAGTTCTGACCGCTTCCCTCTTTTCACTGAGTAGGCTTTCCTTGGATGATCTTAACCATTAACCAGTCTCATGGTTTAAACTCTTGCCTGTGTACTGATATCACTTAAATCCTCACCCTTAGACTAGTATTCTATTCAGATTTATGTGTTCTGCTGCCTCCTAAATCTCTCCCTAGGCTGTGAAAACTCACTGTCATTCCATACCCTCCTCCATGGCCAGTCTTTCCTCTTCTGTATTTCTGGAATCCTTGTTCCCTTAGTATTCTTATTTGTGCTATCTCAGTTCATGCCCTCATCATTTTTTTGCCTGATTTAATAGCTGAGCTTCCTAATTGGTCTCCCTGCCCTTCTTTTTGCTACCATTCTATGTAGCTGAGAGAATGCTATATTTAAAACTCAAATTATGTGCTTTGTTCATTCCTGCATTTAAAAATCTGTTACCTACTAGATAAAAGCCCAGCTCTTCAACCCGGTGTATAAGGTTCATCCTCACTTTGCTTCTACTCCTTATACTTTTTTTATTTTGTGCTCCAGCAATGTCAGACTGCTTCTGCACATGTGCATGTGACATGCACACTCACATAGTGCCCTCCCCTCTTTTAAGCATGGCATGTTCCCTTTCCTTTAAGGTTCAGCTCAGGTTTTATTCCCCCAGGAATCCTCTTCTAACACTTCCACCATTCCCAGACTATGTTACCATTATACCCTGTGTATATTTCTGTCATTAAAGTAACCATACCTCAGTCATCTGTGTTACCAGTAGACTGCTAGCTCCTTGAGGGCAGAGACTATCTTTCACTGCTTTTTGTCTGGCACCTAGCACAGTTTCTGGCCCACAGCAGATACTCAATGTAAGCTGTGTTCTTTTGGGGAAATGTTACTGTTTTGTAATTTGAAATGTTCATGTTTTTCTTTTATTTGGTTTATTAGCAACATGCTAGACGGGTTTATGAAATTCTTCGACTACTGGTAACTGATATGAGCGATGCTGAACAATACAGAAGCTATAGACTGGATATTAAAAGAAGACTAATTAGCCCATATAAGGTAGGACTTTGAAGAGTCTTAAACATTATATTCTTGTCAGTGTTTAAAATGAAGAAGAAAATCTAGCAAATGCCATTGTATGGGAGAGTCCAAATTGTCTTGCTAAATTAATTTCTACAAAAGTGAAAATATTCTTCCAGTTAGTTACAAGAATTCTCCGTCATAATTTTCCAATATAAACTATAAATCTGTTTCCATTCACTTAAAAACTAATCCCAAGGATTTAGTCTCCTCATGTTTTTTCCTTTCGTTTGTATGCATCTTTTAAAACTGAATGCGCAGACTTCATTAACAGATTATCATATTAGTTTTTTCTAATTGTCTTCCAACTTGTTATGTATATTCTGTTTACCTTTGCTTCTTTCTTCCTAAACATGGTCTTGGTTGCCTTTTGTAACCTCTATACTTGACTATAGCTAAAATTGCAACTTAATGTTGTTTACTTTTCTTTTTTTCAAATGTTCTTTCTTCTTGCTCCTTTCCCTCCATTTTTTCATCTCCTTTATTTTCCTCTAACTCAGAAGTCTCCCCTCCTAGATCAAATCTGGCCTCATCATCATTTGACCATTATTAAGGTAGATATGGTCCACAACAACTTGTGTGGAGGAGGATTTCCTGTGATACTTGTAGCTGGGCAGTAATCTAATTGGGGAGAATATTAATTAATTTATTCAACAAATAATTATTGAGCACTTGACATGTGGTTGCTGCATTTATATACACTATACCTATAGGCTTATACAGCACAATAGCTGGGAACATAAATGACAAATTTAAATCCGTCTTAATATTTAAGGAGAAAGTCAGTTAATAATTCATGAGTAATTAGTGTATCAGGTATACATAGTTCTGATTTTCCTGAATTAATCCAAGTTTTATTTGTCAAAGATTCTGCTTTATAGAGCCAGTCTTGAATGTTGATGGTATTGGGTTGCACCACTCCTCGTTGAGTCCAGCTCTTTTCCTTTATCACATCTTGTTTGCAGTGCAACTGTATTTCCTAACTTGTCACTGTAATTCTGTTTAAACGTATCACATTCAGGATGTAAAAATAATAATAATTTGCCTGTGACTATAAATCTTTGTATCTTGGATTCATATATGTATTTTTTTCTTCATAGTGTCATTTCATTAAGCAATTTAATGGGTTTATTTTCTATCTTGTGAACTATCATCTGCATATAATAGGTTGTAATAAATTATAATGGACTCTTCCCCAAAACTGTCTGAAGTAACATTTTATTCTGTTTATCAATTCTTATGCTTATCAATTCAGAAACATCAGAAAATTGGTAGATGGTGCTTTCCAAAGATTTTGATCTTTAAGTAATACTAGTTAGCTAGAAAATTTCTTTATGGTGAAATTTGGGCAGATAGAACAGTATAAGTAGACATTATCATGACAACATTTAAGAGTATTAAAACTGTTTTAGGAAAGTAAAAAAATTATTGAATTGTGCATCTTAGATACTTGTGAGATTTTATATAGGCAGCTACAGCAAATGATAGATGATGAATTCTAAGTGTAAATAGTAGTCATAAAGTTATGCAAATAATGGATAAGTTCATAAAAGCAAGTATTGTCTACTCTTAAAGAATGATAATGATTTTTTATATTACTGTTAAGTACCATACCTGTCCAGCAAGTTCACCTTATCTAAAAGACAACCAAAAACTGGTTATTAAACTCTTTAGATTCTTAACAGCCAAGATGGGTATCACCATCCTTGCACCAAAGCTCGTATACAAATTACAAATTCTTCAGATACTTGCTCAAACCCTATTTATAGTATGCACATTTTAATGAGTTTAGTTTTTGGTATTCTATCCCATTGAGAAAACCAATAAAGCTTGAGAGTCCCTCTCGCCAACTTTGGGTTGATAGCCACAATGTGGTAGAAAATATACCACAAACTTTGTAAAAGCCTTGAAATAGCTGAATGCCCTATAGGCATGAGAGAAGTGATAAGATTTCTTTATTGAATATATGCAGATGCTTTTCTCTAGTTTCTCATTCCAAGCTGATACTCATACTTTGTTGTGCTATCAGCATTCTCAAATGCAAAATTATATTTAAGAATGAAGTAAAATTGCTTAATATTGAATGTGGCTTAGAATTTTTTTTAAGGTCTTTATAATGTATGCCTAATGGGAAAAGTTTGGAATTTAGAATTTACATTTTTAATTGAATACATTTTATGAAAAGAAAGTATAATTTTGATTATCATTAAGTTACTACTGAGGTATGAAATTATTTATTGATAGCAGAATCCACTAATTCTGTGCTGCCTTTTTTGAGGGATCGAATTTCCATATCAGCTTAATCATACTGTCCCACTAAGCAGTTTTTTTGTTTTGGGGGGGCGATAATTAGATTTATTTGCTTATTTATTTAGTAGAGGTACTGGGGATTGAACCCAGGACCCTGTGTATGCTAGGCATGCACTCTTGCCACTGAGCTATACCCACCACCCCAAGAAATTTTCTGGGTGGTTATTAAAAGTACTTGTACCTTACTTTAAAAGTTCTTTGAACACTGATAATTCATTTGTATCAGTGCCAAGAAGGAATAAAAATAACCTGTATCAAGTAGAATCATTTTTTAAAGCACAACAAGAAACTCTGTCTCTAGTACAGAAGTAATTTTCAGGTGTTCAAAAAAAAGAAATGTGAACAATTTGGCTAAAAAAAGAAAAGTTGGTGTAGCTGTTTTTTTTAGCATTAAAGTTTTTATATTGTTTCATGAGCATATTTTAATTCATAATTGGTTTACAAATACAAAATTTAGAATCATTGCTATATAATATCATTGGATTTGGAATCAGAAAACTCAGTTTTAAGGTCTGGTTCTGCCTTTTACAAATTGTGTGACTGTCAACACTTACTAACATCTGGGTATTGGGCTTCTCATCTGTAAAATGGAAATATTTCCATATAGAGGAACTGAAGAGAAAGCAATGCAATACAGTGTACATGTTTTTAAAGATATCTTTTGAGAAGTTCTAGGACTCTTCATATGCCCCCACACCATTATTATTTTTGAATTGTTACAAAAGAACCTTATCTCTGCACTTCACAGAAGAGACTAGTTCAGCAGATGAAAATTAAAGAGCCCTTACAGGTGGTGGCATTTTTAAAATTATTTTTGTAAGCCCTCTTGGAACCTGTGAAAACCGGACAAGAAGAAAGGATTGTTTTCTGGAACTTTAACACATTTTACACGTTAAAGCCAAATGTTAAATTGATACTAATACCATCTTTAATTAATTTGTCTGCATTAATTAAAAGTTATCAACAGCCCTAATATATGAAGGAATTAAGTTTTTGTTTTTGGAGGGAGAAAATTATTCTGAAGCCTATAAAAGTTCTGTTCCAGTCTTAAGGAGTCCTGTCTTTCAGTGTTTCATTTGTACTCCCAATCAATGTATGTCATTTTGCTAGATGGGGGTGTTCCCCAAATCAGTCTTTTGTTTTTTTTTTTTAGTTTTTTAAACACATTCTTTAAAAGATTAATTTGTAACATGTCATACATATACAGAGTGGTATACATATCCAGTTTGGGGAATATTAACGTTAATATAACAAATAACTCAAATAAGTAATTTTTTTAATTGAGCCATAGTTTACATGCTTATGAGGAACTTTTATATATAGTTTCATATTTTTCCCATAAAGCTAGTATATGTATTTTTTATTCCTAGGTACTTAGAGCTCTTAAATTTAATTCATAGATGTATTGCCATGCCAATAAAAATTATAATAGAGATGAATTCTGAAATCCATGTGAAAAAAACTGGCAGTGAAGAAACTGAAGGTGGTAAGGAAGGGGGAGATAAATTGGGGACGTTAGTGCTCTTAGATATTTAAAAACAGCATAATTTAAAACACACACGAGTCATTCTACAGGTTATTTTGGAACAAAATTGATAAATAGTTATGAATTAATATGACGGTTCTATTGTATGTAAGAATTTATTATGATTAGAGGCATATTCAAACAATGGGGTTAGATTATTTAATAAATGTTGTAACTAGTTAGCAATTTAGAAAAGTAGATTATATTCCTGTCAAATACCACGATAATTTTTTGGATGCATTACCCTTTAGTTCCTGAGCCATTTCCTTAAGTTAGATGCTCTTATATAGTGCAGTCGTGCCTCTTGGCATAAAAAATAACTTTTACAGCAGACACAAAACATTTATCTACGTGATTGAAGAGTACAGAATGTACTGCCCTTCCAGGCCTTAGGAGCAATAAATCTGAATTTTCATCAGTTCTCTAGAACTAATATTCAAAGTGTGGTCAGTATATCAGCAACATTAATATCACCTTGGGAGCTTGTTAAAACTGCTGAATCTCACCCCACCTCAGACGTGCTGAATCAGAATCTGTGTTTTAACAAGGTGATCTGTATGCACATTTAAGTTTGACTGGCACTGCTTTAGTGGGGCGTCTAATATTAATCAAGTTTTTTTCTTTCTGATTGTAGTTGTAGCAATGTCGTTTACTTAGCTCTACCAAATTAGACCCAGTATCAGCCTAATTTTTTTGTACTATCAAGTAGCTTATTTCAGTAAAGGCTTATTTCCAAACTTTATTATTGTTACCTTGTTTTTAAAATGTTTGTGTGATTATAAGTTTAGCTTAATTTTGACCTTTTTAAGTAGTAATCATGACAGATTGGTCTATATTCCAAAATCATTAGGGTTTTCTTTAAGGGACATTTATTAGTTTTTAGGATGGATTGAAGATACTGTTTTTAGGGTTTGTTTTTTTTAATTGTCTTTTGAAAAGCAGTTAGATAGTTAGAATACAGACTTCGAACCAGATTGTTAGGGGTTGAATCCTGGCTTCTCAGCTTATTACCTCTGTGACAAGTTATTTAACTCCTGTATCTTTTTTTTTCTTTCTTTATCAATTGAAGAAAATTATAGTACCTATCTCATGGAGTCACTAGGATCACATGAGTTAATGCATAGGATTTCTGATCTCTATGTAAAGGTAGCTCCTTATTACATACTTTAATAAAAGAGGATTGATACGATCTAAAGCAGTTTATCCAAAATGTATGAAAGTGTCATATATTAAAGTGTTTTATATAATGCAGTGTTGTCACCCATCCAGGAATCTTGGAGTCATTCTTCATTCTTCTTTCCCCACATCACCCAGTGTGTTCTTTTCTTAATCTGTCCTGTCCCCTCATTTCTGCTGCTACTGGTTTGGTCCAGGCTTCCATCATCTCTTGCTTGAATTCTTGCAGTAGCTGCTAACTTGGCCCTTCAGTCTCATCCTCAGCATTACTAACACAGTACTGTCCTGACACAGTGTCCTGCCTAAAAGTTGTTAGCAGCTCCTCAGCATGGTGCAGACTCCTGAGCCTGGTGATTTCCTTCTCAGTAAAATGGCGAATGGTTTAAAAAAAAAAAAAGGTTTAATAAGATAAATGTATGTCTGGATAGTAGTGACTCAGTAAACTCTACTTAATGTTGTTTTTTAAAGTGGGACAATTTTTGGCTTATCTTTCTGAAACTTCCAACAGTTTATTTTAAAATCAATATGTGGTCCATAAATACATCACTGGGTAAGGAAACTCAGAAATGAGCATAGTGGCAGAAGCAGCCAGCTTGAAATTAAAAGTAATGTAATTAGTTAATGATTAAATAGTGAGATGAAATAATAGCACTTAATCTCAATTGTTTCTCTTCAGTTAATATATTTTATTTGTTAAAGAAGTATTTGAGTTTCTACACTAGCCAGTTCTTTATTATGCTTTGGAGAGGGGGCTATTAGTCATAGATCTATATTTACCATCAGTTGACAGAAATTCCATGTCTTCTGGAACCCTCCTTTTAGAGGGTTTGTAATTCATGATTAACATTATGTTTAGGCATCCTTAAGAAAAAACTGTATAGGACAAATTTGGGTATATTCCTTCTACTATTACTTTTAACATTGGAGACTTAAAATTCTAATATAAAGAAATGTTTCAGCTTTCTTAGTCTAACCCGTAATTGTGTTTGTTGCTTAGAAAAAACAGAGAGATCTTGCTAAAATGAGGAAATGTCTTAGACCAGAAGAGCTGACAAACCAGATGAACCAAATAGAGATAAGCATGCAACATGAACAGCTGGAAGAAAGCTTTCAGGAACTTGTGGAAGATTATCGACGTGTTATTGAACGCCTCGCTCAAGAGTAAAGATTACACTTCTCTGTACAGGAAGTTTCTGAATTTCTGTACATGTGTTGTGAAAAATCAGATGATTTTAATTTTAAAATCTTGTAACATTTTACTTACATTAAAAGTTATCTATCTTTAGTCGAATATTTTCTTTTGGAGAGATTGTATATTTTAAAATACTGTTTAGAGTCTATGAGCATATTACATTTAAAAAAGATACAGCTTCTGAAATACCACTGCAATTGCTTCCCTTCTTAAACAGTATAATAAATGCTTAGTTGTGATATGTTAGTGTGTGCTGATATGATTCTTAAATACTTATGATAAACTTTTTCAGTCTTGCTGAAAAACTTCAGGTTTTAAACTTTTACTATTTTTCCTCCCATGCTTTGCTTCTAAGCTTTTACATCTGGCACCTTTAAAACACATTTCTTTAAGGTCTTCCTGATAATTTTGTTTTTCCTATGTGATTTTTCTAAATAGGAATTATTCCTAATATAGATTTGTTTTGTTTTAAATAAGCTCCTGTTAACTGCTTGTTGGGGGTGGGGTGGATAAGAGAGGGAAGGGAAACTAGATATAGCCTAACACCTAAATGTTTGGCATCAAATATTAACTCAAGATAATTTAAAAGTTACTGTAAATATTTTATAAATAATGATAATGTAAGATAAGATAGAAATCAGTTTACATAAATCCAACTTACATACCACTGTTGAAATAATATCTTGTGTAAAACGAGGTATGTATCTGTTAAGATTTGCTACAAGGTTACTAAGATGTCAAAGTCCAAAAAGGAAAAAAAAAAAAAATTGCTTAACATAGTCTTACTTTATTGAAGTAGAGTTAAATAAGTTGCTGGTTACAGAATCATTAAAAGTAAAAACTTGATTTTTTAATGTGTGCCAGTAAGCCAGGTATTGTATAACATCAAAAATGGTATGTAAGTTGAACTTTACTTTTAAAATCTGATTTGTTCAGTGCTCAAGACAAAATCCCAGCTTAGACAAGCACTATCTCGTCCTTAGATCAGCTTTCCATCAGTAAAATCTGCCAAATATAGGAAAGGCAAAGTAATCCTGGACACAAAATAACTGTGGCTAGCAGCATCCCAAAGGCACTAAAGCCATCCCCTTAAAGTGGGGGTGTTGCAAAAGCTTCAAATACTCTCATCTCAGAAGCTTATATACAGAGATAAGACTTGCTAATTTCTGAGAGTACATTTATGTACATAACTTGTACAGATAGAATGAACCAGTTCAAAGTCTTTCTGAAGCTAAAGATTTTGTTTTCCATGTAAATTAGCAGATTTAAAAAATTTTTATTGAAATTCACAACTGATACTTAAAAATGAGTTCTGAGGGAGGAAAATCGGTATAAAGCATCTTTAAACATTTTTTTTTATAAAAATCAGAAAAAGCCAATGTGATATCAAATTGCTGTACTTTTTTTCTTAAACAATGTTCTATGTTCAGTTCATGGTTAAAGATCTCGTTTAGCATTGATCTTTGAGGCTTGAAAGTCTATGCCTTCACTTTGAGTTAAAAGAGTAGAAGTCTGATAGCTCTGCACCTTGTGCAGGGTAATTAGATACCAAGATAGATGTATAGGACCATGGGCTTAGTGGTCACTTTTTCACCCTCTGGTGGTAGCCGTCATCCCTTTTATCATCCACATACACGTGACTATGTACTTGCTGCTTTTACCTTTTCCCCTCACTTCTCCCCCACTTTTAATTTTTTCCCTATTTTCTCCAAATTGCATTTTCTCTACATGTAGTATCATGTTTCCTTGCTAAGCATCAGTGTTTTTCATCTGTAAAATGAGGTTGTACTAGAATTATCTCAAGACTCCTTCGCTGTCCTGAGATCTGTGCTTATCCTTCTCACATCTTTTCTCATCCCTCTTACGCTTTTATACTCAGATGTGGGTGTAGATGTAGTCTATGCTATGTCTAAAACTATTTTTATAAATCACACAAAATTCAAAGTATATATATGAGTTAGTTTATGTGTAAAAGGAAAAAAAAAACCCACTATATGTCCCTGATTATTTCCAAATTGCAGGGGCCTCTGCTGCACTGCAGTCTTGTCTATTCTGAAGATTTATCTGATCCACTGTCATCCTTGCCTACTAGAGGAAAGCTCATAGCAAAGCCCTCAGTGCTATATCAGAGAATTACTAGAATCATAGACCTCACAGGTCAAATGATTTAATTCCTCAAATTTATTCTTAAGTTCTTTTTATTAGAATTTAAAAGCCAGTTTAAGAATATTAAATACTGATTAAATATAAAGTACCCATAGTTCTTCATTCTAGTGAAATTACATTTGTATATTATCTCTATATACATTGAACATAGTAGCCTTTTTTTTTAACATATCTAGTGTTCAAAATGCTTCTCATAGATGTGTAATATTTCATGTTGATGTGCCCATATTTAACATTTACCTAGGTTTGTTATTTATTACAGACAACATTCAAATGAATTAATGTCTTTATGTATATATATTTTTGTATCTGTTAACTATTTCCTTAAGATGAATTCCTGGGAAATGCAGTTACTGAGTCAAAGGGTGGGAATATCTGTAAGGCTCAGTTACATAAACATGCCATATTTTCTAGAATGCTTTGTGAATTACTAACAGATACAAACATGTATACTGGTTTTAACAGAATTTCAATGGTATGGGATGTTGATTTTGTTTTTGTCTCAACAGGTATAAAGTCTCAAATTTATATTCCTCTTGCTTAATGGGAAGGCTGGATATTTTTCTGTTTTCGTGAAATTTTTTCCCTGACAGGAATCACCTATTTGATTTTTTAAAATTTGTCTTTTGGGATATACACTCTCTTTTTATAGATGGACAACAGATCCAGAGGTTCACTTGCTTAAAGTCACACTATGAATTAGTGGCAAAGCCAGGACTATACCCTGGGCTCCTGACTTCCACTCCCCCATCTCATCTTCCATCAAATAGGCCAACCAAGTCTTAAGCATCCCAGCCCAGTAGGCTCTTCCTAAGAGGGGCTTTTCTTCATCTCCCATGGGAAATACCTCCACTTCCATGTTTGCCCTAGTCACTAGATAGATACCCCAGCTGTCCTCTTGTCTTTATTACCTTAGTGGAGCAGGTATTAGGAAAAAGGATGTTTATTTGTAATGACTAAAATTACTGGTGCCTCACCTGAAGTATGGCTTGAAATTCCTCATTTCCTCTTAACATTTTCAACTTCCCAACATCTAAACTTTTCTGTGTTTCCACATGTCTCTTTACACCTTTATTATAATACATATTTCATTCTCCTTGTATTATGTGTTGCAGTGGAGTTACACAGTGCATTTACTCATTGATTTAGAGCATTCCTGATGTATATAAGTAGTATGCACAGAGTACAAAAGTGCAAAAGGGCATACAGTGAAAATCTCCTTGCCCCAATCCTACAGAAACAATCACTTTCTGATACCTTGCATATCTCTCACAGATACATGCATGTGTATCTTTTATATATCATATGTACAGATGGTGACCTCCCACATACACTGTTCTCAAACTTGCTTTTTAAACTTCATAGCTTGGAGGTCATTAGACCTATGGCTGCAAGGTATCCATTATATGGATATACCATAAGTTACTCTACCAACAACAATACTATTATTTATGTTGTTTCCAGTATTTCTCACTGCCAACAGAGCTGCAGCGCATGCATATTCTTGTACATGTGCTGTGTGTACATGTGCAAGTATCAGATGAAAGCCTTAGAAATCGTGTTTAGTCTGACCTCATTCTTAAAGTGGCTATTTTACTGTTTACAACAGTTAAAATTATTAACAGGAACTAAGATTAGAGTAGCTTGACACTGTACCAGTTTGGAATAAACTATGCAAACAAGAGCACATTGGACTTCTCCAACCACCCTTCACAGCTAGAAATAGGAATTATCTTAATGGCACAGTTACTTGAATGCTTGGGCATATAGACGTGACTTTCTTCTTGCTCACTCCTTTTGCCTTGCTTAGCTCTTCTCAAACCTCATCATCCAGAATTGCTCTACAGTGGGGTTTCTCAAACTTAGCATTATTAACATTTTGGGCCTGATTGCTCTTTGTTGTGCCAGGCTGACCTGTGTATTGGCTGGTTAACAGCATCCCTGGCTTCTACCCATTAGATGCCAGTAGCACTACCTCCACCTCCAGCTGTAACAACCAAACATATTTCCAGACATTGCCACATGTCCTCTGGGGGACAAAAATCACCCTAGGTTAAGAACTAGTACTATATGGGATTAAATATTCATCTACTTTAAGCGCTATTTTTCATTATGTAACATGGACGTAGTACAAAACTCAAAACGAGTAAGAGTATTTGATGAGAAGTAAACTGCCCTCCCTACCCAGTCACCCAATTCACTTCTCCAGAGGCAATTACTTTTACCAGTTTCTCTTTTGTCCCTCAGAGTTAATTACCAGTTTGCAAACATCCGTAATTTTTTGTTTGAACACAAACATGCAGTACTTGGAATCTTTTCCAGTTTAATGTAACTCATCTTTATTGGTACATACCTGAACACTTCAATTCTAAACACCTTGATTCTAAACAGCTGTTTGATAGTCCATAGTTTGGTTTCAATGTGTTTAACCCAATACTAAATGAACGGACATTCAGGCTGTTTCCTATCGTCTGCTCTTAGAAGCAGTGCTGCAGGGAATGTGCTTATCTCTACCCCATTTGTGCACATAGGAGTATGTATGCAAGACAGTGATGGAACTGCTGAGTGAAAAGGTATGAACATTTTACATTTTGGTAGGTTTTGCACACATTTGAGACAATAGAGAAATTTGAATATGGACTCTATATGAGATGATATGGAATTTGTTAATTTTCATAGCTGTGACAATGGTACTGTGATTGTGTAGAAGAATGTCTTTATTCCTAGAAGTTACATGATGAAGTATTTAGGAGCAGAGTGGTGACATCTGCAACTTATATTCAAATGGTCCAGAAAAAAAGTATGTTTGTTTAGGTGGCATATCATATGTATATACACACATACACAGACATATGTACGTAAATAGGAATAAAGCAAATGTGACAAAATTTTTTAACTACTGAATCTAGGTGGAAGGGATATACAGATGTTCACTGATTCAACCTTTTATGTTTTTTAAGTTTTCAAAATAAAAATTGGGAAAGAAAAGATACTGCATATATGAAACAAAAGCAATACTATGAAAAAGGAACAATGAATAAGAAAGAGTTCTTAGAAATTTAAAATGATTGTTATAATTCGAGCAGGAGAAACATGGGGTATAAAGTTGAGGAAATTCCCCGGAACATCAAAAAGAGAAAGTATGAGTGAAAAGAGAAATCAGTGTGGGAAATCTGATAGCCAGCTTATTTTTGTTTCAGAGAGGAAAAGCAAACAGATATTATCAAAGAAAGGGAGGATAATCCCTCAGAGTTCAAGAAATTAATCTTCAAATTAGAAGAGTGCACCAAAGGTTGAGCAAGATTAAATCATCATTTAAGGAGCACTTACTATCTGCTAAGTACCTGGAATGGTCATTTCAGTTCTCACAACAACCTTCAGAGGCACACTTGGCATCCTCCTCCAATGATGTGGAAAGAGGATTTCACCCAAGGTCCCGCAGCTAGTAGGTGACAGAGACAGGACTTCAGCCTAAGCAGTATAAGTGACTTGCATTCTTTTTTTTTTTTAATTTATTTATTTTTACTGAGTTATAGTCAGTTTACAATGTTGTGTCAATTTCCAGTGTAGAGCACAATTTTTCAGTTACACATGAACATACATATTTTCATTGTCTCATTGTTTTTTGCTGTGAGTTACCACAATTGACTTGCATTCTTTACCACTATACCACTTACCTAAAAAGATCCATATATAGGCTAAATTATTAAATTTCAAAACACTGAGCATAAAATAAAGATGCTAAATGCTTTCAGGGGGCAAACTGGTAATGGGAGAGGAGGGGAAATTTAAGCAGCATTAGACTTCACGCTAAAAGATAATGGAAGAATGTCTTCAAAGTTCTGAAGGAAAAGTATTTTGAATGTAGAATCCTATACCCAATCCTATACTGAAGAGTGAGAGCAAAAGAAAGGTAGTTTTGGAAACCTAAGAATGCAGAAAACTTAATTCACACACTTTCTAGATCTATTTCAGCGGCACGAAGGTGAAATCAAAGAGCACGTAAGATGTAGAGTACAAGAAACAGTAAAACTAATCTGATTCCAATAAAAAGAAATCTGAGGATGGCAACAGAATAACATGTCTACAAAAGTAACAGGTCCAACAGAATAAGAAATTATGAACTCCAGAAAAATGAAGTGTACAAGAAAGTCAACTGTAGTTGGCATGGCTTTGAGCAGTTAACTAGAAACAAAAACAGTTCAAATTGGTTGAGTCTGGTCAGACTGGGGACCAGACTGTCTACAATGGGAGGCAGACTGTAAACTTCGTTATTTTGTTTTGTTTTTGTTTGCTTTTTAATTTTTTTTTTATTTTGGGGGGAGGTAATTAGGATTGTTTATTTTTTTAATGGAGGTACTGGGGATTGAACCCAAGAACTCATGCATGCTAAGCAAGTGCTCTACCACTGAGCTATACCTTCACCCTGTAAACTTTGTTATAATTGCATGTTTTTTAAAACTATGTATTTGTTACCTTGATATAAAATTTTGTTTAAATAATATTACTATATTGTTCAGCAACTGAAGCACCATATAATTGTCAAATAAAATACAACTGTAAACCAAGGAAATTTTAAGTATGCTTACCTGAAGCAGGCAGGTGGCACCTTTAAACAGTGAGACTGCTCAGTGTGACTTCCACAAATCAGAATTTGCCAAAAGAAAAGACAGTGAAGAGCTTTCTTTAAAATAATTTTTTTAAAAAAATAATTATTTTCTTTGGAAATGATTCTCAAAGGAAACATAGTTTACTGTGCACTTTATTTGGCTACCAAAAGCAAATTGTCCCCGTCTACAATACCCTGGTTCTATGAATCAACAGACCCTGAATGTAAAACTGAAGCTTTGATATTTTTCTTGTCACAATTTGGGTGGCTTTTCATTAACCCCGTGGAGAAACATAATGCAATGAGAGTGTAACGTGTTTTCATGAATATCTAAAGAGATGTTGTGTGTAAAATGCCACAAGAAATGCCTTGTAAATGTCTTATAAAAATATTCTTTTAAGACCTCCAGGGTTACAATGTCCACAGAAAAGGGATGAATCTTCTCTCCTACGACCTTTCTGGGCCTCGCTAGCTTTACCTTAAAATGGGCAGGGGTAGAGTTCGAGTCGGCTAGATGATCTTTGAAGCCCTCTCCAGTTCTTCAACTGTACTCTCTCTCTTCCAACTTTATAAAAGACCATTTGAAAAACATGCTTTGGTTAGACTCTCAGTTCACCTGGACAGTTCTTTAGATTTTTAATTAGTAATATTGACAGGTGAATCTGTGCGCAAGTACTGGGCTGTGCAGTTTGTTTGCCTAGCTCTCTGAATCCCTCTTTGTGAAGGCTGTGGGGCCACCACAGTGAGGCTTGTGTGCTGTCTGCTGCTAAAGCAGCTGCCGCCTTTCTTCCTTTATCCTTTCTCCAGTAAAGGAAAACGCGGGGATGCTTGTGTGTGCTTCAGATGAGGAGAATGCTCTCCAGACAGGTTATTCTCTGGGTTAAAGTGGATGGGGCAAGCACAGAGGAGCTCAGCTCAATGGGAAGAGAGGTCGAGGCAGCATCTGCCCAATGTTTGTTTCAACAGCTTCCGTCTTGAATATAGAATTTGTTGAGTGAGAGGCGAGGAGAAGAAGTTAAGAAATGCATTTAAGCAGTGGTGCGTTTCTGCTTAGTTTGTCAGCCAGTTTGGGGAGTGGAGGCGAAGCATGGGAGAGGAGAAAGGGACACACAAACCTAGTTTTCTTTTTCTATTATTAAATCCCTTGTTATTTCATAATCTCCACTTTAGAGATTCTTACTGCAGTATATTCTGTATAACTGTTCACTGACCACGGAACACTGTTTCATGCTTATAGGTAAGAAATATCAAAATCACAAATATTCTCAACCTCTGATCTTAACAGTCCAACTGCTTTCTATATGGACTGGTCTCACACAATCCTCCAGGACCGCATGTTTTTACTCAGACACACTACAGCAAACACAGAACCATAAATCCAGCCAAAGAATAAGCAAAGATGGAAAAATATGAGAAAGTAACCAGGAATGTAGCATCATTTCAGGAGGGAAAGGGAAACAGAACAATAAAAAGAATAATCTTATAAAAGAGTGGAAATACCGGAAGAGAAACAAGGGCAGAGTGAAGGCAGAAGGAAAAGAGAGTGCACAGTAGGCAGCAACAAAAACATTGGTAATACTGTGCATTCCTGTCCTCTTGCATGTGGTTTGCCTAATCTGCTGTCTTTTATTCTATATACATGTGTGACTGGTCATGGTAAAAATAGGTCCCTTCCCTTAGAAAGCTCAGCAAATGGTATATGCATAGAAAAGAGCCCTAGATGAATACACATCAACTCGTTAACAGTGATTACACAGAGAGAGCTTTTCTGGGAGACTTCTACTTTCTGTATTTCATATTTCAGTATTTTAATATGTTTTTAAAGAGCACATATTACATACATGTGTAAACAAAAAGGAAAAATCAAAACAGACTTTTAAAAATTTCTAACAATGAGATCGAGAGCATTTTCTTTTCCTTTCTCTTCTTTTACAAATGTGGATTTGAGATGCTAAAGGAAGCATTATTTCCCTTTCACCTTCTTCTTTGCAGGAAGGATTTTAAACAGGTGCAATTTCCTGGGAATTTACATAATTAGAATTCAGCATTTTTCTCAGTTCTTGGCAGCCAGGGATAGCCAAAATCTGTGACCCCTACACGTGGTGTTGCTCCTATGGGGCTTATAGTCTCAAGGGTATTTCTTCTTTCTTTATGGACAATTTTGTGAGCATGTTAGTCTCAACTTTCCAATTAGTTTCTTAAGAACAAAAATAATACCATATCTCCTTGGAGCCTAGAGTAGGCACTTCAGTTTTTATTGACTGACTGATTAATCACTAAATTCTCTTGGAAATTTTTTCCTTTCTTCCTTACTCTGCATAGAATTCTTCGTTCTCCAGGGTGTGTAAGCGGGTGCTACTTTTCCAGGGATTACTAATTGAGAATAGATGGTAGTAGATAATGGTACACATTTTTATTTAGATTTTATGGGATGAATACACACTTCTGCTTTAACCCAACTTCCCTCAGAGCCGGTTTTAAGAAATGAGGTCTAGGAAGCCTTGTCCCTCAAGATAAAACTCAGCAGCCACTGTGGAAAACAGTGTGGAGGTTCCTCAGAAAACCAAAAACAAAACTACCATATGACCCAGCAATTCCACTCCTGGGTATATACCCAAAGAAAACCAAAACATTAATCCAAAAAGATACATGCACCGCAATGTTCATAGCAGCATTATTTATAATTGACAAGATAGGAAGCAACCTAAGTGTCCATCAACAGATAAATGGATAAAGAAGATGCAGCATATATATACAATGGAATACTAGTTAGTCATAAAAATAATGAAAATTTGTCATTTGTAACAATGGGTGGACCAGGAGGATATTATGCTTAGTGAAATAAATCAGACAAAGGCAAATCCTGTATGTTTTATCTTATATTTGGAATCTAAAAGATACAACAAACTAGTGAGTATAACAAAAAGGAGACTGACAGATATGGAGAACAAACTAGTGGTCACTAATGAGGAGACGGAAGTGGGGAGGGACAAGAGAGGGTTAGGAGGTTAAAAGGCACAAAATGATTTACAAAATAAATAAGCTACAAGGGTATATTGTACTGCACAGGGAATACAGCCAATCTTTTCTAATAACTATAAATGGAGTATAGTCTATAAAAAATTTGAATCATTATGTTGTGCCCTTGCAACTAATGATATCATAAATCAATTATACCTCAATGTTTAAAACTAAAAAATAAAAAGATAAAACTCAGATGCATCAGTGAGTAAGGTCTGGGACCACCCTTATCCTCTTCCTTGCAGCCTTCCCACACCTTCCCTCCCTTGGCCCCTGCCACCATACCAAGTGGGCTGCTGCTCCAACAATGGACAGGCTGTTAGGCTGAAGCACTATTTCTGCTTACAAATCTCCCATATCTTTCAAGCCAACAGGCTGGACCAGCTTGAAATGAATGCAGGCCAGACCAGGCCTGAGAGCAACAACTCCCATGGGACAAAGTTTTGGTCTTAATCTACAGCTAAGTTAGCCCTCTCTGGTCCCATTCTACTCTGCTTAATTACACTGCAGGCTGCTCAGGAGGGTGCAACAGGCTATTAGCTGAGCCCACTTGGATTAGGTTTATAAATAGCTGTACATCCATGAAATCTTCAGACTTTCAATGCAAGAAAGGGCTCACATAGGGCAATCTTGTTAGAAGGGGGTGGGACTTAAAAGTTTCCTTTGCCTAGGAATTATAAGGGCCAGAAAAATGTCATTATACAAATCAAAAATAGGAGGGGCATGAGGGTCACCTACAATTAAATCCGCCTTCCCCTGCCTCCTGGCTTCCTGGCACAGCTAGAGATGAAGGAAACGGGGCACAAGCCGTGAGGAGAAAGCCCCTCGATTTCTCACAACTGCCTCGAATATGACATTACTTTTCTTCAAAAAAACACAGAGCACTGACACATTTTCTCTGAGGTTCCCCCAGGATTATCCAGTAACACATCCATTGTTGTATCAAGTGACTGGTAAAGGAAATGATAGGAAATGATATTCTGCCAGCAAGCTGGCTAAGAGAATGCCCTAGAAACTTTCTGCCTGAACATACAATCATTTGAAGCTGGACCCTAACTTTCCAGGGGTCCAATCAGCTATTGAGACAGGTCCCTGTTATACAGGCAGATTATGTTTATGCAGAAAGAATGTCCATTTGACTTAAAAAATGTAAATAAATAAAAGTATTTCCTCATACTAAAAGTGAACAAACTGCAGGGTAGTTTTGGAAATCTTCTTAAGCCATAGAGTAGAATGCTAAGAAACGTTCCTGAAATCAAATCAAAGCGCTAAGTTTTCTGATTCAGATGGCAAAACTGAGGAGCAAGTTCAGGAAGGGAGAATGAAGGCATGAAGGTACCTGACTTAAAGGCAAGCCCCATGGAAGCCAGGCAGCCCCAGGGCACCAGTTCCCCCTCCTCCTCCCTCCCTACCCTCCTCTCCGCCCCACCGCAGGCCACAGAACCTGCCCTGTGCCCAGCAGGAAATACATTATTTCAGTTAGTCTTTTGTATTCATACGTAATAACTTTCTTCTATAGATATGTAAGTACTTTAGTCTTTCTTTTACAGTCTACTTTTTAAGCATCTTGAATTACAAGTAATCTTTCTAAGCATTTAAAAAATCTAAACTTGTGAAACAAGTTTCAGGATGATGTATTATAAAGCAAAATTTAGTTTTAAAGGGATTTATTTCATGTAGCATAATCCCCAGAGCATTTTAAAATGTGAATTTAAATTACAAACATTCAATATCTACACTACAGAAACTGATCATTTCAACTTTATCACAAACTATATACAGCTTTTGAAAAAGTTCCGTAGTATAAGTCTATAATAAAATATCATGTGGAAGGAAGAAGGAAAAGCTGACTTTTCAAAAACGAGAATATCAGAATTTCTTTCTTTAATGAAAGATTAAAAGATTTTAAAAGATGCTAATAACACGATCTTTTAAAAACCAAGGTAAAAATCTATAAAACAATAATCACAATTAATACAAATACTTCAACATTGAAGAAGGAGTTTTTGGACACAGAAACTGAAGGTATTAAGAAGTTATGCTTTATTTCTTGAACCCTGGTTTTGAAAAATCATTCAACTTTTAATTCAGGAAACACAAGTACACAATCTGAATAATGGTGGGAGTTCAAATTGGTGAAGTGCCACAATATAATGAACCTTCATTTCACAAGTGGGCAGAAATGGAGTAGAGAAGTGAGTCAGTAATGGTTACTCACCTAAGTCAAAGCAATCTAGTGCCCTGAAAACCCAGGATCACAGATGCTAGATTGCCAGGGATCTTAGATGTCAGAGGTCTAGCCCTCTATCCTGTGGGTCAGGATGCATATGTATCATACATGGATGATTTTGGAGGACACATGCTGGCAGTTCTTAATCTTTCTAATGGCAGAAGGGTGTGATGAAAGATGCTAAGTCAAGGATCAGTGGACAAGCTATCACCTGTGCATGTTCACATCTGCTTTACTTCTAGCTCGTCCTAGCTATCTACATTCTATGCTGAACTTAGTGGGGATTTCCTCACTGCATTCTACTATGTCCTCACAGTGTTTCCTTTTCCTTTCCCTTCTAGTTGCAGGGGAATAAATCGTGCATTTGTTTTCCAAGGATTGGCTGAACTGAATCACATGAACATGTGTTCTGTTTCAGATGTGTTTGAAACTGGGCTTAACTGCTTTCTGACATTTCTCTAGGGACTTCAAGGTCTCTTTTCTCTGCACAATTCCTGACACTCTGTGCTCTGCTGACTCTCAGGCTCCTTTTCTACACTCAGATTATTGGCTTCAGTTACACGGAGGAGTTAAAAAAAACTCTTTCTTTGGAACTGGCCTGTGTTTGAAAAGGTGGGGCTTGAAATAATCGGAAAGAGTACTTTCTCATCCTTGTACATCTTATTTACCTCAGTGGAAAACATTTTTTCTTTCTTTTGAGTGACCCAAAAGCATACAAAACTGGGTCTCCAAGAAATAGATGTGTCCTCTAATGAACTATCCAAATTCACTCTCTTTAAAAGTAAAAATATCAGGACTATGTAGTCATTAAAAAGAATGAGCCCTAGCTAAGTGTTCTGAGATTTGATGTTTTTGATGAGTGGAAAAAGCAAGCTGTAACAGTGAGTATGTGATTCTGCTTAAAAGATTTATACATATTTGCCTGTAAAAGGCATGGAATGACGCACACAGTGGTTGGCTGAAGGGTAGGCTTGTGGTGTGTAGAGCAGGTGAGGAGGAAGGGGACTTAAGCATTTTTTCTTTACTCATTTCTGAATTGTCTGGGTTTTTCACTGAGTGTGTAGTTAAATTAAATTCTTAAAAATTAATTAGGAGACATCACACACATTCACCAAGAATCCTTATCAATCTTTACTGCATGTAAAGTCCAGGAAACTGTTACATTCTTGCTTTGACTGGGTCCACGGAGAGTTCAATTCCTTCACCAGACATTCCTTGATTATCAGGCTTTTTGCTGGGTACCAGGCTACCAAAATGGATAATACCTGGTCCATGATAGGATGGAAATCTGCCCCAGAACCCAGATAAGAACAGGGAATTTGGTAAAAAATGGGCACCGTCATCACTAGGGATACATCAGCTCCCTCACTTGACTCATAATTGGCCTTCCGTAGGCTTCCTCGTTTGGCAGAGCAATTGGCAGACGTCATCCTCTCATTCTTAAAAGTCAAATTTAGGATTAAGACTACTTAATACGGCTGCGCGAGGTGTCCTTGGAGAAAGAGAAGTCCCTTGAAGATAATAACCACTGTGGTACCCAGAATAGATTTTGCAGCTGCACATAGATCCTGTTTTATCTCTTTTCTCTGCTGAGTAATGTAGATTCTGGGACAGCAACGGGGCAGCTGGTGACTTTGAACCAAATTTTACCTTTCAACGGAATCCAGGGAAATAATTTGCAACAAAGTGGCAGACGATGCAAAGTACTATGTGGAACACTAAATTGTGCTTTATTTTTTTCCTCCCAACTTTACGTTTCCATGCACCAAAATGCTGATGCTACAAATATTGGATGCCAGGCTTACCTGACAGGCTTCTTCCATCCCACCTGGGCGCGGGGGCTCAGAGCGAACGCGCGAACCGCGGCTGGAGCCCGCCTCTCGCCGCCGAAGCGCGCTCGGCCGGCCGCGGGTTCCCCTGCTGGCCCCGGTGCCGGAGCCGCTCAGCCGCTGGGGCTCCCGCAGTCAGCCCCCGGCGCGCACGCGCGCTCCCCTCGGGCGGCCTTGGCGCCTCGGGTCTTCGGCAGGGCGGCGACTGGACGGCTCCAACGGGAGGGGAGGGGGGCGGGGCGGGGCGAGAAGCGAGCGCTGGCGGCCACGTGACCGACGCCAACATGGCGGCGCCCAGAAGCGTCCACCTGCTGATCCGTAGAGGTAAGCACCTGGAGGACAGCCCCGCTGGGGTTCGCACTGTCTCTCACTCGCTACGCAACCGGGTTCAAAGGGATACAAGTCCGCGTTCAGACTTGTTCAGATACAAGTCTCGGTGCACAGGAATGTGCTTTCAGTTCTGCGGACACACACGGGCACACACAATGACATACTGCCACAGGAGCAGACACACACGTGTTCATTTGTCAATCGCCTAGATTACGTCACTGTGTGGCATCTATTCGCAGTCACTCCTCGAGATTTATGGGACACTGTTTGAAGTTTTCTTCCCCCACGTCAGTTATATGATTCATGTAGCAAATGTATTTATTCTGGCTGCGGAGCAACGAACCTACGGTAACTGAAATGCGCTTGGACACCCAGTTGACACAGGGAAAGCAACCTGTATTTGCTGTATCTGGTGGCATGATAGAACATGTCTTTGGGGAAACTTGCAGTTGTGATTATTCTCTTCCATTGGCTTAAAGTTAAGAAGAGAAATTATGCCTGGCAAGCTTTCAGTAGGTGTTATCCTTGGGTGAGTAGTGAGATTTTAGTAAATGTGCAAGTACTTTTGCAGGTGACTCTTTGTTGGACTTGAACCTGTTTCTGAATCTCTGTTGATGAGAAGTAGGAAGTTGTTTTAAGAATAGGGGGAGAGGGGAATTAAAATATTTTGAAGGACTATTTTGGTGTCAGCGTGTAGGAACCACAGTCCTGTGAGACTAGTATTATTTTCACAGTAAATATGTACCGTTTATTTAGTGTCTTTTAAATACATGACACTGTGTTAAGCACCTTACGTATGCTAGGAACCTTTTAAAACTCAGTTAGGTATTACTTTGTTTGCTGATGAGGAAAAATGAGACAGAGCATTAAGTAACATGACTAAGATTGTACAGATTGTAACAGGCAAAGTGGGCATTACAACATGACTGATTTTTTTTTTAATGATTTATTCCTCTGCCCTTCATGGCATGGTCTCTTCATAGAAATCTACGTACAAAGTTCAAACGAGACAGGACAAGTATGATGAGCGTGTGTGAAAAGTAAAGGGGAAGATGTGTTTAGAGAGGAGGGAGGTTGGTAGGCGAATAGACCTTAGTATTTAGGTGTTAGTGGAGATGAGTAAGGAGCCACAAGAAGATTTGAGGTGAGAAGTGTGCAAAGGGAAGGTGATGTAGGCAGTGTTTCTGACTGGTTGGATGAAAGAGTGAAGTACAGCCTTGTGAAAAGAGCACCAATTTACATCTCTTAAGATCTGGGCTCCAATCCAAATTCTATTTACTAATCAAGTTACTTTTTTGTTTCCTCTTCTGACAAGAAATAATGGCGTTTAGACTTCTTTTTGGTGCACTGCACATAATGATGAAAAAGGATCTGGGTAGATAGTCAAGGTAGAGGAGGAACCAAAACACACACATATGTATTACATGCACACGTATATATGTATACATATGTGTATAATCTCTTCGCAGATTATAGGTAGAACATATTAATAATTTTTGTCACTTGACGATTTTGACAAATGGTGGTTCAGACAATCTTGGAAAAAGCTATAGAGATGGCTGTAGTAACCCATCCCACTATACCCAGCAAGAGGGTTATCTTCTGACTAGAAGAGGGGGATATTCTTACTAGAAAGAGGGAGGGAAAATATGTCATCAGAAAGAGATTTAGTGGTAGGGAAAGGCTCTTTATGGACTATCCATAGCTGGTTTTACACTGCAGATAGTTTGTCCTATACTACTTGCTCTCTACCCCCAGAGTTGAAAATAAAGGGTAAATTTATGAAGGGTCCTCTTTCCTCTTCTTCCCTTTCACCTTATTTTATTTTATTTTTTATAACATTTGGGGTGGTAATTAGGTTTGTTTGTTTATTTAACGGAGATAAATGGGGACTGAATCCAGGACCTCGTGCATGCTAAGCACACTCTCTACCACTGAGCTATACCCTCCCCCCTCACCCTTTTTGATTGATGTAAATTAACCCATCGTAAATCTTCATGTGCCAGGATTTATCATCAGCATCTATGTATATCTTTCTCCCCTGGAAAATGGGAAGAAGAGATTTTTTTAACCTCTTAAGAAAGGTATAAGTTTTCTCTCATGACTCTCCAGTACATTGTTGCTTTACTTACAGTACACCCTTTATATAGTAGTTACCTGCTTCCTCTCACCATCACTAGATTGCTAACTCTTGTTGAGCAGGAACTGTGTCTTATCTATCTTAACAAACACAGTACCTGGCTCAAAAGCATACTGAATTGAGAGGCTGTTAATACTTGTTCTCCTCTATCATGGGCTAAGGGCTGGGTAGAAACTATAAGAAGTGACATTGAAAGGACAGATTAGTCTCTTGGAACCTAGAGAGCAGGTAGCAAGAGCCTTTTAGGGGCAAAAGTATTCCTTGGTATTAGCACTGGCAGGAAATCTCAGATCAGATGCGTAATCCCTACCCCGGGGCCCCAGGAGCTCTCCCCTTGCTCAGTCTCTCACTGTCAATCCCCGCTTTACTGGAATCCTTGTTCCAGCTCCTGAAGCCACTCCATAAGCCCAGTGAGTATCGGAAGGAATGAGGAAGGCAAAGAAGGGGGCATATTTTCTCCTTTACACTCATGTTCCTTTTATGAGCCAGTCTCTCCTGGCTTGCCTCCTGTTTCTCTGATTTCCCCATACTCTCACTAGGCTCTTCTTCTATTAGGTTTATAAATATCTGTATTCCCCAGATTCCTTTTAAGCCCTTATTCCAGTTTCCTCTCCTTGTTGTCACCAATCAAATTTACTAGCAAATCTATATGATTTTTTAGAACAGTATCCCCTGGAACTGGGCACGAGGCCTCAGTGCCAGCTCTCTGTTAGGCATCATTTCCTAGATGTCTCACAGGCCCCTTCAACTCAACAGGTCCAATGCAGAAATGAATATTGTTCTCCATGCCTTCTGCTCCTCTGCATATAAACTCTGTCTCCATGAATAGTCTCACCATCTGGTCAGTACCTAAGTGTAAGCATTTAAGTTCTTTTGGTCTCCACCACTGCCTTCAATGTCTATGTCCAGTGAGTCAGTAAATCCAGTTTCTTGGGTCCCTCCAGTTTTCTGCATGATCTTCACCATCCCTTGTAACTGGTCTCCACCCCAGTTCATCTTCTTCCCCACAACCAGTTTGTCCTTCTAAAATTCAGATCTGATGATGATGCTTCCCTACTAAAAAACTTCTAAGAACTCTTCATTGCTGAGATAAAGTCTGAATCCCTTAGCATGGAAAGATAACTCCATCTCAGTCTGGCCTCAATTTATCTTTTTCGCCTCACCTCCTACAAGTTTCCTATCCTCATATATCTGTTAAGGTTTATCATTGTGTGCCTCCTTAATTGCTTTATCTGCAATGTCCTTTTTCACCCAGCAAACCATTCATCCTTCAAAGCCACACTTAAATGCCATCTCTCCTTTGGAGCTGTCTTTGCTTCTGCCCAGGCTAACCTAACCCAGTCTGCTTACATAGCACTCAGGGCATACCTTTATCACAACACTTACCACCCTATATCAAAGCATGTACACTTATCTGAACAGTATTTGTTTACAACTCTGTTTCTTCTGCTAGAATGGGAGCTTCTTAGAGACAAAAATCTTTTCTTCTCCTCTTCATCTCTGTCTGCCCCAAACCTGAAACACAGTGTGTGCATACAATAAGTACTCAGTTTCATAACTCAATTAAAGATCTTTCTGAATGTGACCTCCTGTAGCAATATTTGTGCACAAAAGTTATATGGTAGGCCTAAAGAATAATTTATCTTAAAATCTCAATTCTCATCATATGACAGGATAGTGACTTTTTTCCACTTTTCTCTCTCTCTCTCTTATATTCCCTGTCCCTCCAAGATTATTTTAAGGCATTTTTACTTCTGCGTGCCTTTGTGAGCAATTATGAGAATTTCATTTGAGGTAATTTGAATTATGAGTCAGACTTATCAGAGATAATTAGAAAAAGGAGGCTGAGGTGGGGGAAGGGAAGAAATCTAAAGGAGAAGGGCTTGAGGCTTAAGCAGTGTAGTCATGGGAGAGATAAAGGAAGCTGATGGAAGTAAACCCTTGGACATAATCACTATCCTGCTGTCCTTCCACAATCCATGTAGAGGGGACCGAAGCCAGTGAGAGCAGAGGGGGTAGATTGTGGGCAAGTCCAGCAGAAAGTCTAAGAAAGGCACAGTTGGTGAGGGTGTGAAGTAGTTTGGCCTTTCCAGAGGGCTGTATGGCAATGAGTATCAAGGAGTAAGGTATATACACTTTTTACCTAACAATTCTGCTTTTAGGAATTTATTCTAAAGAGATATCTAGAATGATGTTCACCCAAATGTTCATAGCTGTTATTTCCAGATGGTGAGATTGGACTGATTTTTACTTTCTTTATACTTGAAGTATTTGAATTTTGTACATTGAGAAGGTAGCATTTTTATTTTCCAAGGCAGTAACTTTTTTTCCAACTGTACTAAAAAGCAAACAAATACAAAAAGCATCAAATGTTCGAATGGACCAAACCCAAGGGAAAAATGTCTTTTATTATGCACACCTCTTTTACTTTGCAACAAAGCAAAATGTCTATATAATTTATAATACAGGAAAGGAACAAGGAATCAAGATTTCCATGATCAAAGATTGGTAACTGGAAATTACTTATGTATACTCACAAGAATTTAAGATGCATGTAAGTCTGCTAACATTTTATTATTCTTGTTTTTATTTTAACAAATGTAAAAAATACTTACAAGTGCTTCTGTTCACTTGTGACTCTAAGGCCATAGATTCTTCCACTGAGAATTCTCTTACCATAGTGGTTTTTCAAAAATTTAACCTCCTAGTTAGGGGAGGGGCTATTTTACATCCTAAATTAAGCACTTTAAACTTTGGTCAACTGACCTGAGATCCATACTATTTTGTGTAGCTTCTGTAGGGAAATGTACCCACAGTTTCGTCAAACCAGCTTATAGAATTAAACCTTTGGGATGCAGTCCATGGGTGTTTTGGAAAATGCTAATGTTTATAAGGAGCTTCATGGGACTTAAACTATTCATGTTTATAGCCAGAGAATGGAAGTGGATTTTTGCTATATGATATATTTTTAAACAAATACCTTTCAGCTCTATTATAATATGGCTTGTTACTACATACATATTAACAATACTTAAGGTATACTTAACAATCAGATCATGGTCCTAAAGTCTTTAAAGTCAGACTTGTCCATCAAGTCATATAAGCTCTTATGTTTTCCCTTTGCTTGAAATAGCTTTCTGTAGCACTTAGTTCCTGTCTCCCAGTGAAATTATGACATTTTAATGCAAGTACAGGGCATGTGGGCCCTCAGGGATGAAAGCTATGGAGTCATTTTTTAAAAAAGAAAGATGTTGACCTGTATTTGTTGACGTGGAATGATATCTACAATATATATTATTTGGAAAATGCAAGCTATAGAGTGATTTACTATACTCTAATTCTGTGAAATCAAATACTGATATTTCTATGTGTGCCAAAGTGTATAACATACATACACAGAGAGAGAGAAAAAGGCAGGGGGTAGGGAATGGCATTCGCCTAAATAAATATTCACAGTTTTCTTGAAATGGCTACGTCCCCCAAGCCTTGGGAATCTTTGAAAATGCAGAGTGGATGCTACATATCTTTGGGAATTTGGCAGAGGTGGGAGGAGAATAATATATATGCAGAATTTCATTTGGACGTCATCTTGTTTTCCAATTAAAACAGTTTTTTTCTTGTAGAGATTGGATTTTCTTTTTTCACTTTTGAATGTGGAGAGTTTGAAGCATGCAGAGAAGTAGAGAGAACAGGACATAACTCATCACCTACTTAGAAAAGTCATCAACCTACAGTGGCTCTTGTTTCGTCTTTGCTGCCAGCTGCCTCCCCTCCCCCAAGCTGGATTATTTTGAACTACATCTCAGATATAATTTCATCTGTAGATTTTTCATTAGGTACCTCTAAAAGCCAGGAGCCTTTTTAATTTTCTTCATAGATTGTACTTATGGGTTCTAGAATTTACATTTGGTCCATTTCTCTGTTGAGATTTCTCAGCTGTTTTTTCATGTCTATCTTTTCCTTAAGTACTTGTACATACATATTTGTAATAGCTGTTTTAAAGTCCTTATCTGTGAATCTGTCATCTGGCCGATCCCAGAGTCTGTTTCTGTTTTATTGACTGCTTTTTTTTTTTTTCCTGATTATGAGTTACGTTTTTCTGATTCTTCACATGTTACTTGATACATGATTGTATATACGACATAGACTTAATACCTTGTAGAGATTATATTACTTTTCTTTAAAATATGTCAAGTTTTGTTCTGACAGGCAGTTAAATTGCTGCCAGATCTTTTTGATTCTGCCAGGCTTGCTTTTATTCTTTGGTAGGGTGCATCTCTTTGTTTTGCTCTTAGTCCTAGAGTGTGGCCCTTGCTCTAGTGCAGAGTTCAGCAAACTTGTTCTGTAAAGGGACAGATAGTAAATATTAAGCAGTGTAGTCATGGGAGAGATAAAGGAAGCTGATGGAAGTAAACCCTTGGACGTGGGCCCTGCGGTCTCTATTGCAACTACTCAACTCTGCCAATATAGTGCAAAAGCAAAAGAGACAGTATGTAAAGAAATGAGCACAGCTACGTTCCAATGCAATTTTATTTACAGAAAAGACAGTGAGCCGAGTTTGGCCCACAGGTTTTAATTTGCCCACCTTTCCTCTGCTGGTGCGTAATTCTTCCTCCTGAGATCTCAGTTCATCTTTCAGATCCCCACTGAATGCCTGTGGGCTAAATGAGGTCTGTCTGCTCTGAGTGGGCTAGGACTTCAATTTCTCCCAGCCCTGCAACCTCTGGAATCTATGTTCAGCTCTCAGCCTTGCAGCAGCCACTGTCTGGTGGACCTCTCTCTCTTCCAGTCTCCTGCCATACAAATTCCAGCTGCTTCAGCAGCCAACCCTCTGCTCTTTGCCTCCCTTAACAGAACAGCCAGGTGCTGTGCTTGGCTTGGGCTTCCCCTTCAAGTGCCACATTTGGGACGGTTTCCTCGGGCAGAATACCAGAGCCAGTCTGAGTTCACCTTGTGTATTTATTTACCCTCAAGTTTCACTGTCCTGCCTTACTTAGTCAACAGCCAGTGCCAAAAAATAGCTTCTTCACATTTTGTCGAGTTGGCTCATTGTTTAAGGCAGGAGGGAATTCTAGTACCAGTTACACCAAAATGGCTAGAAGAGGATGTCAATTTTTTTTAACCAATAAGTTTATTTTCCCACTTTTCTTTCTTTTTTTCTTTTTTTATTTGTTTTTTTTTAACATTTTTTATTGATTTATAATCATTTTACAATGTTGTGTCAAATTCCAGTGTTCAGCACAATTTTTCAGTTATTCATGGACATATACACACTCATTGTCACATTTTTTTCTCTGTGAGTTATCATAACATTTTGTGTTTATTTCCCTGTGCTATACAGTGTAGTCTATTCTACACTTTTGAAATCCCAGTCTATCCCTTCCCACCCTCCACCCCCCTGGTAACCACAAGTCTGTATTCTCTGTCTGTGAGTCTATTTCTGTCCTTTATTTACGCTTTGTTTTTGTTTGTTTGTTTGTGTTTGTTTTTGTTTTTTAGATTTCACATATGAGCCATCTCATATGGTATTTTTCTTTCTCTTTCTGGCTTACTTCACTTAGAATGACATTCTCCAGGAGCATCCATGTTGCTGCAAATGGCATTATGTTGTCGGTTTTTATGGCTGAGTAGTATTCCATTGTATAAATATACCACATCTTCTTTATCCAGTCACCTGTTGATGGATATTTAGGCTGTTTCCATGTTTTGGCTATTGTAAATAATGCTGCTATGAACATTGGGGTGCAGGTGTCATCCTGAAGTAGATTTCCTTCTGGATACAAGCCCAGGAGTGGGATTCCTGGGTCATATGGTAAGTCTATTCCTAGTCTTTTGAGGAATCTCCACACTGTTTTCCATAGTGGCTGCACCAAACTGCATTCCCACCAGCAGTGTAGGAGGGTTCCCCTTTCTCCACAGCCTCTCCAGCATTTGTCATTTGTGGACTTTTGAATGACGGCCATTCTGACTGGTGTGAGGTGATACCTCATTGTAGTTTTGATTTGCATTTCTCTGATAATTAGTGATATTGAGCATTTTTTCATGTGCTTTTTGATCATTTGTATGTCTTCCTTGGAGAATTGCTTGTTTAGGTCTTCTGCCCATTTTTGGATTGGGTTGTTTATTTTTTTCTTATTGAGTCGTATGAGCTGCTTATATATTCTGGAGATCAAGCCTTTGTCGGTTTCACTTGCAAAAATTTTCTCCCATTCCGTAGGTTTTCTTCTTGTTTCATTTCTGGTTTCCTTTGCTGTGCAGAAGCTTGTAAGTTTCATTAGGTCCCATTTGTTTATTCTTGCTTTTATTTCTTCTAGGAGAAAATTTTTTAAATGTATGTCAGATAATGTTTTGCCTATGTTTTCCTCTAGGAGGTTTATTGTATCTTGTCTTATGTTTAAGTCTTTAATCCATTTTGAGTTGATTTTTGTATATGGTGTAAGGGAGTGTTCTAGCTTCATTGTTTTACATGCTGCTGTGCAGTTTTCCCAACACCATTTGCTGAAGAGACTGTCTTTATTCCAATGTATATTCTTGCCTCCTTTGTCAAAGATGAGTCGACCAAAAGTTTGTGGGTTCATTTCTGGGCTCTCTATTCTGTTCCATTGGTCTATATGTCTGTTTTGGTACCAATACCATGCTGTCTTGATGACTGTAGCTCTATAGTATTGTCTGAAGTCTGGGAGAGTTATTCCTCCAGCCTCTTTCTTTCTCTTCAGTAATGCTTTGGCAATTCTAGGTCTTTGATGGTTCCATATGAATTTTATTACGATTTTTTCTAGTTCTGTGAAATATGTCCTGGGTAATTGGATAGGGATTGCATTAAATCTGTAGATTGCCTTGGGCAGTGTGACCATTTTAACAATATTGATTCTTCCAATCCAAGAGCATGGAATATCTTTCCATTTTTTAAAGTCTTCTTTAATTTCCTTCATCCATGGTTTATAGTTTTCTGTGTATAATTCTTTCACCTCCTTGGTTAGATTTATTCCCAGATATTTTATTACTTTGGGTGCTATTTTAAAGGGGATTGTTTCTTTACTTTCTTCTTCTGTTGATTTATCGTTAGTGTAAAGAAATGCAACTGATTTTTGAACGTTAATTTTGTAACCTGCTACCTTGCTGAATTCTTCAATCAGCTCTAGTAGCTTTTGTGTGGACCTTTTAGGGTTTTCTATATATAGTAACATGTCATCAGCATATAATGACACTTTTACCTCTTCTTTTCCAATTTGGATCAACCCTTTTATTTCTTTCTCTTGCCTGACTGCTGTGGCTAGGACTTCCAGGACTATGTTGAATAGGAGTGGTGATAGTGGGCATCCTTGTCTTGTCCCAGATTTTAGTGGGAAGCTTTTGAGTTTTTCACTGTTGAGTACTATGCTGGCTGTAGGTTTGTCATATGTAGCTTTTATTATCTTGAGATATGTTCCCTCTATACCCACTTTGGCGAGAGATTTTATCATAAATGGGTGTTGAATTTTATCAAATGCTTTTTCTGCATCGATTGAGATGATCATGTGGTTTTTGTCCTTTCTCTTGTTGATGTGATGTATTACACTGATTGATTTGCGTATGTTGAACCAGCCTTGTGTCCCTGGGATAAACCCCACTTGGTCATGATGTATAATCTTTTTTATGTGTTGTTGGATTCTATTTGCTAAAATTTTGGTGAGGATTTTGGCGTCTATGTTCATCAGTGATATTGGCCTATAATTCTCTTTTTTTGTAGTGTCTTTGCCTGGTTTTGGTATCAGGGTGATGGTGGCTTCATAGAATGAGTTTGGGAGTATTCCCTCCTTTTCAATCGTCTGGAAGAGTTTGAGAAGGACTGGTATGAGTTCTTCTTTGTATGTTTGGTAGAATTCCCCGGTGAAGCCGTCCGGTCCTGGACTTTTATTTGTAGGGAGGTTTTTAATTGCTATTTCTATTTCCTTTCTAGTGATCGGATTGTTCAAGTGTTCAGATTCTTCTTGATTCAGTTTTGGTGGACAGTATGTTTCCAGAAACTTGTCCATCTCCTCTAGGTTATCCGGTTTGGTTCCATATAGTTTTTCATAATATTCTCGTATGATATTCTGTATTTCTATTTTGTTTGTTGTAATTTCTCCATTTTCCTTTCTTATTTTGCTAATTTGTGCTCTCTCTTTTTTCTTCTTTGTGAGTTTGGCCAGAGGTTTGTCGATTTTATTTACTTTTTCAAAAAACCAGCTTTTGGTTTGGTTGATTTTTTCTATGGTCTTGTTAATCTCTATTGTATTTAATTCCTCTCTGATCTTTATTATTTCCTTCCTTCTGCTGCTTTTTGGGGCTTTTTGTTCTTCTTTTTCTAATTCATTCAGGTGGTGGGTTAAATTGTTTATTTGAGATTGTTCTTCTTTTTTGAGGAAGGCCTGTATCGCTATAAACTTCCCTCTTAGCACTGCCTTTGCTGTGTCCCATAGGTTTTGAGTGGTTGTGCTTTCATTCTCATTTGTCTCAAGGTATTTTTTAATTTCAGCTTTGATTTCCTCATTGATCCATTGTTTTATCAATAGCATATTGTTTAATCTCCATGCTTTCCTTTTTTCTCCTTTGTTTCTCTGTTGTTGATTTCCAGTTTCATGGCATTGTGGTCAGTAAAGATGCTTGAGATAATTTCTATCTTCTTAAAATTGTTGAGGTTTCTTTTGTGCCCAAGTACATGATCGATCCTGGAAAATGTTCCATGTGCACTTGAAAAGAATGTATATCCTATTTTTGGGGGGTGTAATGCTCTGAAAATATCCACCAAATCTAGTTTTTCTATTGTAGTATTTAATTTCTCTGTTGCCTTGTTTATTTTCTGTCTGGAAGATCTGTCTAGTGATGTTAATGCAGTGTTAAAATCTCCAACTATGATTGTATTCCCATCAATATCCCCCTTTATCTCTGTTAGTAATTCTTGTATGTACTTAGGTGCTCCTATATTGGGTGCATATATATTAACGAGTGTAATATCCTCATCATGTATCACTCCTTTAATCATTATAAAATGTCCTTCTTTATCTTTCTTTATGGCCTTTGTTTTAAAGTCTATTTTGTCTGAAATCAGTACTGCAACACCTGCTTTTTTGGCTTTTCCATTTGCATGGAATATCCTTTTCCATCCTTTCACTCTCAATCTATATGTGTCCTTCTCCCTAAAGTGGGTCTCTTGTATGCAGCATATTGAAGGTTCTTGCTTTATTATCCAGCCTGCCACTCTGTGTCTTTTGACTGGAGCATTTAGTCCATTAACATTTACAGTAATTAATGATAGATGTGTGTTTATTGCCATTTTGAACTTATCTTTGCAGTTGAATTGGTATATCCTCTTTGTTCCTTTCTTCTTCCTTTTGTGGTTTGGTAATTTTCCTTTGTATTATCATGGATTTTATTTAATTTTTGTGACTCCTTTGTAAATTTTTGGCTTGTGGTTACCCTTTTTTGTAAATCTATCAACCCATTACTATAACTGTTTTTATTAAACTGATAGTAACATGATCTCAAACCCATCCTACTGTTAAAAAAAATTAAAAAAGAAAGAAAAAAATATTCTATATTTCCCTGCCTCCCTCTCCCACTTTCAGTGATTTGTATGTCTTCTTTTATAATTTCATGTTTACTTTATTTGTAATTGATGAGTTATCACCTTTCCAGTTGTGTGTTTCTCATTTCTGTAGCATCCTGCTGCTTTTCTATTTAGAATAGCCCTTTCAATATTTCTTTTAGCATGGGTTTAGTGTTGCTAAACTCCTGCAGCTTTTTTTTTTTGTCTGTGAAACTCTTTATTTCTCCTTCTATCCTCAAGGATAGCCTTGCTGGATAAAGGATCCTAGGCTGCATCTTTTTTTCATTCAGGGCTTTGAATATATCTTGCCACTCCCTTCTGGCCTGTAGTGTTTGTGTAGAGAAATCAGCTGAGAGCCTTATGGGGGTTCCCTTGTAACTTACTCTTTGCTTTTCTCTTGCTGCCTTTAGAATCATTTCTTTATCCTTGACTCTGGCCATCTTGATTATGATATGTCTTGGTGTGGGTCTACTTGGGTTCTTCCTGTTTGGGACCCTCTGAGCTTCCTGTACTTGGATATCTGATTCCTTCTTTAAGTTTGGGAAGTTTTCAGTCATGATTTCTTCAAAAACCTTTTCAATCCCCTTTGATCTTTCTTCTCCTTCTGGGACCCCTATTATGCAAAGATTGGGACGCTTTATATTATCCCATAGGTCCCTTATGCTATTTTCATTATTTTTTATTTGCTTCTCTTGTAGTTCTTCTGAATGGGTGCTTTCTATTGCCCTGTCTTCTAGATCACTAATTCGTTCCTCTGCTTTATCTAGTCGGCTTTGCACAGCTATTAGATCATTCCTCATCTCTGTCAATGAGTTTACCCATTCTACTTGGCTCTTCTTTCTAGCTTCAATTTCATTTTTGACATATTTTATATCTCTAAACACTATCTCTTTTAATTCCTTCAGCAATTCGATCACCCCTTTTTTGAAATCTTGATCTAGTAGGCTATCGATGTCTATTTCGTTGATCTTTCTTTCAGGGGATTTCTCTTGTTCTTTTAATTGGGAAAGGTTTTTCTGCTTCTTCATCTTGCTCATACCTCTTTGGCACTGTGGTTTATGGAGTATCAGTTGTTTATTTTGGTCCTTAAGGATTTTATCTATCTGATGCGTATTTAGGAATAGAACTTAGGAAAAAAAAGAAAAAAAAATGAGAGAGAGAGAGAAAGAATTTTAAAAGAAGGGAGAAAGAGGGTTTGAAAACAGTGTATAATGAATAATAGAAGAGTGAGTTGAAGCAGAGTATTAATTGGGTTGAGACGTCCTTTTAAAACCTTTACAAAAAAAGGGGGGGGGGAGATGAATAGATGTATTTGAAACCTGCGTCTAATCAATAGCAGGACATCAAAACCCAAGAGAAATAGAAATGAATTAAGAAGTAAAGATTAAGAGAGTAATAGAAAATAGAACAGGTAAAAACAGATTTAAAAAAAAAGGGGGGGGGGTTGTCGGTGTTCTCCTGGAGTCTGTGTGCTTTTAATGTGAAGTCTTTCTGTCTTCGTCCTGTTTTGGAAGCTCAGCTTGCTGTTTTCAGAGGCCCTCCGTTGGCGCCCTCTTCTGTGCTGCTCCCAGCACCTGTCGGCAAGCAGATCGCGCCTCCTCCTAACACTGGGTCAGGTGCAGCTCTCTGCTGTGGGCGGGCGGTTCGCTGCCCCTCCAGATGCCGCAGTCAGATGTTGCAGACTGGCCGGGTAGGAGGGCGGGTCGTGCCCCCTCCCAGCACCTCCGTCAGGTGCTGTGTTCCTGCCCGAAAGGCGGGGAGCCGCTCTTGCTCTACCTGCGCCGCCGCCCGTAGCTCCACTGCTCTGTGCGGCTGCGCGCCCCGCCCTGGTCGGCGCCCCGCGGGTGGGCTCGGGGAAGACCGAGGGACAGCCCTGTCCCTGCTCCGAGCCAAAACCCAGCTCCTTGTTTGTCTTTGTGGAGCAAGTTCTCTGAGGGACCAGGATGGAAGGATCCTATCTGCCCCGGGCTGCAAGCCAGTCTCAGTCTGGCCTTTGAGGCTGCTAAGCCCTTCAGTGCGATGCAGGTTTCGCCCCCGCCTCCGCCTGAGTGCTAAGCGCGGAGGATATGGCGGCTGTGCCTGAGCCCCGCCTCTCTTCCCCCGAAAACTTTCCGCGGGTTTTCAGAGATGGGGGTGTGCACCCTTCCCCAGAGAGCACATCAACCTTGCTGTTTTATGGAGGGCCCAGGTTGTTCTGCCCTGTGCACCCACAGCCACAGCGCGCAGCCCCTTGCGTTCCCCCGGGGCCGCCTCCGTGCAGCCACTTCCGTCCTCCGCCCGGCTTGTGCAGCCTGGCCCTGCCCGCCGCTGCCGGCCCGCGTCTCAGGCTGGGTGTCGGGGGGGACGCTCTGTGCCCGTTTAACTTAGTTCTGTTAGTCAAGGGCTGCTCTGTACAGATCCGAGCCTCGGAGGCTCCCCCTCCGTCCCGCTGGCCTCTCATTTGGAGAGGGGAGACCGGGCGAGCGAGCGCCAGTCCTCCTTTGCCGCTCCCTCCCCGCGGGACCCGTCCCGCGCTGCTTTGCCTTTTGTTCTTTCTTTTTTCCTTTTCTCCTACCAGATTTTTGGCGTCTTTATCTTTTGAAGAGGGCGATGATCTGTTGGATTTCCACAGGTGCTCTGGTTGGCTGAGTGGGTCTGTAGATGTGGGTCTTGGTGTATTTGTGGGAGAGGGTGACCTGCGAGCGTCCTTCTACTCCGCCATCTTCTCCGGGAAGCCTCTTTCTTTTTTTCTTGAAATTTATTTGTTGAAGCAACTGATTAGTCTGTCTACCCTAATGGAACTTTCCACATTCTGGATTTTGCTGATTGTATATCCAATGGGGTCATTTAAAATGCTCCTCTGTAAACTGGCAGTTAGATCCAAGGCCCGACTTGATTTAGGTTAGACTTTTTTTGGCAAGAATACTTACTAGAGTGTTGCTTTTTGTGATGTAAGTGGCCACTGGTCATCATTACTTGCCTCCATTAACTCATTAAGAGTTTGCAAAATGGTAATATTTTAATACAGTCATTCCTTGCTGATTTATTAGCTTGAAAATGTCCACAGAAAGAACCTTTATCATCAAGTATTTGATTACCCTGATAGACATCATCCTGAAAAGAAAAGTTAAATTGTTTGGTTTGTTCTCTGTATTTATCAGTTTTTAAAATAACAGTTTATCCTCCAAAAATGAGCAATGAGTTGTTGTTTAGAATCACATGGATTTATTTTTAATCATGTATCTGCTTCTTTAATTTTCTGAAAGTATATGAAAGGATCATGCAGTGTTGAAGTATAATCCTAAAGCAGGATTTCAGGATTAAAGATAGGAGAGCAAAAGCTATTGATAGAAATAGCATTGGAAAAAAAAAAAAAAATTAGGGAATTCTTACTATAACTTAAAAGTAGAATATTATAGGGTGAGAAAAGATTGAACATCCCCCAGAGTCCGTTGCAAGTTGAGTCTTATGGTATTAATCATTCACATTATAGCAGGAGGTTCAGTTTTGCACCTAGTACAATGTCAGATTCTGTGCTTCGAATAATATGCTTCTTAATATCCAAGGAGTGATTATATATCAGAAAAGGCAACTGGGTAAAGATCTGATTTTGGGTCTTGTCTCTACAACTTATTAATCACATGAATTAAAAAAGTAACAATTTTCCACCCAACTTTGCTGTGAACCTAAAGCTGCTCTAAAATTTAAGTCTATTAGAAAAATAACTTAGCTTTTCTGAATTTCACTTTCTTCATCTGTTTAAAAAAAGGGGATTAAGACATTAAGTGAGAGAGCCTGTGAAAACACCTCTCACTAGAAATGTCCCTTTCCTTTTAGCAGATGTTCTCCATTGATTGAAGCAATTACAAGGAAACCTAGATTCAGGGGAGAGGACCTAGAGTCCCTCTTCACTGGATAAGGGTCAATGAATCTTGACAGTCTAAGGCTGTTTCTTGAATATGAGGAGGAGGGAGAGAATGAACTCCCAAGTATATGCAAAATTTTGTCTTGTGAGCTCTTCCCTAAAGGAAAATATGCAAAGCTTTCATTAATTTCTCAGAATAAGATGTAATTTGGAAAAAAATAGCATTTCCTTTAATATCAGTGTTCTTTCATACTCTTCCCATTGAGCAGTGAGGTCTCTGTCCCCTCCTCTTGAGTCTAGACTGTTTTGTGACTACTTAAACCAAGAGAATGGGGGAGGTGATGCTGTGTCTTTCAAGGCTGTCATAAAAGGAGATGCAGTTTCTGCCTTGTTCACTGGAACAGTCATGCTGGGAGCCTGAGCTGCCTTGTAAGAAACCCAACTACCCTGGGGCTGCTGTGTTGTAAGGAAGCGAAGCCATTTGTAGAGGATACTGGAAAGTTACCCTGTCAGGAGACCTAATCTTTGAGTCATCCCATTGCAGGCACCAGACATGTGAGTGAATGAGCCTTCAGATGGTTCCAGCCCTCAGCCATAGAGTTGTCCCCAGCCTTCAAGTCTTCTTGACTAATCACCTCAGATATGCAGCCTCAGACTTTCATTTCTGAATTCTTGACCCAAATAATCCATGAGCATAATAAAGTTGTTAGGTTTTTAAAAACACTGTTAAGTTTTGGGTAACTTGTTACACAGCAATAGTAACTAGAATAGCATATAATATCTAAGAGCCAGCGACAGATAATTTTCAGTGGAAAACCTGAAGAACCACTTGTAGGGAGTACTTGCAGGCAGGCAGTAACAAAATGCCTCTTGAAAAATTTGAAATCACTACACACAACAAAGATAGCTTATCACCAAGTATTTATAATTTACTCATAGTCTAGATGAAGTTTATCAGTCTGGAGTCATTTTTATCTTAAGTGATATTACTCAGCATCACAGCTAACTTTCCTTATTTACCAGTTTTCCAGGAGAACAGAGCTAGACTGAAATAACCCAAGGTCAAATGTGTCAATATAGAAATATCCAATGAGAAAAGCAAAGTAAGAATATTAATATTAGGCAGAATAGAATTTAAGGCAAAAGTCATCAAACAGAACAAAAATGTTAATGGACCTTTTCTCTTTCTACTCACTCACTATCCCCCTAATGATCTTATCAGTCCTATAACTCTGATACCCTATTAAGCTGTTGACTTCCATATTTATGCCCCAGCAAGACCTTTCTCCTAAATTCCAGACTCATACATCCAGCTGCTTACTTAACATTTCCAGTTGGATGTCTAATCGACATGTCAAAATCAACATGTCCAAGACTGGATTTCTAATCTTTTTCCTCAAATTTGCTCCACTCCAAAGACTTCCCTACTTTAGTTGATGGTAATTTTGTCCTGTCAATTTCTCAGACCATAAACATTCTAATCAGCCCTAGTTCCTTTCTTTCTCTCACTCTGTATCTAATCTGTCAAGATACCCCATTGAACATTGTAAAATGACTATAACTCAATTTTAAAGTGTTTAAAAAAAAGAAAGAATAAAGAAATCCCATTGAATCTACCTTTAGAATATAATCAGAATGCATTTTTGTCACCCCACTGTCACCACCCTAAGTTGAGTCATTATATCTTACCTGGATTACTGCAGTAACCCCCTACTGGTCTCCCTGCTTCTCCCCTTGCCCTCCTATACTGGATTCTCAACACAGCAGCTAGACTGATCTTTTAAAAATGTTAAGTCAGGTCATGTCATTCCTCTGCTCAAAACCTATTTTACTCAGAGTAAAACCGAAGTCCTTATGTTCTCTAAGGCCTTACTCATCGCACTTGCACTTTCTGACACTGTATGATTTACTTATTTGTCATGCAGGCTGTTGCCTGCCTTCCCAGCTAGAATGTAAGTTCTGCAGAGAGAAGGATTTTTATTTGTTTTGTTCCCTGCTGTATCCCAAGTACCTAGAACAATGCCTGGCACATAATAAGCGTTCCATAAAGATTTTTTGAATGAATGAATGAAAAGAGGCTAGTTAATGGTGATACAATAAAGTTACTAATAATGAATCTTCATGAGTTGAGTAACATGTTAAAATATATAAAGCCAGAGCTGTTAGAAATAAAAGGAAAAATGGATAAAACCACAATCATAATAGGAAATTTTAGCATGCTTCTAATTTGGCAATTTAAGCAGACATAGAAAGGTTACTGGGTTTCAGAATGTTATAACTAGTAAATTTGATCTGATATTAAATTCAATACCTTGGATTAAGGATTTTTTTTTACAAATATACATGAAATAGGATAAAAGTTGGTAAGCTATGCCACTAAAAACCTCAGTAAGTTCTAGAAGGAAAAATTGTGTAAGCTGCATTCTCTGATCACAAAGCCATATGCACAAATTAATGGGGAGAGAGAAAAAATTTGACCCAAGTGTTGTAGAAACAGAAGGAACCTGGACAGCAGAGGATGTGCCATTTACACAGTACTGAACTTGGAATACACGGTTCTTGTCCTCCATGAGTTCACAGTCCTTTGGTGGAATCAGACATGTAAATCGATTTTGCAGGAGTAAGAAGGATGCACAGATACAGGTAAATAAATGGTGCAATGGGATCACCCAGTAGAAACTGGGGAGGCTTCACCTTCACAGAGAAGAAAATTGGGCTGATTCCTCCCGTGCAAGGAGGGCCTGGTCAGAGGAAGGAGTCTAGAAATAGAGGCGGCCTCTTGTCCAAAGTCAGAGAGAGAGGTGAGAGCCTGTGCAGCCTTCTGGAACTCTGGTTAGTTTAATATGACAGGCAAGTAAGGTGAGAACTGGGGAGTGGCCAACGGGGAGGTTGGAGAGAGCTACTTTTGGCAGTAGAATATATAGGATTTGGGGACCACCTGAATGGGACACCTGAGGCATGTGTGTGAGAAGGGGTGAAGATAGCAGAATCTTGCTCCCTTAGGGTTGGAGGGAATCATAGACATGCATGCAGGTAGTTTTCAGCTGGGAGAAGAGACAGAAAATTGTAAATGCTCCTGTCCCCAATTACTTCTATTTCTTTCTGTACATTTTTGCAGAGATTAGAAATGAAATGAGGTAGGGGATTGGGAAATAGGAGGAAAGAGTGATAAGGGATAATAGAAGGATTGCCCAGTAGTGTTGAGATCCAAGTGTAATTAGAGACCATGTATTTGTAGTGGCCCCATTCATTGCCACTGTGTGATTGTCTCCAAAGGGGCATCATCCTGTGTGTGTAAGAGTGAAGGTAGATAGTTGGATTGATTGGAATTTTCCAGGTGGATGCCCTGGAAGGACCAGGGAGTTAGAGAACAGGGAGTGGGGGTTAGCAAGAGAGGGACTGAATTAATGAATTCTAGAGTCTAGCCTAGGCTGGAAGTTTCCCAAGGACATGGACCTTGTCTATTTTGTTTGTTTCTGAGCTTATTTTTATTACAATGAATAATATAGAGTGTAAAAGTTAAAAGAGAAGAGGCTGATAATTTTGGGGGGAAAAGGAGTTGTTCTAAGATGAAAATTTCCAACAAGAGTAAATAACAGGTATAGTGGAAATAAGGGTTGAGGAAACTGTAAAGTTTGAGAGTGGCAGTCTGGAGTTTCACAATGGTGCTGACTTCTGAACTAGGTCAGATGGTTTTTAGTTTGATTGGAGAAAAAAGCCTAATGCATATAACAACGCAAAACAGTATGATAGTGCTCTGCGAATAAGAAGAAAGAGAGAGAATTTGGGGCTGGATTGATCACTTCACAGAATTGGGCCTTAAAGGGTGAGTAAGGTGGTCAGCAGAGAGGAGGAGGGGTGCAGGAAGGGCATTCCTAAGGGGCTAAGGCAGGGCAGCAGTGGAGAAACCAAATGAATACAGGAAAAGTCAAGACATATTCAGAGGGTTCTGGAATAGAGGGTTTGGCTGGAGCTGAGAGTTTGCATGGGAGAGTTAAGGAGAGGAAGATTAATAATACATGTTAGGGCCGGGTCGTGGACTACCTTGAAGGCCAGCTGAGGGTTTATCTTATAGACAGCAGAGACTCATGAAGGTTTTTGACACATTAAGTGAAATGGTGTCTCTGTTTTAACCTGCTGCTGGGGGTGTCCTGGGTATATTGAAGAGGGAAAGCCACTGCATCACATCGGTTAGGAGGTAGTGGTAGAAACAAAGTGATAGGGGCCTGAATTAGTGCATTGACTGGAATGGAAGGGAGGGATGGATGCAAGAGAAATGATACAGAGGAGAGGGACCTGGTGGTTGGAAAGGGGACCTGAGGAAGGAGAGGAGCTGTCAAAGCAGAAGAAGAGAGGGAAGAGAAGAGAAGGAATTGGCAAAAATGAAGAACCTAGTTAGAAAAAGTGGTTCAGGAGGAAATTTTGGGATGACTCAGTAAGGGTCAGTGAAATTGGCCACTTGGAAGTCATAGTGACTTAGACCAATATTTTAGCAGTGGACAGAAAGATGAAAAGTGATGGTGATGGCTGTAGAGAAGTGTGGAGATTTTTGGTTCTTTTTTTTTTTAATGACAATTTATCAAGATATAATTCACAGACCATGCAATTCATCTATTTAAAGTGTACAATTCCATGATATTGAGAATATTCATAGAGTTGTGCATCCGTCATCACAGTTTTACATTTTCATCACCCCCAAAACAAACCTCTTACCCATTAGCAGTCACTCCCCAATCCTCCTTCCCTACCAGCCCTAGGTAACCACTAATCTATTTTCTGTCTCTATAGATTTCCTATTCTGGACATTTCAAATAAGTAGAATCACACAATATATGAGCTTCTGTGACTGGCTTCTTTCACTTAGCACTGTGTTTTCAAGACTTACCCTGTTGTAGCATGTATCAGTTCATCATCCCTTTTATTGCCAAATAATATTCCACTGTATGAGCTATCACATTTTGTTTATCCATTCATCAAATGTTGGACATTTGGGTTATTTCCATTTTTTTGGCTCTTATGAATAATGCTGACATTTGTATACAGATTTTGTGTGGACATGTATTTTGTTTTCTTTTTGCCATAGAGACCCTGGATATGTTTGGAAACAGGGGGAAGGAAGGCAACTCGTAAGGAATAAGGACCACTGGAAATCCTGGAGATTGGGGGGCTTCCCAGAGACAGAGCAGGCCTGAAAGAGGTGGAAAGGAATGGAAGGAGGAGAAGGGGGAAATTTCCCCTTGGAAGCAGGGAGAGTGTCTCTGCTGCAACAGGAGTGAAGGAAGTGGGGATTTCTTTTTCTAGGAATGAAAGTGCTTTGACAATATATTTTCTGATTATAGAAGTAATATGAAAAAGGCTGTATAAAAAGAGGCTAAGAATGTGGGTTCTCAGGTCAGGCTGCTTAGGTTTGAATCCTGCTTCTGCTGCTTATTAGTTGTGGAACCTTGGAAATGTTAGCTATCCAAGCTTCAGTTTCTTCATTTTTAAAATGGAGATGAGACAGGTACTTACCTTACTGGGCTACTATGAGGATTAAAAAAGATAAATGAATAAATGTTTTGACTTGAAAAAAAAAAGATAAATGAGTAAGTGTTTTTAACTTGCAAAACAAAATGCCTGTGCAGCTGTTTTAGTTACCTACTGCTGTGTAACAAATTACCCTAAATGGCAAGTGCTTACTATGTCACAGTGTCTGAGGGCCAGGAATCTGAGTGTGGCTTAGCTGGTGCCTCTGGCTCAGGAGCTCTCAGGAGGTTGCAGTTGAACTGTTGGCTGGAGCTGCAGTCATCCCACCACTTGACTGAGGCTGGAGGACCTGATACGAAGCTCACCCCAATGACTCTTGGCAGGCCTCAGTTCCTTGTGGAAACTTCATTTTCTTGCCACCTGTGTCTCTCAGTCGGACTGCTCACAGCATGGCACCCTGCTTCTTCCAGAACTGGTGATCCAAGGAGGCTACCAGAGTGCCCATGGCAGAAGCGACAGTCTTTTATAACCTAATCTCAGAATTGACTTCCCATCACTCCTGCTGTATGCTGTCGATCACACAGACCAGCACAGTGTGGCAGACCAGGGTGTGAATGCCAGGAGGCTGGGTCGTTGGGGACCATCTTGGCTACCACAACAATCTTAGCACAATGTATGACACATAATGAGCCCTTAATAATTACAGTTGACCCTTGAACCACATGGGTTTGAACTGCAGAGGTCCACTTGCACATGATCCACTTACATGTACAATTTTTTTAGTTGTAAATATTACATTGCTGCATGGTCCGCAGATACTGAGGGCCGAATATTTATACGCAGATTTTTACCTGCAAGGAAGGTCAGTGCCCTCAACCCCTACATTGTTCAATGGTCAACGGTAATCATTGTGAAAATATTAAGATGTTATAGAAATGTATAAAGAAAAAAGTAAAAGTCACTCACAATCTCACCATTTAGATAGAATTGGCATTTCTAAAATGATTTTCCCCCTTAAGGAGGGCATTACATTACTAGTAATAATATATCCATGATTTAAAAAAATTTCTTACACATCCACAAGAGAAAGATTCTTAATTACTGAAATATTAACTTAGGAAAATTAACTTTTGAGATCCTTTATTTCTCATGTTTGGAGTCTCTGTATCACACACTTGTTTATCCTATTCAGCATTATGGTAATTCTAAATTTAGGGCATCATATACCCTGTCTCTGTCATCAGTAAGATTATGATTTTCCTATAAGATCAAGTAGAAATAGGTCACAGATGAAAAGAACACCCTTGCCAGACTCCCTGCCAACTGGCTGGTGCAGCTGAAAACCAGCCCCTCTAGGAACTGATGTTACAAAAAACAGCTCCTCTCTGTGGTCTCCTGTCATTTCTCCCCTGTTTTATGCTCCGTGAATAGCAGCTGTTCAGGGCACTGCCCAGCGAGTGCAGGGCGCTACAATCAGAAATTCGAGGGAGCAACACAGCAGGAGAAGCCTGGGGTGGAGGGAGATCCTGTTCTGGTGATAAACAGTGAGTAAGTGGAAGACATGACACACATCTAGATAGCAGTGTGATGGCCCATTGGGAGGCTTGTGAAAGATTATCAATTACCCAGATTTAAAAAAAGAGAAGGCCCCCTGAAGTCTCTTTCACCGGTAGAGAAAAATCACAGCTGCCAAGGAGGAAAGTCTTATAAAGTCTACTTAGTCAGATTGGTACTTTGTGCTAACTTCTCTTATAAGGATCAGATTAATTTCCTAAAACTGTTTTTTAGTTTAACATTATTGCTTTAATCATTAGACTTCCACCAGTTCCTTCAGGCAATAGGAAGCGACTGAAGATTTAATGAGACTCATATTGCTTGTCCTTAAATGTTGATGACTTCCTGCATGCATATTAATCATTCCTGACCTTGATCTTAAATGCCTTCCCTGTACAGATTCTCATTAAGCCAACCTACTAGATCCCTCTGTGTTTGCCAGATACCTGCTTTGTTTGCAGAAGCACATTAACTCTCATGTTCAGTGTACACTGAACATTTTTTTTTCCAGCGAGATCTTTCATTTACCTTCTGTTCCCCAACCTTGTCACATGAGCACAGGTAGTCAGGTACCTGTGTGGGCTGTTGGCTTTGTAAACATGGAGCAGTCAGTAGGTATAGAAATCATACACCTCAGTGATTCTTTGACAAGAAACTTAATAAGTAAAAAGACTTCAGGTGTGTTTGAAATTTCTGCCCTTTCCTTCTCATCACTGAAAAAAATGTCTGTGTAGAAATTTTACTCAAATGCAGACACATTTTCTTTGCACACTTACTAGTAACTACCTGGTGCATTTCAGATTGTGTTTACTTCTGACGGTTGTTCCTCTGAGAAGCTGCTGATTTTCTCATGGATATAAACTTTGGACCTGTAGTGTGAAAAGCAATATGTTCCAGACTGCTCCATGGCTTTATACACCTGACTTTGCCATAATACATTACTCAGAAAAAGGCATCTCTAGTATGGCTGGAGGCGACTCTTCCTCAGATTTTTCAGTACCCTTGTCTGATTTGTCTTCCAGTTCTTACTACGATTATAAATCTGGAAAATTTAGCGGGAGAAAAATCAGCAACTCTTAACAGGGGATTTAGCCTAGTTTAAAAGACTGTTCTGTTCAGCAGACCTTGAACATGCCTTAATTGGTTGTCTAGGTCAGTGTGTCCAACTGGCAACTCTCAGACCCCATCCAGGCCACAGAGCGTTTCTGGGTGGCTGAAGTGTGTGCGCTCCGGCTGTCGAGCAGCAGGACTCGGCCTTTGTCCCCCGCTTTGGCGGCCCCAGTCTTTAGTTCAGGCCCACCGCCTCCTGCCACGGAGGCCTGGGAAAGCCTGGCTGGCCACCTGGTCCCCTCAGGCCCAGCCTCCGCGCATCTGCACCCCAACCCTTGCCCCAATTATCCCCTCAGCCACCTTGGCAGATTTTCTGACCAACAGCCCTTCCCCAAACCGGGGCCAGGGACAGGAGTTGTTGGAGTGTGAGAGGAGAGGTGAGAGGGCCGAGGAGTCTGAGGGAAGATGGAAGTGAGAGCGAGGGAGTGTGAGGGAAAGAGGGAGAAGGGATCACGTCGGTGAAGAGAAAATAAATGTGGGAGGCCTTGAGGGTGAGGAAGTCTGTACTTGAAGGGACAGAGTGAGCAGGAAGAAGTAGGTGAAGAGGTGAGAGAGCCTGTGTACGGCCCTGCCAGTGGCTGAGATAAGGTAAAAATTGTGTGTGAAAGACGCCACGTGTGAGAGAATGGGACGAGAAAATGGAGACAGCAGAAGAGCTCTGCTTAGTAGGACAGGACCAGGCGCATCATTGGGAAACACGGTCTGACAATGCATTTTTTCAGATTTGTGAATATATTTATAACAACAAAAATATTATTGTAAAAGAGTTAAACCATAAATAGATATACGCTTAGAAAATTACATTACCTTGAGGTTATTTTAGGATGTCCCAAACGCTGGCTGACAGGCTGATTGTCTTAAATGTGGCTCATCCCAACCAGGAAGTTGGACAGTATCGATTTTCATGACATTAAATGTTTACCATTTTCTAAAACAAATAAATGGAGTGATTTTTACATACAAATAGAAGTTTTTTATCTTTTTAAGTCATCTTCTGTTGATATAATTTAACTGAACAATTAAATGATATCATTTAACTGAATAACCATTTTATAAAATTGGTTTTTCATATTTAATGGTCAAAATCTTTATTTTTTAAAAATAGCCAGAAAATTTCATATCTTTTAACTCAATTATTTAATTCCTCTTTTAGAAGTGTACATTCAGAAAATAACCAAAAGTGCTGGCAAAGATTTCGTTTCAAGGATGCCTATTACAGTGTTTCTTATATTAGCAAAGAACTGGAAACTCCCTAAATGTCTAATGCAATAGAGGAATGATTAAATTATGATACATCCATAAGATGAGAGGGACTGTTAAACAGTCACTAAACTACTTCTTCCATTGAATCTCCAAACTACACTCAGGTGGCCTTTTAAATAATACATTGGATCATTTCACTCCCGCTTAAAACCTTTCCTTGGCTTCCCATTGTACTAACCGTGAAAACCCTGACCTCCAAGGCCCAAAGACTTTGCCTTATCACCCCAACTCTCCAGTCCTTCCATTCCTGTCTACTGGCCTGCTTTTCAGGTGCTCTCACTCCCTAAGCCCTTTCCCTTTCAGGACCTTTGCACATACTGTTCCCCCATGCTTGAGCTGCTGTTCCTCAGCTCTTATCTGGCTAATTCCTGCTTATTTTTGAGGTCTTAGCATTATCAAATGGGTTTCCTGACCCTCTCTATCACCCCCACCCTCCACTCCCTCATGTATAGTACTCTCTCATTGTGATCTAGGCTTCTCGTTCATAACACATATCACATTTTAAAATCACATGTTCATTTGTGTGGTTGGTTGTTCTTTTAATGCCTATGTCCCCTCTGGACTTTTCATTTTGTTCTCTAAGTACGCTCCTCAAGTTTATTCTCTGTCCTTTCAATTGAAGTTTTCATTTTTGTTGTCATATTTTTAATCTCTCAGAGTCTGTTTTGTTCCCTGTTTTTAAAAATAGCATTCTCTTCTTGTTTCATGGTTGCAATATTTTCTTGAGTATATTATTAATAGTTTTGTAGAAATTTTCTTCTCTGAGTATTGTTTCCTCTGAGTTTTTTCTTTTTTTTTTTTTGGTTTGGTATTTATCTTTTACATAAGAGGCTTTCTCAGCTATTTGGAAATCCATGGTTGTTTGCTTCTATGTAAGAGTAGGGGATTTAAAAATCTGAGTGGGCTCATGAAAGACAAGGAAAGACTGAGAAACTGAAATAGATTGTAGGAGACTAAGAAGAGTTAACCTCTAATTATATTGTGGAAGACTGGATTGGATCCTGGCACAGGGGGAAAAAAGGGCTATAGTGGAAAAAATGGTGAAATTCAAATACAGTCCATACTTTAGTGAATAGTAATCTACTAATATTGGTTTCCTGGTTTTGATGCTAAAACTCTGGTTATGTACAATGTTAATATTAAGGTAAGTTGATTGAAGGATGTATAGGAACTCTCTGTACTTCTGTTTACCTCTGTACTATTTTCAGAATAAAAATAAAAACAAGACAAGCTGAGTGGAAGCTCTGAGCAAGTAGTGGGGGCAGGTTGCTCCGTGTCAGCTCTGAGCTGTGGGTGATCTGACTGGGCCGTTATCCTGGGCAGTCTCTTGTCAGCATCTTTCAGTCATTCTTCCCAGGCTATGCAGAGTCCCCAGAGCAGTTTCTACCAACCTTCGGTCTGAAAGGTGGAAGCCTGACCACCAACATTCTGGAAGTTAGATGGGAGGACTGGAAGGTGGGGAGAGGATCTCAGCACCCAAGTATGTAATAGTTCTCATAATCCCCCGTATTCATCATAGTACCTCACCCTTAACTGTTCCTGGTGTTCTCCAGTCAGAGACTTCCTGTTTTACTTTCTCCTGAGAATAATCTTTTTCTTTACCAAAATGGTAGAGAGACGGTCATTCCACTTTGTAGAATAGAGTAGGAGATCTGGGGATTTATCTGTGTCTAAATTAAAACAGATTTTCAACCACTCTTCGTTATTTTAGCTCCACTTCACCCTTATATCTGGAGAAACCTGGTGCCACCAGTTGACTCTGGGACTTCCCACCACTCTTCACTGCCTGAACAAGATGCAATTCTTGGTTCCACTGAGACATTTACTTCCTGTCATCTGCTTTTTAGCTCCCAATCTTCTCCACCTTCTGCCCCCTGCCACTAGGTCCTCTTCTATTGTCTGATCTTACAGGTTCATGCCTCAGTCTGCAAGAGAGGCAGTAAAAATAGATGATACATGTTCCGGTCACCATCTTTACCAACTTCTGAAATGAATTTTGGTGTATCTTGCCAAAAATATTGCCCTAATGTGTGTCAGATTTTGTTCAGTTTTATAATTTCTTTTGTGGGGGTAACCCTCATCTAATTTTGAGTCCTTTACCTAGTGACAAGTATCCAGTTTGCTGAATGGTTCTCCAGGTCTTACCACCTCTGGTATGATGAAAGCTAACAGGCCTCAAATCCTTTCATAAATCTTGGGCAGGATAGCAGTGTTAACCTTTGAAGACTGATTTATCCACAAGTCACATTTTATCTGTATCCCTAATTCTCTCTCTTTGACTTACTTTCTTTTCCTAATATGTCATATCTGGTAGTGTCATTGGTCAGAAATCTATCAAGCACTTACAATGCACAGGACTTCAGTGGTGAAGAAGACATAGTCCTTGCCTTCAGGGTGATTACAATCTAGTGGAGAATACAGGTGGAAACCTGGGGATTGGCAATACATGTGTTAAAGGCTGTGATGCAGGTAAGCTCAGTAATCATGAAGTACAGTGAAAGCGTACCTATTCCAATCTTAAGGGATCAAAACAGACTTCTCAGAGAAGATAATATTTAAGAGAAGACCTGAAGGATAAATGGTAGCGAAGTGATAGATTATTCAAGGTAGAGGAATGTGTAGGCCCCCGACTGTGGGAACAAAGGAACGAGCCTTGGGCCGGAATGGTAAACAAGTTATAAAAAGCTGCAGACTCAGAGGTGAGAAGGCTGGTTAGCCAAGGACAGGTAAAATCCCTAGAGGAGGGCAACCTAAGACAGGAACAGCCGCCTGAGTCCAAGAAGAATGTTGTGAAGCAGCTGTTTCTCATACATTCCGCCCTGATAAACTGTAAGGCTCACTGGTGCCAACACGAACATGATTTACCAAAACATAAAGGGTCTTCTGACCTTGAGCCAGACACTGCCTGTTAACTATTTCCCTTGTCATTCTTCTTTGCTATATAAGACTGTGCAACTTAATAAAGCTTCAGAGTAGCCATCAGCTCTCTTCTCATACGATGTGTATGTGTACATGGTATCGCAACAGAACAATGCATACAAAGGCCTAAAAAGCAAAGAGCCTACTATATTTGAAGCAGATAGACCAAGGGAGTTCTGGGGCAAGGGCCAGTTTTTAAGTGATGGGGCAGAATAGGTAATCAGAATCCAGATCATAAGAAATTTGTAAAGTACATTAATGTGGTAGATTATAAAAAAGCTACACATTCTTCCTCTTTTTATATGTGTGTTGTTTTATAGTGTGACTTTGAAGGTCCTCCCATCAAAAAGTCAACTCTTGTTTTTCCACCCTTTGAATCTGGGCTTGGCCATGTGACGTATTTGCCAATGGGATGACATAAACAAAGACATGAAAAGTACATATACATTGGAATTACATATGACAAGAAGAACCACCCTGCCAACCCACAAAATCATGAGAAATGTTTTTTTTAAGTTTATTATTTTCAGACACTAACTTTTGGGGTGACGTTGACAAAGCAAAAGTTACAATACAAGGTGTTTAGACTTTATTATAAGGACAGTTAGGGAGTCAAGTGAGAAAGGGTATAAGCTAGGGACTAACAGGTTCAAAATAGCATAGTGTAAAGATCTCACTGGCTTCAGGGAGGAGAATGACTTGAAGGAGGACTCTAGAAACTGAGAGAACAGTAGGGAAGCAATCACAACTTCTTAGGGTGAAAGGTAGTAGTGGCCTAGACCAAGGTAGTGTGGATGGAGAGAAGTGGATGGTTTTAGGAGATATTTAGGAGATATTCACAAATGGTTATTGCTTAGATTTGGGGGTGGGGATGATGGAAAAGGATGAGTGGTGGGTGACCCCCTGATTCCCAGGTTCTGGTGTAGGCATTTGAGTGGATTATGGTACCATTCATTGAGAACACGGGAGGGAGGACAATGTTTGGAAGAGAATATTATCAGTTTAACGTAGAGCATGTTGAGTGTCAAGTGCGAGGAGAGAGCCAAGTGGAGATTTCCAGGAAGCAGAGGAGATGAAAGGTCAGGAGAGTTCTGGGGAGGGATCTGGGCTAGAGATACAGATTTAGAAGTCATGAACATATGCTGGCAATGTAAGTTCCCCAGGGGAAGGTGGTAGCTTGACAAGAAGAGGAGGAAGGGCAGAACCCTAAGGAAAACTGATATGTAAAGGTGATCTGGGAAGGGAAGCCTACAGAAGAGGGTGAGAAGTAGCTAGAGAAGCAGGAAGCCTTTATGGTTAATTACATTTTAGTTAATACTTTAAAGTATCACCAGAGGTTGAGGTTAGTTTCCAGATTCAGTACGGTTGACTTCTCTCAACATCAACTCTGCCTTTCCAGATGTCTTCCAGACACCCTTATATTGGGTTCTCCTGTTTCTTGACATTCAGTAAACCCAAAGCCAAACTAAATCTTCCCCAGGCCAGAATCAATTCATCCTCTGGTGTGTTCTCTTTCTGTTAATGGCACCATTGTCATCAGAGTCATCTTTGACTCCTTTCCCCTAATCTGTATATATTTCATCAATTATCAAGTTATGCAAATTTTACCTCTGCAGTCTCTTGTGTCCATCCCCTTTCTTACCTTCCCTAAATTACCACAGAGGTTTAATCCCTCATTACTTTCCTCTGTCCTCTTGCAGTAGCTTCCTAACTGTATAATATCTTGATTCTCCACTCCAATCCGTTCTACCATTTTAATTTCCCTAAGGAATAATTTCTGATATTGGCATTCCCCTATTTAAAAACTTTAATAATTTGCCAAATTAAATCAAAATTAAGTACTTTAAGCCTTTTAGAGTTTCATCTTAATTTTACTCTTCCAAATAAGCATAGTCGATACTTTAGCAAAAACAAGACCACTCAACACTTATTGGGCTCAGCCCTTTCATAACTCTACACTTCTGTTCACACTTTACCCTCAGCCTGGTATGCTATTCCCTTGCCCTTCATTTTTGTCACAGCGTGGCTATGTATCAAGTGCTGTGTCAGCCACCACCTTCTTTGTAGAGCCTCTCTTGGTCTTCTCTAAGTTGTGATCTTGTCTGTCCGTCCATTCTTCCACCAGTACTGGAACCTCCACCAGTTGGGGAAATTTCAGGAAACTGAAGTCACTCCAGCTATTTCAAGCAGAAGTGCCTTTAACATAGAAATTGGTTGTTCATAATTGTTGGGAGGTTAAAGAAACAGCCCATTGGCTGGGCCTGCAGGAATAACTTCGAGAACAGCCCCTCTGAACTGGCCCACCAGGGGAGTTACGCTGCCACCACCTCCAGCTGCTTCTGATTACTCACAAAGCCAACGTGGGAGATGAGAATGCTGCTGAGAAAACCCTAACATTTCCACATTGTGCTCACTAGCAGAAGAAAGAGTGGCAGAAGCACCAGGAATGAGGCCGCCATCACGCTCCCCCCTTCAAATCTTGCATGAATGTTTCGAATTGGTCAAGTGAGATTTAGGCGTAGAACCTCTCTGTTGGGGAGTCTGGGAAATACAGTTCTTAGCTATTCAGTCTCTGTAGTACAGAAGACGCCTTAGGAGGAGGTTGGAATGGATGCTGAGGCTATCGTTTCTTCCACAGTTACTTACTATGAGCCAAAGGCTGTTATATTTATGTTTTCACACTAACCTTATTGCCCCAGTGGATTATCAAGTTCGCTAGGGCAGGAGATATGCATAATTCCTATACCCCCTCATGGTAAATACACAAGGTTCTGTAGAAGGTAAGAACTAACCAGCTATTTTTTTATGTGTGAAATTTAGTGATCTTGCCAAGAGGAGCATCATTACTCGGATGTAAGGGGAAACCTTTTAATATTAACCTAAGACAAGACAAGGTAGTAATTAGAAAGGAGTCTAAAACACTCCAAGGGAAAATCTAATTTGTTTATGTAAAAAATAGAAATGTCATTGAGATTCTAGCTACAAATACTTCTCTTTCCTAACACTGAAGAAAAGGGAGCCTATGGATGGTCCTAACATCATTGAATAAGAAGTGTCCTATTGGGGGTGCAGTTGCCATTGAATGTGATGTTTGGAATGAGAAGACTCAGGATGTAGGTAGAATTGAGTCCTGTAAACTTGTGTCTGCTTATTAAGAACACAGACAGATGACTTACTGTGATGATTAAAATTAAAAAACCCAGAAGTTTAAAAAAGTTACAAGAAAGTAGATGCATCTAGAAAATAAGGAAGACTTTCATGCCACAGATAGCAAAGGTGATCGACTTGACTTCATGGCTATTGACAAATTTATGAGATTGTAAGGACTCTAGTGATAAATTGTAGTCAGGATTTGAAGGATAACCTGCTATATTAAGATACAACAAATAAGATAAATTGTACTAGAAATCTTTTCTTTATCTGAGATAAGAGGCTCACTTAAGAGATACTTCCCAGTAGTGTAGAGGTAGGAACACAAGATTAAATGAGTAGTAACTTCAGCTCTGGATGTAATTTACCATGTGCCCTCAGGCAGCTCCCTTAGTTGACAGCCTGTGGCTTCAGCTGCCACTCCTTTGCTGATCAGTTGATTGATCTGTTTGTCTGTCTGCTGTCTGTCTGTCTGTCTATCTATCATCTATTCATTTCCTAAAGCTAACTGTTCTCTGAAGCTAGAGATTAGGCTATCCCAGGGGTTCTAAATGTGTTGTGCATTTAGAATCATAAGTCTTTAATGTCTTCCCACAGTTTTTTAAACTCCTTATTTTAGAACACCAAGCTCTTCATATTTTGACCCTCAGCCTGCATCTGTAATCCTGTGATGGGCACTCTTTCCTTAAGCCATAGATTTTACAAAGACTACGCTCTGTGTGAAGTGCACGTACTACCATTAATCTTCATCTGACAATACATTTATGCTCACTCTTTAAAATTCAGCTAAGTTCACTTTGACTGATATGCACCATCTCTTGGTTACAGCAGCATCCTTAGCATACCTCTACTGCTGTATTGTAATCGTGGGTTAATCAGTTTATCCTTTTTTTCCCCTTCTAGACAATAAATTGCTTGAACGTAGGGATTCTGAGTAGCAGTTATGGAGTGGGGCCTGGATATCCATGTGTTCAATGTTCATTGGGGGATTTTGATGGCTCAGACCTCAGTTTTAATTGGTGTCTAAGATCTCCTTCAACTCTGAAATGTCAAGGCTTTTCCTCGCATTTTAATTGATATAGAGGAGAAGGAAAAAAGCTTTTGGGTAGTTGATTAAATACAAAAAGTGCATAGGCAGTCTTCTTCCATGCCCACCATAAGTTTACTTATTATACTGAATATAGGGTAAGGGAGATAAGTAGAAATAAGATAAATTATCTGATTTTATTTAAGAGTGTTTGCTTAATCTGTTCAACTTTTTATTCATGAATTCTGAGACTATGTATTGAGTGCTGGCTACGTGCCACTGTTCTAGTCATTTGGACCACATCAATGAACAAAACAGACAAAAATCCCTACCCTCAAGGAGCTTGCACTGATAGGTAATAAACAAACACATTAAGTAAATCACAGAGTATTTTACAAGGTGCTAAGTACAGTGGAGAAAAGGGAACAGGGATGGGGGAGCTTTCTTTTACTTTGTCAGGATTTAGTAATAAATTACTAGAGAGAATAATTTAATTAATTTGAGCTATTTAAATAAGCCATACTTTAAAAGGCAGAATTTAACCTATACTCAATCAAAAGAGAGCTTGGGATTTGCAAAATTCAAGTCTGGTTTCCTTGTATAAAATTGACAATAACTGTCTTCCCATTATGTCATTACATGTCAGTAGGAGAGAAATAATTTAAGGAATTGCTCCCAATGAGTCCTATGTAAATTGTGTGATATAAAATTTTTTACTATTATAAAGAAAAAGGAGAAAAAGAATGAAGCCACAAACCTACAGTAAAAAGAAATTAGTGTTTTATACTAATCTGCAAGGCTGATTTAATTTTATTTTTAAAAAAACCACCTTATTCCAAAGCCTCTTTCTTATCTCTTCACTTCTCCTTTTTAATTTTTTGTTTAGATTTTCATTTTTAGGTTAAAAGTATTGGTCCTTTTAGAATTTAGAGGGAAGCCTCATCATATGGATAAGAAGTGCGGGACTTCAGCTTTCCTCTCTAGGGTGCTCAGAAGTAGGCTGGTTCTGTGGGGAAAATAACTTAATCAAAAAATCAAACATTTCACTATAAACAGTCTTAAAAGTCAAACTACTGGCACCTGCAGAGTCAGCTAAAAGAGTGATGAGTATTGTTTTGCACAGCAGTTGAAATTGTATTCCAAGTCCTGCCACACTGAAAGACTTTTCTCGCACTCCTTCAAAACTGGAACTGTGTGGTAATTCTGATGACTGTCAGTTCCTGTGGGGTGTTTACACAAAGGTACTTTTAAATGAAGAGTCATTTTTAGAGCAATTAGAGACGAGGCTAGACAGAGAATAGCCGGCTTGGGGGCCTGGTAGGTCGGGGTTAAGGTTTATTGACAGGACAGGGTCACGCGTCTGCTCCCCCTTGTACCTGCCCTCCGGATACACCCAAGACCCCGGCCGGCCTGGGCTCCCTGCCATGGGCCAAACCCCCCTGCAGAATGTGGGAAGGGGAAGAAGAAAGGAGGAAGAGCAGGCGAAGTTCTGCCGGAACATTGCAGTTTAGTATTGATATCCAAGTTTGAAAATATTCCTATCTCTTTTTCTGGCCCAGATGTTGTGTCACGTTAGGAAGAAGAATTTTTTTTTTTTTTTTTGAAACATACAAAGAATTGTCTGTTCTTTCAACTTTGTAGTTTGCAGTTATTGCATCCTGCAGAAAGAAACTGCCTGGCCAAAGTAGTCTTTTAATTTCATTTTTCAGGTTTGAGTTACAGGTTTCTGGCAAGCTCCCTGACCACTACTGTTACCTGGTGGCGCCTATATTTCATCAAATTTAGACACACAGACTACCTGGATCCAGGCCCAGATGAACTGTTGGGACTGATAAACATGATCCTACCCTGCCCCCATGCATGCTCCTGCTTTTCGCTTTAAGGGAATCCAAGACTTTTAGTCCCTGAGTCCCCGAGGGAGTTAAAGAAAAATGTGTTCCGGTATTCGGATATTCAAGTTTGCTCTGTGGTTTTCTGTGCTGTATCTCTGCTTGCCCAGAGGCTGGTGAACATCCCAGCAGTGCCCCCACTTCGCCAGTGTTGGTAATTAATGCAGGGAAAATTTTTTGTTTTTAATAAAAACAAGCAGAGACATGTATCAGTACCCACAGTCAAGGCAGAGTTTGTTTGACATCTTGTGATTGCTGCTTACAAAAAGAATGACAGCAGTTATTAAACAAATAAGAAAGAAGCTGCTGTTTATGGGTAGTTTGCAGATATCCTACGAATGTCCTTGTAACGTGACTGCTTTTGCTTGCATGAGTAGAAAATAATAGAATGAACAGAATCATTAATTTTTGAAGCCTGAATTGTATTAAATTTAGAGCAATAATAAAAATTCATATATTAAGCAAATGTATTATTTTTAGCTATGTAATATACCAGGGGCTTTTCCTTTCATTAGAATATATTTCAAACATTTGTTTTTATGATTGCAGGGGGAGTATTAGCATTCAATGTAATTAAACTTAATTGCATTTCCTATGTGAATTATTTTTAGTCTCTTTTTTAAATGCATTTATGATTCTTTTCTTCTATACTAGCTATCCCTGTAGGTTCACCTTGATAAAAGGTTATAGAAAAATTGTCTATTTGCTTAGAAACAGTCAGAAGTCACAAATTTGGTTTTAATTTAATTTAGAATTTTTGAAATGAAATTTTGGCATATAATCAAGTGGGAAAATCACGAAACTGTTCTGGGTCTGAGGTTTTTGTTCTCATCCCATGTTCATTGATCTAAAAAAAGTAATTAATCTTTCTCCAGCCTCAGTTGTCCTACTTGGGAAGTGTAATAATAATTTCAGTCCCTGACCTCACCAGATGATGCGGAACATCAGATCACATATTTCCATAGGTACTAGATGAGAGTGGGGTTTGCTGGGAAGAGGAGAAGGAACTTCCTAGAGTGTTGGAAATAGTCTATATATTGATTGGTATTTGGTTACATAGCTGCATTTGTCAGAACTCATCAAAGATTAAAGATTTATGCACATCACAGTATGTATATTTTACTTCAAAATACAAAGAAAAGGAACTCTAAACACATATTGAAGTTTGGTTAATGTTATGCATGTTGAAATATGAGGGATAGAGTTACTGTCTTTGAAACTTACTTTGAAATGCACCCCCCAAAAAGATAATGGAATGTTTAGAAATGTGATAAAGAGCAAATATAGTAAAATGTTAATTCTAGAATCTAGGTAGTGTGAGTGTTCATCAGAAAATTCTTTGAACATTGTTGTATGTTTGAAATTTTTCATAAAATGTTGGGGCGAAAAATGAAGTTACTGGGTTTTGCTCATTAAAGGACTTGTGTGCCTCCATTTTTAATTCTGCATCCCTCCTTAATTCAAAATTAAACCACTTGGATTCATATCAAAAGAGGGGAGGGGTATGAATGTAAGCCATTTAGATAAATAGGAAAATGTACCCACCTCATCTTCTAGTTACCTTTTGAAAGGCCGTTACCAAGCATGGAGACCAATAGTGTCTTTACAAACAAGAGGAGCTCTGAGAAACCCATCCATGCAGCCCAACCAATGACCTCTCTAGGCAGATAAAAATTGGCTTCTAGAACCCTGACCATGGAAAAGTACATGGCTTCCGGACACATAATCTTCACCAATGGTAAGCAGGTAAACCCCTGCTGTATACCTTATACTAAGGCCCTATCAAATGAAAATGGGCTTTCGGTTTTCAGCCAAATCCCAGGGATTTGGCCATGAACACTTCTACTTTTATCAGAATGCCAGGCTATCTCTTACATCCTGATAGAGGCCTCTTTTTAAAGATATCTTATATGAAACCCCTGTGATACTTATGTTGTGTGTGTGTTTTAATCTTGGGGGATCAAAAGGGTAAATTAGTTCTAGTGGAACTTGAACCAAACTTTTAAAAGCTAATGATAATTATTTTTAAATGAGGCCATGTTGCTCAGTTTGGTGTTTGAACAGTGAACTGGAAAGTCAAGATTTGAGAAGCTCAAAGATTTCAGTTCTTTCAAGGTCTCACAGTGAACTCTGACCAGTTAATTTATCTCCACTCTTTGATTTTCTCACTTGGAAAGTGAGAGATGAAACCTGGCACAAAACGCCCAGTCAGTGGTCCTCAAACTTTAGTGTTTGTAACAATCACTTATGTTAGAAACTTTAGTGTGTGAAAAAATCATTTCGTTTGTTAAGGTAGAGATCCCAACTTCCTGGCTCTTCTCAATCAGTAGGTCTGGGGCAGAGCTCAGAAACCTGCATTTTAATAAACACCCAGTGTGATACTGATGTAATTGTTGGACCACATAAGAACTGATGTAGCTGTGTTTTGATGGATACTATGTTAACTGATAGAATCTTACAATATTTTAGCTTTTTCTTAGGGAAAATTTTAAACATGCACTAAAGTGGAAATGGTCCAATGAGCTTCCATGGACCCAGCTTCAACAATGTTGGTTCACTTCTACACTCATTTACTCCCTGCACCCCTCCTGCACAGATTATCTGTGGAAGCAAATCTTAGACATAGCATTATATCCAGAAATATTTTAGTAGGCAACTCTAAAATATTATAAGTACTCTTAAAAATATACCATATTAAACCTTACAAAATTTGAGAATAATTCCCTAGTATCAAATATGTCAGTGTCTGGATTTCCTTGATGGCCTCATTTATTTTTTCACAGTTGATTTGTTGGAATCAAGAACCAAACACAGTCTACACATTGCATTTGATTGATGTGTCTCTTTAATCTTTTAATCTAGAGGTTCCCCTTCCCTCCTTTCTTTTTTTCCCCTTGTGATTTATTTGTTAAAGAAACTAGGTCATTTGTTCTGTAGATTTTCTCAGTGTAGATTTTCTGATTGGATCCCCATGATGTCGTTTACCATTTTTCTTTCCGTCGTGTTTCTTGTCAGCTCCATCATGTCCATCCTGAAGTTTGATCAGATTAAAGTACAATTTTTAGGCTAAAATGCATCATTGGTAATGTCATATACTTCCATCGGAGGCACATGTCTGGTTATCTTTCTTTTTGTCATGTTACCAGCCATTGATGATCATTGCTGAGATCTGTTCTTACCTAGAGAGAGCCCCATATTTTGACTTAGTAGGTAGTTCATGGAAGAACCTTCTCCCTCTCATCATGGATTTTTTCTTCTTCTAAATTAGGCTTTTAAAGCTTTCACAGCTTTCACAGTGAACCCATAGTTGCCTACTTAGACATTGTGTTTGCTACAGAAAGCAGAAAGGCTTTCTTGCTTTCACATCTTAGTCCCATTTTCACAATATAGTAATCTTTAAAATTTGTCCTAGTGCCTTTAACGTTTATTGCAGTTTCTGAGACATCTTACGATGAATGGATGACCACACAATTGAACAGAAATGTGGGGACCCTATAATGAAACCACAGTAGCAGGCAAGGTGACCTGGCGTAAGTACAAGTGAGTCAGAGCCTTCAATTCTGTTCCATCATCCCATCCCGATGATGAGTTTTTAATACCTATATTTATTTATTTTATCCTGAAGGCAAATATGAGGTTTCTGGATCTGGGGTAGACAGTGATTACTTATAGCAAGAGCCACATTCATTCCCTCCTTTAGAGCAATGGGAAGAGGTCTAGAAGAATGAAGTTGGATATGCCAGGATCACTCCAGGAACTGGGAATGAATGGGTTCATTCCTGCATTCAACATAGACTGATGGTCAAGTGTATGCCAGACCCCAAGCCAGGACTAGGGTAGATGATAAATCCTAGAGTACTCCCAACCTAACACATAAAACCATATACCTGTGTCTAGAATTAGTTATAGAATGTCATCTTGTACTTATAGGAATCAAATATATATATTTATATGTGTGTGTGCATATTTGATGTTTTATATATGTGTATATAATTTTATACATATATAGGCACATATATGTGTGTGTGTGTGTGTGATTTGGTTTTCCCCTCTGACTTACATTATAATGTCAAAAGTCATTTCCTTCATTTTTAATTCATCTACAAGTGTCATTTGCACTGAAGTTTGCATGAAGTTTTCTCATCCCCAGCTTTTCAGGTAGCAAATGAATTAGCTATACTTTATACGCACTGTGGAATATGCTCATGTGAATAGCTTTCTTGACAAGAAAGTGACATCCAAATTGTAAAAATTCACCTCTGAAAGAAGAAACTCCAGGTGCAAAGTACTGAGGTTTTACCAGGCTGGAGAGACTTAAAGCAGGAGAGGAACAGACCCAACAGCTGCTGTGCTAGGTGCTGGAGTTTAGGCCTCGTGGAGCTGGCGTCCTGACAAGGGAGACAAGAAGACACAATTAGACAGACATGGTAACGCCGCAGTGGGAAAGGGCTTCGAAGGAAATAAACAAAGTTAAGAGGGAGTGAGTAACCGGGGAGACCACTTTAGAGAGAGTGGTCCCAGAAGGCCTCTCTGATGAAGTGGCGTTTGAGCTGAGGCCTGAAGGATGTGAATGAGCCAGTGACGTGATGAGCTGGTGAAAGAGACCAGAAGGGACTTAGTGTGTGTGAAAAACAGGAAGGGGCCCCGTGGCTGGTGGTGAGTGGCTGGGAGAGTAGAGCGTGAGAGGTAGGCAGGGGCCAGACCACGCAGGACCGCATCCACTCTGAGAAGCTGGAATTATGTCCTAAAAGCAGCTGACAAACATTGAAGAATTTTAAGCAGGAAAACTTAGTAATTATCTTCAATTAGTCTTTTTTCTACACACGTGCAAACCTCCATGTGTGTGTTTGATGATATCATGCTATAGTTGATCTGCCACTTGCTTTTTCATTTACCAGTAACATCATGGGCATCTGTGAGAGGAAGATTCATAAAGAAAAATGGGTTTAATTTGCTGGCAGCTACATGACAAATAGATGTAGATCTGTAGGAATTTGAAGCTATGGTGGAAAATCAGTTTCTTAGGGGTAAGAAATGAAAGACAGTGGGTTTTTTAATGTCTATTATACATGCGAATTCACATCAGTAATTTAAGAACATTTTAAACATATATTCTACCTGGATCCTTGATTTTCTCATAAATTTATCATGATTAGTATGTTACTTTAATCATGTAGTTATTGTTAAAGCAGCTTTATAGGCCATTTTTAGTCTTCTCAATATAGCACAGCTTGAACAAAGAAGAAAAATAGAGTAAGAATTCAGCAGGGACTGTATGGTCAAACCAAACAAACCAAGAGATGCTCAGTCAACCCCACAGGGACTGTGTCACCTTTAAAACTACAGTTTACTATTGTCATTAATTATAAGTGTCCTTACTTACTCACTTTTAAAACATATTCAATTTTTGTGGAAAAAACATACCTAAAAACCCTTGAACTGTAAAAACTGCAGTATCTTTTAGTTCATGCCCATTTGTAAAATCTAAGCAAAAGCTTGAGTAGGAGAAACTGTCTAGATTACAGTAAAGCAAAGACAGGGATTATGTTTTCTGGTCTTAGAGTCCCCTGTAGGATGAGCTTTAAGCCAGACATTTTCCAAAATAGCAGGTGAATGAAAAAACTATAGCCTATAAAAATAACTACCTCAAACTCATGCACCCTGACTTAACTAATTTTTAAGCCTACATTAAAAAAAATACATATTGCAGAGGTGGCAATGAGCTAAAGCAGGCAAGAAGTAAGGGGCCTGAGAAGGTGTGACACAACATTGCTATCACATTACAGGAGGGATATCCCAGACAAAACCCTTGTCTGCATTCTTAACCCATGAACCCTGGCCCCGGCCTTCAGCATTTGAAAGTATCTTTCTAAATTCAAATCCTGATATGCTTCTGGGTTTTTTTTTAAATTTTATTTGTTATTGAAGTGTAGTTGATTTCCAGTGTTTCAGGTATACAGCAAAGTGATTCAGTTATACATATACACACATATATATTTTCTTTTCAGATTCTTTTCCATTATATGTTATTATTGGAAATTGAATATAGTTCCTTGTGATATATAGTAGGTCCTTGTTGTTTATCTATTTTGTATATAGTAATGTGTATCTATGCTTCTGGTTTTGTAATAGTCACAAGCAATAGTAATGCAGTCATCAATTACCTTTCTGCCTTTTATGTTACATTGGATTCACTGGAGCAACATCAATTAGTAAGAAATACTATTTCCTAATAAAATTTTTCATATAACTTCCTTCTGTACTTAGAATACATTTAGTTTCTCCAAATATTTAATTGCTTGTGGTACATTTGTTAAAAGGTGTCTTAATTCCACAAATACTCACATGTATGTATGTGTGATATATCAAGAAATCATCCTGTTGCTTAAAGAAATTGTTTTAAGGAATAAATACTGAAAGATAATTTGGAAATGTTTTATTGTAAGTGGTCATCATTTTCAAAAATATTTCACTGGAAGGGGACTAAAGACATTTATAGTTTTTTCCCCCAAAGCTTCATATTTATGAAACATTATTAACAACACTGTAACTAAAACATTAGAAAGTTCTGCTGGCTCCAAAATATCTCCACTCTACCACCTGTTTGAACTTAAAATTTCTAACTATTAGAATCATTCCTTTGGGTTAAGGGAATATCCACATAAAGCCTTTGTTTAATAGGAGTTATCATTCCTGTGTTTTACTAAGATTGGATTAGAAGGAATGAGCTGGTATGTTTTTAATAGTCAGTGAATAGGCAGAGGGGAGGGTGGGGATTCTTGGTGGGAGAGGAGGGAGACACTGCAGTCCCCAGGGCTCCAAAAGAGGGCTTTAGGTTGTGGGAAAGGCAAAGCTCCTACTTCCTAATTATGAAATGACTCCTTAGGTGGGAGCCCTATTTAAAACTGATAGTACTACACTCATCTAAGTTGTAGAATGAGTATAGTAAGATGGCCCTTGTCATTCATGAACACTTCTGTCTGTCTTTTTTTAAGCATAATGCTACAAGGTGTGCAGCAGAATAACTTGGCACCTTCACTTCCTCCACTGTCTCAGGGTAGAACCCAGAAAACAGGCTAGTTGAATTTTTAGATGGGTTTTTGGCAAGAACACAAGGTCGCTTTATACAGCTCGTCTCAGTTGTTTTTCACTGAGTGTCTGAAAGAAAGGGGAGGATTTGTGGACCTGATTAAAACAAGGAAGTAAGCCAGTGACTTAAAGAGGTGCGCTGTGGAATTTGAATCCTAAAATAAAGCCCTCCCTCGTTGACTTTTCAGCCATGGGAATAACCAGTTGCTTCACTGTGTGTTTTGTCAAAGTGCCTCAGCCATTTGGCCGGCCTGATGGTTACCTGCTGCCTCTTTTTATAGCCTCCGTGTCCTTTGTTGTTGCCCGGCTGGTCAAACATGTGTAACGGTGCCCTAGGGCACCAAGTGTGCCCTCAGGGAGCTAAGTGCTACCAGATGTGGGGAGCAAGGGTTGATTCACATGGCCACAATTTCCAATAGCTAATTTTACCTGTTTTCTTTTGGTTTTGGGTTTCTTTCTTAAAGAAAAATCCATTTGGAGTTGTGTTTTCCACCCCCTTTAAATTGCAGTCTTGCCTTGTTACCTCTAATCTTCCAGCCCCACCCCCACCCCTAAAAATGAAAGTGTGAGACGAAAAGGATGGAGAAGATATGTGATCTAGTAAGTCTGGGTGACTAACGTTTTTACCTTATGATAAAAATTAATGTTTCTGTTTTACTGGCCTCTGACCAGTATTTTTACTTCAAAGTGCAATTAAGTTTCACTGACCCAATCTTTCATACAGAAATCATTTGCCTAGAAATAGATAATATTTTAGATCAGAATCTTTTAGATAGAAATTTTATCTGATCTCTGATTAAGAGCACTGAATTTATTGTTCAAAGCTCTAGGTTTTTAACTAGCTATTCTGAAAACTGAGAAGAGGGAAAGAATCAAGCCTTTAGCTTGATTTCCTTTATGAACTGAACCTCAGGTTGACAAATACGTAGTTTGAAAAAAGGAAAGTTTTCTTTATAGAAATATTCCTGCCAATGAATAAAGAAGGACTGATGAAATATTACCACTTGGCAAGCCCCAATGAATTAATGAATCTAGGCACTGACCATCAGTGGCTGCTAACATCACAAAAAGAGAGACAGCTGTCAGGGCACACCACCACCCCTTAAATAATCTTGCCAGGAAACTGAACTTGAATCAAAACAAGTCCCTAGGTTTAGTATCAGTCTATGGGGAATATAAGGGACAGAGACACCACTACGATATAACTAGTGAATTCCAGAATGAGGGAGATGCTAAGGACAAAGAAATTCATTTCTTTAACAAAGAAATTACATGGAAGAAAAAATAAAAGAGGGGTGAATTGATTAAACAGGCATAAGGGACACGTCAGTCAAATGCAACGTACAGGCTTTATTTGGGTCCTATTTTAACAAACCATTTGTTTCGTAAAAAGTTGAATTATTATATATATGTCATACACATATAACAAAGGGAGAGTATCTGAAGACGAAAAATATTTGTGTGTCTGGCTTCTTTGACTTGATTTTATATTTCAAAGATCCATCCATATCATTGTCTGTAGCTTTTAGTTCATTTTTTTGGTTGCTGTATAGTCTTCCATTTTATGAATTTATCATAATTTATTAATGAATTACTATCTTTTTATATGTGATAAGGTTGTATTATTAAATCATTAAAAAAGAGTTCTCATCTTTTAGATCTACATACTGAAATATTTACGTATGATACGATATCTGGGATTGGCTTCCAAATAATTCAGTGGGAAGGAGGATGGTTGTACATTAAACAAGATCAGTGTAAGTGGATAATTGTTAAAGCTAGTTGAGGGGTACATGGGAATTTGTTATAATAATCTTTCTACTTTTGTATATATTTCTAGTTTTCTACTAAAAATGAAAGTTTTTTAAATGTAGGCTTGGGTTGGAAACCCAGATCTGCCACTTGTAACTTTTGTGATCTCGGGCAAATCCCTTAACCTCCTTGAATCTCAGGAGTTTTTTGCCTGTAAAATATATACAAGAATATCTTCCCAGTTTACCTTACACAGATTGTTGGACCAAATTAAATAATCTGTATGAAGTTATTTTGTAAGTTACTACAAACATGTCAGCTGTTTTATTATTGTTATTATAAAGCTTGTGAAAGGATACAGTTTTCCTGCTAAGAAAATTTGGTCCAGCAGATTCTGCTTCAGTGAGCAATATAGTTGTCCTATGTATATTTTGTCTATTAAAAAGCCCTGGAATAAGAATATAGTTACATGGCCAGCAAGGATATTTATTAACTAATTTGTAGTAATAGAGTAATTAGAAAAATTCATTTTAATTTTTTTCAAATACAAATTTCTCATAGCCTAGTCAATTAAATCTAATATGCTATTAATTTTCATTCGATAGTAGAATTATGAATTATTTTTTATTTTTACTATCCTTGATTTTTAAAAATTGCTTGAATTTAGCATATTAATAAATATTTTGAATTACTTGCATCATAATATACAGAAACCTGATTGTTAGAATGCTTTCTCTTCATCTTTTTTTTTTATTTTTTAATTTTATTTGCTTCCTGGTTTTGGCATTATCTCTTCCTGCCCTCCTTCCTTCTTTTCCTGCCTTCTTTCCTCCCTCCCTTCTAGCATTTTACTGTGAAGTATAATATACAGAAACATATTCCCAAAAATGGGCAATTTAATGAGTGATCATAAAGCAATCATCTATATTACTACTGTGCCAATTAAAAAAAAAATTAGAGCATTACCTGTACCCCAGAAGAACTCTGATGCCTTTCTCAGTCCATATGTCTTCCATCTCCCAGGTAATCACAATCTTGACTTTAATAGTATTCACTTTCTTGCTTTCGTTTATAGTTTTACCCCCATATGTAGATTCCTAAAAGGTATGATTCAGTTTTGCCAGTTTTTGAACTTTATATAAATAGAATCACACAGTGGATTCTCTTTTTTGTGTGTCTGGCTTCTTTGACTTGATATTATATTTCAAAGATCCATCCATATCATTGTCTGTAGCTTCTAGTTCATTAATTTTGGTTGCTGTATAGTCTTCCATTTTATGAATTTGTCATAATTTATCCATCCTATTGTTGATGGACATTTGGGTTAGTTGCACTTTTTCCCATTACAGACAAACTTGTACATGTCTTCTGGTGCACCTATGCATGCATTTCTGTTGTGTGTATACCTGGGAGTGAACCAGTGACCTCATTCTGACAAATGGTTTTTCAATGTAGTTGACACTCTCCAGTAGTATATGAGTGTTTTTGTTGCGCCACATCCTCACCTGTACTTGTATTAAGTTTTTAAATACTTTCTTTAAAATATTTTTAGTAAAAACAACTTGGATAAATAAGTTTACTGTTGTCTATTACACATTTATACTTGTAATTTAGAAGTCTGTGTTTTATCTGAAGAATGTGTGTGTAGGAGTATTTTACTTTTATTCTTTTGCCAGGGGAGACTGATCTAAGAAAGTATTGCTATGACTCATGTCAGAGAAGGTTTTGCCCATGTTCTCCTATAGGAGTTTTGTGGTGTCATGTCTTATATTTAAGTCTTCAAGCCATTTTGAGTTTATTTTTGTGTGTGGGGTGAGGGAGCATTCTAACATCGTTGATTTACAGGCGGCTGTCCGGGTTTCCCAACACCACTTGCTGAAGAGACTGTCTTTTCTCCATTGTTTATTCTTGCCTCCTTTGTCGAAGATAATTTGCTATAGGTGTGTGGGTTTATTTCTGGGCTCTCTAGTCTGTTCCATTGATCTATATGTCTCTTTTTGTGCCAGTACCATGCTGTTTTGATTACTGTAACTTTGTAGGATTGTCTGAACTCCGGGAGGGTTATGCCTCCAGCTTTGTTCTTTCTCTTCAAGATTGCTTTGGCAATTCTGGGTCTTTTGTGGTTCCACATAAATTTTAGAATTATTTGTTCTGGTTCTGTGTCATGGGTAATTGGATAGGGATCACATTAAATCTGTAGATTGCTCTGGATAGTATGGCCATTGTAACAATATTAATTCTTCTATTCCAAGAGCATGGGATATCTTTCCATTTATTTGAATCATCTTTGATTTCCTTTATCGATGTTTTATAGTTCTCAGTGTATAAGTCTTTCACCTTCTCGGTCAGGTTTATTCGTAAGTATTTTTTGGACACAATTTTATTTTATTATTTAAAAAAAATTTTTTTGGACGCAATTTTAAAACAGATAGGTTTTTTAACTTTCTCTTTCTGATATTTTATTATTAGTGTAAAGAAATGCAACAGATTCCTGTATGTTAACCTTGTATCCTGTTATGTTGCTGAATTTATTTATCAGTTCTAATAGTTTTTGTGTGGAGTCTCTAGGGTTTTCTATATAGAGTATCATGTCATCTGCATATAATGACAATTTTACCTCTTCCCTTCCAATTTGGATACCTTTTATTTTTCTTGTCTGATTGCTGTGGTTAGGACTTTGAATACTACGTTGAATAGAACTGCTGAGAGTGGGCATCCTTGTCTTGTTCCAGATTTTAGTGGGAAGGCTTTCAGCTTTTCACCAGTGAGCACTATCTTGGCTATGGTTTGTCACATAAGCTTTTATTTTGTTGAGATATGTTCCCTCTGTACCCACTTTGGTGAGAGTTTTTAATCATGAATGGATGTTGAATTTTATCAAATGCTTTTTCTTCATCTGTTGAGATGATCATGTGTTTTTTGTCTTTTCTTTTATTGATGTGGTGTATCACATTGATTGATTTACATATGTTGAACCATCCTTGTGAGTGTAGGAGTATTTTAGAGGTGCATAAATTCGTTCTGAGCATTAATGTCCACTTTCTAGATTACATCTTCTTACCTAACTACTACTACTCTGAGGACCATAAGAAAATAGTATAGCTTTAAAAAATGAAGGAGCATTTGTGTATCTTTTTCATTCATAGTGATACTAAACCTATAATGAGTGATAGCTCAACTTCTTGATCACTATGTGGTGCCATGCCAATAAGTACTTAATATGTATGAACTTATTTAATCCTTACAACAATTTTTTTATTTTTCCATTTTTTAAGAAATGAAAAAATTGAGGCACAGAAAGAGTAAGTAACTTGCTGAAGGTTGGCAGCTAATAAATCTTAGAGCCAGAACTCCATCTAAGTTATGAACAGTTATTAACCAGACCTCCTGCCCACATTACATTGGTGAACTCTAGATAGTGACAATAGCCCTCTAGAGCCACCATGTTTCCTCTCAGGTGGCTCTATTGGGGCTTGAGTTGTCCATTCTGGTGCCAAGGGTCAGGGAAAGGGGCTTGCTTGACCTTCAAAACAGACTTGCTTCCTTTAACTTGCTCTCAAAGTTGGAAGAAGCTGAAGCAACATGAGGACCCTGGCTCTGGGGCTGGTACAGTTTCTGTGAGAAGGAGTAAGGCTTGGCCTTCTCTCCTCCCTCATATTTTCAGGGCCACTCAGCCTCTGTCCCCTTTCCAGTGGGAGCTGGAGAGTAAGAGCCTGAGAATGGGAGAGAAACATTAGGAGGTCATGAGATGGACTTTTCATTTTTCTTCATTGTCCATGTAGAACATGTTTCCCTCTAGAAACCACACTATAAATGGCAGTGACATTCCCAGGCTAGCTCAGAAAAGCCCATATAGCTAAAATATTAGGTGTTCACAGCTGTATTGTTTCCTAGCTTTTTGTTTTCATTGCAAATATGTAGCATTTTAGTTATATTACAGGCAAGTGGGCCATATTGTTTATGTAGGAAGATTATTTCCAAATAGCTACAACCATCTTAATGTAGAACTAACTTTATCCGTAGTGTGGATCACTGACTACCATACAACATGCATTTGTTTTTTTGATAGTAAAATGGAAAACATCTCTAATAAGGTAAAGAATTATATTCTGTGGACACACTATGATGGGCACCAAGTTTTAATTAGCTAAGATACTTAAAAATTCTAGCAATACAAAAATCCATCTGCTTTTCATTTGTCATATATGCGCCTTTATTTACCAACCTACTTAAAACATTGAAACATTGATGTAGCTACCTGAACCACTTGTAGATCTTCAGATTTGTGTGGCAAAAGGAATGATAATTATGATCTGCTTCAGGCTACAGGCGAGAATAATTCAAAAGGAAATGTGCATTATTAATATGGCAGAGCTCATACATTCTCAATGTCAGTTTGCCACTTGTGGCTGAAAATTGCAGCCAGACAGGTTGGCTAGAGGCAAAAAGACTAGAGTTACATAATATTTATGAGGTCTGAAATTAGCAATCACCAAATCCAAATATTGCCAGTCTTTCGGATTACTCAGTGAGGTCAACATCATCTAGACATGACAATAGAGTTGAGAGCAGAGTGGTTGTGGTAATGATGAAACATTAGTGATAAGTATAAATTCCATCCATGTCAGTCCACTGCTACCTCCTTGACAGGATTTATAGCCCTCTTATTTTGTATATTACCCTGAAATACTTACCTGAGGGGCCCCATAACACTGTCCAAAAATCTACTTGCTGCCTAAGGTTTAATGACATAAAGGTGGAAATAGAACTTCCCTCAATGCAGTGCTTCTCCAACACTTCTAATGTTGAACTTCTGTGAGGACTTCTTGTCTCTCTGTACCTTATCACAAGCCCCAGACACTTTTCAGATTCCAGCCAGCATCTTAAGTCACACTGCACTCAGAAACTGGTGTCCAAACCTGTGCCCTCTTGTGCTATAATGTACTTGGGAGTTTTACTTGTATAGTATATGAGTAGCTAAAACTTGACCCCAGGATTACTCCTCAGAAGCACACGTGGCTGTGAACTGCACATTATAAATGCATGGATAACTACGGTTTCTACCATCAAGAAGCACCAGTCCTTGGGGAGAGGATAAGATCAGTGGTAGAGCACATGCTTAGTATGCATGAGGTCCTGGGTTCAATCCCCAGTACCACTATCTAAAAAAAAAATTTTTGTTAATTAAAAAAAAAAAGAAGCACCAGTCCTGGGGTTGTCCTTAACAGTAGCAGCTGCAGGTCGATGCTCATTTTAAATGCTTCATTTTTTCACATATAAATAGCATCCGAGATTTAAAATAACCCTACTATTTCCTACACTTCTTAGAATTCTTTAGGAAAGCTATTTTTTAAATTGCTAAATCAAATGCTCTTTAAACGTTTATTATTGAAAATTTCAAATATAGATAAAATAGAGAAAAATATATATATATAATCCTCCATGCTATTGTTACCTGTAGGTCAGATATTTTTAATGGAAAAAAATTAGTCATTTTTTTTTCTGCCAACTGTATGTCATAGGGATTTTCTAAACTTGCAGTAGAGTTGGAAGTAGTAGTGTTATGAGACTCATGGAGGCGACTTTATCAGGAGAGCATCTGCTCTAAGGGAGCAATAAAGAGAGGATCCCCCAATACCCTGGCCCCACGTCTACAACTTTAAGACATATTTGTCTTCCCAGGGGGAAGTCAGACTGAATACGAGAGGATCCTAGGAGCAAGAGCTATACAGAGACCTTGTTCAGAAAGCTAGCAGATTAGTTTTAAATTTATTTTTATTTAAGGTTCTTGGTCTCTTTCACTACTGTGAGACGAGGGGAAGTTTCCATGCTGTTTGCTCATTGCATTCAGGCCTTCTTGTGCCTACAGGCACAAGTTACATAAGGGCTGAATTAGGTGGGAACCCCAGCACTGAGAAGTTTACTGTTGCCCCAACCCAACCTAGACACATAATACAAAAACAGGACTCAGCTGTAAAATTAGGTAAATAAGTGCAGAATAATAAGTCTTTAAAAGTTCTAATTCTCTCCCCCAATCCCTCATGATTAGGTTGTTGCTTTTGGGGGGAAATGTTTTAAATATCAGACCTTTCCAAAAAATCTGCCCTTCTTTTCTGATGTCTTTAATTTACTGGCACGTCTAGCACCTGGTAGCCTACCTGGTTCAGGTAGGGAAGAGGGAGGGTAACACTAGATGCAAGATGAGAGAGGGTGCATTGGCAATGATAAGTCTAGTTAACCCCAGTCAGTCCCAACTCACTTCTTCCCAAAGGAAAAAGTATGTGAGTCTGCATGTGTGGTTTTTTTGATGTATTAAGGAGCATAAAAATATGACACTGGCATATTACACTTCAACTTTTTAAACTTCAGGGTTTTTTTTTTTAAAGAAAAACAAATTTAATATACAGAAATAAATTACTGTCCTATATTTAGGCAGAAAATATAATGGAAAAAATTTCATTTATAAAAGCAACCAAGAATATAAAATATCCAGAAGTAAACAAATAAGGATTATATAAGACCTATGTGAAGACATTAGATGTCTACTGAGATATATTAAAGAAGACTGCAGTAAATGTGAGGACATCTCTTAAATAAGACAACTAAATATTTGAAAGAGTCATATTCTCCCTAGATTAACTGATAAATTCAATGGAAGCCCAATCATATGGCTGAAAACACTTTAAACAAGGTTGAAATGCAAATGGCAAACTGAAAAAAGCATTTGCAACAAATATAGTACACAAATGTTTGTTTCTAATGCACAGAGACTCTTAAAAATAAGTCCAGTAAAAAACCACCCAAGAGACCTGTATGGAGATTTCACTCACACACACACAAACAAAAGGTAAATAAAGAGATTTTCAACCTAGTAGTACCTGAAGAAAAATAAGTAAAAGCAAGATACCATTTTTCATTAATGACTGCCAAGATTTCAACATTAATAATTGGTGAGGGTGCAGGGAAATAGGCACCTTTGGGAATATAAATTGCTATTTTGTGGAGAACAGTTCTGCAGGTATGTCAGAATTTTGTGTATTTTTTAAGCCAAGAATTCTACTGCTGGGAATTTAAGTTAAAAAGAATAATTACAAATACATGTATTTGTAAAAAGTATATTATACAGGGCAAAAAACAAAGGAAGAACTCACCTAAATACTCATTGGTTAAATAAAGTGCTATGTTCCCCATCCATATAAAGAGATAATATTAAACCAGTAAAATAACCCAAGAAGATAAAAAGTATCATGTAGATCTATATTTTTTGATAAAGACAGGTATCTTCCATATATTGTAGAGAGAAATTAATTACTTTCAAAATAAAAGTTTAATAAAACTATATATACAGACAGGGTTTTTATAAGATAATAAATTAATATACTAAAAATATAATAACAATATATTAATGGGTACATAGAGAAATGGTCTAAAGTGTGTTTGCTGAATGTTAGCAGTGATTATTTGAGAAAGGTTTTTATTGTTTTTTTACTTTATACTGTTTATGCCTTCTCAGTATTGTATAAATGTTTAATATCCCAAATGAACAATTTTCATAATCAGAAAAAACAAAACGTGGGCTTCCCGTGAACTCTGGCTTGTTCTGTGTGGTTGCCAGGGAAGACAAAGCACATTCACTGGGGAGGATGACCCTTGAGAAGTGGGCTCAGAAAGAGAAAGTTAATGCTGGACACTTGTCTTCTTCACAGCTGCCAAAGACCCACTGAAGAGCTTCCAGTGGGAGGGAAGTGATTGCAAAAGTTGCTTCCATACTTTTGTTAGAAAGTGCCTATTCCATATGGCACAAAGTGGTAGGATGGTTGTCCAGGGTAGTCTTTCAGCTTGCTGACTAGCCATCCCTTGGTCAGATCATCCCTTGGTCGGACTCACTGTAGAGCTCAGTTTTGACAATCAAAGGGAGAGGAATCTGTGGAGTTGCTGTTCATGAGTTCCCACCTGTTGCCTTCCATGTTCCTTATCAGATTCTTTCTTTTGACTCAGAGCTAGAGCAAGGTGATTTGCAGCTCTTTCTAAAGGCTGTTTCTGCTTTTACTCTTGCTCCTTCTCTTTTTCACTTCCTAGGAGCCATCGCAGGTGAAGACATGGTTGTTGTCCAGAGCGAGTGCTGTGTGTCCTCATCCATGCCTCTGTGTGCTTTTATACACAACTCTATGCCTGATTGTACTCTTGGGGCCTCATCTCATTTGCAGTGGGGCTCCCCAAATTTTCTTCTTTCTTCTCGAATGAAGAAGTTTTCATAGATTTCCAGCTAATGCTTTTTTTTTTTTAAACTATAGTTTGGTGTCTCAGAAATCTTTCCCTATGGGGTATTTGCTTGGATTCTGAAAATACAGCTAGGGTCTTGAAGTAGTTTCTGAATAAATAATGAAACGTGTTCAAAGTCTGTAACTCTTCTTTCTCCTTAACCACATCCTAGATAACCCACCAATGGTGAGTGTCATTTGTGTGAATAGATTCTCTAGTTTTAGTTTTCAAGGCCTTTTTTTTTCTTATTCTAGCTGTCCGAATGATTAATGTGACTAGGAAAATACTGTTGACCCATTTAAATCATGTCAAACAACATCCATTGCTCATCTACATAATGAAATACACACTGAACATTACATCTTAAGTGTGGGAGCCAGTGAACTACAAAATAATTTTTATTCCTGTAGCTTATGAAATAAAATAGAAGACATTAGGACTAACTGTAGCATTAAATATTAAACTATTCAGATGGTAATTGTCAGTGAAAATCACCAATAAACTGAAACAGCTAATAGCATTTCTGCTTTAGTAGCTAATTAGAAGTAGTAGGGGTGGTTACATGCAACAGTGTGAGTTTAAAAGAAGTCTTTATGTCAAAATGTGTTTTAATATGATTTGACTATTATGGGATTTAGTGTATATAGTTGAGTTTTTTCAATTGTTGATCAGTGGTTGTGAAAATAGCAGTTTGCTGAAAAATTAGAAAAAAGTTGTCTGACATTTTTACCATGGTTTCATTAAATTGGTCCCTGAATAATTTTAAAGACAGCTAATTTATAGTTGAAACTATTTTGATCAATAATCAGGTAACAAAGATAAGCTTTGACTACTTTTGAAATATTTAAATTTTGTAAGGACATCATTTGCAGTGTTTTATATAAATAAATGCAAATTTTAAAGGCACTGAAATTAGGCCATCAAGTTACCATGGTTACACCTTTCCAAGTTATTTTGTGTATCGTGTAAATAGGTCTGTGAGTCACTGATAATTATTTGTTTTTTTGTTTGTTCTGTTGGTAATTCTGTGTTTAGCTGAATTTAATACAGTTCACACAGTGCTTTAGTTTATGTATATTTCAGTGTTTGTGATTGACAGTGATTGAGCATTTCTTATGGAGTGCTTGCCTTTTTTGTCATAAATGATGTATGTTGGTAGTGCTTGAAATGTAAATAAGTTCTTCCTGTATCACTGTTTAATAAACAGGAATTTTTATGCAAAAAAAGACTTCTTGTAAGGAACATTTAAGCAATAAGGTTTGGTGAGCTCTAGAATATTTCTATTAAATAGTTGCACACCAAAACAAGTATGTTTAAATTCTTACAGACTTAAGTTACTGAGGTTACCAAGGACAACATAACAGTTTATGGATAAGCATAGCACTGCCTGAACACTATTCAGTAATTGAATAAAAATAGCAACATTCTGCTCTCTCAAAATTATTAGCGATAATGAGCTTTACAGGGAATGTCTTCACTACCAAGTGGATTTCTAGAACATGATTTCTCTCATCCCACCCTTTGCACAAATTTAAAAACTATTCTGTATACCTGTGTGTCTGGAGGGATGTAATTCTCGGGGAAAAAAGCTGGGGTCTTTTATGCTTCTAAGGAAGAAGAGATTTTCCTTAGACTTTGCCATTAATCATCAGCTTTCTAGCAAGGATCCACCAAGAACTCTCAGAAAAATGTCAAAATTAGGCTGTGCATAATTCATTCTATTGAGTTTAAGCCTCTTCTCAATACACTACATTCATGAGCTGCTGTCCTGTTTGTAAAGTATTTCTACATCTGCAGTCTCATTTGACGGTCAGAGTGGTCTTGTGATAAAGGCAGGAGAGGACCAGTGCTTTGGATAGTGTAGTTTTTAAGTAGCAGTTCTGGGACCCAACCAAGGATCTCGTGAATATTTTGTGAATTACTTACTTTGTGAATTATTCAAAGTGCAGTTTGAAATCCAGGCAGTTTTCTATCTACTGATTAGTCCATTTTAGAGGGACCTTCTCCCACAGTCAGGCATCAATGTCATAATTACCATTTACCAAGTGCTCACCTCCTGCCACTGTCCATTCCTCGTGTCATACAGTTATCACGACAACCCTGCGAGGAAGGTATTATAATTCCTGTTAACAGATGAGGAAACTAAGGCTTCAGAGTTTAACTAATTTGTCCAAGCAAACCAACTAATGCTCACAGAAGGGAAACCAATTTAAAAAAGAACTCAAGTAAATATAACTAGGAAGGCACATCTTTTGGAGGAAAATCCCATGGCACATTCAAAGCAAAACATAAAGTGTTTTTAAATTCCACTGTTTCTTTCTTTTTACCTCCAAATTGGCTATGTTTTATTTAGGCATTTAGGAGTTGTTTTTCTTTTTATAACAGTCTGGTAGAAGTATAGCTCAAAAATGTTCACATTAAATAATAACATACTTCGCATATTGTACACATCAAATATTTCAGTACTTTGGCTCTATTGAAGACTTTAAAAATGAGATGACAGATCTGTCATTCTATCAGGTGTAAATGATCTTGGTCAGCTAAGGTTTTTGAGTAATACTGTGTTTTCAGATACGAGAGGCAGCCTGCTTTATACAGATAAAGACTATACGTTTTGGTAGTGGTGGTGGTGGGTTTTATTTTTTATCTTTAGTACAGAAAATAATGATTTTATGGCTGAGCATTCATATCCGGAAAAAAAAATCCAAGAGCCAGTTTGTAAGCAGGCTTCTGTGGGACTCCCTTTTTAAGCCTGTACTGTTTTAATACATTGTAGTTTTTGCGTTAATTCCTAAAGTTATGGACTTGTTATTTATTCACATGGATAACTAAAGTCTACATAGTTGAATTGAATGTAAAGTAATTTGTGGGTAGATAACTGTATCAAAAAGCTACCAACAGATAATTTGGAACTTTTTCTTTTGCTAGAGAGGCTAGTTTGTATTTCCTCCTTATTTTTTGTGAAAACGACTCCTTAATGAATGATCTTAGCGTCTATGGTCTTGAATCCGTGTAATCTTAATTGCAGAAATGTGGAAATATATTGGTTTCTTGGAGTTTAGTTTTCTCATTGTAAATTGTGATTATTGACCGACCTACCTACCTACCACTTCTATTTATTGCCTAGTTACAGGGCAGAGACAAAACTCCCACAATTGTCAAAATACCACCATGAGATTTATATTTAAATGGTTTCTTTTTATTTCATGCCTTTCACTTGAAGTTGTACAATGAAAACATTTTCAGGAGAATATTAAGATGTAGGTTTTTGTGGAGTGTTTTTTGTTTTTTGGTAATGATACTGCAGTCTGGCTCAAATCTCTGAGCTATTTTAAACCAGTTGTTTTCATAAATAACTTTAAAGTGCTCATAAAAAGAAAGAAAAAGAAATACATCCATTAATATAACTAGAGCATGTTGCATATAGAATTCAGTTGACAGTGTTGTGAGAAGAAGACTAAAATTATACTCTTTTCAAATGCTTTAATACAATTGAAAAGTATTCATACTAAAGCTTTGCCTTTGATCATAAATTATAAGTCCCAATGTCTTCTAATACTGGACATTTTTAAGCAAATAACTAATATTTTTGAGTAGTATTTTACAGGACAGTAGTATTTAAGGATAGTGTTTTTTAAAGAATTAAGGAAGGACTTTCTGTCATTTTTTTTTAACTCATGATACTTGTACATGGACTTTCTCTAAAGTTGAATTCCATGTGTTATTTCTGTGAAATTGCTCATTCTGATGCTTCAGTATAAATTTTTTCTATTTTTTTCCTCTTCTTTAACCCAAGTATGTGAGGACACAGGAATGTTTTTTTTGAGAGACTTTGGAAAGTTGAAGTTTGCCAGATGTTCTGTGCTAACCTAGAAGTGTGCATTCTCTGGATATCAGGACTGTGTGAAATTCTTTCCTGTTACATTGACAGAACGAATGTTTGCTTTTGGTTCATTTTGGTGTCGTACTTCTACTCTGATCAGAGCTTGTCTTTTATTCTGTATTTAAATATTACGGCATCCAGAAAATCTGGCAAAGAAAATGATATTTTGATGACATTTTTCACAGGGCTCAACTAGAATGAATTATTACATTTTAACCCCAGCCCTAATAAACAGCTCCTTTATTTCCCATGGAAGGATACAATATTTCTTTGTCCAAGAAGTTGCCTGAGTATTTGTATTGTTGAAGTGCTAAAAAGCTGCTTTTCTCTAAACTTTAGCTGAGAGACAATGGGATTTTCTAAGCATATAGTATTTCAGTATGACTCCATATTTTATGGTTATAAAGATGAATTTAAATTTCAGATTTTGAACTAAACATTTTTCATCTTAAATGGAGAAATTTCATACAGTAATCCTAGTTCCTTTTAGATTCATCATTTCCATGTAACCTTCCCTTTATCCACCAAATGATCTGCTTTTAGTTTTAGATTTTGAGTTCTTACTGTAATCTTTGATGCTCCTCCCCCAGCTGCGGTTGGGACAGCTAAAGGAACTTTTTTCTAGGCCCACAAACATGAGGCTACTTTATTAAGTAGATGTGTTTATTGATCTGTGTTTCTAGAATAGGTTGGGGTGTTTATGCCTCCCAAGAAGAGGGAAATGCTTTCTGTTTAAGTTACAGATCTCTGGGAGCTGGTGGTGTAGACTAATGAGTAATCACACATGTTCCAGTTAGCTTTTATAAAGAAGCAAAATGACATATTTTTTCTAATCCCATTTCTGAACTTGTCATTGGCATTATACTCTATCAGTTGCCATTGATAGATTTTTTAAAAGGAAGAGGGATGTAGCACAGAGCCAACTTCCTGATGGCGCCTTGGGGAAAGTCATGTTTTGCCATGACCTGGGCATCATTCTTGAATGTTGTTATTATTGGTAAAGGGTGCCCTCAGGCCACTGTCCTTCCTCTTCCCAGAAGTGCTCTGTGGCTGGTTTTCCAGCCCATCTTCTCTAGAACTAGGACTGCCAGGCTTTGGTTTATGGGCTTGATGGTGAGTTCTGACATCCATAGCCTAGTATCTGGGGTGAAGACCTACTATCTCACCTTCACTTGACTACTTAGTTTTATAGTAATAGTGGCCCAATTCTATTTTAAGATGAGAATGATGAAGTCTCATAGAAATTATAAATGTAGAGCTTTTAGGCAACTAGGACAAATTTTTACATTTCAGCATAAAAATGACTTGTGATTTTTTTTGGTCACTTCAAATACTTTACACATTGCTTTCTTATTTCTATGGAATCCTTGTCACTGTTTTAGTGGTCTTAGCTATAAGTAACTTCAAGGACAACACTGTTGGATGTCAAGTAGACCCTTTATTTCAGATAACTATTTATGCCCGTATACTTTAGACTCGGCTATGTGCTTTATTGTGAGCATTAAAGAAAATGATCTGTTTTCCAACACCTGCATAACAACTGGGCCTTTATCCTCTTGGGAAATGCTGTTTGATAAACACTGTAGCTTTATCATCCAGAGGCTGTTGCCAAATGCAGTTAATTAAGAAGAAAAAAAAAGATTTTTTTACAGGTTTCTGAAACAGATCCACTTTCTCCTTGTAATGGCATCTTAGCTTGAAATCCAGGAAGCAATGGTGTATGGTATCCATATCCATGATTTCCTGAATTGGAGAAAAAGTGTGGAAAGCATCTGGGGAGAGGGAGGCTCTTTACCAGCTTGTTTCCTGTAAGCTCAATTGGAAGACCTTGTCTGTGCAAATAGATTTCAAAATAGAGCCTGCCCTTTGACTGTCTCCATAATTACATGGCTTGCTCTGTATTTTATTTGGCAGCCACAGCAGTTAACCCCTGGAAGAAAGGGGCTGATGGCATGGCCAGCTTAGCTCCCCAGACATATCCATGGGAATGAATAAAGCACTGTTTGGGGAAGCCCATAGCTGAAAACACACCAGAACTCAACTGAAACTTTTTAAAAACAAGTTTAATAATGTTTATTATGATTGGTTTAAAAACTTACTTAGCCCCTATTATTTAGATGGTAGAGAGGTATTAACTGTTTAAAAGAAAATTGGGGGAGTTCCTTGTTGCTTTGATGTAATCAACGTCTGTCAACAGGATGAATTTGCTTTTGTTTAGTTCCAAGGGCCCTTGTCCTTTAGCTGTGCCCAATCAGTGTTTGCTTCAGCCTGGGGCATTCCCCTAGCTGTTTGGGGTTTTTTTTTCTTCTTCTTCTTCCTCCTCTTCTTCTTCTTCCTCTTCTTCTTCAACAGATACACAGGTTTATTTCTTATGAAATGTGAGCTTCTCTTCTGCTTTATAGTCTCCTTGAAATGCAGAGGAATTTTCATATATATATATATATATATATATATATATATATATATAATTTTTAAAAATTGAAGTATAGTCAGTTACAATATGTCAAGTTCTGGTGTACAGCATAATGTCCCAGTCATATACATACATATATTCCTTTTCAAATTCTTTTTCGTTAGAGGTTACAACAAGATAGTGAAGGACTTTCAGTCGTTCTCATTTACTTTTGAAATATGTACCTCTTAGTACTAGATTATAAAAATCAATGGGAGTTACATCAAGTGATGCAGGCTCTTTAATTTTCCTTTCACAACATTTGTGCAAGTTATCAAACCTATCAAGCGGACAGTCAGTGTTGTAGGTCAGGAAATTTAAGACATGGCTACATCCGCAGTGCTCTCTTTTGGACTTGAAGCACCCGGTGCTGTAACAGCCTGTGCTCCTACTCAGGGTAATTGGTTGGAGTTCATGAAGTGTGACCTTTCTGTGGTTCTAAATCAGCACCTTGAAAATATATTTTATGGTGCAGTCCCTCCTGAGGAAGCAATATTTCTAAACAGTTAAAAATATCTCAGATTGCTGTCACAAAGTTGCTTTTTAAAACATTAATGGTAATGTATTATTTTAGCAAATCATTTGGTTTAAAATTAAAATTATCAATGAGTGTAAGAGCCGTATTTGAAAATGAATTAGCAAAACAGTGTTGTTTTCTCTCTTAGTAATCATAAATCATTTAAATCTGGCAGGCATTCCTCCCTTCATCCAAAATAATTGCCTCCATTTGTAAAATCAATTAGATGTTGATATGCTATAAATAATAGTTGTGTAAGTAGACTTTGGCATTTGCTGATCTTTATGAAAAAATACATTCAGTAAGACATTTCACAGGGTGTCTTTTAAATTACGTATTCTCTCTGGTTGACAATGTTGGCTAACGTGAAGTGATACAGGCTACTTTATTGTGTTGTTTTCTACCCAGATATTTGAAGCCTGTGAAATATAACGTAACAGGATTGATGGTGCTTTGCAGGGTGTAAGTGCTTCCCTGGAAACGTACAATGAAACATAGAGGTGTTGGTAGCCCACACTTGAGTACAAACGTGCTTTGTTCAGTTTTACAACTGCTTAAGATAATAAGCATTTTAAGTGTATCTTTGAAAGTTCATTCAGACCCCTCCCTTAAAAATACTTGTTGACCAAAAGAAAACTCACATTTCCCAGGGTAAAATCGGCTTAATTAAGGGTCATTAATAGAGGTGCACATAAAAACCCAGGGCTCAGTGGGTGAAATGGAAGCGTTTCATTATGTAGTGTAGAATGCATGCACAGATAACAATTAAAATGGACCCTGAGTTAAGAGGCCAATGAAGATAGGGCATGTCGCTTGCAGCAACATTAGTTATTTTAAATGCATCCCCCCCACCATCATACTTGAATTCTGTAGTCGCACCTTTCAGGCTTAATTTGTAATGGGAAATAAAATGCAGCTTTTAGAAATTGATGTTACTACCGAATGTGAAAATATTTAAAACCGTAACCTAGATTTACATTGCAAATACAAATTTAAAATATGAAGGGTGTACTGCAGGATCCAGAGGACAGATAGCAATTTCAAGAGACAGTCAGGCTGCTCAGTGTGCTCCTCTGTGAAGGGAAAGAAGCAGTTGCCTATAATTTTCGACATTCAGCTCAAACCAGGAGCTGACAGAATTTTTATGACACTGAACATAAATTCTTATTATTACCTGTGATAACTGTAAATATTGTAGTATTCATTACAAATAACATATAGATTTACTGCCTAAGGAAACCCTATATAGAGTTTCCGTTACCTAATTGGCAGTAATAACACTCAGTAGGATCATGTCTTTTAAGATCAAATTAGTCCAAAGCAGCTCCTTGCTGATCTGGGGCTCTCCTCTGCTGAGGTTTCTGATTTCCTACTGGCATCTTCTAAACTTCAGATTAGTCAACTTGCCCCTTGTTTCCTGAAAATAGCTTTAACCAAAGACTGTTTACTGTGAGTCCTGGGTAATGATGGTGCCCAGAAGATGGAGAGACCAGTCCTGTGGTGATGGAAACCTGGCTGCGGTCCCTGCCTCTGATAATGGACATCGTGCACCAAGTTAGCTGTAACATTGATGGTAGCAAGTTGGAAGTTAGATGTAGTCATAAGAATATATCAGGAGTTCTTCTATTTATTTATTTTTTAAATTGAGATATAACTGACATGTAACATTGCATTTGTTTTGGATGTATAAAGCATTGCCTTTATAAAGAGAGGAAATATATAGGAAATTCAACAAACCTTTTCGGCAGTGGTCTACAGCAGACACTGTAGTTTGTAACCCTGAATATAATTGGGGATTTTAATTTTGCTCACTCTGCATTTAGAAAGTTTGTTAATTATTATTTATTAATTATACTATGATAAACAAAGTTGAGGATCTTGCCCCCCTTCCATTTTTTCCACGTTAATTGGAGGACCATTATCTTCTAAAGGTTCATGCTGTAAGACCATTTCTTCATTTCACCTGTGAAAATACTAAATTGTTTTTTTCTGGTTTATAATGAATAGTTCGTGGAATAAGCATGGTATGATACCTTATTATCCTGTTACTTTGTGACAACATGTATAGGGTTCTTTTATCAGATTGAAAGAAAAGATTTTGCTTCTAATAAAAAAAATTTCTTGTGAAAGTGGAATTGCTGAATATACTTCAAAACCATAATTGTCAGTGGATTGCATATGTTCGGGCTTTGTTCTCGATGTTTAGGTCACGTGTGGATGTGCCTCATCTTTTCGGCAGTGAGCCCATCATTTGGCAGGACAGGTGTGTTGGCAACAGTGTTCCTCCTAGAAGTGAATGTCTCAAAGCCTCATCCTGATATCCTTGTAGAGGCTGGTGACTCCATGCCTCGAGTTTAAGTCCATAGGAAAGATTCCCCCAATAATGACTGTGTACTTGAACTTGATAATACTGATAAAGATGATCTCTCTTTTGTGTCATCAGCTGCATTGAAAAAAATCTTCATCAGTCTTAAAATTGATTGGACTCTGCATCATCCCATTGCCTGGGATGTCGCATGACAATCAGATGCTGCTGAATGAAGGCACAAATGTCAGAGCTGAAAGAGACCTCAGAGATGATGAAGTTCAGCTCCCTCATGTCACTAAGCCTTCTGCAGCAGTGGGCAGTGTCTGTGAAGTGCTGCACAGAGCTTGGCCCCAGGAAGCTCTCAGCCAGCGTTCACTGCTATTGTTGTTGCGCGAGGTCACACAGTTAGCTCTTGGCAGAACCAGGAGCAGAATCTTTGGCTCCAGTGCTGTATCACTTGGGCCCACTGTTCATGAGGATTATCACCATCTAATATAATCAAATGTACTTGTCGGTTTACTTCTTGTCTGCGTCCCACCACAGAATATAAGCTCCATGAGGCAGACTTTTTCACCTGGTTCACCTGGTGTCCAACGCATGGCATGTAGGAGGAGTTCAGTAAGCAGCTGTCAAATAAAAAAATAAATAAATGTAGAGGCCCACAGGTAAATAAATATGTTGAATATTCAGAAGGGAAAGAAAAGATACTAACATTTATGGAACACCTACTTTTTGAAGATGGTTTACAAACACGTGCTCTGTCAGCTGGTGCTCACAGCAGCCTAGTGGTGAGGAAAGCACTGCTGTTCCCATATCATGGTGGAGAAAGCGGGGCTCAGAAGTTTTGGTAACTCAGATCTGACTTCAAAGCGCATGTTATTTTCACCACCACAATGTGTCCCACTTAGAACTGTTCTAAGACTTTTCATGAAAAGTATCTTCATTCTTAATGTTGGCTGATCCCATGGTATTTTTTTTGACAATTAAAAAAAAAAAACTTTCCTTGAAATCAAATCTCTGAAGAAACACATTCTATAGCAAAGCGTACCAGCTACGAGAGCCCATGCACACTGTTGAAAGGCAGTGTGGAGTGGCAGACGCAGCCCTGGATTTGCATTTTGAGGACTCTAGCCAGGGCCACCAGAGTTGTGAGCCTTAGTTCCTCATCCGTAAAATAGTGACATCAACAGCCGACCATCTCCCTAACAGAGTTGGTAAGAGTTAGTGTATGTAGAGCACCTAGCACTGTGATTAAGTAAACAAAGTGGCCGTTAAGTGTTGACCACGATGGGGAGAGTATAGCTCAGTAGTAGAGTGCACGCTTAGCATGCATGAGGTCCTGGGTTCAATCCCTATGTACCTCCATTAAAGTAAACAAATAAACCTGTTTACCCACCCCCCAAAAAAAATCTGGAATTAAAAAAAGAAAAAAGAGTGTTAACCACTATTGTTACTATTTCTATTACTGCTATCATTATTAATAGTCATCATAATACATGCTTTCCTCAGATTGTTTCCACCTGAGCCTTTCCTCGGCTTTAGATAGGACCCAGATTTTCCATTCCATGTCCACAGACTGCCCAAACCAAACCTCGCTGAAGCATGTATTTGGTCAGCAAAGGGAGCCTGGCTTGAGAAGGAGGGTGAATTAGGTCAACCCATCACCACTTTTGGAAAAATAACTTAATAATCATAATAGTAACTTTTAATAATTTTATGATAGCGTTTACATTTTCTGAGTGTGTCCTGGTGCGTCATTAGCTCATGACTTTCTCATGCACGTGAGAGAAGTAATGGACTCTATGGAGGACCCACTTTCCCTGAGCTTTGGCACTTCCTGCAGGAACCCCGGGGGAGTTAGCTTACCATAATGTGCCTCCATTCTTCAGCTGTGAAATGGAGCAGTAACAGTTCACAGCTTATGGGGTTCTCACGAAGATTAATGATCTAACATATGTAAAGGGTCTAGTACAGTAATTGACACGTAACAAGTGCTCAGTATCAGAAGCTATTATGAAGCCCATGTTTTCTTTCTCATTTTACTTTTTAAGTATTCTTGAAGGAGCTATCGTTTATTGAACATCTACTAAATGCCAGGCACTTTCACATACCTTATTCCAATTAATTCTCACCTAAGACTCAAAGCAAGACCCTTGCTCGGGGACACACTGCTAACAAGTGGCAGAGCTGAGATGGAAGCCCAGCGATCTGCTGTCACTAGGGGACTACCCTGCCCCTCACAGACCAGTTAGCTAACAAGCCTCAGGCTGGGCTGTTGTCTTTAGGGAAATGCTGTACTTTACAAGCTTTAAGGAATATGTACCTGCCTCTATCAAGCAACTTTTTTTTTTTAAAGAAGTGATATTACTGGCAGCATTTTGTCTGGTGTTTGGGATTGTTTAAAATAATACCCAAAATACCTCAGTAAGTTTGAGTCAACAATATTACATTCAATTTTATAGAAGAACATAACTGAGTGAAACTTGTGACACTGAAGCAGTGACCCATGGGGTGTGTTTGCATCTGTGCCTTTTTCCAATTCACTTAGGAATCTGGAGTTTGGGGGCCCATACTCACCTGCAATTTGTGTTTCCATTATGTTTCACAGCTGAAAGGTTACTCGAGACCAGTAATTCTCAAACTTTAGTGTGCATCAGAAGCACCCTGGGAAGGGATTGGTGAAAACAAGGATTGCTGACCTCTTCCCAGAGTCTGTGTCAGTAAACTGAGGAGGGGCCCAAGAATTTGCATCTTTCTCCCACGTGATACTGATATGCTGGTCTGGGTACCACATTTTGAGAACCAGCGCTCTCAACCAGGAGTCAACAGACTTCTTCTGTAAGGGGCAGAAAGTAAATATTTTAGGCTTTGCAGGCCATATGTTCTCTGTCATAACGACTCAACTCTGCCACTGCTGCTCAAAAGCAGCCGTGGATAACTGTAAGCAAATGAATGTAGCTGTGTTCCAATAAACCTTGATTTATTGGCACTGAAGTTTAAATTTTGTCTAGTTTCACGTGTTACAAAGGTTTTTTTATGATTTTTTTTCAGCCACTTATAAATGTAAAAATCATTTTTAGGTTGTGGGCTGTGTAAAAACCGGCAGCAGGCCGGATTTGCCCTTTGGGTTTATTGTTTGCCAACCCTTGGCAGGCAATTATGACATGTTGGGGACTTTTTTAAACTATTGTTTTAATTATAAAATGAATGCAGGTGAATGTTTTTTAAAGTCTACCAGTATAGAAGAAAATGAAATGAATCAGGAAGTCTCCTCCCTTACCCCTAGCCCCAATCCCATGCCCCAGAAATAACCACTATTGGTGAACATCAATTTTCAGAAATGTTATAGGCATATACAGGCTTATGTAAATGGATAAGCACTTTTTACATTAATGGACTTTTTATACGTATTGCTCAGCTTTTGCTATTTTCCTAGCAATATATTGTGACCTCTTTCCATATCAATACATAGAGGTGATTTATTCTCTTGAATACCTCTATAGTTGTCTGTTGTATAGACTTACCATAACACATTTAGCCAGTCCCTCCAGATGGACATTTGGATGATTTCTCATTTTTCTCTACCACACAGTGCTGCAGCTCATCTTCGCACACCTGTCACTGCGTAAGGTGGAATCCTGGGAGGTGAACTGCTGAGACGAAGGGTGTATGCATTTAAAATTTTGATAGATATCTCTAAATTCCTGTTGTGGGTACTTTAGGGCCCTACATTCGTTTTCTTTCAGGGTTACATCCTACATTTTTGCTGTTTAGTCTTTATCTGACTTGAGCATTCATGACAATGAATTTCAGTATAATGCCTCACTGCACATGAACTTAACACAGAGTAGTAATCCTGTCAAGGGCAAAAAGTGCAGCTGGCAATTTGTCCAGGATTCGTGAAAGAAAAACGGCTTTAAAGAATATAAAGCCACGCAAGCAGTGCCCTGAACCTAGGGTCATCCTGGACATTGCTGCGTTTAAGGTACCACAGCAGAAACTGTTCTTTTTATAGACCTGGTGCTTAGCAGCTATTTCTATATGTTTGTTTCCCGCTAGAACAGACTTTTCCATTGTCGAACTTTTATGTAAACATAGTATTAGCTAATAAATATGCTGTGCCACTGTTGTACTAGAACTCGGAATACCACTGCTTTCCTTTCTAGTTGGGGCTTTTCCTTTTTGAGCCAATAAAGGATTATAATAATGATTTAATAGACAACAATGCAGCATCTTAAAATGTAGCACTGAGAAGGGTTTTTTTTACTGAAGATAATGTCTGCTTCTTCTCCTAGGTTGTCATAGGACTTTGTCTTCACCACTCAATCATATCTACTTACACAAGCAATCAAGCAGTCAACAAAGAAGAAATTTCTTTTTCCGGAGACAAAGAGAGATTTCACACAGTATAGTTTTGCCGGCTGCAGTTTCTCCAGCTCATCCGGTCCCTAAGGTACTGTATTGCCTATTATCTGCTGCTTTTTCCAGCCAAGATAAAAGGTTAACTGCAGAAGCGATTGAGTATTTTTGCACCTTTGATTTCTGAGCCATCTAATTTTTAAACTTGGTCTGTGATTTAAAATTGATTTGAGAAGTTCTAACATCCTGCAGTTCTATAATGTTCATTTTTTAAAATAAAGCTTTGAGCTTATAACTGCTTAACTCATTTAGAATTTAAATTTCTATCATGAAATTTTCCATATTAAATTTCTAACATGAAGATAAAATTATATGTATGTAGTTTCCTAACTTTTGTAAGGAAAAAAAATTGACTATACAGTTGGAATCATTCAAGAACGATTCCTTGAAACTAATACACTTGATGCTTTTCCGAAAGCTTTGCTCTTATACCTTCTGTGTTATTAATGCTGTGCTCTTTGAATCTTCCTTTCAAGTAAGTTAAATAAAATGTCTTGTCTCAGAGCACTCTTTTTGATTTTCTTTCAGAGATTTTAATTCTGTAAAAGACAACCTATCCATTTTCCCAAATGCAATGTAAAGGAGGTGTGCGGTTCATTTCAGAAGAATGAGAATAGCTGAAAGAAATAGAGATTTGTCACAAAAATCACCTGCTTTCCCTCTTTTTATATATATATTTTTTGCAGTAAACCCATACAAAGCATATTCTGTTCCCTGAAGGTGAGTGGCCCATTTTTGTGACAAGGGCTGACGAGACAGGCCACCAGAGCCCAGAGTATGTTCCTGGTGTACACTCAGTAGAAGAGAAAAAAAATCTCCAGAGACGTGACTGGATTGTTTTAGAATTTCAGTGATAAGCCAACAGCCCTTCTGCCTGTTGTAACCTGGCCAGTTCACCAGGCAGAGAAGAGGCAGGGCTGTGGGGGACCGAGTGTGTTTTGCGGGCGCCGGTGGGGAAGGTAAAGGAAGGTAGATGCCACCCACAGCTCAGCCGCTGCAGCCCAGGCAGTGGTGTTACCTGTGTCAGAAAGGCCCACCTGAACACGAGAGTAAGAGAAGGCCCTTAAATCCCGCATGATGCGCTTCACAAAGAGCAGAGCCCTAACCTCAGCCCTTCCAGGGTTGCTGTGATGGTCAGTTGAATAGTGTTATCTCCCTCAGCTTCCTGTCCCCAACTGCTGTGTAGCCTTACTGAGTACCATTCAACAAAGCTGGTGTAGCAGCTTCTGTAAATATTTTGTAAAGAGCTGTGCAAAACCTTGAGACCGAAAGAAGCTCTGTGTGTAAGACAGTATTTATTTTCTGAATACTGCCCATGGATTTAAGCTAGTGATGGAGAATGCTCTCCAAGGGTGATCAGAGTTGAACGTTTAGTGTTTGAGGAGGGGGAGCTTGTTTTTGACAAATGATGGATGTATTCAAAGTATTTTTAATGTACTTGAAAAAAAAAAAGAAAGAGAAAGGAAAGAGCTGTTTTGTTTTGTCCTCAAGTTTGTCCTTAGTTTGGGTATAGTTGCAAAGTGTCAGAGAAGTGTATATGTAATAGGCATCTGTGGACTTGACAGTCAGCCTTTTACAGATATTCATTCAGAGAGGGTGTTGTGAGCTATCCTTTGCATAAATTGTATCCTTGTGTGAAGGAGATGAAAGTGCTCTTAATTAACCATTTGGCAATTGGGAAGCTCGGTGCTATTTGTCATTAATGGCAATAGACTTCTAACAGGGTTGGTGGAGGGGAAAGAAAAGAAAACTACTGTTTGTTTTGACCAGAAGTCTCCTTCAGTCCAGTTTGGCTGAAAGCACAGTAAGGTTAACAGACCATCCAGAGGCAGCAGCACTAACAGGCAATGTTAAGTTCAAAAGGGCAGGGGAAGGGACTGGGGGCAGCCTGGAGGGTCTGTTGTGCTGGCTTCAGAGGTCGGTGCTCCGGCAGGAAGGGCAGAGCCCCATGAAGCAGGAGGCTGTGTCCGAAAAAATGACCCCATTGTCGTGCGCTGGGTTCTGATCTTCGTTTTCAATCCTTTTTCCTGAAGCACATAAAGAAGCCAGACTATGTGACGACAGGCATTGTACCCGACTGGGGAGACAGCATAGAAGTTAAGAATGAAGATCAGATTCAAGGGCTTCGTCAGGCTTGTCGGCTGGCCCGTCATGTCCTCCTCGTGGCCGGGAAGACTTTAAAGGTGGTGTCTCACCAACTCTCAGAAGACTTACATAAGGGACCACAGACCCTCCTAATTTTTCTCTTTCCCTTTAACTCTTCTTTTGTACACATCTAATTTGTTCAATATTAAGTAAAGTCTTGGGATGGGGAAAGGGGTTATATTATTTCCTGTTTATTCAAGAAGGAATCTAAAATCCACGTTCAATTTTAAGTAGCAGAATTCAGGATTTACCTGGGGCTCAGCCTATCCAAGTTGATCCATGGCAGACAGCTTCGACTTTTGCCCCCTTATTCCTGCCTGCAGTTTCTGCTTTTATTCCCCACATGACTTCCGTGCACCTGAAGAGTTGCTCTGCCTCATCCTTTGTCCCCTGTTTTCTTGCATTAGCTCTGCAAAGAAAGATCAGACCAGATACTAAGCTATAGGTACTTCAGCACTGTAATTGTGTACACCATCTTACTACAAGATTTAGGTGTTTCAGTGTAACCTGAAACTGAATCTGAACCCTGCTATGGAAGAATCATAAAAGAAAATATGGGCCCGTACTTACCAAAAGGTGGGCAGAATTTCAGAAGTGAGACTCAAAGATGAAATCACTTGGTGTATCATCTGTGTAATAGACTCGTTACAGCAATGCAACTAACGGTGATATGAATATAAAATAACAGAAAGAAACCTATTGAAGAAACACTTAATTTTTAATAAAAAGATTTTGTTTTAGAATTTTACTCATGATTTATGAGCTTATGGAGATAGTCTTCTACAGATAAAATTTGATTTTAGTTTTCTTTTAGCTTGAGAGCAATCGAGTACCTTCTAGTAAGGGAAAAATATTTTTAAAAAGTACATTGATTGTTTTAGGCACAAGAGAAATCAAGATTAGGGAAACCGAGTCTCTACAAAATGTATCAGACTTAGTTTTTAAAATGATGATCCGTAATCTCCATGTAAAATCCATGCAATGCTTCGCTGAGATATAAAGACATGGGTTGACCTACTTTTCAAGCTTTGGCATCTAAACTGAAGATCCTTTTGAGAACGTATATGCTTCAGCTAGCCCAGGGCCATAACCATTGACAAAGGGGAAGGGTTGCCTAAGAACGTATTTTTTAAACCTTCAGGCCAAAAAGGAGTCCTGTCATTTAATGACTCACAAATGATTTAAAGGATCTTAGAGTTGAAATTTTCCACTTCCCGAGAGCCCATAACACCATCATATGCCCCAATGATTGTCAAAGAGGCCAATTTAGGATTTTAATGTTAATCATAATTAATTAAATTGTCATACTACAAGTTAATCACAGTAAATTTATACACTCTCACCTGGACGTGCTATAGCTATAGGCATAGTCAATAAATACAGGAAATGTCTTCAACTGTCACTCCACAATTTCTTTATTTAATATTTTAGGTTGACATGACAACTGAAGAGATAGATGCTCTTGTTCATCAGGAAATCATCAGTCATGATGCCTATCCCTCACCTCTAGGCTATGGAGGTTTTCCAAAATCTGTTTGTACCTCTGTAAACAACGTGCTCTGTCACGGTATTCCTGACAGGTATTCATTGCTTAATAACATATTGCTCCTTTGGAAACTAAAACATGAAACTGAGATCTATAATGTATGTTGAAAGACACTATAGTTTAATTGAAACCCACCTGCAAACTTTTGAAGCTGATTATGGTAAAGCAAAACTTTTGAAGTATTTTGCTTCTAAATGGACATAATACCAACATTTAATGTTTGTTAAAGTAATATGTAATCCAGAAAAGTGATTGTACATTAAACATTTCTTTTACTCTCCTAGATTTTAACCATTTAAATGTTAAAAATCCAAATGCAGGCAAATATTGGTTATCAACTATTGTTTTGGCTCTTTGCAAAATTAAGGTAACTAATAACATTTTGTCAAGAATAGCAGATTTGTAAACAATGGCAATATATGTTCATATTATGTATTTCTTATAAAAATTGAAATGACTAACGTACATAAAGATTAACTATAGTTATTCCATTCATTCCTTCTGCACTCCGAATTATCATCGCAGCTTATTGGTTCAGTGGTAGTAGTCATTAGGTATTTCTTCTTAAATTCTTTTTATTGAGATCTGTCTGTCACCATTGTTTTTTTCTGTTTATGTTTCCAGTCGGGCTCTTCAGGATGGAGATATTATCAACATTGATGTCACGGTGAGTAAATCGTATAAAAAATAGTCTTTGATTAACTTCAGAATTGCTGGTAGCAACAGGAAGAAGAGTGGATTGAAAATGCGAACCTCACCGAGGGAAGTGCTGTTTACTTCTAGACCCAGACGCAAGCAGCTAGCTGGTTTCCTTTTTTTGTCTTTAACTCTGTGTTTATTCCAGGTAAACCCAGGCCTGACTTGAATTTAGGGCTGGAATCAGATGCACTGAGATCAATGTTGGCCTAAGTGAAATGTCAACCCAATCCTGCTATGTGTCATGTTTTTGAGAAGGTGTAATTGTTATTGATCCACTGTGTAGTTAATGCAGAGCGCCACGGCACTGGGCAGCTGCTGAAGCTGGATATGTATGAGATGAGCTAACGCGAAGAAAGCCAGCATTTTTCCTTCACTCTGCCAAGATTGATCTTCCTCTTCCTGCTGATTTTGAGTGGGGCCTGTCATTATCTTACTCTGTCATTAGGGGCTACATTGGCCTGTGTGTGTCAGTCTATTTGGACAGCAACTCTTTTGCTAGCAGTGTTCCCTAGATTTATTAAAATCCCTGAAGGTAACGTTGTGTTCCATTTCTGGTGGAGAGAGCCTTGAACTCAAAGCGTCCCAGCAGAGTGCTTTTCTTTTTGAACATAAGTTTTCACCAAATAGTTAACAGCCTTTCTTTTAAATAACAAGCCCAAGTAATTTAACACAGGAACTTCAAACTATACGAGCTCTAACCTTTTCTAATTTTCTTAGCCTTTCCCTATTCTCAGACTCAGGTTATTTGCACTTTGGCCGTTCGTTTTACTAAAAGATTTTTTTTCCATTTTTTTTATTGAAGTATAGTCAGTTTACAGTGTTGTGGCAATTTCTGGTGTACAGCATAATGTTTCAGTCATACATATACATACATATATTCCTTTTCATATTCTTTTGTTATAGGTTACAACAAGATATTGAATATAGTCCCCTGTACTATATAGTAGAAACTTGTTGTTTATCTATTTTATATATGGTTGTTGGTATCTGCAGATCTCTAACTCCCAATTTATCCCTTCCCCGCTGGTAACCATATGTTTGTTTTCTACCTCTGTGAGTCTGTTTCTGTACTAAAAGATTTTGTAATGGTACCTTTAGATTGTGGAGATTGTAAGTAAATTCTATACATCTGATGATTAATAAATACATTTAAAAGAAATAAATATAAATTAAACATCTGAAGAGAACTAGTTGAGACAGACAGCATCCAAGGAGTACAGTTTCTATTACTGAGGAAATATTCTGAGTAATAGTTATTTCATATCCCAACCATGAAACTTACATGGGAGTGGGAATGAGGTGGAGATTGGCATCTAGTAACTTAGTTCAGTCTGATTTTTAGTTTTTTAAATTAGTTCAGCCTTTTTCCTTCATGTCAGTTTGTCTGAGGAGATAGCCAAAGATTCTTTTATTGCTAATAATCTTTACTATATCATTTTGTCCTACTTACAATACTTGAACATTTACTCCACATATATTCTGTTGATATCTTTCCAACTCAGAATATGTAGAAGGAGGTATTTTATGAAGTGTGCCTGAAATGAAGTATCTTTCCATGATGCACTTTTCTTTTGAATTGTACCTGATTTGGGGACTTTCCATTTATTATCTCACCTAATCATGCCCTAATAAAATATTGCTGCTTTGAATAAAATCAGCAGACTCTTCCCTTCTGCTCCCCATGTGTCCAAAGAGAATAGTTCATGGCTTTTTGAAGTTTCCTGAAGACTTTCAGTAAACAGTTCCATTTTTAACATTCAGATGATCAGAGTGAAATGTTTTCAGGTGTCTAGAAATGTGAAGGGATCAAAGAAACATATAGGTCAGTATCTTAAAAATCATATTTCTTATGAAATATTTTATTAAGTGAAAGACTCCATTATTAGATCCTGTACTTTTATCAGAAAATATTCACTGCGTTTTCTAATTGTTTACTTCTAGTATATACCACAAGAAAATAGACTTATTTCCCCCTTGAAGGTTGAATACTAAAAAAATACAATGTGATACCCCATATTAGTTGCTCAATAAACATGTGTTAAATAAATGAAGTATAAAACAAGAATAGTTTGTGGGTAAAAACAGTAATTATAGATAACTGCCACAGACTTTCAAAAGTATTATTTCCAGATGTGTTAAATGTTTGAAGTAGTCATTTTGAAGGCTAGCAAAAAGTAATATGAAAAGGAAAATTAAAGATTTTTTAAAATACATTTTTATTTAAATAGCAGCTCTATAAACATTCAGAGTTACAGTTTTGTTTTAATAATTACTCATATTAAGTGTTGTGTACTCATGTATAAAATCAAAAATTGTTCTTTCTTGGATTGCAAATGGGAATAAATATATAAATCACTGCTTTATTGTAAGGTAATTTTAAGGTAATTTGATGTAGTAGTGAAAACACTTGATTAGAAGCCAATGATCCATCATATTAACCTGGATCTACCTCTATATTCTGCCACTAACCTTAGACAAATTACTTGTCTGTGTCCCAGTTTCCTGACTTAGAAAGTGAAGATATAATAAAGACTTCTCCTGCTTCCCTCACAGAGTGTACGAGAGAATTTTTTTAAATGCAGACTGTTATAGAGATTAATTCAGTATTAAAGCAGAAAAGTCAGATAAATGTCCTTTTTATAATAGTTTCTGCATTCTACTTCATGAGAAAGGGAAATATGAAAAATAATTACATAGGACAAATGTATGCAAAATAGCAAATTCCACACTACATAAAAGGATCAATATTCAACCAGTCTCCTCTGCTTTCTATATTTATTATAGTGTTTGATAATTAATGATTTTTATAATGAGTCTGGTGTCTTTCAAGATCCTGCAGAGCCTTCGGAGTCATTGAGGTCTGATAAAATGCTATTTTCTGTAATTTTATTCATAAGCCTGTTTTGTTATATTCTAATTCTTTGAAAATTCATGTATAGCGTTTTCTGTTAACATTCTGCTATCTGCAACATTTGATTAAGATTTCACTTCCAGATGGGATTTGTCTATAACATGCTTCATTCTGATACTTCGATTCTTGGAACTGAATTCTCCTACTATCTATTATAACACTGACATGTCTATCTTATTTCTTCTGGTAATTATCGCTCTCTTCCAAGTATGGGACTGGTCAATAAAAGATAAGTGTCTTTATGACACTGAAGAAACTTTTCACTATGTTACATACTTCTGTATCCTCTCAACCTGTTGTAGTAATCGTGGGTCAGTGACCTTGGTCACTATTTTTGCATGTATAATTTTGTCTCCGAAATAAAGTGAGGACTCAAAATGTTGCAGGGGCTTTGCTAATCATAACGCTGAAACAGCCATACCAGGCACTTACTTATTTTAAAATTTTACAGTATCATTGCATGTCTTCATCTTCATAGTTTCCGTAAGGCTGTTTCTTCTTTTTTTGTAAGTAAACTTGACAATAATTCTGAAAGGGTGAAACACGTGAATCTACTAAATACAGAAATGAATGCAGTGTATACTTTAGGAGAGGAGATTTTTTAAACAAAGACTTATTTTTAAATTTCTGCCTGTGTTTAGGTTTACTACAATGGCTACCATGGAGACACCTCTGAAACATTTTTGGTGGGCAACGTGGATGAGTGTGGTAAAAAGTTAGTGGAAGTTGCCAGGAGGTGTAGAGATGAAGCCATTGCTGCTTGCAGAGCTGGGGCTCCCTTCTCTATAATTGGAAACACAATCAGGTAAGCCTTCCACTGACAAGTAAAGGGAGGGTTAGCAAATGGTACAGAGGTTATTGGTGGCTTGGTATAAAGTTGATGACATGTTTTATGATTCAGAACCATCATTTTGGTCTGATATCAGTATGTGAACTGCCAGGCTGCAATGTTGTTCCCCGAGGTTAAAAAAAAAAAAACATTTTTAAAAAAAGTGAATTATACTAGGTCAGCAAAGAAACTTACGGAAGCAGCGAGCAATATTTATGTGACTGCTTTAGGTTTAGCTTGACATGTTGGTCTGTAGTGTGCCTTTACCCAAAATCACACCAAACAGGGAAGAGTACCTAAGGAGGGGATAAGTATCCCAGCTCTTGAACAGTGAGGCAGGAGGAAAGCTAGATTTTATAAAGGCATGAAGTGAAACCTATTTCTGTGATACAGAGATAAAAAAACATTAGCTCAAGCCAGGCTTACCTTTCAAATTAGTGGATTAGCAAACAGCCTGAAAGGATGATCGTTTGTTCTTTTTTTTTTTTTTGTCTGGTTCATTTTTCCTGTAAACCATTGTTTACCTTCCACACAGCCTTCTCTGCCTGCTTTTTGAGAGCACGTGTATTTTCCAAATTCAAGACTTTTCTTTGTAATCTGATCTCTTTTTCTCCCATGACTGTTTTGAAGTAGACATGAAGAATGTGTGTTTTCATTTAAAAGGAACATATTTTGTTAAAGATGATCACATCAGCACCTTTTAAAGTACTGTTCTCATTAATATGAACCATTGAATACTTCCCGTTTGTCTAAAGGATGGAAGGCGTAGTCACCTTGAAAAGATGCTGCCTTTTTTCCTCGTAAGCCTTCACATACTTTAAGAAAAAAGGCAGTAAAATATCAGTTAAATGTATTTATGGCTTTAAAAATATTGTAACAGTGTCTGAATCAAACTTTAGTAAAATCTCTTTGGGTTATATGGGAGAAGCTTTTATTGAAGACTTTGAACAAAATTGTGTTTTTGACAGTTTTAAATTATAGGCTAACTAGCCTGGGAAAAAAGGATAGTGTCTCTCTGTTCTTTCATAGGAAATGTTGAATCAGACCCCTACTGGGAAAAGAAATTTAATGCATATCTCACTATCTGACTGTCCATGAATATAATAGAAATGAATTCAAAATGCAGTTTTATTTTTGCAAATGGGATGAGTCGATAGATGTACCTCATATTTTTGAACACCTAGGGTTCAACAAATTTACTGGTGGTGCTCTTGCATTTTAACAAAATTTCTTCTGCAGTAGAAGGGGGCAGAGAACACTAGATTCTTATTCAGGCATTCTATCGAGCTCTGCATTCATGGCTGTGTCTAAAGGGCATGTCAGCCTTTGATTCTCTCTGAGAGGTAATTATCCTTTTCCTGTCACGGAACAACAAATGATAGCTAACTACAGAGGCACATTTGCAGTAGTCACATTCATCAACTGCAGAAAAAAAAAATTCAATTTAATTGTGCAACACAGCTGCACATGGGCTTTTGAGCATTTCTGTTGTTCTCCCTGTCTCGCTATTCCTCCCTCCAGATCTATTTTTTAAACTTTTTTTTTCTGGTTATTTTTTCCCCCTTTTTTTGTCTCTTCTTCCATTTTTACTCTCTGTACTTTCTTGTTAAAGTAATTTTCCTTTGTGGCTCTCATTCTTTTTTCCCCATTGAAGGCTATGAATGTAGAAAATTATCACAATTACTCATATAATTGAGCCTCTTTGTAGCAAGTGCAACTCCAGTAGCCTTTCTCCATCATGAAAATGGTTTCATTATAGGGTTTTTCATATTCTCTGACACCATCTACACAGAGGAACAGGCGTGCAGATGAGCTGTACTAGGAACAGGCTAGATCAGTAAGGTCACAGTAGGAATAATTAGCTCTGCTATGGAAAGAGCATCTAGGCCTTTTACTGCTACATAAATGTACTGTCCGTGGCTTTTAGTCACAAAAAAACTTACTAACAAATGGAGCTCCCGCCTACTACTTTGAAAAAAAGATTTGTATCAACACTACAATTTTCCATCATTAAGACTAATAACATGGAGCCGAGTATACATCAAGGGGAAGAAAAAGGAAAATCTCACATTCAAGTGGCGGCTGGGTGCTGACCTTTGTTCCCTTTTTTTGTGTACGACTTAACTCTTTACAAAAAAGAGCCACACGCCACACCAACACGCAGGTGAACTCCAGCTAGTACTAGCAAAGCGCAGCATTCAGTCGGAAAATCTGATAAATCTCCATGCAGGATAATGCATTTCATTACATATTCACTACATTAATTTCAGCCACATAAAAAAAAAAAAAGGAGAAGAAGAAGAGTAAAATTGAAAGTGACATTGGATTTTAGCTATCTGGATGCAAAGGTCAGTCTTTGCAGAGTATGAATTTGCATGTACAAGCTCCTTTGAAAACCAGACCAGTCCCAACAACTGTACCCACAAAAGTATGTGGAAAATAACAGACAATGAACTTTTTCCTTTACCCTAATACATTTCATTATTTAGACGGTTTATGTCTGCCACCAGGGAGGAAGCTGGCCCCGATTCTAACAAATGTTTGTTCTGATGTGTTAAGGCAGTGTTTCTGGACATCTATTATTTCGCCTTTTCTTATTCAGGCAAAATCTCAAGGGAGTAAGTAAACAAACCATCTCCATCTTTAAGCCAAAAGGACTCAGAATCATTACCGACTGAAGGTTTACAAACCTCTTTCAAGGCAGCCTCTTTTATTTTAAGATATTCACCATCTTTTGCATAGCCTCCCTCGACTGATACACCATGAAAAGAACATTCAGGCATCTTTTATTAGTGTTATGCCACCAAAAACCTAGTGAACTTTATAGGAAATTTTGAAATTCTCTGAAACCTAAAAGGATAGGATGATCTCTCTGAAGAAGTATTGGCAGAGTTTCATGAAAAGAGTTCTCTGTGTGCCCTTTTGCTTCATGAGAGATGACTAGTGGTCCTAAGGTTACAGTGTTATTATACTCACTGTACCGCCATTTGCTTTAAAATATTTCTAAATCTGTATTTTTGTAATTATCTCTAGATGATATGATCTGTATACATGAGAATATTGTGAATGTGTAGATTCATGCATCACAAATATGTGACAGTTCAATCAAAAATAATTTAAACTTATACTTGTAAATGTCATGATGAGAGTATCAATGAATGGTTTTTAATGTTTAATTCATAAGTATATGTTTTGATATTAATTTAGAAGAATATAGAGCAGATTTTAAAAAATAATCTCATTCTATTAGATTATGCACATTTAAACAATAAGCGGCTCAGGCAAAATAAGTCATTTTAATGTCATCTGTGATGGATTTTTCTTGACAGCTACTGTAAATTACAATTACACTGCTTCTCTCTGCACATGAAAGTAAGCATTGCAATAAATTATCTTTTATTTCAATCCATCATGTCTGCTTTTCAGAAACAGAAAACCTCAAATAAAAGTTCAGCACTATTGTAAGAAAAATACAGTAATTTGTGATCCTGTTTGAAACAAAAAAAGTGTACCACTCTTTTGGAAAACAGTTGTTGGCTTTCAAAAATATTACTAATTGTACTTAAACATTCTTTGTCATTAGAGGGAATCCTTGAGTCTGTGCATTCCTGCATTCAAAGACTACTGCTTTAAATAAAAACCTTGAAAGATTAAAGTAAAATTCCTAAATTTAGAAAATCAGGTGCCATTTGAGATCTTTTCATTAGAGATGTGACTATTTGGAAATCAGTCCTATTTATAGGATTCGTGTAAAAATTATAATAAAACTATTTCCATGTGCATTTTTATTCCTTTAGAAGAGTATGTACTTAAAAATAGTACTCCTCTGCCCTTTTGGGGAATGTATTCTCAGTCATAAAGTGTAGTTTAAATGTATTAAGAAAATTTATCTAGACAAAGCTTCAATTGAGGAAAACGGTTTCATGAAAGGGAATTTAAGAAAATGGTCACAAGATGAAATTCCTTAAGAGAGATTTCTCTTTCAAATATAAACTGAAACTGAAACATGAGCTATAATAATACCGTATGATTTTAAAGTAAGTTCGTAAACTACTTTTATACACCTTCCTCCTCTCCCCTCCCATCCTCCTCAAATATTCCATTTGATTCCATTCAAATCATAAGTGTGCTCAGGCTCATCTAAGTGACGTGATATCATGGAGGATTTTTAGTTAGAGAAAATCAAAACAGAAGAGCTAATACCGGGAGCGTTCTCTTCAGTAGATTTCAGCAAAAAGAAGGCAGATTTTCATCTGTGAAGTGTCCAGGGCAAGGGGATCCTTGTGCTCAGAAATGGGTCAGGGCCCTCGATGGTCAGTGTTGGGGAGTAACTGCACACCTCTTGGGCACCCCTACCCTTCCAGCTGTTTCCGTTTTCCCTAACACACCAGTCAAGCAAAGCACGCATGCTCCACCTGCCCGTGGCCACAGCTCGCGTGCCCAGGATGTGATTTCACGTTAGAGTGGAATTTGCTTCTCCAAATCTCTTAGATTGTCTCTACGAAGTTAGATTTAAAACCCTAGAATCAGGTAGATATCTCATGCTTTCATGTATTCCCAAATAGAGGAAATATGGTAGCTGATAGAATAGTAGAAGGGACGTGCTTTTAATTAGGAACATTAATGAGATTTTATTCCAATCAGTCTCAGGAGGTATGTGTTAAAAAGCTAACTACCAATCCAAAAGAAAAATTCCCTAAAAGCAGACACGAGTGTTTACTTAGTTCCTGGGAAATTTGTCCTGTTCTTTTCCTCTTCCCACATGACTGTGAAATCCTCTGACCTTTGCATCCATGACACATTCATTCTATGATCCTTCTATAACCAGAAGTTCCAGCAGGATCCAGGCAGTAAATTGTTGTAGAAGGCACTCAGATATCTTTAGCCACCTAGCAATTGCACAGCTTCTTTTATGAAGAGGAATGAGAGGTATAGGGGGGAGGGGAGGGACCCCAAGTGTTTTTTTCAGAATGGGCTTTCTTCCTCTCCACTCATCGGAAATTAAAATGAAGATAGCTATTGTAACCCACATTTACGATATAGCTGTGATGCCTGCCAATCAGTCAGAGCCTTTTTTAAAAAATCTAGTTTTTTTTTTAAAGAAAAGAGAATAAAAGAACAGTTTATAATAAATATTCTTAGAATTATTGAGGTTTGTTGGGACATACATAACATAATTTACTGGTTTAGGTAGAACCCATTTTTGTACCAAAAAAAGCTCAATCAGTGTGTCTTATTTAATAATCTCTCTTCCACCCTCCATCCACTGTCCATCCTATTTCCATTCCAAAATTGTGCAGTACAAAGAGAAACATCTTGAAAAAGTTGTTACACCTCCTATTCAAAGTACAGAGACACACAGAAGTAACCATAACCATAAAGAACAACATAAGAGATAAAAAACGTTGACTTCTCATTCCTCTCCTCAACACATGCATAGCTGACCTATTTCTGCACTGTTACATGGAAAGTAAATCTGAATGGGAAGCCACCCATCTGCTATTGATAGTGACATCCTGGCCTAAGTGAAGACATTTTACAGGTCTGGACATGAAAGTTAAAAATGTCTGGATAAAAGTATTGTCTAGATATTGACACGAATTTTCATAAAGATGCTGGCAAAACGCTTGAGTTTGTGTTAAACTAAACCGAAGGGCTGTTGGAAACTCTAGTTCAGGATGGAAGAACGTTGGTTTTGTTCAGAATGTAAACAGTGGTCCTGTATATCCCAATCCATTTTTATGATTCGGGTTAAGGCACTTTGCCCTTCATCCCCATGAAAATATAAATTGTTAATGGTATTATGTTCTTGACTTTTTGGTGCTCCCAGAAATAAATAAGTTTACCTGATTTCAAAAACAACTTAACCTTATAGGTGAAGATTTTAGGGTTGGATTCTATGTGCCAGATTTTAGTTATATGGAATAGATGGAACCCAAAAGATGTGCATGTAGAAGTAACTGATGAAGCGTCAAGAATTAGAAATCGCAATACTAGCTTCTCTTAAGCATCATAGTGATTTTAAAAAACTTTCTGTGTGAATTTTGTTAATGGTGTATGTCTTGAGTAGAAATCCCAAATAATCACAAAGTTTTAGAGTGTTTCAAGAATATTGACAAAGCAGATGTGACCGTTGGGGTGAGTGTGTCTGTTTGTAAAATATATAACGTTCTGAAATAGACCATAATAAAGGAACTAGAGAAGTAGGAAGTCACATTTCAGATTTTTATTTTTTTTCTGTTTGGTTCCCAGATTGGTAGTGATTTGCACAGTCTTTTTGTGAAACTCCATACGAATCAGGCAGGTTTTTGTGATCTGCATTACCTGCACATGTATCTGTGTTATACTGATCTATATATGTGTGCATGCACACTCATCATCTAAAAATGGCCTTGTTTGAATGCTGTACTAAAGTAAATGAAGCAAGGGGTGGAGGGAAGGTGTAGCTCAGGGGTAGAGTGTGTGCTTAGCATGCATGAGGTCCTGGGTTCAATTCCCAGTGCTGCCATTAAATAATAATGATAATAAAAAATAAATAAACCTAATTACCTCCCCCCACAAAAAAACCCCAAAACATAAAGTAAATGAAACAAACTACTGTTAGATACATACCTTTTTTCTTCATCTATCCAAAGGGAGTTGTTACAAGCAATGACAAAATTTTAAGTTATTCCAGAATAATGAAAACAAATTATTACCATCTGACTCTAAATATAACTGATTTTTTTCTTTTTCAGATAATATTTTTAAAGTGACTTTGTTTTATCTATATATGCATTAAAAATTACCTAATTTAATTAAATATTTTGTTTGGTCACTTTTAAAGCCACATAACTCAGCAGAATGGTTTGCAAGTCTGTCCACATTTTGTGGGGCATGGGATAGGATCTTACTTTCATGGACATCCAGAAATTTGGCATCATGGTAAGAAAGTTAGTTTGGAGCTGTTTATTGAATGTTATCAGAATAAAGAAGTTTTGCTTCTGAATCTCTTACTGCAACTTTGAATCCACATTGTCATCCTTTTGTGTGCTGTGTGTAGGTGGGAAGGTGGCAGGGTGGGGGGGTCCTACTTAATCATAACCAGCACATTACTGTTACTGGATTAGAGCCCAGCAGTTTCAATCCCAAAATGAGGTTTATTTTGCTTTTTGTCTTCTCCTGAAGGGTGATGGCTGGAAGGCACAAGGGATATTTGTCTAGAAAAAGTTACTGAAAACAAAACACCACTGCATCAATGTCCCAGCAGCGTGCACATATGACTGTTTTCTGTTTTTCTTTTTCTATCCCTTTCTCTAACCGCTGACTGTTGTGGTTAAACTTCATTACATCCTGCACAGCGTTGACAGCTGATGTATTTAGCAGCATGTACTCTTTAGTGATTTCTAGACTATACCCACCCTGTGTTCCTTTCCCAGAATCTCCTGTTTTTCACTGCCTGGATTTGCACCCTACAGTGAGAAGGCAAGGGTGGGCCAGAAGGGGTAGGAGGGTTGGGGTTAGGGTAGGAAGCATTTCTATGGAGTGTCCCCTGGGGATGGAGTGGGGTGATGCGCACCTGGACAGGGACCAAAGGAAAGTTGGTCCTGGGGCCTTGACCTGTGTGCTTGGGGTGGGAGCAGCCCCTTGAGGAACTGTTAGCTGGAATCCATCCCCTGGAAGATCCCTGGAGACTCAGTAGGTCAGAACTCCCTTTAGGCCAAAGAATTCCACCTTGAGGCAGCTTGTAAGAGGTCCAAGCTGGAGCAGAGAAAGGGCCTCTCAGGCATGTGCCTCATCCAGTGCCAGCACTTGGGAATATTTCAAGTCACCCCTGTTCTTGCCTCCTACTTCAACCTGCATTCCCCTGCATCAGTCCCCAGCATGTCTCTCTCTTTGGCTTGGGGGTGGAGGGCAAGTTCCTGCACCTAGCAAAGCCAGGAGACCTCGCAGCAGGTGTCCACAGGACAGTGGAGTGGGGAGAGTCCAACAGGTATCTCAAGCACCCAGGCTGCCCCTGCTCAGCCTTGGTGCCCCCTTCTTAGTGGCCTTGACCCCAAACTCAGAAATTGCAAAGGCTGAGGCCCAGTGCTTAACCATTAGGTGATAGCCACCACTCAGGATTCCAGAAACCTCCACCTATTCTTCTACCCTAAAATAAAAAATAAAATGACCACGTTTTTGAGCAGTCTGCCCCCTCTAATTCTGTTTCTTTCTGTCCTTCTCTCCATTTCCCATCCCCACTCCCCACACCCTTGTTTTGTTTTGTTTTTATTTTGTTTTACAGCAAATGACAGTGATCTACTCATGGAGGAGGGCATGGCGTTCACCATAGGTCAGTGCCCAGGCTCCTCTTCGGAGAGCAGTGGCTCCCCAGGCAGAAGCAGCGGTGCTGGCCTAGGCCAGGCAGTCCAGTGAAGGACTAATAAAGCCAATCAGCATAATGAAATAATTCAGATGCATAGTAAATCTGATTAAATAATATCCTCAAGCCCCATCTTCCTAAATCAGATACTTACCGACACATTTAGGAGACGGCAGCCGTCCAACCTCTAATTCTATTACCAGCATAATGTGGTGTTTGGCTTTTTGTTTTGTGTGTGTGTGTGTGTGTGTGTGTGTGTGTGTGTGTGTGTGTGTTTCTTTCATTAACACCCAGTAACTAGAGGCGATTATGTCCCTTGCTCCCTGTCAGCAAGTGGCATGTGCTCTCTGGTGGCTCATTCCTGGCTGGTCATGTGATTGGTGTCACCTCCAAATTCCAATCACCTAAGACCCCAAAGGCATCATATTTCTGACTGTGGGACTTAATGGAGAAGCAATTAGAGTGAAATAAGAAAATTATTATTTGCTGATTAATGAACATTTTGAGCATGTTTTTAAAATTCAAATATTTAAAAAAAAACCTGACTGGTATTTATAAGAGGGACTGGCGTTTGGGTGGTTATTATCCACGGGGTCCTAATTAAGGCTTGATTAAAATGCCCTTTTTCTTCTAAAAAAAATACAAACTAGGCAACTTCATACATTTTTGAATGCCGTAGCGTTTCCTCTTCCTACTGTTCAGTTTGTAGAATACTATGTAAGCAACATCAATTATCAGCCCTTGCGAGATGACAACATGAACCCGTGGGGGGAAGCACTTGGAGGGAGGGGGGAGAACCTTCTTATTCTCTTTTTTGGTAATCAGCCGAAACAATGTTTGACAAGAATCTGATTAGATCATTGCAGTAAATATTTTCCCTCTTACAGAGCCAATTATAACCGAGGGATCCCCTGAATTTAAAGTGCTGGAGGACGCATGGACTGTGGTCTCCTTGGACAATCAAAGGTGTTTGCTTTCCGCCCGGTTGCTTTTAAGTCTTATGGGAAGGGAAGGGTCGTCCGACGACGCGGGCAAACCGCTGCTCCCCGCCCCGCCGGTGCTGGTGCGCGTGCTGACCGCTGCCGTGTGTGTTTCAGGTCCGCCCAGTTCGAGCACACAGTTCTCATCACGTCGTGGGGCGCAGAGATTCTGACCAAACTGCCCCACGAGGCCTGAGGAGCGTCCAGAAAAGGTCGCAGAGGCCGGCGCCTTTTTTTCCAAAATTGCTGAAATCCAGCTGGAGAACTTTTAGAAGAAACAGGCTAACGGCAGGTCCCTCAGTAACCTACCTAGCACCTAGTAGCGCCTTTGGAAAATGCGGCGGGGCTTGGGGACAGTTGGGAATTAAGATCTGAAGTCCGGATGTGGCCGTGCGCCTTCGGAGAGACGGATCCTGGCGCCGGGCTGGGCTCGGCTTCCCAACGCGGGAAACGCATCTTGAAAGGGAGTAGGAACGCCCTCATTTGGAAGACGAGGGATTCCTAGAAATGCATGGTTTTCTCTTTCCCTTGTCTTGACTCTGCCCGAGTAAAAGGATTTAACCTCTTAAAACCATTGTGTCTGGTGCTCCTTGTCTCTGACAGTTACTAGGTGGCAAGGGTAGGTGGGTTAATTTTTGAGTCTCTGAACTTTTAATGCGTGCGCAGAAATAAAACCGGAGCCTAGCTGGTAAGAAGTTTTTTAGAAGTCTCTTTTTCCCCTCTGTGGATCCCACGCTGGCCGGCCCGAAGGCCTACTGCCCCCAGCCCTTTCGGTTATTTCCCCATTCATAGCTGCTTTGCAATGAAAAAATTAGCCCGCGAATGGAGATTTTAGTTACAAACATTCCCTTGCCTCTGGACCCTGGGCCTGGCCCTTCAGCATGGGGTTATCAATCTGAAAGCATGACTTTGCTGGTCCCCTGAGGCTCCTCCTTGCTGGCCCATAACTTGCCTTGACCTGTTATCCCAAAGGTTACTTTTGAGAGACCCTCCTCCCGCACCCCAAACATAGCAAACTAGACTGTTGCCCTAGGAGCTGGAGCATCGGCCCCACCCACCCGCCCAGATGTAAACAGTATCTGGCCCGTCTAGCCCCGAAACTGACCTCTCCCCGTACTGGCCCTCTTCAGACTCGCACTCCTGAGCTGGAGACCCAGAGAACCCCTGCAAGAAGGGGCACAGGAACTTTTGAGGGCAAGGGCCTAGTTAGTCCGGATTAGAGCTGGTGAGTCTAACCCTGCTTCAGCCGGCCAGCAGCTCCCCTGCTTCAGAAGTAGGAAGTCCAAGGGTCCACATTCTGTGTCTCCCAATGTTCATTCCCAACCAGAGTATCATCCCTTCCCTTGCAGACTCTCCCCAGGACCTGTTCACACGTGGGCTCAGGGATGGAAAGGGGTTTTAGCAGACCACGTAGAAAAGTAGTCTCTCCCTGCTCAGGGTTTTAGGGTGTCCCGCCGGTCAGTGGTTGCACTAAGTCTTGTTTCTACTGGAGCGGGTTTTACAAAGCTGCCATCTGCTAAATATAGATTGGGCTCAGCTCCAGAGCACCAAGGAAATGTGGGCACCTGTCATTGCCACAACAGGTAGCTTCTGTGATAGGACTGGAGAGACAGCTAGTCTATGCGATACTCAGAGTGGTGGGAAAGGTCACAGGAAACTGAGGCTAATGAGCACGCTTGGAATAGTGACTAGTTCAAGCTCTTCCCTGAACTTGGGATTCTCTTGGGAATCCTCCAACCCTTCCAGGTCCCTTTCTGTGTCCAGGGATGTAGAATTTGGACAGAGGTGACTCCAATTCTAGTGGATCTGAGAGCTGGAAAAGACAAGGGAAGGGTTGAAGATTTACAAGAAAAACTTAAGGGGTACTGGAGAGTTGGCCAAACAAAGGTCTAAAGACTGAGGTCTGCCCCAAAACAACACGGATTTTCTAGAGAGGAACAAGGGTCAGATGGTGTTGGGAGAGTTTTGCCAGAGAATGACTTCACTTCTCTCGTAGATCAGTCAGATTGCAACTCTTAGCCAGTATCTTAATCTACGGATCAGTTTACTATGAGACAGCCCCAAAATAATTTCATTAGGACCACAGAATTCTACCAACCACTGGGATTGCATGCTGCTTGTGCAGTAATTTTTTCCAAGATGGAGATATTTATGGGACAGGTTTATAATCCCATTTATTAGAGTGAACAACCTAAAGTTAAATACCAAACATATATATGTATGTATTACTAGCACCAGCCAATAGCGACTCAGTAGGAAACAAACTTGTATTAGAACAAACTCTGTTTAACATGCTTTGAGGTTGAAATTAGGATGCAGGTTTTAAAATACTTTGTCCACCTCCCCCCCTCCAACCGTGCCAGCTAAACTGGCCCCAAACCTCACCCCAGGCTGCAGGGATTCCAGCCACGCGTGGCTCCTGCTACCACCACCAGGCGCCCGGTCCTGTAGTGTCTCCAACAAGTTCTACTTAGCATCCGGGGCTCTCAGGATAAATGGTAGATTTTTGTTTCCTCTCAGAGTTGGGACAGGCGAATATCTAAGCAAACCGGCGTTTCAGAATAGGTGTCGCCTTAGCGGTGGGGGTGGGAGGGGATCCACCCTGAGTTCTTAGAGTAAAGGTAAGATCACATATGGGGAAGCTAGTCAAGGCCGGGCATCTAGGTGCCCCAGAGCCCCGGCTCAGCCGTCCCTCCTGAGACCTGCTTCTCTGGGGCTAAGAAATTATTCCGGAGTGTAGGCACTCCTTCGCCCAGGTAGAATTCATTTTTAAAATAAGCCAGGCTCTGAAACGGTTTCCCGTGAAGGTTCTTTGTTCCCTGGAGCCAGCCCCGTCCCCTGCGCTGCGAAAGACCTGAATCCCCCTCCAGATGTGGACGGCAGAGAGCCCTGGAGACCATCGCGACCTGAGCCGCCTCTCTCCCCTTCCCCCCACCCTGCAGTTCTCTAGAATAAACTGGCCCTGGGCGGTCCAGCCGTCGGGTTTCCTCACGCGCTGTCCTGAGCACCCAGAATCGCCAGCCTTGCTTCCTTCTGCCCCAATCCCGACCCCGCGCCAGCCGCGGCGATCACTTACGTGGGCAGGGCCCGCGAGGCGCGCGTGGGAGACCAGGGGCCCAGGAGGCATCCGCTGCTGTGCAGGGTGCACCGCACCGCACTCCACACCCCAAAACAGGCGCTAAGAAGGAGCAATTAAAACCGCAAGTGTAACACGGAAAACGAGAGGAGTGGAGCGGCTCCGGGAGTTGTCTGGTGGCGGAGTCATTAGCTGGTTGTTGCTACAAAGCCTCACGGTGTGGTTCAGTGATTAAGGGGCGGGGGGGGGGGTAAGAAAGAAAAATCTTTTTAAACGTTGGCAAACCCATTATTGGCCTGGAGAATTTGTTGTTTTGTTTTTCTTTTTGTTCCAACCACGCTGCCTGAAATATTTTTACCCCCAACATCGCACCCTTAACCCAAAGGAGAGGAATTTCGCAGGCAGCAGCTGCTGCTACAGAAGTTAAAAAAGAGAAGCCCCTTCCACTAATATCTGTAACGACAGCACCGATGTACTTTGTTTTGAATGTTCATTTTTACTGGTGTTCCCTCTGCCAAAATGTGCTTGATTACAGAGGTCTGTCCTGTGATCATTGCGCACTCTAGACAGGGGAAGGTGCATCGGCGAAGGTTCAGCTCAGGCCAGATCAAATCCCGGGCTGTTTAAAGCTGAAAGGCTGCATGTTGCTATTAGTGTTAAATATATGGCTAATTATGCGTATGAAAATTAAACATCAGTGTTATGCTAATGGGGCGCCTTCAGCTGCGGATCCGAGCACTTGAGACTACCATTTAATCAAATGAATCAGTAACTAATACATCTGCACGTGTGAACTTTCACAAGATCATTTCCCCGTTCCCGTCACACCGTTAAATTATGAAAGAAATAATTATCAACACTTTCTAATTACCTAACAAAGTAATTTGGGATTCACCGTGGGACTGGCGGGATGGGGAACCAAAAGCCCCTCGCAGCCAGCGTGGTGCGCGCCACACCTCATAGGGGTGGCTGTGCGGTTGTGGCTGCGGGGGGCTTTTGTGGGCTTTTCTGTACCTAGAGCGCCAGAAGATAGAAGGCGCCGTAGCAGCTTCTGCCTTCACCAGCTCTGCCCCCAGCCCCAGGGACGGCCCGCTTTGACCCCTGGAGATGAGGAGGATCCTGGGCGACAACGAGAGACGTGTCTACCCAGAGATGCGAGATGCTACCACTGGCCTGGTTTTGCCGAGAGTTTAGGTGTCCCCCAGGACTCCTACACCTGGGCTACTCTCCCCAGACCCTAGGATGCTGGAAAATGACCATGAGGCATCCTCAGCTCAAGCAGAACTGGGCCTGCCAGCTCCTAGGCTCCACTTTTCGCCGCGCCCTTGGGGCGAGTGAGCCGGGGCGCTGGGCCCCTGGGGAGTGGAGAGGGGAGGGGAAGGCGGAGGAAGGTTGGGAGGGAAAGAGGGGGTGTGTGTTCAGGGGAGAGGGGCGGTGCGGCCGCCTTTCCTGGGAGGAGAAGCGCAGGTTCCTGGCTCTCCGCGCGTACTGCTTTAATCAGACCGGTGCAGCCTCGAGCTGGAGTGGCCAGCTTGGCCTGTAGCAATGCGAGCGGGCCCCAGGGAGCGGCGGCGGCGGCGCGGCGGCCGAGTGAGTGAGTTCTCCCGAAGGGCCCCAAACCCGCCCCCAGGGATGTGGAAGAGCGGACCCAGGCCCGGGAGGCTTCGTCAGGAGAGCGCTGCGCTAGGCACAAGACTCGGGAGGACAGCGCTCTGTTGACCGCCTCTGGCGCCCCCTCAGTGTGCGACTCCGCGCTCTGGAAGCCGAGGCCAGGCTGCAGAGACGCCCTAGCTCAGCGCCAGACCGGGTGACGGCGTCTGGAAGAGGTGCCCTGGTCCCCAGTGTCGGGGGCGGGAGGAGGGTGGGGACAGTAGGAGGGGGGTGCGGCGGCGCTGAGACGCTGGTTGGTTTCTGGAAGTAAGGCGCGCCGGGGAGGCGGGAGGCTGAAGAGCCGCGGGCCGCGAAGGTCCCGGCGCGGGAGCCGCAGCCCATTGTGCGCCCCACGCGGCGCGCTCTGTTGCAGAGGAGCCCTGGCCGGGAAGTGTGGACGCGTCTCTCCCGAGGCCGGGCTGCCTTGCCCGCTCTAGTCCAGCGGAGCCGGAGCGCCTCGGACCAATCCCCGGTGATTATGCAAGACAGCGGACCAATCAGCTCCGCCAGCTCATGAATATTTATGACCTTGGCTGAGTCAAAGCTCTGAAGCGAGTTTGGGGAGCTCGGCAGCATCATGCTTAGACTTTTCAAAGAGACAAACTCCATTTTCTTATGAATGGAAAGTGAAAACCCCTGTTCCGCTTAAATTGGGTTCCTTCCTGTCCTGAGAAACACAGAGACCCCCAAAAGGGAAGCAGAGGAGAGAGAGACCCACACCCAGACCCCGCGAGAAGAGATGACCATGACCACCATGCCAGAAAGTCTCAACAGCCCCGTGTCGGGCAAGGCGGTGTTTATGGAGTTTGGGCCGCCCAACCAGCAAATGTCTCCTTCTCCCATGTCCCATGGGCACTACTCCATGCACTGTTTACACTCGGCGGGCCATTCGCAGCCCGACGGCGCCTACAGCTCGGCCTCGTCCTTCTCCCGACCGCTGGGCTACCCATACGTCAACTCGGTCAGCAGCCACGCATCCAGCCCCTACATCAGTTCGGTGCAGTCCTACCCGGGCAGCGCCAGCCTCGCCCAGAGCCGCCTGGAGGACCCAGGTATGTGCGCCTGCCAGGGAGAAGAAGAGGTACAAGGGAGGGAGGGGGACAGAGAGAGAGCAAAAGGAGGGAGAGGAGAGGAGGAGAGATAGGTAGGATGGGGGTGGGGAGGGCGCCGTAGCAGTGGAGGGAGGTTTCGGGTATCAATCTACGCATCCTTGTCATAGCAAAGAAAAAAAAAATCCACCCAACTTGCAACTATCTAGCAAAGGATAAATCCAAGAGCGTCCCCTGGCACTGGCTGGGCCTCTGGGCGGCTCCGTGCACCGAGCACACAATACCCTGCTGGAAAACAGAAACCCCCATGTGCACATATTAGTCTCGGTAATTATTTATTGCGTAGCGCTATAAACAATGTTTGCAATTAAGGGTAATTAAACCTCAACTACCGCCTGCAAAAATAGCAAACTTTCCCTGCTAAGGCAGGAACTGCGCTCTTGGGAACTGCCCCAGTCCGCCTGCAGCGGCCAGGGTCGGGCCATCGGACTTGACGGGACCCTCCCCTGACTTTCAGAGTTTCTAGAACGTTCTCTCTCCTGGCGCTGCCTTCGCCACCCCTCTATAGTCGCTTGCTTTCGCCTCCCCGCACTAAAAGCGGTCTCTTGCATTTATAACGTCTCCTACTTCTGCTGTCCCTCCAGGGGCTGACTCTGAGAAGAGCACGGTGGTGGAAGGCGGCGAAGTGCGCTTCAATGGCAAGGGGAAAAAGATCCGCAAACCCAGGACGATTTATTCCAGTTTGCAGTTGCAGGCTTTGAACCGGAGGTTCCAGCAAACTCAGTACCTAGCTCTGCCCGAGAGGGCGGAGCTCGCAGCCTCCTTGGGACTCACGCAGACGCAGGTACCTCGCCGCTGCCCCACCGTGGCGTCACGCACGCTTCCCCGCGGCCCACCTGCGCCCGGAGCTTCTTGCTCTCTGGGCCTCAGGGGTCAGAGTGTGTGTGTGTGGGTGTGTGTGTGTTGGGGGGGGGGTGTCCGCGCGCGCGCGCGCCCTGGTTCTGTCTGCACTCTGTACTCGGCGCTGCCAGCCGCCCGGCCCTCAGTCCCTGGACAATCTGATTAGGGCTCAGGAAGGATTTCCCTTGACGTTTTGTTTAGGGACTCTGAGGTCACACGTGCCCGAACAACTGGAACAATAGACTTGGGGATTAATCCTTTCTTTGCCTTTAAAGTGTGTGGCTAATCACTCGGGGCCTGGGCCCGAGGCTCTGTCTCCCTCCTCCTCCTCCTCCTCCTCCTCTTCACCAGGTTGGGGTCGGGGTGGGGGCGCTTTCCTCCGTCCTCTCATCTCCCAAGTCCCAGACCCTGGAGGAGAAACGGAATCTTCCTTCCCTGGTTCCTCTAAGATTCCGGGGACCCCCTTGGGCGTTCTGATCACGACTGGCGCGGGTTGTCAACGTCTGGGACGGGATTTGGAGCAGTTGCGAGAACAAACGGACGCAAAGGAAAGGCTGATTTACGTCCAAAAGTTTAACAAAACCCTGTGGCCTCCTCAGTCAGCCCGCAACTCACTCAAAGGCAGAAATGATGGCGCGAAGAGAAGGCGGGTCGCATTGCAAATAAATGTTTTCCACGTCCTTTCACACTCGATTCTTTTATTGATGCTCAGATTAAGATTAAAGGCTCGATGCTATGCAGGCGCTGCGTCTTCCCCCGACGATTGCCGGGCTCGGACTGAGTCCTAGGCAGGCAAACGCCTGGATCCCTGCTCACCGCTCACCACCACGCCCCCTGGCTCTCTGAGAGCTGGCCCCGCCGGTCACCGGCGGCCGACGGTGGGGCCACCCAGCATTTGGTTCTTATGGGGGAGGGGACTGGTACTGCTTCTTCAGCAGGGAGCTTGTAGGGTCACGCTGGGTAGGGGGCCAGGGGTTATCCTCACTCGCTGTCCCACTGCTCAGTCATCTCCCCATAACCAACGCGTAGGCACAATGGACCTAGACCGAGTCACGTTATTGTCCGCTCTTACAGGTCAAGATCTGGTTCCAGAACAAGCGCTCCAAGTTCAAGAAGCTGATGAAGCAGGGCGGGGCGGCTCTGGAGGGTAGCGCGCTGGCCAACGGCCGGGCGCTGTCTGCCGGCTCTCCGCCAGTACCGCCCGGCTGGAACCCCAACTCCTCCTCTGGGAAGGGCTCTGGCAGCAGCGCGGGTTCCTACATCCCCAGCTACACGTCGTGGTACCCCTCGGCGCACCAAGAAGCTATGCAGCAACCCCAGCTAATGTGAGGTTGCCCGCCTGCACCCGCCCGCCTCCTTTCCGTCTCCCCCGGCCCGGGCCCCTCCCGCTTCCCGGTCCATCCACCCCGTCCGCGTGCCCTGGGTCCAGAGGAGAAGGGCCCAGAGGGAAAGAAGGAACAGTGAAGGCAGGACGCCCGCCGCCTCCTCGGAGACCCGCGCGGTCTGGCCCGGCGATTCTCCTGGCGCCCACGCCCTTGTCCCAGCCAAGGCCTCGGCCGCCCGGTAACAGCAGAGAGCGGCCTGGGAGCGCAGGCATAGCAGCCCGAGACAGCCCGAGTGGCAGCGAGAGCCCGCCCGACCCGATCACCGACCCTCGGCTGTATGGGACTATCAGGAGAAAAAAAAAACACAATGTAGAAAAAGCAAAAGCTCGTTTGTGTCCTGTCCGTCTCTTGTCTCCTTTCACTCCGTATCTGTGCGCTGACGAAGTCGAGGTCCTCGTCCATCCGCTGTCCTCGTTGTTCGGCCTCTGAAAAAAGTCACCAAGTCGGAGGAGGCTTGGGCCGCGGCGCCACCAGTTTCCGGATACTGGAACGTTTTGTCCTTTTGGACCTTTTCCTGGGCCTGCCTAACCATCTGTGTGGCTCTTTCGGGGATGGAGGGAAATTGGAGGGAGGGGGTTTTATTTATTGAGAAATGGACTTCGACAGAGGCTGAATGTTCGGCCTATTCGCAGTTCTGTGGGGCGCGAGGAGCACAGGGTCCGAACGTACCCATTACTTTAAACGCAACCGGAAAAACGAAAAAGGAGGATCTGGTGATTTTTAACTTATACAGTAACTTTTGTACTTTGCTAGTGTGGAGAGGTTGGAGCCGAATGATTTGCATTTTTTACATGTCCCGTATTCTTTTAAAAAGAAAAAAGAGAAAAATGAAGCCAATACAATGTTCTCATCTTGGGAAGAAAGCTCGATTGCTTTGTCTGGGCAAGAAGGAAAACCCTAATTCTTTCCTTGTGGGGACAGAGGACCGATGGACAGCGGAGAGAAAACAGGCAGGCGTGGGCCAGTTCCCTAAATGCTAGTGGGCTTTAAAGTAAGACAAAAGCAGCTTTACAACAATCCCCAGAGGCTCAAACACAGAATAATGCCAGTCACCACTCTGAACGCACAGTCTCCAGTGCAGGATCTAATTGCTGTACATATTATTATTGTTCTTGTTAATTATTATTGTTATTGTTATTATTATTGTTCTGTAAACATGTTGCACAAGCTTAGCTTTTTTCCGTTCTGTTGTGTGTGGCTGTAAACCCTGATGCTTTGTGAAATGAGAATCTCGACATTTTACTTGTGAAATTTGGGAAATGTGATCAATTGAAATCAACCTGTGTTTTGTGTTCTCTATGTCAAAGTTTAGTTTTATATTGAGAATGTTAACTTATTGCTTTGTATCTTGGGGAGGGGAAAGAACTTTGTAAATAAGTTATAAAGTTTCTTTGAGACAGTAAAATTATGGTTTTGAGAAAGATTTGTTGTCTGATGTGCTGTGTTAGGGGCTGCTGGGGTCTGGTCCATTGGGCCCCCACTTCTGAGGACAACGACGGATAAGGCAGAGGGAGCAACTCCTGGTTCCAGACATAGCAGGATAGCAGTGGAGGCCTGCAAAGCCCCTGCTGGGGCCATTCTTCTTGCTTAACTCCTGCCCCCCCCCCCCCCAAAAGGGTCTGATCCCTGCCTGGCCTAGAAGGTGGTGGCAAGGGTCCCTGGGAGGGGGAATCAGGAACAGGTTTGGCCTGGCAGAGCCAGGGCTCGGGAACTAAAGGGCCTGTGAAGGCCATCTAAGACGAGATGAAAGCTGAGTTCACAAACAGCCTCCCTGTGAGATGTGAGTGCCCCCAGAGCCCAGGCACCTTGAGGAAGGCCTGGAAGCCTGGAAGTGGAGACACCCCGCTTTGCCCCTTGCCTCCTCCGGGATCTGGCCTTCCGGCTTTTGCTTGCCCGCAGGGCCCTGGATCCCGACGCGGAAAAGACAAGGCCAGACGCCGGAAAGGGGCCGGAAGGACACGTCTGTCAGGCTATTCTCCAATCAATCAGTAAGCTCCGAGGGACAGTCCCAAGGCGAAGGGACCCTCCACAGCCACTTCCACCCACCCGGGCCCATCCATAAGAAGAGACCCATTCCGGCCTAATAACCCCGGGCTTTTCTCTGCGACTTGGAGCAGGGGAGATGCCAAGGGAGGGGCAGGTGAGCTCCATTGACTCCTGGGAACCTGAGAGCTTGTCAAGTCAAGCCCCCACCTCCTTCCCAGCCGGAAAGTCCTAAGACTAGGCCATTAAGGGGCCCCTCCAATGGACCGTTCTGATCAGTTCTCTCCAGAAGAACTTGGGCTCTGAGCCGCTGGTATCAACCTGACTTCCTCCGCCTGCGCCTCAGCCCAACCTCAACGCAGACCCCGCAGCCGAGCTGAAGGAACTTAGGAAAGCTGTGGGCCCCGACGGGCTGCTTTGAGCGACTCCCGCTTCACTCGAACTCGCCTTCCGACACTACTTCCCTCGGGGACTGGCCCTCCGCTTTGGGGGGCCCTTTGCAGCGCGCGGTGGGGAGCAGAGCAGAGAAGGCAGTGATCTGTGTTGTGACAAGCACCCATTTTTCAATTGGTGCTGGTGAAAGATCAGATGCGCCAGGCTTTTGCGACGCCCTTTAGGAAGGGGAGGGGAAGTAAGGGCGGGGGTGGAGAATGACGGAGGGAGCAGGGGAGTTAGTGAGGGATGGAGCCAGGGTCCTCGAGGTCCCTTCTGGGTCTGAGATTGGGGCTTTTCCTCTCCTATAGGCCTCCGAAACCTGGACCGCTAATGGGGAAGATTAGACCTCAGAGACAAGGATGCCGGTGGGAAGAGGGGTGTCAAAGCTGAAAGAGGAAACTGATTCCCCGGGCTGCACTCTGGCGCGGGAGCAGGGACCTTCCTGGATTTGGTTTCCCCTGCGACATGTGACTTTGCTCGCGGGAAAATTTCTTTCACACATCCGACTCGGTGCCCCAGACGGCAGACAGGGCCCAATGCCTGAAGCCACAGGCAAAATCTGTTTGGTCAAGCGGATTTTAATGCTTTGAGATATTAGCTTATACTAATTTAATAATCTCTTGCTAACAGTTCAAATAGAGAAATTATTAGTTTTAGCTCAACGAAGGCGGTCTTTAGTTAGGCTCTATTATAATTATAAGCAGTTGTGCTTTTAAAAAATGTTAATCTCAGTATAGGCCTAATTAATGCTAACTTGTTACTGACAAGTAGTTCATCAAATATCTGATTCAAAGATTTTCATAATGAGTATATTAATTAAACTATGAATAATCTAAAGGTGGTTATATTTAAACAATACCTCATTATAATGATAAAATACTGATTTCGAATATTATGTCTTAACAATTGTCACTTAGAAAACACAACCTTTCCTTATGTATGAGTCTGTAATGGCAAAATGCAATTTTGGGATTTTTTTTCCCTTGTTCAAAAAATGTGAACCTCATTTTAAAACACTTCTGAAATAGGTTACACACAGCTTAATGATTATCAAAATGACTCTTTTCTGCAAAAAAAGACCCCAAAGTGCGCGTACAGCTGCAAACCCAAGAGGGTCAGCATCATTTCACTGTATTCTCTTCTTGATTACAAGCCGGGCCCATCAAACACAACATAATTACAGTAATTTCAGGTTTATTTATTCTAATGCAGTTTCCCCATCTCTCTGGTAATTATGAGCAATTTTTTCGCCCAGGGAATCTTTTTGCATTAACAAAAGAGATAACGCACTGAAAGCCAAATTTGCTGTGCATTGAGAAAAGGGAAAAAAAAAAAATCAAATAGGTGCGAGCTGCCATCTCTGCAATTCTCTGGTACCGGAGCCGGCAAATTGCTTGCAGGTGTATGGAGCAAGCTTGTCAATGGCCGGGCCTCCAAATTAGCAAATGCACAGCGTCGAAGTAATGAAGACAGACTTAGCAAAATTGCCAAACAACAGATACCTCTTTAATATCTTCTCTCACACACTCGTTCTAAAAGGGGTAAGGGTAGGAGTGGAGGGGCCGAAGCAACAGTTCCCAGCCTCCTCACTGGTCTTGGGTTTCATAAGCCTGGGACCCAGTAGTCCTGCATGTAGTAGTCTAATTGTGGAAGAACTCAGCTCCTAAATCTAGGCAATATTTTAATTTATTTTAAAAAATTGGGGGGATAACTAGGTTCATTTATTTATGTAATGGAGGTACTGGAGATTGAACCCAGGACCTCGTGCATGTTAAGCACTCACTCCACCACTGAGTTATACCCTCCCTCCCCAGAAAATATTTTAAAATATAAAATTGAACACATGTTTATAGTTTACAACTTTCCTTCATTGATTATGTTTTATTTATATTTTTTCTTTTTGAGGTTTGCACTAGGCTGGGTCAGATGGCTCTCTAGCCTTCCCTACCCCAATTTTAAAAGCCACAAAAAGTTTTAGAATTCCCCCTACCTATATGCACAGAAGTATGAAATTATTCTTACAATCATTTGATGTAGAAATTAATCTCTCCCTTTGAAGAAATTGTCAATTTCTGTCACCTAAGGAAATGTAGTTCTGGGTGCTGGATGTAGAACCTGAGATACTTGATCTCAAGAAAAAGTGGGAAGAAAGAAGCAATCCAGGCCCCCACCTATATATATATATTTTTATCCTGCTACCCGTGTCTTTCATCCTGTATCTTTTTAAAAAACCTATTTCAAAATTCTCTAGTTTTTGTCATCCCACCGCATGGGTTAAACATCATGAAACCAAAGGCTAAAATGAACTTTTCTGCTTCTCATCTCTCATGGCCATAGGAACCTCCATCATATGCAATACAGAAGGTAAGGGTCTCTCCCTCCCATGACTCAAAGAAACCCTCCTTCCGTCCCCAGATCCACAACAAGCCCCGATTCAGTGTAGACAGGCAAACGGCTCTAAAGGGTGCCTTCCCCAGGCTCAAGAAACTGTCACCCCCACCCACTCTATTCCTACCCCCGCCCTCATCCCCCAACCTTCAGGGATTAACACTTCCTGAAACATCAAGTGTTTTTATAAAAAGGAAAAAAAAATAATCCTGACATCGCTGACAAGAAGTTTTGATGGAAGAATTAGCTGGTGCATACATAATCACTCCCCCACCCTCCTACTCCCGGAGCGGGAGCCGCCGCGGCGGGCGCAGCAGCCTTCCAACCCTCTGAAAAATGAAACCGATTTCCACCCTTACCTTCTTCAGTGTCAATTTCAGATAATCTGGACACAATCTTTGCTACATGAAATCAAAAGGGTCGAAGGCGGCTTTTGGCTGGGAGACTGACAGGAAAGAAAAGGAAAAAAAAAAAAAAAGAAAAAAAAAAAAAAGGAAAAAAGGAAAAATAGGAAATACAAAACCGACCAAACCAGAGCAAAACAAAATCGGAAAGCCAAAAAGAATCCCCTAGTCCCATCCTCCTATCCTGAGAGCAAAGAGTGGAGAGAGGTCCCCAGGACCAGGCGCCTCCGAGCGCCGCAGGCTTTTTGCAGCGCTGCGCCTGCAGAATAGGACTGAAAATTTCGGCTATATAGCCTCTGTCTTTATAGCTGATGAAAAAAATTGCAGATTATTAGCATAAATGTTTACTCTTCATTACGCTGATGACATTGTGCACTCGAGATCTTGGTAATCTTTGGGAAAATTATGAGTAATTTTTAAAAATTTTAAAGCAGCAGCAGTTACCATGCAATTCAGGCTAATTCTGCGTAGGCTCCGAACGGATATAATTATCGAGGAGTCAAGATGTTATGCTAAAAACTATGCATTGATATTCCCATTTATTATGTACATACAACTTTGACAATGTTGATGCTTGAAATAGCAGGAAATTGTCTTGCGCAAAAATTACAGTCCATATTAGGACATCTGAAATTGCGAAGAATTATATAGTAATTGCAGGCTTTCAGATGGGAGAGCCAGAATGCTCAAACTAGTGCAAATGTGGATAAAATTACAGATCAGAGCAAAAATTAGGGGAAAAGGGGGTCTGGGATTTTTCAGGTTGGCTATAGGATTCCGGAAGTGTCTAATGCCACATGATTGCTGCAGCTTTAGGGGATACATTCATGCTTCAAATAGTGCCTTGGCCAGGGTGGCTTTAATTGAATTTCTTGGGCTTTTTCTTTTAATAGGGGCAAATGAGAAAATTGGCCACCCAAGGCAAATTTTCACTGTTCTCCCCTGAACATGTTGGGAAGAGAATCCCTTCTCCCGCGGGCCTGCTGGCCCCAACTTAGCTGCCCAGGAGGCCCTGGGCCCCGACCCGAAATGTGGCAGCTGAGCAAGAAAGTGCCTGAGCCGGATCCATCCCTCCTCTTGACACCTCTGCTTTTCCTTTCCTTCTCCCCTTCTCTTTCCTTCAGCCCCTTTCTCAGATTCTTGCAAACCCTTCCAAAGTGCAGCGGTGTAGAGCCCTGGAGTCCACAGGCTGGGTCCCAGGGACGGGAGGTAGGGTGCGGGGGTGGCTGGCTGACTGAGGAGTTGGTGTGAGGCGGTCATCACCCCAAGGCAGAGTGCCGCCCAGTGTCGGCAAATGGGAGCCTGCTCTTTTGGAGGCTTTGGGACGCCGAGGGTAGGAGCTGAGGGTCCTTGGGGCCCACTCCGCGACCTCCTAGGCTCTTCTTTGATCTCCACCACCAGAGACACTGCCCCCCAGAAACACTCATTCGCCACTGGGGCGGCGTTTCTCTCGGGCACTGAGACAGCCTGCGACTTTAAGAAGCCAAGACCGGGCCGCAGAAGGATGGGGCGGGGCGGGGACTGCCCCAGAGTGGGGGCTCCGGACGGTTCCCGGCGGGAGATGCCAGCGGGAGTGCAGTCACCACCCGGAGCAGCCTGGACTCGGTCGGGTTCCAGGGCCAGAAGTCTCCATTGTTCCGCGAGCGACAATTTCATCTCTAGAGTGTCTGAGCCTCTTGGACCACAAAAAGGAGGGCAGAAGCGGGAGTGGGGAAAGCCCGCCATGTTTGCTCTGTGAGGGCCCAAGTCTGTCCTCAGGAATTACCCCAGAGCGCTCCAAGTCCAGTCCCTCCCTCCCCCTCGCTTTTTCTCCATCCCTGGAGTTCTAATCCTCTGCCCCGTAGCCCCGGCCCGCCACAGGGAGCCTTTCTTCACTATCCCGGGCTCCGCGCCCAACTGACGCCTCCAGCCCCCGCCCTCCGGCTTCTAGCGCTGGCGGGACTCGACCCGGGACGCAGCTGGTGGCACCAGGCCTCCTGAGGATCCCCAAAACGGGCCTCTGGAGAATCCTGGGAGAGCTGCACATCCCGAAAACTGCTAAGACACTGCATGGCTTGAGGTCTGGCCCGACCCAGAGGACAGAGAAAAGGGAGGCGACCCTGGAAAGAAAGGTCTATGTAGAGACTGTGCCTGTGTTCTCACGTGGAGGCGGAGTGGCTGTTTCTCCAAGACCTGCCTGCTCTTTCTTTTCGTGAGGCAGTCGTCTCCTCCGCCAGGCCCGGCCCCGGGCCCCAGGGTGGAATGTAGCATCTTGTAATGTGGCAATCACTGCCAAACCCGTTCCCGCGAGGGGAATTCCCGCCAGGGGGGCCTTGGAGGGTTGTGGGGCCTCCGCGTCCGCCCGCGTCGGTATGTTTTTGGGGGTAAGGGTATGGGGCCGGGCAGCGGGTAAGCTTAGGGGGCAGATCCCAGGTAGGGAGGGAGAACCTGGCGGCGGGGGAAGGGGACGGGAGGAAGACTTCCCTGGAGCAGTTTTGGGTATCACAGCCACCTGAGAGCCTGGTTGGACAGGGCCAGGGGCTCGCGTAATCAAGGCTGCAGGATCGCGTCCCACCCACTGGCTTCCGGGGACCCCCAAGACAAATGCAAAGGGATCTGTATTTTAGAAGGAAGAGGGAATCTGTATTTTCATTCTCAAAGAGGTCTCTGTCCCTAAACATGTTTAAGGCGCTGGTGGTCGTTGTTCCCTAGAGAGAAAAGACCCGGTTAGTGACTTTTGATCGAGTGCTTGGGACGGGGATGTGAAGAGGGGTGTGTTTTGGGAGAGTGGGGAATGGCTCCTGGGTTTTACAGTGAGAACGACTTTGAAAGGTCAAAGGGCTTTCTACTCATCGACATCATTCTCCTTCGGGGGACCTTCCAACAGTGGAGGGGACCCTTCGACCACTTCCATATTCCTCTCTTTACCCTTGTTTCCCTTCTCCCTCCTTCTACTACAGAACTGTTTGTAAACAAAACTCCAGTCTTCCAGCGCTCTCTCCGCCCCCATCAAACCTGATACTTCCCCCAGACTCGCCCCACCAGTCTCGGAAATCCTTTCACAGGACGGATATTCACAATTTTCACAAGTAATCCTGAAAGGAGGCCGAGGGGAAGCCTCCTAAACGGTCCCACATTGCAGCCGCGCTGATTAGGCCCGGGATCCATTCCTTTTCTTCCCTAAACTCTCTAGCCCCGGAGCGGCGGGTCAGGCGGCAGGAATTCGGGGCAGCGGGAGGGGGGTGTGCCTACACTACGCGGAGCACCCAAGGCGGAGTGGCGGGTGGCTGTACACGACCTGGGGGGGGGGGGGAGCGGGGGAGGGGTGAATGGGGGGAATGCGAGGAGAAGGGAAGCAGGGAGCACCCGGGCTGCTTGCAGCAGGAGTTAGAACTCGGTGCCAGCGCTCTGCCGGAGTTCCGAGCAACCCTGCCAGGAGGTGGAGCGGAGAGGACCGGGCACCCCTCACTCTTCAGCTTTCCTCCCCCTGCTTCCCAGCGCTTGCCATATCCTGTCTCTGGCCTGATATTTCACGCGAGCAAATGGAAGGGGATTACAAGGAAGATTTATGTGTGTTTCGAGCGCGGCTGGTTTCCCAGTGTAGGGAGCTGAGATCGCTGCTTCCCATTTCCATTTTTCATTTGCGCTTTAGGGAGAGCAGTCGGACGTGGGGGGAGCGTGTCTCCGCGGAGGCGGGCTGATCACAGGGCTCCGCGTCTCCTGGCGGGCCGGGAGACTGTGAGAATGGCTTGCCAGCGCGTCGCCCCCGGCGTGGCTAGAGCTGGCCCCCGCCTCCCCCAGCCGGCTTTGTTTCGCCCCTCTCTCACCCCTCCTCCTCCCCGCCCCCTCACTTCTGGGACCCGGGTGCATCCTGGCTTTCCCTTCTCTTTGCCCTTCTCCTTGTCTTTGGAAACGCCCTCTTCCTCTGGCCCCTGCACCCTTCTGCTCTCTGCTTCGAGGGCTTCCCGGAGAAAGGCGCTCCGTGGTCCGGCCCTACCCCGCCGCCGCCGGGTGCCAGGTTCGGCGACTCCGGCGAGTCTGTGGGGCCTCGGCCCACCCCGGAGCTGGGGCCGCCCGCCCTCCCGGCTCCCAGGCTCGCTCATGCCAAGGCCTGTTGCGTGATTCCAACTTGGGCTGACATTCTCTGCCCCGGGCGCTCCGGCGTAGGCCTCTTAATCATCTTGTCTGCTGCAGATCCTCGACACCAGCCAATTTACTGCCCCGTCTCTCTTCGCCGGTTTCAGGAGGGGGAGGGGAGTGTGCGTATAGGAGGGGAGGGCACAGTGAACCGCAGGAAGAACGCTGGCATCCGCTCCTTGCAAAGAAAACGGTGGAATTTGGAGCCTGGGGGAGGGGTAGCAGGAATGGGGGTCTGCTTAGGGAAGTCAGAATCGAGGGGTCAATGGGCTTCAATCCAGGCTTTGCTAGCCTGGGAAAACAATGCAGGAATGCAAATGGACACTGGACTGTGTAGCCTCCCTGCCTTCCCCAGAGCTCCAACTCCTTGGACCACACTCTGTTGTAAACCAGATTCAATGCAGGCCCCAAACAATCTGGCCAGAAAAGTGAGGATCCCTCTCCGTGGTGCCTAGAAAGTCACCCTTGTCCCATGACTAGTGTTTGTTTTAGTTTTTGGCAGGGATTAGTTGAAGATGCACAGCAGGACGGCCTGAATAATCATTCTAGAGGAGAGGAGGCCTGGATCTGGCAATTAGGGCTCTCTGGCTTGCCCTCGACTTCTGTGAAGGCTGGTCACTTCAGAGGTAATGGCTAAGGTTCAGGCTGCCATGTAGGAAGGACCCAGAGCTCTTCCAGACCTAGAATGCTGCTCTTCCACACAAGGTGAAGTTGGAAAGGCCTCTGGGTAACTCTGGGCCTCATAATTGCTGGCAAATTAAAGTCTTACTACTATCTGGGGGCATTGGAACAAAATAATATACTACTAAGAGCAAAAACTTATTGAGGGCATACAGTATGCCACACATTGTTACATCATTGCCTCATTAAATGCTCACAACTCTGAGATAGCTGCTATTATTAATCCTGTCTTATACATCTGCAAACTGCAGCACAGAAAGGTTAAGTGAGTAGCCTAAAGTCACACAGTCAGACTGAAGCCAGGAAGCTTCCAATTGTTGGCCCCAGCGCTTTCAAGGAAAGGGACTTTTAGTTCAGGCCTGGATTACCTACCTACCCCTGGCCTTTGCAGGGAATGCCAGAAATTAGGGTCACTTCCAAAGCTGGGAGCTAGTTAAAGTAGAAAGCAGACCAGAATAACATACGTATCTTTCCCCTCTGAGATTGAGGTGGAACGATACTGCTTCCACAGCAATGTGCATTGGTCTCCGTGTGAATGTGCATGAATTTATGTCAGTGTTAGGTGTTAGTGTAAGTGTGATTCAGTATGTGATAGTTTGGATGTGATTGTGAGAGTCACAGTGTGTGATTGCATGTGTGCTAGCGCACTTTTGTGCGCCCAGGGTCGCCCTATATTGCAGTCTCCCGAGGACCTGGGTGACTCATTGAGTTCTCAGCTCAGCCAGCCCCAGAAGGGCCGCGGGGCAAACAGGGGAGGGTCTAAAGTAGGGATCTGACCCCGGTTTTGACTGGTTCCCCGCGGCGACTCGAATGCACTGCGGGGCCAGCACTGCGGGCGCGGGGGCGGCTGAGACCGCCCAGGAGCGGGGCTGCGGCGCCGGCGCCGGAGGGGCCGGGCGGGCGGAGGCTGGAGCCGCCCTGCGCTCAGTGACTCACCGCGCCGAGAGATGGCGAACCTCGGGCCGGGACTCGGAAGCGGGCAGAGCGTGAACACTCGCGCAGTGACACTGCGCTGAGTGCGCCTGTCCGCGCCTGTCCTCTCCTTGCCACATCTCACCGCGACTCGTAGCCTCCGAAAGATGTAAATGTCACTCTTGGCTGACCTGGGTCCCCGCTTGGGCAGCGGCTCGAGCTTCCAGGTCGTGACACCAAGGAAAAAGCGCACACATCCAATGAAAACAATAATTTATTTAAATAATCTCTTCATACTGTAAAATCAACATTAAGAGCATGTTGTTTTCATAATAAATAACCCCAAAATACCTTTCAAGAACAAAAGACTTTAGGACAAAATAAAACAAATCCAAATCAGTAGCTTAGTTAAACTGAGAAAATTTTTCAAGGGGAAAAATAAAAGGGGTTGCTGAGGTCACTGCTGAACCGCAGTTTTCACAGGTGGGGGGGTTTACAAAAAAGTCTGAAAAGATGAGTATTTTTATACAAATAAATCAGTGGGAAATCTGCACAGACACTTTTATTTACAAACGCTATGTCGAAGTCCAGGCTAATAATCCTGAATAGGTTTTAAAAAAGATAATTTAAACACATTTTTTGCAGTGTCCACATATTAAAAAATCATTTTTCCCTAACATCAAAATGAGGTCATCCGCAAAGGCACCTAAACATTTTTTAAAATCAAAATTAAACTCCACTGGTGAAGGAAGGGGAGAGCTAAGGGAGTGTTCCTGGGGGAGAGCTAAGGTGGGGAAGGGACGGGGGCTCCAAGGGCTGGAAACTGCAGGGCAGAAAAAAAGCGGCAGGCCGCCTGGGTCAAGGAGGAGTGAGGGGGGTGGGAGGGCGGGCAGGCAGGACCCGGGAGGTCAATAACCCTAGAGGACTGGAGTTGAGCCTGGGGGCGGGCGAGGAGAAAGGAGCCTCAGAGGGCCTGGGCAGCCTTGAGGGCGGGGGAGGCGTCTCTCTCGGGGACTCAGCTCGCGGCCCGCGGCGAAAAAGGCGCCGGACTGCCTCGCCGGGCGGGGCGGGGCGGGGAGGGGAGGGGAGGCGAGGCGAGGCAAGTCTGAGGCGGGACTCAGGTCGGAAAGGCGTCTGTGGCAGGAGTCCTTCGCCACGTGGAGGCCGGGTTCCTCCGAGAGGAACCCGTGGGGCGAGAAGACGCCTTCCAGTCCCTGTCTGCGCAGTGGCCGCGCGAGGGAGCAGGGCCTGGGGTAGGCCATCTTGGGACGCCACCTCCGGGAGCGGCGGGTGGCATCTTAGGGGCCAGCAGGAGGAACCCTCTGGCTCTGGGAGTGAGCACTGAGGCTAACTGGTCTCTGCTCTCTCAGTCTCTGGCGCAGTCTCCAGGGGTTAGAAAATCGTCCCCGCGCTCACCGGGGCGCCCCCGCTGCCGTGGTGGTGATGGTGGTGGTGGTGCGGCTGCTGGGTCTGCGTCGGGTGCAGCAGTGGCGCCGGGGCCTGCAGGTGCGAGCCGGAGCCCGAGGCCTGGTGGTACCACGGGTAGTTGCCCAGGAAAGCCGAGGCCGCGCTGCTCGGGCTAGAGCCCGTGCTCCCCGCGCCGCTGCCGCCGCTGCCCGGGCCGCCGCTGCCCGCCATCCGCTGCTGCACGCCGAAGTCCCAGGAGGCCGGCGCCGAGGACGGTGGAGAAGCACAAGGTGGCGAGGCGCTAGCCCCTGGGTGCTGCTCCGAAGGGATCTCACCGCTCTTCCACATCTTCTTGAACTTGGATCGGCGGTTCTGGAACCAGATTTTGACCTTGGTGGAAAAGGGACCTGAGCATTAGTGGAGGACCCTCGGTCTGGGGCAGGGGAGGGGAGGAAGCGTAGGAAGACCGGGTAAGAGGTGGTCACCCCGGGAAGGTAAGGCGATCATGTGCCGCGGCCTCGGAGGCTCTGTAGGTTCCTGCTCCTTTGGGAGGTAATCTCAAAAACCCAGACAGCTGATGTGTGGTAACTGCAGTGATGGTGACAGCGGGCGGGGGTCAGGAGGGCCAACTGTTTTACCCGCTTAATCAGTAGTGGTTGGAAAGACAACTTGATACAAGATTTCTGCCCACCCCGGTCCTTTCCTTTTCTCACACGCGGCGGCCCCCTGGGGAATTTCAGCTTCGTGAGTATAAGGTTAGGCCGCCCAAGGCGCGGACCTCGAAATCCTTAAAATTACTTAAGAAACTAAACAACAACAACAACAACAACAACAACAACAACAACAACAAAACATTGTCCAGAACCCGCCTGCTTCCCAGCCATCCTAGGTCAGCGCCCTCCTCCTGCCTCTCAGTCCGCGAGCCCTCACCTGAGTCTGTGTGAGGCCCAGAGACGCCGCCAGTTCGGCTCGCTCGGGCAGTGCCAGGTATTGAGTCTTTTGGAAACGCCGCTGAAGAGCCGCCAGCTGGAAACTGGAGTAGATGGTTCGGGGTTTCCGGACTTTCTTTGGCTTCCCGTTTACTATCCGGATTTCAGGCTCGAGGTCCTCTTTCTCTGCTATGAAACGGAATCGTGAGACCCGCGCAACCAGGGGCCTGAAGTTCTTGCCAGCTGGGAGCGCAGCGTGGGACCTGGCCTGAGCCGGGAGGCAGGTTCTTGGAGGCGCCGAGCGGCGCTCAAGCACAACTTCGCAACGCGCGTACCCGCGCCGCCACGGAACCCGGGAACTAGATCCTCCAGGGACGGGGAAGACAGGGGCAAACCGGAGAGAAAGAGGCAGCAAGTGGTAAAGAAAAGGTTACCACGAAGCATGCACCGTGCGCCCATTCGGCTCCCGAGGCCACCTGGTCCTACTGAGTACAGAGGGACGTACCCGGTGACCCTTGGTCGATTGGAGGTTGAGGAGAGTAAAGGGCGCGGGGCGGGCAGGGAGCAGTGTGAAAGGCCAGGGCTCCAGATGGATCCCTGCCCCAAATATCTTTATCCCACCCATCCCAGTAACCAGGCTGACTTGGCACACTTGACGCCAACGTTATGCATACCAGGTTCGTTGTTTGCTGGGGACGAACTGGTCCCGTAGGGCGCGTAGGAGGTGTAGGCGGCGGTGTAGCCCAGGTCGTAGCCGCTCTTGGCGGAATAAGGGACGTTGCTGAGGCCGCTGGCGTGGTACTGGTAGGAACCCATGTGCGCGTAGGGCGAGCCCCCACTGCCGCCGCCGCCCGCCGGGTGCTGCTGGTTGGTATAGTAGCTGCTGTCGGTAGCTGTGGACACCGGGAGGGTGGGCGACTCCTGGGGCTTGTGGAGGCTGCTGCTGTTGCTGCCGCCGGGGCCAGCGCCGCCGCCGCTCGGGGGCTGCTGGTGCTGGTGGTACGTAGTGGAGGCCGTAATCTGGGTCGAGTGCATATCAGCTACCAGACTGTCAAAGACTCCAGTCATCCTGGCCCGGGACGGGAAAGAGCAGGGGTAGCGGGCGCGAGGGGGTAGGGAGGCGCCTCCTCTGTCTCTCCCCGTCCCCGCCAGCAGCCAATGTAATTACAGGGGGGAGGGGGGAGGAAAACAAGAGATGTAGCAACGGTCTAGGCAACTCCTCCTCCGGGGGAGGCGATCACCGTGCACTGCTCGGGACAGCAGTAGCCGGCTGCATCCTCTCTTCCGCCTCTAGGGCCGCTCAGCTCCTTGCCCAGCGCGGGCTCAGGCTGGGGGTAGGCAGTGGAGTGGGTAGGGATAGCGGGGCCTTGCCAGGGCTCCAGGAGGTGGGAGCAGGTGAACAGCCTAGAGCGGCTTTAGGATTGTCTGCGGGGCGGGCTCCTGCAGGGTGGGCATTTAACACTCGTCACGTGAGCGCATGCGACGTCACCTAGCAACAGCCAATCAGAAGAGCCACGCCGCGAGGCTACTGGCGCCCAGGAAAGCCAGGCGGGGAGGTGGCGTCACAGGGCCAGCGCTGAGGCTGCTGTGGTTCTGGGGGCAGACAAGCAGCTGCTGAATGAGAGCAGCGACGTGAGGGTCTGGGAGTGGGGCGGTGGGGAGTTAGGGAGGCCGGCTGGCTGGAGGACAGAAGGCGTGAAGACGGAGATTGGCATTTCCCTCAGAGGAAGAAGAAACGTGGTCTCTCATCCCAATCTGTGTACAGGTGCCAACCAATTCTGGTAATTCGTTACCTTCATGTCCGAGGTCAACTTTCAAACGTTAATCCAAATAAAGCAGTGCCGAGAGCCCGGTCAGCTCTAGCTCCGCTTTTCCTGGAAGGGTCTGGCATTTACTCTTGTCAGCCACTCGGCACCGGACATACTCAATTGATTTAAATTATCCATAAACCATATATAATAATACCTGCTTCCTAACTAACCCACAGGGATATTAGGGCAATTAATTCGATAATATTTAAACTATTTTTAGTTGTTGCTTGAGAGAAAAGCTATATATGTCCAAGGGTATTCTTGCTAATGATACATTCGAAACCATTTTCCTTGTACTTTCCTGACACTCTAACTCTGAGTAACTATGTGTATATGATGGATAATTGACGACCGAAAAACGATCCCAGGGATTTCCTCCCTACTGTTGGAAAGCTAGACCGGACTGACCAGATGGCCTTAAAAGTTCATTCTAACTCTAAATTCCACTTTTTTAAGAAAAAGGAAATGGGATAATACTTCTGTGAGAGTGTCATCTCGCTACTAGAAGTCTTGGTAAACTTACAGAAACAAACAGAAAAGTTTTACCTCACGATCTTAATCCTATTTTACGTTTTTTTTTTTTTTCATTTTAGGACCCTGCTTGGTCCTATCATTGCAATTTCTTCTTTTAAATCTGAAGGGTCGACTTCCTCTATCTCTATTTCCTGGTGGCTGGGAACCAGGGCTGGAGTTGAGGGACATGCGCCTATACTGGACTCCTGTTACTGCCTTGTGGCGCCACCTGGTGGAGGTGTTCGTGGTTGCAGCGGGCCCAGTAGACGGTCTAATCACACCCAGGCGCCAGGCTCTGAACCCCCCCACAAAGAACAAAATAGTAATTAAAAGCCACAAAATTGTACTAGTGCGTGCCATCTGAAGCGCCCCTTCCTAAAGACATACATGTCGCTGAAAGAACGTGTTACAACAACTGCCTAATGGAAAACAAGTTGATACTTTGAAAAATATGATCTTCCCCAGAAAAACCAAGTGTGTAATTTAAAAACTCAAACATCCACATAGCTCACTCTCTGCAGAATAGCGAGGACGGTAATCCGCCTTCAAATCTGCCTGGATTTAGTCCCTAGGTTTCCTTTTGGTTACAAAAGCCCCAAACAGAGAAGGGTGAGCTGGTTAGAAAGTTCTGGAGGTGGGATTCACCAGTACAGGTCACATCACCTCATTACTGTGCTCAGCCTGCTACTTTGTGCACCCCCAGTCACAAAGTTAACCTACTGATATTCAATCAAGATTGCCTTTTGGTGTCTGGACACCAAATTCCAATTTTTTCTGTCACCACAGTGGCAGCTGTTTTGACGTAAGATAGAAGGTTGTGTTCCTCTTGAAAATGAACTATAAAACATCTAATTTCCATTGTCTTTCCTTGTCTCTGCTCCTTTGTTCCCACCCCAAGCATGTCCTGCAGACTTTTTCAAGGTGGCAGGTGTGTTGTATTTTATTATCTATGAGAAACTGCATTAAATAGCCTTAAGTCCAGGTCAGCTGAGATCTGGTAAATGGCATCTTCCTGGAAGGAAAGATGACTCCAGTTCCCCTTTAACTGGAAAACAAGGGACTATGTGTATGTGGGAAAAAAGACCAGAGGCAGTGAGGAGAGAGAGAGAGTGAGAGAGGGGGGCAGAATTTGCAACTGCATTTGGAGAATCAAGTAAAGACTTGCGATGTTAATTCTGATAATCTGGACACAAATCTGGGTTTACCTAAATTATCTGATCATCACATCACAATATGTAAATGATTTCCTCACTTTGGTCTAAAGTCAGGGAGACATAACTATAGAGAACTGGCACTCTTGTCCGCAGTTCAGAGCAGGGTGATGCCTCTCTCCATAGTGATCTGAGAGGACTTTAGTGGGGGCTCCGACTGAGTTTGAGGGGATTAGAGATAACTTCATGTGGCCCAAATTTCTCCTCAGCCTCAGGACACCCTCCTTCCCCTTTTCTGCTTTTGGTTTACTCTCTTGCCTGGACAATTTTTTTTTTTTTTACTCCGCAAGAACCTAGAGAAGAATGGGAGCTGGAGGGAGGCTCAGTGTCTCTGCTTTGGTCTCGTATGTTCCAACATCGCCCCTGAGACCTTCCTGCTTTGGATCTCATGCCCGCCAGGCTGTCGCAGTAGTGCTTTATCTGGTCACCGGGTCTCAACTCCTCCTTCCTTGGGAGCCTTGTGACAACAGTTGCAGGCAAAGACAGACTCAGTCCCATCGTACAGACGAAAACTGAGGCTCCAAGGCAGAAATGACTTCCTTGAGTCAGGTACCCCTCCTTTCTCTGTTGCTATAGAGCAAATCACAGGGTATATACTGTAAGCCTTGATTGAACAGCTGCCAGTCTCTGGCAGACAGCAAGCCGCTATGGAGAACAGGTCATTTGCACCTTGCTTTCAGTCCCCTGCCCCACCGATGGCCGGGGTCAGGATTTCAGGGCTTCTCCTGGTTCCCTGAGTTGTCTCTGTTCTGCATCCTAAGTTACACAGAGAGCTGATTAGACTTGGAGGGGCGCGATGGGCAAGAGGATAACCCCCTGCCGGCAGGGATCGTGGGGCAGGCGCCAGCCTGCACTTTGTTCAGAGTGGGGACAGGCTTATTCTCACTCGCCTGCCGCAGTCAGGGCCACAAGCGCTGCTGCTAGACTGCCCCCTGTCCCCACGCTGCACTCTGTCGTCAAGGGTCCCAGGGACACAGATTTCTGGGCTACTGGTCTAAGAGGCATTCTTTGGAGTTTTTGTCCCCAGAGTAGTGGCTCTAGGACTCTGCACTTTTGAACTTTTTGGGGTTCGTTCTAAAACTCACGGACATTGGGAGAGGGTAGGGGTTTGGATTATGGGAGTCTCATGTCCATCTTTCCAGGACCAGACTGGCTGTGCTCTCATTCCTTCTTCATTGGCTGTTGCATCTTCTCCACCGTAACTCTTGCCCAGTCCTTTGGTGTTACCAGTGCTCTCAACCTGGTTTTCCCCACTGAGTCCTAACCCGGCTTTAACAGACGGTTGGTGTGGTGTGGCCAGCTCCTCTTAGCACCTCTCAGCCCCTCTGGCCCATGAGCAGATGGGATCTCTGACTCTGGGGTCAGCGTTCTTGGCTCCCACATTTTTTTTCTTGCATAGACTGGAGGAGAAGACATAATAGAAATAAATCCAGTGAAAATAAAAACTCAACAAAAAAACTTGAGAAAACTCTTCGAGGGCAACTGCACCTCGGGCCCACCGTCCGTGCGTAGAGTAGATGGCCTTCGGGTCCTCTGCCCACTGCTACCCACAGCCCCCAGCGGCATCCTCACATCTTTTGCCTTCAGCTGAGAGACTGTCCGGATTTCTGCATCTTTGAAGGCCCCTCTCTCCATCTACCCCCCAACCCCCGCTAAGAGCTTGAGGGTCTCAGGCAGCTAGTCTCGCCTACCGTGCCAGGTGCTGGGAGTTCCTGTCCTCCAGAAACTTACAGTCTTGTGGAAAAAGCAGATATATTCCGATAACTAATAGTGATGGCCAGCATTTATTTCTTCAGCGTTGCCTGAGCGCCAGGAGTTCTGCCAAGCCCTTTACCTTCATTATCTCACTGACCCCTGGGAGCCATCCTTTATGGCGGGCACACAATTATCCACATTGTGGAACCCAAGGCTTAGGGAGGACGATTTTTTTCCGCTTAAGGATAGGCATTGGTGTGCAGACTCTAACGCAGGTGGAGGCAAGGCCACCGCGGCTCCGGGCAGGTTTCTGGCCTGGGGATCAGGGGAGAAGGCCGGCACACCCACCTCTCCTCGCCGGGGGCTACGAGGCAGCAGGACCGCCCAGGGTGCGCGCAGACTGTCCGAATTCGAGCGCGCCCTCTGGCCCCAGGAGCAGACTGGAAGGAGCCGTTTCCCGGGAGACCGGCTTGCGCGGGCGCTGACCGGGAGGGGCCTCCGCAGACCGGGAAGATCCGGAAATAGACCTGAGGGTCACGGGGGGGAGGGTGGGGGAATAGGAGGCGGGTCCCCCCGTGCTGCTCTGCACGCGAACCCCAGCTCCGCGAGGGTGTTTTGCCCACAGCTGAGTCTCTGCTGAGGATCACCTCTGCTCTCTCCTGGGGTGAGCAAACCCAAAGGGCTTGGCGACAGTGAGCGGACACTAGGTGTTCACAGCCTCACCTTTTCCCGCAAGGGTCATGGCGCTGGGTGGCAGTTCAGCATGCTTCTAGAACTTTCAGCCCCAATTTCACCGACTTCCTTCTAGGTCTTCCTGACCCAAATCAGGCCCATTTCGTACTATTGTCTATTCAGCGGTTAAAGCAAAGAGAGCAAAAGCGGGGGTTCCTGACGGGAGAGGGTGTCCAGCCTGGGGCGAGGAGTCCCTCCCTCCACCGGCCAGGTGCTGAGGCGGGTCCTCAGTGTCCAGTAGGCGCTCCCAGGCCCGGATACTCAGAGGCTGGCAAGTGTCAGTGGGCGAGAGGAACGCGTTCTCTCAGCGGCTAAAAGCTTGGGATCTGGAGGTACAGGTCCTTCAGCCACAAACACTGATGGTGTAAGCCCCCCCCCCCCCCCCGCCACTGCGCGGAGCACTGGGATCTCTGCACTTCCAGCGGCACCCAAGTGGCGTGGCCGGAGGTGTGCAAACAGTTCTCAGCAAGGTTTGTTGTTGGACGTGAAAGAAAACAGCCTCCGACGCCCCCCACCCCTCCACCGGGGACTGGGCCACCTCAGCTGGGGCAGAGGCGCCTAGGTGCGCGCACTCCCGGGTGTTTGCGGGGCCAGGCCGGGAAAGTTGCTTTCATTCTGGAACCTTCTGACCAATATTGGTTGACTGCTGCCTGTCAGGTTGAAGGGGCAACTCCTCCCATAAGAAGGGCAGAGGTGAACTCTTGTGTGGACGCCCAAATTCGATGTTCGCCCCCGGAGGCTCAGGGCGCTGGGCTGTCAGTTACAGCATCCTTCTGAACTTTCGGAGCCAATTTCGCCTTCTGTCTTCCAGGTCTTAGGCTCTAGTCAGGTGCATTTCACTTGATTGTTCAGCCGTTAAAGTGCACCTCCGCCCTGCACCCCCGAAACGGGGAGAAGAACTGAAGGAAAGGTTTGAAACTCAGAGTACCGTTTTGGGTACAGGGATCCCTTCCTCTTCATGCCACCCGTGTCTCATCACATACTAAAGTTGTGTCACCTACAGTGGATACAAAGAGGACGTGTTGACTCATGGGTTGGGGAGCCAGAGTTTGCTGGGCTGAACCACTGCTGTTAATATGTAGTCTTGGGAATAAGACTTCATTTTTCCGTGCTTCTTTGCATCTGTAGATTGCAGGTAATAATACCTTCCTGGAGCAAGGGGCAAAATCAGTGAAAGGGATTTAGAAGTACAAACTACTAAGTATAAAATAAATAAGTATGAGGATGTAACGTGCAGCACAGGGAAAAGCCAATATTTTATAATAACTTTATATAGAATATAAGCTATAAAAATAGCAAGTCACTATGTTGTATACCTGAAACTAACAGTATTTTAAATCAACTATACTTAAATAACAAAAATAAGCAAGCAAACAAAAAAACCCCTCTACTTTCCTCCTGAGATTATCGCATGGGAATATATCATCACGTGTTTTCTTGTCTGCTGCCCCAATTCCTCTGGAATTTTAGGAAAGTAAATACCTGTTGTTTAAAGCCATCCAGTGTGTCGTACTTGGTTACAGCAGCCCTAGCAAATTAATATATTGCCAAGTTGTTTGTCAGAGTGGCTGTACCATTTCATATTCTCGGCAGCAATCTATGAATCCAGTTTCTCCATATTCTCACCAGCATTTGCTATTGCCACTATTTTTTATTTTAGCCGTTCTGTTAGGTGTATGGTGGTATCTCACTGTGGTTTTAATTCTCATTTCCTTCATAGCAAATGATGTTGGGCATCTTTTCATGTGCTTATTTGCCATATGTGTATCTTTTGTGGTGAAATGTCTCTTCATGTATTTTGCCCATAAGACATACCCAATTGAATTGTTTGCATTTTTACTATTAAGTTTTGAGAGGTGTTTATGTATTCCAGTCTTCGTTGGATATCTTGTTTGCAAATATTTTCTCCCACCCTGTGGCTTGTCTTGTTATCCTCTTAACAGACTCTGTTGCAGAGTTTTTCTTGTTTTCTCTTTCTTTTTTGAAGAATACTTTTTTGTCTGGAGAATGGACTGTAGAAGGGAGAAGAATGGATGTGGAGAGACCAATTAAGTGTTTTTTTTCTTACAGTGTAGATGCTATGTGATGGTGGCTTTAAGCAGAGAGAGAGAAAACGTTGAGAAGCGAGTAAATTTTGGAAATATTTAGAAAGTAGAATTAATGTAATTTGGTGAGGGCAAAGAAGAGGAAGGCATCAAAGCTGACTTCTAGGTCTTTGGCATGAAGAACTGAATGGATGGTGTTGCTATCTATCAAGGTAGAGAATATTGGAGGAGAGCCAAATTGGGGAGAACACTGAGATTAGTCTTTTTACATAAAGTTTTATGGACTGTAGTCATGTTCATTTTTAAAAGTTGAAAAGTATTTGACGTATAACATTGTATAAATTTAAGGTGTACAACATACTGACTTGATACATTATAAATCGTAATATGATTGTCATTGTAAGACTAGTTAGCACCTCTATCACATCACATAATTATCAACTCTGAGTTTAGTATTTTTTTTTTAAAGGGCGATATGGGGGAACTGAACCCAGGACCTCATGCATGCTAAGCACACACTCTATCACTGAGCTATACCCACCCTCCAGCCTCCAGCTCTGAGTTTAGTATTAAATGTACTAAATTTAAGGTATCTCTATCAGTTAGCTATTGCTGTGTCATAATCTACCCCAAAACTCAGTCATTTCAAACAATAAGCATTTATTATTATTCATAAATCTATGGGTCAGCTAATTGGGGCCAGGCTTAGCTGGTCTTACCTAAGCTTTCTCATGTGTCTGTGGTCGGCTCAGTGGTCGGTTGGGAGCTGGCTTGTTTGGAATGGCCTCACTCACATGCCTGGCAGTTGGTTGGCTGGCAGCTGGGGCAACTAGAGTGACTGGGCCAGGTGTCTTTCATCATCCAGCAGACTGACCTGTGTTGTTCACATGGCAGTGGTTGGGGTCTGAGAAGGAAAAAAAAGGAACATGCCTCTGGAGATCTAAGCTTAGACTTTGCACACTGTCATTTCTACTGCATTCTGTTGGCCAAAGCAAGTCAGAAGGCCAGCCCAGAGTCAAAAGGGGAAGTAGACTTAGGGTGACCAACTCATCTTGATTTGCCTATGACTTCCCTGATTTTAGCACTTTAAGTCCTGTGTCCCAGGAAACCCCTCAATCCTGGGCAAATTGGGATGGCTGATCACTCTAAGTAGACTCCACCTCTTTATGGGAAGAGCTACAAAGTCACATTGCAAAAGAGGTATGAAGAATTGGGACATTTTCTGCAGTCAGTCTGCTACAGTGCCTATGAAGCTTCCAAGCAGAGGTATCAAGCATCATTTGGCTCTTTTAGGAGAGATCTGGTCTGGAGATAAATTTGGGGGTGTGTGTGTGTGTGTGTGATTATCTGATATTTATTGAGCAATTGAATGACAGATACTAATGCAAAAAAACTGCTTAGTTTTAATCTTCACAAATTACTAGGAAAATGTATATTATGTTTATCTCCATTTTACAAGTGGAATTAGGAGTTCAAAATATTGTTTCTTGAGATAAAAGGAAAGCAAGATAGAAGGAAATTGATGGTGAGGGATGTAGATAGCAAATCTACCAAAAGCTGATATATAGTCCCCAAATACATTAATTTGAGGCTAATTAGCATAGGGGAATATCTTGATAGACCTTCATTAGGTTCTGATGGACCTGATAAATTATTAATGTTTAGAATAATGAGCCTTGAGTAATTAAGAAAAAGTTGAAATATATTTAGCATGCATTTCTACTTTAATTTCATTGTGGTCAGAGAACATACTCTGTAGGATTCCTATCTTTTGAAATGTAATGAGACTTGTTTTAAGGCCCATATATGGTCTGTTTCAGTGACTGTAATATGTATCCTTGAAAAGAACATGTGTTCTATAGTCGTTGGGTATAATGTTCCAAAATGTCAATTAAGTCCAGGTGGTTGATAGTATTGTTGAGAGTTTCTATGTTTTTACTGTTTTTGTTGTTATTTCCTTCTATCCATTGCAGAGAGAGGAGTATTAAAATCGTCAATGATTGTGTTTAACTCTATGAACTTTTTCTTTACGTATCTTGAATTTTGTTATTAGGTACATACATATTTATCACGTGTCTTCCTGATTGATTAGATCTTTTATTATCATGAAATGTCCTACTGTCTCTGGTAATATTCCATCTTGAAGATTACTTTATATAACAATAATATAGCCAATTCAAATTTTTTAAATGCTTGCTGTTTGCAGGGTTTTTAAAAAAACATCTTTTTCTTTTAACCTATCTATCTTTATATTTAAAGTGACATATTAGTGAGAGTCCAACCAGGGGACAGAAACTACACAGTAATTTGAACCAGAGAAGTTTAATATAAAGAATTATTAAGTAAAAGAGGGGATTGGAATAATGAGGGATTGGTTAGTAAAAAGCAAAAACAAAAAAAAATTCTCAGGAATATAGGAATAGCAGATATAAGTAGCAGCCACTATTTCTAAGACTGGGATAGTGTGCTCAAGGAAGAGTCTCTTGCTCCCCTCCCTCTTGCCAAAGCTAAGTCAAGTCTCCACCTTTTGGAGAAGGTGGGGCCATGGCTTGCAATGTGGCAGAGAAGTCCCTATGGTGCCACATCAGCGGATCCTGCTGAAAATCCACCCTCTGGAACTTGCCAGAAACTTGCCCCCTGGGTACTGAGGAAAGTTGTACACACAGAGGTGGTTTTTGCTATGAAACTGCCCAGAGAGTTTCAGAGAAGATGCTGGCTGCTGCTGACCACTGTGCATTGTAGGAGCTGGGTGCTAGAGAAGCTAATAATGCTGTAGGTGTCTAGTGGTCTAGTGAGAGAGCACTCTAAAACCAGCGAAGAAAATCTTTTCTTCCTGCAGTGTTTCTCCAATGCTTACCACTGACGAAGCTTAATATTGTGCCAGGTGGCAAAGGGAAAATTATTTAAATGCCTAGCTCCATTTTTATAGAGTGTGCAATGAAAGATGAATTTGGAACTGAGAGGCAATTGATAATTGGCACAAGTTTGTCTCCTGAAAGCATGTAATTGGGTTTTCCTTTTCTGTTGAGTCTGATAATCTCTGCCTTTTAATTGTTTGGTCCATTTATAGTTACTATAAATCATTCGTAAATTTGGATTTAAGTCTACCATGTTACTATTTGTTTTCTTTTGGTTCTATTTTGGTTAGTGTTGTTGTTTCTTTGTACCTTCACTGTTTTAAGTCAACTAGGTATTTTTTAGAATTCTATTTTCTACATTGGCTTTTCAGTTATTCTTTGCATTTTTGTTTCAAATGGTTGCTCTACAGATTGCAATAAAAAGCCTTAAATTTGTAGAATCTACTTGGAGTTATGGCCCCATTTAACATAAACTATAAAAACTTTGCAACCAGTTCTGTTTACCCTCTATCCTTTATGCGAGAGTTTGACAGACTGTGACTTTGGGACCAAATCTTGCCCTGTACCTGCTTTTGTTTTATTGCAGCACAACTATACTTATTCATTTATGTATTATCTATGGATGCTTTTATGTTACCATAGTAGAGTTGGGTAGTTGTAACAAAGACCATATGGCTTATAGAGTCTAAAATACTTCTCATCTGGCCCCTTAGAAAAAGTTTGTTGACTCATGCTTTATGCTGAAGTTGTCATATGTGTTAATATAAGTATGCTATAAATACCACAATATTGTAATTTTTCTTTAAATGGTCAAATGTATTTAAATACGTTCAGAGAAAAATAGAATAGACTTTTTTTTTTCACTATCTGGTATCATTTCTTTTCAGCCTGAATTTCTTCCTTTCGCATTTCTTGTGGTGTACTTCTGTTGATGATAAATTCTTTTAGTTGTTACTTATCTGAAAACACCTTTATTTTGCTTTCATTCTTGAAGAATATTTTCCACTGGAGATAGAATTTTGAGTTGAAAGCTTTTTGTTCTTTAGATACTTTAAAGATGTTGCATCACTATCTTCTGGTCTCCATTGTTTCAGATGAGAAGTTGGCTATAAAAGGTATCATTGTAGTAATGAGTAATTTTTCTTGGGCTGCTTTACGGATTCTTCTCTTCATCTTTGATTTTCAGCAGTTTAACTGTGAAATACATAGGTGTGCTTTTTATTTCTTCTGCTTGGGTTTTGCTGAGCTTCTTGCGTCTGTAAATTTATATCTTTCACCAAATTAGGAGACTTGTTGCCCCATTTTTCTTGACATTTTTGGGGGGCTCCTTCTCTCTTCTTGATCATTCTGGGGTTCCAGATATATGTATGTTAGATTGCTTGATATTGTCGTATAGGTCTCTGAAACTCTTTTCAATTTTCTTCCTTTGTGTTTTTGAAACTGAATAATTTATAGTTTACTGACTTTCTTCTGCCACCTCAATCTGTCTAGTAAGTGCAGTTTTTATTTCATATATATTTTTTCAATTCTAGGGTTTTCATTTGTTTCTTTTCTATAGTTTTTGTTTCTTTGTTTAGATTAGTTCATTTATTATGAGTGCATTTTCTTTTATGTATTTGAACATAGTTATAATAGTTCCTTTAAATTCTTTGTATGCTAATTCCAACATCTGGGTCATTTTAGTGTTGCTCTTTATTGATTACAACTCAATATTGGGTTGTGAAATGAAAGTAGAAAGTTGTGACTATCATTAAGTGATTAAAAAAGAGAATGAAAATGTGCATGTACAATGTGAATGGTGAGCACATTACTTTGTGAAAAATTATTTATATATGTGTGTATAAACACATGTTCTTAGTTGCTATGTAAAATTATTCCTTTTCATGGTTATGGCAAAAAAATGTTTGAAAGCCACCTGTTAGAAGACAGATATGGAATGAGATCTGTTTCAGAAGAGAGACCTTAAGTTTTTAGAACCAGAACTTTCTTGAGAGAAACAAATACATACAGATCTGGTGAGCTTTTTCATTTCAAAGGAGGAAAAAGACAACATAGAAGCTCTCGATTGCTATTTGCCAAATCTTGGCTCTCTGTATTAGAATTTCCAGGACTTTTGTTAAAAAATTAAAATGGTGCTTCCTAGACCTGGCTCAGAGGTTCCCAGGGAAGAGCAGGAGAAATCTGCTTTTTTTTTTTTTAAACTGAAGTTGTAATGTGTCCATTTCTGGTGTACAGCATAATGTCCCAGTCATGCATACACATACATTTACTCATTTTCATATTCCTTTTCAATAAAGGTTATTATAAGATATTGAATATAGTTCCCTGTGCTATACAGAAGAAATTTGTTTTTAATCTATTTTTATATATAGTGGCTAACATTTGCAAGTCTCAAACTCCAAAATTTATCCCTTCCCACTCCTTTTCCCCTGGTAACCATAAGGTTGCTTACTATGTCTGCGAGTCTGTTTCTGTTTTGTAGATGAGTTCATTAGTGTCCTCTTTTTTCTTTTTTCTTTTAGATTCCACATATGAGTGATATCATACAGTATTTTTCTTTCTCTTTCTGGATTACTTCACTTAGAATGATGATCTCTAGGTCCATCCATGTTGCTGCAAATGGCGTTATTTTACTCTTTTCATGGCTGAGTAGTGTTCCATTGTATAAATATACCACAACTTCTTTATCCAGTCATCTGTTGATGGACATTTAGGTTGCTTCCATGTCTTGGCTATTATATATAGTGCTACTATGAACATTGGGGTGCATGTATCTTTTTGAATTAGAGTTCCCTCAGGTTATATGCCCAGGAGTGGGACTGCTAAAATGCACATCAAAACTACAGTGAGGTATCATCTCACGTCAGTCAGAATGGCCATCATTAAAAAGTCCACAAATGACAAATGCTGGAGAGGGTGTGGAGAAAAGAGAACCCTCCTACACTGCTGGTAGGAATGTAGTTTGGCGCAGCCACTATGGAAAATAGTATGGAGAGTCCTCAAAAAACTAAAAATAGACTTACCATATGAGACCCAGAGAGGTTAAATAACTTGTCAAAGGTCAAACAGCCAAATCGCAACAAAACACGGACTTGCTCCCAGGCAGTCTGGTTTCCTGTTGACCATGGTTTGTGCTTGTGCATGGCACAGTGTTGTCCCTGGCATTTGTGCATTTCCCCAAACCCTGGCTAAGAGGGGATGGAGAGTTCCTTCAAAGGGAGAAGGGACGTCAGGAGCGGGGCTTTGGAGGTAGGAGTATGGGCTCCACATTGGGTACCAGCCCAGGTTTGGGTATTACCCAGACTTGGTTCTAGGCTTTTATTGATTCCCTGGCTCTGGTTAAACTCCTTCATCTCTCTAATCCTGTGTTCTCTTCAGTAACACGGCCATAGTAACAGTATCAGTCTCATGGGGCTTTGTAGGGGTTACATACATTAGTAAGCATACGTGTCTTAGTGAGCATGGTGTTGGGGCCAGGGAAGTGCCCAGGAGGTGGGAGTTGGGATAGTGCTCACTGACTTCCTGGAATGATCTTGGGCAACTTCATTTCCTCTCTGAGCCCCACCAATCTCAGTTATGAAACAGAATTACTGAAACCAGCCCCATGTTTGTTGTAAGGATTAAACCAACATTGCATTTTGTATTTTTATCTATTTATAACCCTTACTGTCTCTCCAAAAGTATTTAAAGCAGCTGGCAACAACCCACGATTATTTTAAACTGGAAAATGAAGAAATGGGGGCAAAATGAAAGGAATGGCAAGAAAGAAAGAGGAAATAAGACCATTTTTTTTTTTGAAGGGCCTGGCTGCTCTGACTTATTATTCAGCATTTAATAAATATTTGATGTTGTCTTCTGGTTATAACCAGTGGTCCTGGTTACAGCCTGGCTTAGCACTGGAAGTGATGGGAACTTCAGAGGGCGTCCAGCTGCACTTTTCCTGGAACAGGGAAAGCAGAGATGAGCTGCAAGGGTCAGATCACGTGTCTCACTTTGGAGAAGCTCGGACTTTATTTGCATTACACGTTGGGCTTTGAGTAAGATTTCACTTGAAGAAAGGTTTTCACTGCTAGAGACACAGAGGGACAGAGACAGACAAAGAACAGGTTTTTGTTTTGTAAAGAAAAGCACTGACAACTAATTTTTTCATTTCACAGAGATGGGGAGGCTTAGAGGAGGAGAAATCTGCTTTTAACAAGTTCCCTCAAGTTATCCTTAGGCAAAGGTAAGTCTGAGAACAGAGGCCTACACTAGAGATTAGTGTCTGAGGAAGAAGTAATAATGGCTACCATTCACTGAGCTTTGACTTGGATAGCTGAAGCCAGAGAGGCTAAGTAGTCCATCTGAACCCTAATTCTGTACCACTGAGTGGAGCAGGGTCTAAGATACCAAGTTTGCAGAGAGGCAGGGAATTCTACTGCACTAAGCAGTAGTTTGGTGGGACTTCAGTTGACTTGCTGTGTGATCTCTGATTCCACAAGTTTTCTGGGCTTTGATTTTTCTTCTCTGTAAAACGAGGGTCTAATGATTGACACTTCCCTGTAATGTTTTTGAGGGTGTGGGTTGCATTACATGGTGGACAAATGCCACAGGTCTCTGCATTCTATATTTTTATCACATTCTTCCCTTTTCCCAAAGGGGGAAAGTAATGAAGGGAGTGTCAGGGAGACCTTGGGCCCTTTTACAGCCAAGCTTGGAGAGAGAGGACCTCAAGGGCAAGGAGGAGTGGAGGCCAGCTCTGATAATGCAGTTCAACCTCTTGCGGTTGGCAGGCAAGGACAGGAGAATGCTGGCTTGGGAAGGGCTTCTGGGATGAGCTGCAGACGGCCTTTCTAAGATTTCCCTATGCCAGTGGTTTTCATGACTTCAGAGCAGTCTGCTTTTGACTTGGTTAAAGAGTATTTCCATAGCCTAGGGACTCCATTTCTTCACTGGGATATTTTGAGGATTTGTATCTTAAAGTACGTCAGTCATTTCAAGTTAAATGTTGTAGAAAGAGGGCAGAGAATCATTTGATTATCTAATTTTCATGTTTACATAGCATTTGTTTTAAAGTAGTGAGAATCTAAATTCCAAATGTGGTTTCAAAATCAGCCTCCACTTAAACTGGTAAGTGCATTTTAATGAAGCTTAATTTAAAAGCATACACTTGCATATTGAAATTCGCTTGAGCCAACCTGTAGAGTATGATCTCTAGGGCACCGGTTTCCTAGTGTTCTGAGACTGTGGCAATTCTTTCAAATGATTTTTCATGGCTTGGGAATATTGGTTCAATTTGTGTAAGTCTTAGTAAAATGGAGAAGGTTCAAATTAAATTATTGTATTAGTTATAATACAATAGTTTCCCAAGTCATTCTTAGAATGTTCTTGGGATTTTTTAAGAACCCAAATGCCATATTTTGGAATAGTGTGTTAAACATACTTATTCTACAGCTCATCTGTATTTCAGTCAACGGGCATAAGAACTTAAAATAGCATATGAGAATTTTCCAAGTCAGAAATAGATGGCTTCCATTTTCTATTGATACCTTCATCCAAAAATCAAGTTGTATTAATACACTTATTACAAGTCTAATAATTTCAGAGGGACCTCTATAGTTATATAAAAGAAGGCTGATTTGTCTATTTTAAGCCTTTGTTAATTGTGAAAGATAACACGCAGAGAAAGTTACATAAAACACAGAGTAAAGTATGATGAGTAATTATAAAATAAATATAATTAGGGAAAAAACCACAAACCCATCACCTAGATCAAAAATAGAACATTGCCATTATGCCCAGAACCCCTTCCCATGTGTCCCATTCAGATTATCTCTTTCTCAACCTTCCCCTTCTATCCAGGTAACCATTATCCTGATTTGCATGGTAACCACTTCCTTGTTTTTTAAAGTTTTGCCTATTTTTGAACCCTATATACAGATGGACTAATACTAAGAAACACTGACTTGGCTACCTGGCCTGCCCACACCTTTGCAAACCTGGCTGGGTAGCACAGTTTCCACAGCTAACCATCATTATGAGGCTTTGTTTTCCTAATGTCAGTCTGAGAAAGGTCTTGGTCTTTTTGGCTTTAAGTGACCCACCCCATTTCTTGTCTCCCCATTTTCATTTCTCAGAATCTAGACTCTGTGCTGGATTAAGTTCCTCATTTGGCAGTACTTTTTTCACTCAGTACTCAGTCTTTACCAAGAGATTAAATTATTATTTTTTCTTTAACACTACAGGATGTATTCTTTTGAATAAGTCTTTTTTTGCTCAGTTTTGTAAGATTCATCCATATTGTAGGTGTAGCTGTTATTTGCTCATGTTCACTGCTGTATAATATTCTAATATGTAAACATATATATTTAATAATTTACCCATTCTGTTATTGATGGACGTTGGATTGACTTTATTGCTATTAAGTATATTCTTGTGCTTGTCTCCTGGTACAAATGTATAGGCATTTCTGTTGGATATGTACCAAGGAATGGAATATAGGGATCAGAGGATATGTGTACCTTATATTTTAGTAAATAATTCCAAACTATTTTTTAAAGTTGTTGTGGTATGCATTTGTGCAGGGTATATTTTTTAAAATGTAGTCAATATAGAAAAGTAAAAAGTAAAATAAGGCATTTTCCAGTATGTATCTGTTAAATTTCATCATTAAAAACTCTGTTCTAAAAAAAAAAACTGTTCTAACAGATAAGTGTACGTCAGCTCAGGCTCAAGGTCCACCTTTATGATTGTTCCTATTCTGGGTTCTTCTGGTTACCCTTGATAACATGGTGAGAGCTAGGTGACCTTGGGCAAGACGTTTACCCTCTTTGACCCTCTGTTTCTTTAGCTATAAGATATAGGAGTTGGATCAGATTATTTTTAAGGCCTTTTCTGGGTCCCAAATCTAAGAAGTGCTCTTATGGCTCATAAATAAGTCCATCCCATTTCTTTTAGCTCATGAAACATTGGCCTAACACACAGAGGAACCAACACCAACCTGAGGAAAGGGGATTAAGAGGCTTTTTGGTGAGTTAGAGGGAGATCACGGATTGAATACAACATGACAGACTCAGAATGGAAAAGTAATGAAGTGTAGGACTCCCTTGTTAAGGGTTTTTTGCACGATTTCCTACACCAACAGTTACCTTCAGAAAAAGAACCAAAGCCCAATATTTTTTTTCCTCCTAAAATATTTATAACCTTTTAAACTACATTCCCTAAGGAAGTGTCAGTGAACTACAGCCCAGGAACTAAGAATGGTTTTTACAACTTTCAAATGGTTGGGAGAAAAATCAAAAGATAAATACTATTTTGTGACACATGAAAACTACGTAAAATTCAAATTTCAGTGCTCATCAGTAAAGTTCTGTTGGACACATTCACGCTCATTCATTTATGTAGTCTATGGCTGCGTTTGTGCTATAATGACAGAATTGGGGTGATGTGACAGATTCAGTACAGCTTGCAGATATTTACTATCTGGCTCTTTTCAGAAGTTAGCAGACCCCTGCCCTAATGTGAACCTATAATTTGCATTTTACGGCTGCTCTTTCAAAGGCTGACCACAGTCAACAAACACTTCTAAAACACCCATTCACAAGCCTTCTCTGACTTACATTTGGTTCAACTCTTAGATTCTCTTAGGTCTCTAATGACTTTTGCTTCAAATCTTTCTTTTATATAGGAACTCCACTCTGACACTTAATTAGGCATCTCAATCCCTGTACTAGGAAAGTTTGAGGGCTGGAGCAGGTGCTCTTCTGTGATCACCCCTCTTCAAGCCTAGCAGAAACCCCCCATCCTGGCTTCCCCTACAGATTTCTTCAAATTCAATGCCACCTGCACCCTTTCTCTTTCTGTTTCCAAAGCCTCCTTACTTACAGCAATTGTCGAGAGTGGCAGGAGGAAGATGTGATTTTTTTGTTTTTGTATTTAACCAGGGCATAGTCTGCTTAGCTATCACTGGAGCAGTTTTCACATTTGCAGTTTTGTCATTTCATGGTTTTCAGTGGTCTTCATTTCCTGCTTCTCAAGGATATGGGCTGAAGCCTGAATGAGCTGGAGAAAGACAATTCAACAATTAAAATACAAAACAAAACAAAACAAAATGGTGGCTCTTCCTTCCTACATGGAAATCCTTGGAATTTTTAAAGACACATAGCTAGATGTTCTAAAATTATTCCCAGGATTTAATTTATAGAGGTGTGACTGAGTGATGACATGGAGATGTCAGATGAGTGGAGATTTTACACTATGTCACACAGGGCCCCAGGGGAAACACCAGGATGGTCAGGAGGCAGAAGATAGAGGTGGGTAAATCATTAGACCAGAGCCTTTATTGGGGAAAGGCAAGGTAGGGCAGAGTAAACTGTTTAGAATTGGCTAGCTTGAATAACTGCACTGGGCTTTGGGGCATAAGGGCTGTCCCTAGTTGCCTGGTACCTGGCCCTGGGTTTGATTTAGGGCAGGGGGAAATACTGGCTTGGTTGCATAAGACTTAGATAAAAAGATAGTTGGGGGTATATTGGGGGTAGTGTGGGAGTAGTGGTTGGGTACTGGTTGGTTTGCGTATGAAAGGTGTGCTCTTTGGCAAGCTGTGATTACCTCTAGGAATTAGCAGACTCTGGGAGGGACATTCTTTCCCTGAATCCTTAAGGGCCCCGAGTGCCAGATATCAACAATACAGAAAATAAGAAAATCTAGCTAATATAATTGGCCCTATGAAGAGTGGATGCCAAACTGACAAATATGGACTCTAAGGAAACACAGACCCCTATAAAAGTAGCAAATTAACTGAATTTATGTATTTATTAGAATTATCATTTCTTTTACCAATAAAAAATAGACATCTGGACATTCTGAACTAGGTTAAAAATTAGCAATAAAAGGCATATACTCATAATACAATTTAAAACCAGTAGAAAAGTGTATAATGTAAAAATTTTAAAGATTTTTCACACCTATTCCTAATCCCATTTCTCCATCAGCATTTTTTCTAAGACACTTTTCTTTGCAGGTGTACCCATCTCATTAGGGTAAAAGCAGTGTTCTCACAATATCTCCAAGGCCCTACTACCCCTGACTTCACTCCTGCTTGCTCAGAACCTCCCAGCCTACCGGTTGGAACCCTCCAGGCATGCTCCTGCCTCAGAGCTTTTGCTTCGAGTGCTTCGGAGGCTCCTCAGGACAGCGGCCTGACTCCCTCCCTTGCCTCCCTCTGTTCTTTATACTCAGACACACCTCTCAGAGGTCTAGACCAGACAGTGGTCTTGAAAATCACATCTGCCCCACATTTCTATCCCCCTGATTTCTTTTTATCCTGAGCACTCTGTACATGGTACATGTACCTTTTGCTTATTTCTCCTGTTTATTGTCCATCTTCCCCGGTGGAATGTAAGTCCTGTATAGGTAGAGATCTTTGTGCAGTGCCTGATACACGGAAGATGCTCAATAAATATTTGTTGAATGAATGAATGAATATCAAGCACAATTATATTTACTTGTATTTTTTTTAAACAAGTGGGATCATATTATAGATATGATCTCCATCTTGTTTTTCTCTACCCAGCAGGAATATTGGACATTTTTCCACGTCAGTACATCTGGATGTGTTCATTCTTTTTTAAGTTTAAAAAATTTTTTGTGGCAGAAGTAATTAGGTTTACTTATTTATTTTTTAGTGGAGGTACTGGGGATTGAACCCAGGACCTCATGCATACTAAGCAGGCACTCTACCACTGAGCTGTACCCTCCCCTGATGTGTTCATTCTTTAAAGTAACTGCATAGTGTTCCAGAGTATAGATAAACCCTAATCTATTCAACCAGTCATTTACTGATAGTCATTAGGATGTTAAGAATTTCACAATTTCACAATAACAAGTCAAGGAAAAGAATGCACACTAGATGGAAGGTGTGGGACCTATTCTAGAACTGACTAGGAGGTGATTGGTCATTTTCTGACTTTCTTGTGCTATAATTTATATTTTTTCTTTAATCTTTGCTACTCAATTGGAAAAAGGCTGCTCAGATGAGATGTGGCAGAGATGGATGTTGGGACCATCACAGGTATTTACAATAATTCTATATTAATAGTCAGTTACTAGAGCTGAGGGCAGACCTCCATGCAGGCAGACTGCAGGCATGTGGTGGGTGGGATCCCTCCATTTCCTTTGACTTAAGTCACCCCATTCATCCACACCTGCATCTGGTCTTATATGCCTCTTGCCGACTTGTCCATTCATCTACCATGTGCTTTCAAATTAATACCTGACACTCCATGTGCTGGCCAATTTCTCTTCTTAGCAATCATCTTTCTTCTATTTTTTATTTATTTAAATCCCACTTCTCAGTCTTTTCCTCCTGGAGAGCATAGTCACGTAGTCTCTTTCCCCATTGAAATCTGCCCAGTCTCAGACATCTTCCATACAAAAGTTCAAGCCTCATCTCTCAGTGATATTTGATGATATGGCCTTCATCTTGCCTTTCATTTCCTCTCTGGCTCTGGACCAGACCATCTGTTCTTTCCTAGCATGTCTGTTGCTTTAATCTGTTCCTGCCTCTGATCTGTTCTTGTTACACCTGCAAGCCCAGCCTGTGTAATATGCTCTTCCTCCCTAAACTTCGGAAACCTCATCTGCTTCCCTGAGTAATTCCAGCCCTTCGGGCCTCCCTGGACAATTCTGCAGGCTACCTGAGCTATGCTCTCTTGTGGCCTGGATGTTTATTCTCCATGCTCTATTCCTTTCAGCTCTTTTGAATGTTCCTGGTTTGGTTTAAATGGGGTGCTGTGGGATCATGCTTGGCCTTCCATTACTGAGGGGGCTAGGTGGGCACAGAAATGATAGGAACTACCAGGTGGGCTGCCAAGCATGGTGTCACTGAGTTCCAGGTGCCCCCAGCTCCTCTAAGGTGCCACTAGGGGAGAGGTCACTTCCTTCAGGAGGGAAGGGCAGTTGGGTTTCAGAAAATATTGCTGAATTATAGAAGATGCTTATTTCTACTATAAGTTAGTGGTTCCTAGTGGTTTTTTTCTCCCCCAGTGGTCTCTTGATGATGGCTATGACCCTTCTTTCTAGAAAAATGCCCATACACACAAATTTTTGAAGGAGCTTCCAAGATGTGCCTGGACCCCTTGAAGGTCAGTAAAGATTCCATGGCCCCAGTTTAGAACCCTCATGTTTCGTACTTGTTCTTTGCTGTTGTATTTCCCCCTGACCTGTTCACTGACTGTAGCTGGAAAGCATTGTCTTAATGAGATAATTAAATAGATGCAAAATGACTCTGATGGCATCTTTTGCTTTTTTCTTGTTTTTCAAGCAAATTTTGCTTCTCTGTGGAAATATTTTATGTTGGGATTTGAACAATTAGGTAGAGTTCTTCTTTCTATACCATGCATAAATTTAGGACTACAAGGTTCTGTCTTATAACTGAGTTATTTGTATTGTGGTGTAGGTTGGTGGGAATTCTGCAGTACTGGTTCTTTGACTCCTTTCTCACACAACTTGTTTAGGCCTGGTGGACTGACTAGGAACAAAGGGAATAATAGAGCAATGGGATAGCCTAGCTGTTAAGAGTGTGGGTTCTCATGGGTAATTTGGTTAATTAACTCAAGTATCTTAAACTGGTGGCTCAAAGGCTGGAGAAACCAGTGGGTAAGTTTTGTTTTGCCTGCTCAGCATTTCCAGAAGTAGAATTATCTTGATCTCAGTAAAAGATGTTATCTTGATCTCAATAAAAGCACCGTGAAACTGTTTGTCTTAAATTGATCCTCTTAAAGTGTTTTGTCAGTTGCTTGTTCTGAGGCAATTGAGTTTAGGACTTAGTTTCTTCATTTGTAAAATGGGCATAATACCCACGTTAAAGTACTAAGTGACTTATGAACGTAATAACTAAATAATTAGCCTATAAATTCTGAACAAATTTTACACCTGATTATTAATAATAATCCATAGTGATGAATGCCTTAGGAAGTGCCAGAGCATGACGATGGGGAAATAGGGACAGACGGAGCTCAGAGATGCTGAGTCAGTTTGAGAATAAAACTGGGCATGTTTGCTGGGAAAGCCACATAAAGTGGGAGAGCACAATTTGGTCCAGAAGGTTGTGGAGCGGCAGCCTGGAGTTGCTGGCACACAGCTCAGAGCCTGGAGTTGCTGGCACACAGCTCAGAGCAGTCAAAGCCCAGGGTTCTGCTAGAGTGGCAGCGTGTGGTTTCTGCTGCTGTTTCTTGCAGGGGAAGTGAAGGCCTCTGCCCAGGCCTCTTTCCTGTGGACTCTCACCCTCCGGCCTTCTATTCTTCCCACAGCTGCCTTCTTCTGTTGCCCACTGCTTGGATTTCACAGCCATTTCCAGACACAGGAATGCTTTTGATGGTGCATCATCCTCCACAGCCCTGCAAGGTAGGTCTGAGGTGCCGTGGCTGTGTCCTGGGTCTGCAGCTCATTTTAATCAGCAGCTGCCGAACTCCCTAGGGCTTCCATGAGCTGCTTCCATGAGCTTACCACCCTGGCCTGGCTCAGAATTGACCTCTCACTGGCCTGGGCTCTTTTTGGCCATGGAAGGGGAAAGGGGAGGGGAGGGGAGCCCCTGATGGGCATGGTGGGGCAGACACTGCCTTGTGACTTTGGGTAGCAGGTTGTGGGGCTCAGCTGCATTATCAAGGAGCTCAGTCTGCCATCAGATCTGGAGAGTCTGAGTCTGAGGGTGGGGTTGAGGCTGGATTGAAGGTACGGGGTAAAACTTTCAGTGTTGGTACGAGCTCCGAGGTTAGGATTGAAGGTCCTGCGTTCAAATCTCAGCTCTGCTGTTTACAAGCTATGTGACTTTGGGAAAGCCACCTATTCCCCTGGAGTCTCAGTTTTCTCATCTGCAAAAGGGGATAATAATAGTACCTACTTAAGAGGATTGATGTAAATATTAAATATTGGGGTATGTGTGTGTGTGTGCATGGGCTAGCTGACAAATGTTAGCTACAATTATTATTAGTATAATACCAGGGTTTGGATTGTTGGGCAGAGCATTAGGGGTGAACACTGGACAGGGCTGGGGATTGGAATGAAGCTAAACCAGGGGAAACATAGAATTGGGGACAAATATTAGAAAAGTTGGGGTTAGAGTTAGCTCTGGAATATAGCTTGGTCCAGCACATTTGCTGTAGACTTTTGGGGTGAGAGGAGCAGGGAGGAAGCAGGGGTGGGGTGGGGACAAAAGCAGTCACCCTTCTGCCCCCATTTCATGAGCACCAATATGCATACACATATGTACTCTTGCCTCCCCTACTAGAGTAGGGCGCCTGTAGCCATGCAGGGGGGTAAGAAGGGGGAAGGGAGATTCTGAGTTATTTGAACATAACTTGAGAGTAGTGGTGGCAGTAGAGCCAGGGCCAAAGGCTGGCTGAAGAGGAAATATAACCTGTTGTCATCTGCCACCCAGCTCTCTGATTAATGGCTCTCTTGCTGCCATAGTTGGCAAAACCCAAGAGAAGTCTTGGGAGTAGCCTTGAGTGCCCAGGACAGTGGAGATGATGCCAGTCTTCCCCATGGCTGCCCAGACAGCACAAAAGCTTGGACGGTGGGCTGGGGAGAATGAGATTCCCTGGAGAAGCCCTCCTTGTGCCTAGGTGGAGCTTCAGGTCCATACACTTACGTCCTGGGGCCGTTGCACCTGCCGATGTATTCCCTTGTGTTTGTGATCTCGGTCTTCATCACCTGGAGGCAGCTAGTGGCAAAGCTTGGCTCTGAAAAGGAGGAGAGGTGTGCAGGGGGTGGAGAAGGTCTGAGACCAAAGAAGTGCAGAGTCTCTCTGTGAGCTCCAAAGTGGTTTCCAGTCTCAACCTGCTTTGAATTAAATAGGGGGATGGAAAACGAATTTGCTCAAGCAAAATGAGTGGGTGGACCAAGGGGAAGAGCCAGAGTCCACCAGGGTCATAGTCTGGGGCCGGAGTAGAAGTAATTCTCTTTATATCATTTCAATATGCTGTTCACTTTTTGTGCTGATTAGGACAAACACAGTTGCTATTTGTTTATTCATACGGCGCTGCCAGGACTCACCATGGGAATGTGCATGTTTATGCCAAGGGTGCTAGCTCTTGGTGTTCTCAGAGCTGCAGGAACTGCCTTAGCCACAAGTGCTATGGATATGCTGGAGCCCTTCAGACATCAGTGTTGCTCCTCTGCCCTCCACAGCCCCCGAATCCCAGGAGTGGCATAGCTTGGATGTGCTACATCTGCTGTGTGTGTGTGTGTGTGTGTACTTAACAGAGGCAAAGAGATGCTCTCACATTGTGGTTTAGGGTCAGAAAGGAAACTTCTTTGAGAGCTAACCGCCTTGGTGTTATTAAGACTACATTATTACATTAGGATTACTTTAAGTGGCCTGTAATAAGAGTAAAGTGAAAGGAAGTGAGCACATGAGAGGTTGCTGGCCTCCAGTTGTGAAAATCAGGATGAGGAAACACCAGAGGGCTTCTCATTAGAACCATGGATGGATTATAGAACACCCACCACTACCATTATCATTTGATGTCTTTCCCAGTTTGTAGCTAAGTGCAATTAAAGATGAAACAGAAACAAGATTTAGACCATTGGGAAAAAAAGACAAAATTTTATTATTTACAGATGATATGGCTTTATACCTAGCCTACTAAGGGAATCAAGCAAAATGACCCTCCAACTATTGGATTTAATATGAGAGTTTAGTGTGTTGGCCGCAAGCAGGATAGATATACTCAAAGCAAAAGGCTAGCACTGATGGTCTTTAAAATATAATGAGAGAAAGAGAGACTGCATTTTTAAAAATAAATAAAACTCACAAAATACCCAGGAATAATGAGCTAAATGAGAAATGTGCTCTGCAATCTATATAAAGAAAACTTAAAAAAAAAAAGGTCTCCTGAGAATTATAAAGAAAGATGCAAATAAATAGAAAGCTATATCACAATTCTTCCCCCTGGTTATGTTACCGAGTCCAAACTCGCTTGCCACACAACAGGCCAGTATATTGGGAAACGACGTGTTGGGGCAAGGAATAGCGACTTTATTCAGAAAGTCCACAAACCAAGAAGATGGCAGACTAATATCCTGGAGAACCATCTTCCCCAAGTCAGAATTCAGGCTCCTTTTATTCTATAAAGGGGGAGGGGATGTGGTTGGTTCTTGCAAACTTCTTGGTGTAGGAATTCTTTGTTCTTGAAATCCTTTATTGCAGCTGTCCAAGTGGGTCAGGTCATGGTGTCCCTGTAAAACCTCCAACAAAACAAATGTTATTTTCTATTCTGCAACTTGTTATCTTTATATGAATGGAAAAGTGTTAATATTCTTAAAGGTCAGAGCCTTGAGAATAGGCTCTCCTGTGTATTTCAGGCTATAGACAACATTCTTTTACAAAAGTTATAGAGCTTGCAAGACTAAGCCTGGAAAACAGGACACAGGGTTAAAGCCAAAGGAACAGATCTAATATGGAGTCAGATTTGTTTCTATTACAATTACAAACTTTATATCATCCTTATTGCATTTCGCTATATGCTACAGGTTGGGGATACAGTGGTGAAAAACATTACCTTTATGGAATTTACATTTGGAAGGAAGAGATGCCTATAAAAGAATGAACAAAACAAATTATTTACATAAATACAGCTCACAATAAGGATTGAGCTCCCTGACATGCCCCCATTAGCTCTCTGAAGTACCAAAACTCTTTTTTTAACAACATATACACTGACTATAGCAAAATTGTTGAATAGACAATGAATGCTAAATCTAATTTAACTAGGAAAATATGCAGACAGGGGCACCATAAATCACTTCAGCTCTCGGTTGTGGTGGCCAGAGCTTCCCAAGTACTGGGTTCTTTCTTTTAAAAGGAAATCTTTTTTCTTTTCTTTAACTTTGTTTTAATGCATTCTTGCATAAGTCATGTGAAAGAGAGAACAGTTGATTTGGCCTGTGTCCCCTTGAGGTAGGGCAGGCCCACTTCTGGGTTTCATGGAAGGCAAATCTGAACTCTGTTAGCTAATCCTAAGAATGTAGTGGCTTCTCCTCCACTCTGGAGACTGTCACAGTTTTGTGGATTGCTGCTTGGCTTGAATGGTTAACCAGGGAAAGATGTTGTTTAAATATTTTTGCATCATTATTTATTATAAAAGCGAACAGGATAGAAAATGCCATTGAAGCATAGGGTAGTGAACTGAATGTGGAAAAAGAATCAGTTCCCAGTACGTTATTTTCTAACATTTTTTTCTTCTCTGTTTATAACCAACCTCTTGTACTTTTCATCTTCTTTATCTGCCCTGGTCACACCCTGGATGAAAATTTACTGGTTCCTTTTGCAATTTCTGCCCAGATCTTCCATCATCTTCTATCCTTTGGCTCTGTCAGAATTTTCCAAAGGGTCCTATAGCTAACAGACAATGTTCAGCTTTAGAGAATAAAGGAAGCAGATAACAATATTCTACACAGAATGTCCTCCTTTGATACTCTCTTTATAGAGCATGTGGAATCAATTTCTTTCTGAGGCTTCACAAGTTGCCAACAGATACGTTTGTTTCCAGGAAGAAGATAAGTATAGGCCAGGTGGGTTAGGTTTTAAAAATATTCCCATTTTGCTTGGAGAAGAGCTGAGGGTGCTACTTCCCCATGGCAGCATCCAAGAATTTGAAGACTGTCCTCAAGGAGAAGACTTAGCCCTAGCTTTTGCCTTTTGGACCATGGTGATAGCTATGTCTGTCCCAGGAAAGCAAGGACTTGAACGATAAACTGTGAGAGCTTGAAGAGAACTTTAAAAACACTCATTCCAATTACTTCTTTTAACTAATGAAGAAACAGAAGCCCTGAGAGGTGAAAGGACTTTCCCAAGGAGATTCCCAATTTTTAGCCCAGTCATGTTCCCAACATACCTTGGCATCTGTTATGAACTTTGGAAGCCACTGTTGGAATCCACTAGTGATCTGAGCCGAGGACTGTTGGCATGGCGCCCTCTCACTCCACAGCAGTGAGGAAGTGATATGGTATCTTTTCTTCTAGAGACTGTGAGAATGATTCATCTTTAAGTCACAAGGAGACAGTGACAGATTCCTAAAGCTGCACACATCCATGAGAAAATGACAAACATGTGAGGTGCTGAAGCAGAAAAATGCTCCCAGTGGTGTAGGTGTGAAGAGGGAAACCATGCACCTTTCCGGCAGTGGGAACTGTGCTTTGCTTGGAACAGGTGTGAGTTCAGCTTCAGGTGCTTCAGGAAGGTTGGAGTGAAGGCATTTGAAACAAAAGATAATTTACAAAGACATGGGGAATGCTTTACCATTCAGGATCATGAAGGAAAAAACCCACACACACCATTGAGACCATGTTCAAGTCTCCACACCCTACATTTAAGTTGAAAATTTTCAAATCTATAAGAAAGTTGAAAGGATAATAAAATGAACATCTATACATCCTTCACCTAGATTAATCAATTGCTAACATTTGAAAGTTGCAGATACTGTGACTCTTTATTTTAGCATGCATCTCTTGAGAATAATGACATTTCCCCCATGTAACCATAATACCAGGGTCACACCTGAGAAAATTAGCAATAATTCTGACGTATAATTTGTATTCAGTTTCTCCCCAAATATCTTTTTATAATTTTTTCAATCTGGGATCAAATCGAGATTCATGAATTATGTTTAGTTGTTGTGTCTTCAGTCCCATTTAATATAGAATAATTGCCCCCTCCTTTTTTGATGACACTGGATTTTTGAAGAGACCAAGTCAGCTGCCTTGTAGAATATATCACATTCTGCATTGGTCTGATTGTTTTCTCTTGATTACTTTAAGGGAAACATTTTTGGCAAAAATATTGTATAGGTGAGATTGCATGTCTTTTTGCATCACACCAGGAGGCACACAACATGTTGCTACGTGTGGTCATTCAACTAGTGACCCACCAGTTAGTGAGGTGTCCCCCATATTCCTGCGTTTCCTCCTTTATAGTTAGTAAGTCCTCTGTGCAGTGATACTTTGAGTCCATGTTACCCCATATTTTTTGTATCCTTTGCCTGAATTGATAATTCACATGTTGCAAAATGGTCATTTTCTAACCTACCATTTCCTTTATATTTATTAGTTGACATTGTTCTATAAGGAAAATCTCTCTCTTTGTCCTTCTTTCATTTGAGTATCACCATGGAACAGGGATTATTATTATTTTTAAACAAACAAGTCGTATTATTATCATTACTCCATTATTCCATTTGCTGCTCACGTTGTTCCAAATTTGGGTAGGAAGAGCCCTTTCGTGATGCCTCCTGTCACCTCCTGTAACTTTATGGCATATCCTGCTTAGTCTTTGAACACTTCCTTGCTTTCTGGTGCAATAAAATACTCCAGGCTCACGTGTATTTTCCCTATCCTAGACTTGGAATCAGGATTTTATCAAAGGATTTTAATAGGGAATGACATTTAAGCCACGGCCCAAGCATCAAGCTCTCATTGCTGCTGGGACAGATTCACATTAAAATAAAATCAACTTATGATAAAATTTTAGTTTTATATTATCTGAACTATATTAATAATTTACTTCCTTGGTCTTAAAATGAGATAAATCAAGAGTGAATAACCAGGATCAGTAGTAAGAATTCTTGAAGAAGTCCTAAGCCTTAAAAAACAAAAACAAAACCTGAGTAGTATGTATTTGAGGGAAACTGTATTAGTTTCCTGTGGATGCTGTAACAAAGTACCACAAACTGGGTGTCTTAAAATAACAGACATTTATTGCCTCATAGTTCTGGTGGCTAGAAGTGTGAAATCAAGGTGTTGGCAGGGCCCTCTGAAACCTGCAGTGGAGACTCTTGCTTGCCTCTTCCAGCTTCTGGTGTTTACTGGCAATCCTTGATGTTCCTTGGCTTCTAAATGTATCACTCCAATCTCTGCCTCCAGTGTCACGTGGCCGTCTTCTTCCTGCATGTCTCTGTGTTTGTGACTCTTCTTTCTTACAAGGACATCAGTCATTGGACTGAAGACCCACTGTCCTCCAGTATGACCTCACCTTAAAACTTGATTACACCTGCAAAGCCCCTATTTCCAAATTAGCTCACTTTCACAGGTCCCAGAGGTTAGGACTTTAGCATATCTTTTTGGGGAGATACAATCCAACCCATAATAGACACCATAATCCAGGAGTTAAGCATTCAAGAAAGTGTTTAGCTGGAGGATGGATATATCAATTTTACAGAAAATCACTCCTGTAAATTTTGACAGATGCTCTCCTTAGGACTTCAAACTGAATGAAAAAAAAATACAATACATAAAAAATATTTACAGTATTTATTGTTATCAGTTTTATATTATATATTGGTTATATAAAAGAGAGATAGAAGAAAGGGGATGAAGACAATGAGAGAAGGAAAGAGAGAGAGCGTGCACTTCAGACAACAAGAGATAAGAGATTGAGGGGCCATAAGAGAGGGTATAGAGGAGGATTAATAGGAAGAAAGCAAGGAGTGGGTGCTTAACTGCAGGAGAGAAAGATCTTTGCCCATTCAACTGATTCAAACTGCAACTTCACAGTTCATTCTGACTTTTTAGCTAATACCACATTTTTGACTCATGCTTCTTTTTTAATGAGGCTGAATATTGTTCTGTTTTATTCGTTGGCATGAATGGAGTGGGGACGGCATGAAGTGTGTACCCTTTTGGAGTGAGATGCAGCTTGCCTGAGAGATATGGGTCCATGAGTAACACCAGGACCGGAGCTTGGGGGCCAGGCTTGTGCATGGGTGGGGCCAATGTCTAGATCACTGACTCCAAAGGGTCAGCCTTCAGCTGGACACAGATGTGACATGAGGAACTAGTGCAAAGACTGGTCACTGAATTTGATAGGAATTATGGCAGGACCCAGAGCTGGTAGCAAGGAATTGGGCATCAGCCAATACATGAGAGTGTGGCAGAGGGTGGGCAGGGTGCAGGTCCTCATGGCCAGGGCAGACACGTGGAAGGTTCAGCTCTGGGTGTCTTCCTTTGGGACCATTCATATGCCAAGCCCTTTAGCACCTGTTGGATGGAAGCTGGGGGAGTGACACCTCGAGGAGGTGCTAGTGTGAAAGCCTCAGCCTGTGCAGGACACAGGCATCCCTGTCTCTTTCAGCAGAACCAGGTCCTGAACCCAAAGGCCCAACCCTGACCTCGATGACCACTTACTTCTGGGACTGAAGCGCCCAGACTTCTCAGAGAAGCTTGATAAATAATTACACGTGCTCGAGATCTATGGGGAGCAAGACAGACAAGGGCTGTGCTCTCCCAGGGCTGACATTCCAGTGCACTTTCCTCCTAAAGTTTACGCCTCTGCTGCCATATGCCGGCAAACTTACACAAGGGCTCATTTAGCTATATTGTTGCTTTGCTTTTCTTGTTTAGTGTAGTTTTTTTTAGGTGAAAGTTGCTAATAGTTAATGATTAAAATAATAACTACAGACTAGTCCCAGACACAGTCCTTTGCTTTTGTGACCTTTACCATAGACACAATGAGAATAGAATTATGATAGTGAGTCATATATTTTAAACATTATTCTGTAACTAATATGTTTCCTTGGCATCATTTATCACACATTAATACCAGGTTTGCTCATATGCTATATAAGTTTTTTAAAAAATTAAGGCAAAATCTGTATAACAAAACTATTTTATAGTGAACAATTCAGTGGCATTTAACATATCCACAACGTTGTGCAACCATCAACTCTATTTAGTTTCAAAACAGTATCATCACCCCAAAAGGTAACCCCGTACCCATTGAGAAGTTTCTCTCCATTCCCTCCCTCCCCCAGCAACCACCAACCTGCATTGTTTCTGTGGATTTACCTGTTCTGGATATTTCATATAAATGGAATCATACAATATGTGACTTTTTTTTTACACCAAGTTCCTTACTAATGAATATTGGAGTTCTTTGTCTTTTGCTATTATAACTTGTTATGGGTGGAATTGTGTTCCCCCTCAAATTTATATATTGAAGCCCTAATGCCCAGTGTGATTGTATTTGGAGATAGGTCTTTAAAGAGGGAATTAGGGTTAAATGAAGTCATAAGAGTAGGGCCCTAATCCCATAAGACTGATCCTTATAAGAAGAAGAAAGCATACCAGGGATGCAGGTGCACAGAGAAAAGATCATGTGAAGACAGCGAGAAGGTGACCATCTGCAAGCCAAGGACAGAGGCCTCAGGAGAAGCCAAACCTGAAGACACCTTGATCTTGGACATCTAACCTTTAGAACTGTGAGAAAACAAATTTCTGTTTTTCAAACCATGCAGTCTGTGGCATTTTGTTATGGCAGCCCAAACAGACTAATACATAAATCAAGACAGACATTTACAATAACTTCAGTTGGTACAAGGCAATGATCTAAAACAGCGTATCTGTGATCTAAAAGTATCATAATTACCAGTTGATTTTAGAGGCTGGAAAGGGCTCTTTCATTCTCTCTCTCTCTTTTTTTTTTAAACTGAGGTATAATTGACATATAACATTATATTAGTTTCAGGTGTACAACAGAATGATTCAGTATTTGTATATATATTGCAAAATGATCACCACAATAAGTCTAGCTAACATCTGTCACCCTACATAGTTACAATTTTTTTCTTGGGATGAGAACTTTTATGGTTTGCTCTCTTAATAACTTTCAAATATGCACCGCAGTATTATTAACTATAGTTGCCATGCTATACATTACATCCCCAGGTCTTATTTAGTTTATAACTGGAAGTTTGTATCTTTGACCTATTCTGGATAGCTCATATAAATGGAATCAATCATACAATATGTGACCTTTGTGTCTGGCTTCTTTCACTTGGCATAATATTTTTGATGTTCATCCACTTTGTAGCACGTATTGGTACTTTGTTCCTTTTTGAAGCTCCATAATATTTCATTGTATGTATACACTACAACTTGTTTATCCATTCAAGTGCTGATGGACATTTGAGTTGTTTCCACCTTTCAGTTACTGTAAATAGTGCTGCTATGAACATGTGTGTCATGTGTGTGCATATGTACATATATTCGAGTACCCGCTTTCGATTCTTTTGGATATATTGTTGTGTTTCAAATCATTAACAGAACCAGGAGTCTGCCTAACCCAGGTCCTCAATGCCGTCAGCATTTGGGACTGTCATCCATTGCTGATAATTGGGTAACTCTCATAACTCTAAATAGCCCCTTTCCTGGACAAGCTTCTGGTCCCCAGTCCACTCTCTTCTGGGAGAGGGGGTGGGCTGGGCTGGGGGAGTCTGGACAGCACTTTTACATAGTTTCTGAGAAGACCAATTTGATTATTTGGTTAGTCAATCAACAAATTCCTTTTGAGCATCTATTCCTTGAAAGGCTCTGTGCCAAAACACTCGGAGGATAGGAAAAGATCTAAATTATAAGCCTTGTTCACCAGTGCGGTGTTTGCTAGCCAGTGACAGATGATACTTTCATGCAGAGAACTCTAAAACCAGGTACTTGACAAATGTCCTGTGCCAAATACAAGACAGAGGGAGAGAGCCTTCCTTGCTGAGGGTGACCAGGGAGGCTTTATCTAGGAGATATCACTTGAAATGATTGTAGGCTATCAATAGGTGAGGCACTGGGGAAGGCATTTTTCATGACAAAAGTGTGGCAATAGGAAATTCAGTGTGTAGATCAGTTTGGCTAGGGCAAGGATTAATACAGGGTAGGAATGGATGAGAAGACTGATGGAGGGTTTGGCTGCAAAGGACTTAGAATTTGCACTTTATCCTGAACCAAAATAGAATCTGATGGGAGGCAGTCTAATAACTGGGCATAAATTGTTATTTCATTTTATGGCTGTAAGGCTGTTATGCTCTTCAGCAGAGATGCATGGTCACAGTTTAGAATAGTTACTCTTGCAAATCCTTGAGAGCCTTCACTTGTTCACTTATTTTTGGCTTCTCTGATAGTTACTGATACTCTTTCGGAGAACCTGCCTGGCAGGTAAATGATAAGCCTATGTTGGAGTGTTCTATAGAACATCACTTCTGTGAATAGGATTCCATGGTCAAATACGTTTGAGAATCACTGTATAGCGTCTCTCTCTAGAAGTTCACGATGCACATTAGCAAGTTAAAGGCTTTGCAGAATCCTGCTGCAGAAAACTGGCTTAATTTGTTTAGTCCAGCATTTCCTAAATTTACCTGCTATAGTGGGTTGGATGGTGGGCACCCTCCCTCCCCAAAAGATACATCCACATCAGATCCCTATAAACTGTGAATGTTACCTTATTTGGAAAAAGAGTCTTTACAGTTGTAACTAAGTTAAGGATCTCGAGAAGAGATCACCTCGAATTATTCGAGCAGGCCCTAAATCCAATGACGTGTCCATATAAGAGAAAAATAGAGGGAAATTTGAGAAGATAGACAGAGAGAGAGATGATATGAAGACTGAAGCAGAGTTTGGAGTGATGTGGCCGTGAGGCAAGGAAGCCAAGGACTGCTGACAGCCGCCAGAGAGTGGAGGCCGGGAATGACCCTCTCCTAGAAGCTCTAGTGGAAGAGCAGCCTTGCTGACAGACTGATTTCAGACTTCCAGCCTCGAGAACCATGGGGAATACATTTCTGTAGTTTTAAGCCACCCAGTTGGTGGCACTTTGTTATGGCAGCCCTCAGAAACTACAGGCATACCTCGTTTTATTGTGCTTTGCTTTACTGAGCTTTGCAGATACTGCTTTTTTGCTGTTTTTGTGTTTAACAAATTGAAGGTTTGTGGCAACCCTGGATTGTCAATTGATGGTTAGCACTTTTTAGCAATAATTTTTTTTTAAAAATTAAGGCATACTACATTTTTAAAAAAGACATAATGTTATTGCATACTTAGTAGACTACAGTATAGTGTAAGTATAACTTTTAACTGTATAGTGGGAAACCAGAAAGTTCATGTGATTGCTGTATTGTAGTTTTCGTTTTATTGTGGTGGTCTGGAACCAAACCCACAGTGTCTCCAAGGTATGCCTGTAATCCATGTGCCCATAAAACTCTTTCTTAAAAAAGCTTTTAATGGAATAACTACTGTGTATGCCCAAATATGAGGTAAGGTTTTCTTCTTCCAAATTATCCTTCAGGGTATATAAGATGGAGATGGATATATAAGCTATATAGATGGAGTTTCCTTATATTCAAGGGCTTTCAAGATCTCACATTTCAAGCCTGTTTCTCAGTTACTTAATTTTAAACAATTAAAGTACTGTATGGGGAAAACTTGATCTTGAGGCAACTTTAATCAATGCCAGTTTTAGTTGCTGATGAAGGTCATCGGATGGAATTGTTAAAAAAAAAAAAAAAGGAGGAGGCAAAAAATACATAACCCAAAATTGGTAATTACTCTTGAGAGTATGAGGCAGATGCTAGCTTGCTTATCATCTATTCTAACTTTCTTCTGATCTGTCTTCCTGTACTGAAGAAGCTGGAAAGCTAAGAAGGACGTTTTCTTAGACTCTCTACAGTGAGAATTTTGGATGCCCTTTCAGTTCCAAAAGTCAGATTCACTTGCATGCAACTTGACTTTGGAACAAGGCAGTTACTTTGTGGATGGTAGCAGAGGTGATATGCAGCAGTAGACTCTCGACGTACCTGGCAGCTTCCTGACTATTGCCGAAATGGCACAATGTTGCATGCTGCAGAACAGCCAGATTTGGCTTGTGGCTTTTTGTTCTCTCTGGCTGATCCTCTGGTGTGGCTTTGGAATTATTCCTGGAAGCTCAGTCGAGAGTCTGTTTCTTGCCAAACCCTCCCCACCTCCACTTCAGTGATTCTGGAAATTATATGATACCCTGTTACAAATCTCCTCTTGCTTAAACTAGCCAGAACAGATTCTGTTCTCTGTGGCTAGACCCTTACCTGATGCAGGGTATGACTTCCCTGGATGTGTATGTAAAAAGCAATGATTGAAAAGCAATACAGTTAGTGAATGTCAAAGAGAAAACAAATCTACACCTATAGCACACATTTGGAAAAAAAAAACCCCTAAATTTATATAATGATCATTTAGGATTAAAAATGTTTAGTGACATACATGGATTAAAAAAAAAATGCTGTATGTAAACAAGAGTGACTGTTAGATGCTTTAAGAAGTGCTTCCTGGGATGACTGAGATACTGAAAGGCTCAGGTGAGAGTTCAAATAAAATTGCTTCATAAAAAGCCAGAGGAAAAAAAGCAATATTACAAAATCAACCTACTATTTCACATGTGATTTAAACTTTAATGTGTAAATAAATTAAAGAATTCAGTCCCATACACAGACATCTCTTATCTATTGCTGAAACATTTATATTTTCAAGTTGGCTAAAAGACCCTCAAAACCTCAACCTTATTTTTTGAGAGGTTTTTCCCTTGCAAAATGTGAGATCACCGTATATTCAGAATTCCCTGATATTCAAGTTTTATGGCATTAATATGGCCTGAAACTAATATGCAGAGGGTGACTTTTGAGAAAGGCTGGTCTACTGGACCAAGGCCCAGCATGCAACATAGCAGTTTGGTGTTCAATAAACTACTTAAATGACATAAAATTGGCAAGACAGTGTTGTTGTTTTGACAGCGCTTCTTTCTTCTGCGTTCTTTCCCTTTCCTAAGTTTGCTTGGTTAGCCTGGGGACACTTCTACTTACCCAGAGGCCGATCTCAGGAAGGAGGAGGCATTTCAGTTGAGCCTGCTTATAGTCAGTTTTACTATCCATAGATTTTACTAGATCATTGGTCATCCTTCAGATAGAAATCGATAGTTCCTTGCTTGTGTAGTAATGAAGAACAAGTTTGAATCCACATTTGATCTGTTGTGCATTTGGCTCTAACCCTGTGCTGTTTCCTGTGCTTAGTCATGCTGGCTCTGCACCTTTTGTAAAAGAATGTTGCCGATAGCCTGAAATATACAGGATGGCTCATTCTCAAGGCTCTCACCTTTAAGGTCATGGTGTCCCTGTAAACCTCCAACATAACAAATGTTATTTTCTATTCTGCAACTTTTAAAAATCTTTATGTGAATGAGGAAAGTGTTATATACCCTTGAAGGTCAGAGCCTTGAGAATGGGGGATCCCACGTCCTATGTGGACAGCTGCAAAAACAAAGGATTCTGACACCAAGAAGCTTGCAACAACCAACCACACCCCCTCTCCTTTTTACTATGAAAGGAGCCTTGGAGAAGATTGACTTGGGGAAGGTGGTTCACCCATTTTCTTGGTCTGCTGGCTTTCTGATTTCGTTATTCCTTGACACTAACATCTCGAGTCCTTATTTAATGGCATGTTGTGTGACGAGTAGAAGAGTTTGAACGCGGTAACACTTGGACTTCATAAATGACCAGTTGTCTAGAATTCTGAATAAAATACTGCAAGCCTCTCAAACCAGAACTTTTCAGCAGGTCAGTTTTCACCCACAGTGTGAGTGCAAGAAGAAAGTGTCAGAAATAGTGTCCTGGCAAACAGACTGACTCCCTCAATTTACAAAGGAGGAGAGACTGCTTCCGCGTCATCTTCCCTTGAGACTGTAACTGGCGGGAGACGTGACTCTGGGTCTCGCCCCACCGGTTGCCAGGCCGCCGTCGGGCGCAATTTCCACGAGGCCCGCTGGGTCGCACTGTGGCCCTACGAATGCGCGCCCGGGCCGGGCAGGGGCGCTCGGGAGCGGTGGCCGGCTTCAGCCCCGCGCGCAGGTGGCGGCGCAGGGTCTGGGCGCAGCTGCTGCCCGGCCCGGCCTCCGGGGGCGGTGCCCGACGCAGAGCTTTCCCAAACCCCGGCAAGATTTGCACTCGACAGCATAATCCAGGGGTTGGACGTCGCCAGCCCGCCGGGCTGCTCGGTGCCACCCTGGGGCAGGGCGCGAGTTCTGCCTTTCCGGGCGGTCTCCCTTCTCCTGGGAGTTTGAGGCTTCGATTTGCTGTCGCCCTCTCGAGTGGCACAAACGATTGAGGGGCTCTCATCGCGGTCAGGGCAGCGGGTGGTCCTCGTGCGCCGCCACACTCGTTCTGACTCTCCATATGCTGATGAAAAGTGCTACTCCAGTTTCTTCGTTACATTGTTTTAATTTTCTTTATATCTGCACGTCTTTAAATTTAAATTTTATTTAAAAAATTGCCTGCATTTGACTTTTCATGAATGCTCATTGTTTGGGTGGGAGTGGAATCTGCTTCCTCCTGACTTAAGAGCCCAAAGAACGGTGGAGTCCTCGGCCCTGCTTAAATATTCATTTAAATTTATTAGCTAGTTTTTAAAATGGAAAAATAATAAATACATATGGTAGAAAGTTAAAGCAGTACAGGAGCCTTTCCCCCTTTTACATGGTCCCGAGCCCCCTTCTCAGAGGCAGCCACTGCTAATATTTTCTTTTGATTTATTCCAGAACACAAGTATAGTGGTATCTTTTTTTAAACTCCCTCTCTGCCCAAAAAACTGGATCATCTGTGTGCCCCTTGCCTCCTCCCTTCATAACATGTCTTGGAGATGGCCTCACACCAGCACAGGTGGAGCCCGGGCATTCTTTAAGAATGGCTGCCTGGTGTCTGCTATGCGGCACACAGTAAATATTCAATCAGTCCTCAACTGAAGGATTTGGAGGTTGTTTCCAGTCTTTGCCCTTACAAACAGTTCAGCAGTGAACATCTGTGTATGTGTCTTGGGCTACATGCACAACTGTCTATAGGATAAATTCCTAGAAGTGGTATTGTCTGGATGAAGAATATTTGTGGTTTTAATTTTATAGATCTTGCCAATTAAAGGTGATACCAAATCATACTCTCCTCAGTGATCACTCCTTCTCCCCCACTGTAACACTAGGTTTATTGAGAATTTAAAATACGATTTGCCAATGTGAAAGATTAAAAAGTAGCATGTCGTTGTTTTAATTTGCATTCTTTAAATTTTGAGTGAAGTTTATTCTTTTTCACATGCATAAAGTGATTTGAATTCTATGAGTAGATACTTCATGTTCTTTGCCTATTTCAGTTGGATTGTTGAACTTTTCCTATGGATTGCAAATAATTTTTATATATTAAAGAAATTAGACTTTTGAGTGTCATATCTGTTTAGTCTTTACTTTGTTTACAGTATTTACCTTTCATATTTTAATATTTACAGAGTCGAATTTATCCATCTTTTACTCTATAGCTGCTGGGTTTTCTGTTTTGTTTGAAAAGACCTTCCTGAACCAAGTATTGCATCCAAATGCCCCCAGCATTTTTTGTTGTTGTTTCTATATTATGCTTGACTGTCAAATCTATTTTTATTTTTCATTTCTTTACTGAAGTATAGTTGATTTACAGTGTTGTGTTAGTTTCTGGTGTACAACAGAGTGATTCAGATTATATACATATGTGTGTGTGTGTGTGTGTGTATTCTTTTTCATGTTCTTTTCCATAATGGCTTATTATAGGATACTGAATATAGTTCCCTGTGCTGTACAGTAGGATCCTGTTGTTTATCTACTTTATATATAGTAGTGTGTATCTGCTAATCCCAAACTCCTAATTTATCCCTCCCCTCCTTTCCCTTTTGGTAAACATAAGAGTGCTTTCTATGTCTGTAAGTCTGTTTTCTGTTTTGTAAATAAATTCGTTTCATATTTTAGATTCCCCTTTAAGAGATATCATATGATATTTATCTTTTTCTGTCTGACTTACTCTACTTAGTGTGATATTCTCTAGGTCCATCCATGTTGCTGCACATCAGACGTCCCAGCTTTTAGTCTAGCAGGCTTCCCAAGAGCCCTAGCAACATGAAGAGCTTCCCATGTGCTAGAACAGAAGAGGGTGGATATTATTTTTTCTATAAGGCAAATATATGATTTGAAGTCAAACAAATAGCTTGCCTTTTAAAAAATAACATTTCTACCTGTTTACAAAGATTCTGTTCATTGCAGGAAATTTGGAAATGTATCATGATAAGGAAGAAAATAAGAGTCATCGCTAATTCTAACCTTTAGAGACAAACAATGATATGTGTATGTATACCATTTACACTGTTTATATTTTGTAACCAGCTCTCTCTCACACACACACAAAACCCCAGTTTAGTTGAAAAAAGCTGGTACTAATAAAGGAATATTACGACTTAAACATTTTTTCAAATATACCAGTATTCTATGGGAATTTTCTCAGACTATTAAACATTCTTTTAAACATGATTTTTATTTACTGAGTTTTTTTAATTGGATAAGTAAGATAATATGTTTAACCACTCCTAACTGTAGGATGTTAGGGAGTTTCTAATTTTTCACTATTCGCAGCAAGGAGTGATAATACGCATCTCTCTTTTACACTTGTTCCTAATTTAGCCAATTCTGTACGCGTGAAAATGTACTGCGAAGAAAGGAGAATGTGGATTTAGCTTCAGGATGGAGCCTTCCTGTCCTATCTTTTTAGACATGGTCAGTTAATCTCTGGCTATAAAGACCCCCATAGATTCTGTGCTTTCCTTTAATATCTTTTTGGGGAAGTATTCATGCTTTTTGCACATAAAGGAAGAAAAGCAAATCAACAGTATAGTTCCTCAAAGTTTTCATATTGCAGTGCTTGCCTGACAGATTAAAAATTGAAATTTCCCCTTTTTTAATGTATAAAATCTCTGAGGCTCAGAATGGGAAACTGTAAGTGCTATCATCTGATTTCACCATAGAGCTTAAGCACCCCTGAACAGAAGCAGCACCATAGTAATTAATCCTGGCGAAGCTATGGTACTGAAACGGAAGAGTGTATCAGGCTAGAGAGATAGGAGTGAGATGATAGTTTTTTTCAGCTTCAGTTAGCATAGAAACATTGTATTTATAATAGTTTTTCTTGGCCTCTTTGATCATATCATTTAGAAAAGTTTCCAAACTATTTTTTTAATTATAAAAGTAGCACAAAAGGGTATAAAATCAAAGTGAAATTCCCTCTGTCTCTCCTACTTCCAGAAATAGAATAATTTCTTCTGTATCATCGCAGAAACTTCCCATGTACACGCAAGAATATGTTTTTTTAAAAAATATTTTATATAAATACATGGGATGATTCTCTATGTCTGCACCACAGCTTGCATGCTCCATGTAGTGGCCGTATCGTGGACGCTTTCCTCTGTCGGTGTAGACAAAGCTTCATTTTCTCTAACGACTGCACAGTTTTCCATAGTATGGATGTGTAACTCACCCCTGCAGCAGAGGGTTTTAAGGTACTTTACAAAACATGGCTCTTGGTCTCTCCTGCCTGCAGGAGACCTGGTGTGGCTGGAGGACTTGTGGCTCAGAGTTGGGCCAGGCCTTGCCTGTTTATGGTAGGTGCAGCAGAGGCACCACTGCTATCAGGGGTTCCCAGAGGGAGCAGGATTCCTCTGGGGCTGAGTTAGAGCCGGAGTTTAGTCCTATTACTGCTCCACCCACTGGCCTCCCTGTGGTTAACCAGGAAGGAGGCCCATTGTTGAGTGGACTGGCAGGTGTCTGAGAAAATTGCCAGGGTGTAAAGATTCCCTCTCTAGCTTGTAGCCACACACAAGGGGACAGGTACTAACTTCACAGGATTACCCAGGAGCTGGTCTTCTCCAGCCTCCTGACTAGGCTCCTTGGTGTCCTTTATCTGTTTGCAAACATCTGCACACATTCTGGGTTCTGGTCGATCACAGGTAATTAATTTACATCTGTTTTGTAAATACTCAGATGTAATTCCCCCCAGTGTCTGTCTGTTTCTTGCTACTGAGTTACTAAGACTGTCCTAAAAGGCAGGCTTGGTTGGAGGGACAGTGGCTGGGATAGGTTGAAAGGGCGACTCTGAGGCAAATGAGCAAAGGAGCCATCCTCAGCTCAGTTTTCTGACAAAGAAAAGGCCTTTGGTCCTTCTCATCTCCAACCTCTACCTCCTGATATTCCTGCCTGGTGCCCCTTCCTGCTCCCTCCCTTCAGCATCCATATCAAAGGAAAGGCTTCCTTTATTCAAAAGATGCCCCAGCTCCTGGACTCTCCTGGCCAGATGAATGGCTACAGAGTTGCAGTGACCAGAGAACCACAATTTAAGACTAGAAGGTGTCACGTTCCTCAGTTTTTCTCTCAGACTCCTCTCTCTGCCTTCATTGCCCTCCCATATGGCTTTGCCTACTGAAATCCTTATCCTTCTAGACCCAGCTCTGATGCCACTGTGAAGGTGTGTCTGGTCTTCCCAGTAGGGTGGGGCCCCTCACCTCTGCCGCACGTGCCAACTGCCCATTATCTCCCTCAGTGGACCCCTGACGTTCCTGGAGGCCCTGTCTTGGAGATGCGGGATAAACTTTGTCTCTTCCATACCAGGCTGTCCCGCTTTCCCCTCAAGGCTCAAGAAGGCCCTATATTCTTAGCAACTAGCATGATGCCTGGCTCATAGTAAGTACTTGATACATCTGTTGAAAAGATGAATTTAATTCAAGATCTGCTGGAAAGACCTGGTCGTAGTTGTGTAATTCAATTACTAGCATCTTTTTTTTTGGGGAGGGGTGGTCACTGTATTTGTTCCTTTGTTTGTATTTGAGTCCTGGTGATGCTTTAACATTTTAAGAATATAAATTTATATTTTAAATGGAAACTCTCCCCTTCCCCTTTTTAGTCCCCTAGCAGACCTTAAAACTATTAGATCCCAGGGGAAGGAACTGTATGGGGTCAGGTTGTATGTAAGTCTAAGTTGTTTTGTAGATTCTAAAATCAGAGTAAAAGGAAAAAATAGGCCCTTTTTGCTCCCTCATCTTTGGAGATGACCCGCACTCTGTCTGTGGAATGTGTACCTACTTTTACTTTAACCTGGGCATGCAACCCCCACACCTCGTGACCTTTCTCTTGCCTTCTGAAACAGCCTACACTCTGTACACTATGTATCTCTCTAAAGAAATCTACTTTTATTTAAAAAAAAGGAGAAAAAATAAATGTAAAAAGATGCCAGGAAATAGCATGTTGCCATGCAAGGGGTTGGCACACTTTCCATCTTACCGTGATATATTTTTGGACCCTCGAAACCCTCCTAAGCATCTCTCCAACATAAGGAGGAACCTGCAATTACAAGCACAGTGGCACTATTTTACCTCCTTAGGTTGGCTGGAGCACAAATTGCTCAGAGGCTCACGTGGGCGTTGGTTTGGGGCACAGGAATATGCTCTGAAAAGAGGTTCTGTTTGTTTTAGTCCTTGGCACAGATGTAAATGGCAACCCTTGAGGCCTTTGCTGAGCAGACATTTACTCCTTAGGTTTTCTGTCCTGGGACCTCCCTTGTCCTCCCTGGATGATGGCAGTTCTGCCTAAAACATGCTGCAAAAGCTGTCTGGCTTTTTATTGCCTTCTGAAGACAGTTTGATCTCTTAGTATGAATTTTCCAAGGTCCCACAAGGCCAACTCTGGTTCTGACATATATTTAGGTTGGTCAGTTGAGAAGCTACAGGAGAATCCATTTCCTGTTTTTAAGTGGAAGGGATCAGCATTTCTCCTGTTTACAACGACCTCTAGCAAAATGTCTGTGAGTTCTGTTTGACAACCAGTTTTCACTTATGATCACTCTCTTTAGGGAAGTTCTGTTTGACCTTTCCTTCTTCATTTCCCTTAGGAAGCCTATCGTGTGGTTTAGGGATTTTCCTTCTATTTATTCTTTTCAGACCTTATAAGTAATTAATTTTTTCCCCTCTGAATAAAGTGTATGCTTTTTGGGCTGCACCTTGCAGGCCTGCAAACCTTGTAATTGTCCAGCTGCACAAGACCGACAGAAGAGCCTGGAGACGGCAACAGAGGCATCAGTGGTGTGCTGGATGGGGAATCTTACCCGGCTGAAGCAAAGTTCTGGAGCTGCACCCTCTGTGTACGGCAGACGGCAGGCAGGACACAGCAGCAGCCTTCACTCCTGGGGGGAGAAGGAGGCGACCAGTTATGGGGGAATTGATGTCAGGTTGGCTCGTTGGTCACCAGGGCACGTGAGCTCTATAATTAAGAGGACTGGATAGTCTTGTGAGTAGGGTGTAGGCGAAGCAGGGGCTGGTCAAGCAGCGGATGTACAGAGAGCAAGAGAACAGCCATCTTGAGTGGCCTGACCATACAATGATCATGGAAGAAGATTAGAAAAACACAAAGAAATGAAGAGAAAATAAAAGTAGTCCTAATTTTATCTTCAAGGTAAGCTTGCAGCTCTGAGAAATTTTCTTCTGTCATTTTTTTTGAGGGGTTCGTTTCTTGGATTCTCTCTCTTCTGGATGTACCCTTCATGCCTCCATCATACTTTTTATTTCTGGGAGAATTTCTCTACTTCACCTGTTAGCTTTTAAGTCTGTCTGTTGCTGTGTCCATTCTGCTATTCAGCTCATCTACTGGGTTTTCAAAGACTTTTGGGGGCTGTGGGGCAGTTAGATTTCTTTTCGTTTTAAGCTGTGCCTCTCTGTCACAGTAAGAGTTTTCTTCAAATATCTGGTGGTTTGTGATTGTGTATTGTGTACCTGGGCCATGGAGAGGCCCAGATGGTGTGTCTAAGAAGGTGCTGTCTTCTGGTGGTAGGGGAGGAGCAGGATGTGGGGCTGGGCACGGTGAGTCAGTAGAGCCTCTGGCCAAGATGCTTCCCTCCTCTGGGTGAGGCCAGTTTCTAGAAGCACTGCCTTGAATCTCTGGCCCAGATGCTGGCCCCAAATATGCCCGTTAGGCTTGCTTCTCCTACAAGCTTGGGGTGTGTGTGTGTGTGTGTGTTTGTGTGTGTAACCACCTGCCTGGCTGCTCCTACTGCGATGGTCCTACCAGTTCCGGTGGTGACCCAGAACCCCTCTCATCCTCACAGGCTCCCAGTGTCTTCTCCTCTAATTTAGGGCTCCTTGGAGCCCTCCCCATCACGGTCCTCTCCTGTGTGTGTTTCAGGTTCATTAATCTGATTCCATCTGTCCTTTGTGTTTCAGGGGTGGCTCATTATTACTGGTCCCAGAGGTTGTCTTTCTTTGCTTGCCTTCACTTTCCTGATTTATTTATTTAAAACCTTTTTCTGTCATTTCTAATGATTTGAAGAGGGAAGGATAGGCTGGAACACATCAACCTTCTTTATCCAATCTTAGGCGATTTTTTTTCAAAGTCATTTGAGGTTTTCTTGTGGACTAAGAATTCTGAATTGATAATCAGAGGAGGAAATAGCTTAATATTTTTCTCCCAATATCTTAATAGATGTTAAGAATGTAAAATCTAAATACGGGGAGGGGGTGAGTATAGCTCAGTGGTAGAGTGCCTGCTTAGCATGTACAAGGTCCTGGGTTCAGTCCCCAGTACCTTTGTTAAAAATAAATACATAAACCTGATGAACTCCCCTGAAAATAATTTTAAAAACAATAAATAAAAGATTAAAAAATAAATTAAAAAAATAGAAAATAAAATAACATCTAAATACAGAGAAAGCATGGTATTGGACCATCCACTTGGACCAAAATCTAAACTTTCCTCATCCACAGTTAAGGGCCATTTTCTCCAAAGCTGCCCTCCTGACCCCTGGCAACCTCTTTGTTAGAGAACTTCGGTGGCCTAACTGGAGACGGCACCTCCTTGGCTGAGGGCACTGTTTTAAAGCTTTGCAACTTTAGGGAGCGGTATGGGTAAGGTATGTTCCAGCTGCACCCCGTAACATTTCCCATGTCCTGGCTATGTTGACAGCTGGTGCTGTCTGCGGTTCACTGTCCTGGCCCACGAAGGTAGAAGAACTGCTTGCGTTGAAAAAGCATTGACTCACCCAGCAGCCTCTGGCTGTGGTTTACTCACATGCGTTGATGGACGTCTGGGGCTGGCGATTCTGTGAATTCTTTCAAGTTCATTCCTGTTCCCCAGGCTCACCCTTTTACAAGTGCTTGCTTGCTCTACCATGCCTATAATGACAGAAGGACATCACACGATAACTAGCCAGTGACTTTTTTCTAGAATTTTCCTGCAATAGTGTGAGATCATATCCATGTTTGTGCAACATACTAATAATAAAGGTACTTTGTACTGCTCCAGAACCTTTCCTCTGAAGAATTTTCGAACATCTAAAGACAGTAGTTTTGTAATCCTCATAATTTTTAGGGCTGAGGTAAATGTTCCTTTGTTAATTTGTAAGGCAATGAATGTGACTTTGAAGATAGTACAATGAGCTTTTAATTTTACCACAAAACAAAAGAACTCTGTATCCTGGGCCTATGTAGAAATGTAGCATTTCATATTATTAGAGGTATAGATATATGTTACAGGCATTTTTCACTTAGTGGTATTTTAGTAAAGTTGATTACAAACTATTTGTCACAAGACTTATTCTATTTCCCCAAGATTTTTTGATATGAAATTAGAGATTTTTCAGTAGGGAAAATTCTAAGAGAAACTCTAAATTTTGTGAGGCAAAACTAAGGAGAGTTCGGCTCTTTGGTGTCTAGAATCGTGGTTCTTAGTCTGTACGAAAGTCACTTGGAAGCTTTTAAAAAACACTGGTGCTTGAAATCTAGAGCCTGGAAGCAGACAGTAGTGCCTGGAGCTGGGGCGAGAACAGGGGCTGACTACACCCTGGCACTGGGGAGCTTTTTGGGGTAAAGGGAAGGTCCTACACCAGACTATAGTGGTGGTTACACAACTATATGTATTTACTAAAAAAAAAAAAAAATCACTGAACTTATAATGGGTGAACTTACATATAAATTGTATCTTCATAAAATTCCTTAAAAAAGCCTGCCTGGGTATCACTTGATGCCAATGAAATCTGAATCTCTGGAAGTAGGACTCTGGCACTGGCATTTTTAAAAAGCTCCCCAGCTGATTTTAGTGTCCATCCAGAGCAAAGAACCATTGTTTGTCTTGGTAGGACAATCTTGCCCTAGGGCTGAGACCCTTCTAAACAATATTACTGAGTAAGGAGGTTTGGTTTCTTTGCCTATCCCTTAAAGTAATAAAGACTCCTAAGATGCAGAAAGTTGGATGAGGCACCCGGGTTACAGTAAATTGGTCTGAATTTAGGTGGTAGTGCCATGTTGGAGGATGATTTGGATGAGTTATTGCTATCTTTGGGAAACCCCAGCCTTTTCATGTCTGGCGATTCTCTGTGTGTCTAGTCAGTGCCCGGTTGAAGGTAAGGTGAGTGAGGCACTCACCTTGAGTGAAAAATTTAAGGGAGCAACAAAAAACTCAGTAATCAAGGTAAATACTATTTTAATGCAATTAAAAGATAAAAATTAATGCAAAAATATCCATGGTGAACAAAATGTCAACATTTTAAAGAAAGATAAGATTCTTTTAGTCTCCTGATGAGGCTCTGCTCTCTGTCCCTTCCTCAGTCAGGACCCCATCCAGCTGGTTGTAGAAGAAGGAGGACCTGATGACGGTCTGTGCCTGAGGCAGGGGACTCACGCTCACTCAGTCCCGGCAGCCGCTGCTGTACTTGCTGGGTGCGCAGATGCTGAATGAGAAGGGAGCCAGCTTTCTAGGGACCCGTGGGCCCCTGAGTGTGCACTAAACCGTATCTGGAGTGGTGAGAAGTAACTCCCAACTCTCCCTTTTTCTACCTGTGGGCACAGGAGGGCGAGAGTGGCCTCAAAGTTTGCCTGTGCTGTTATCCATAGTCTGTAGGTCTCTGACTCTCTGCTTAATTCCCAAATCAGAAGCTAGAAAATGCATCTCTAACTTGATACATTCATGGTGTCATCCAGGGAGGGGTCCAGGTCCTGTGGAGTCTGAAACTTTACCATTTTGAAGATCCTTCCTTAAGAAAAAGAATACAAATTTATAAATAAAACACATTAAGTTTAGTGTTTTGGAAAGAGCCCCTTGTGAGTGAGGGGCACTTGAGCTTCATCAGCTTCATGGTATAACTGTCTCCAATGTCAACTTAATATTTCACATTCTTTGTGCCTTTGCAAGGCTTCACTCTGCAATTTATCAGTTCACAATGCCCATAGACTGTAGGACTATGTCTCAGGGCTTCAGTTTCAAAAGCCCCAGAATAGTTTCCTTTGTGAGGTAGTGAAATGATTGAGAGAATTGTTCTAGAGTTAAACTGGCTGATTTTGTATCCTGGTTTTGCCAAACTAGTTGTATGACTTGGGCAAGTTAATTAGTCTCTTTGCCTCTATTTGCTGCTCTAATCTTACCTCATAGGGACTTAATTAGAGCAGGACTCAACGCGATAATGCACTTGTGGGGCTTAGCACCTTGCCTGGCGCAGAGAAGGCACTGAATATGTTACTTAGGGTACCGGATCTTGGCTCTAAGCAACAGAAACTTACTCTGGCTACCTTAAATGGAAAAAGAATTTATTGGAAAGATGTTGGATAGTTCACAGAATTGACATAAAGTATGGAAAAGCAGATGTTGACAATAGGCAGAAACTAGGGGAGGCCAGGCAGCAGAAATCTGATCAGGCCCTTCTGTCCCTGCTGCCAGACCCAGGTGCCAGTGCTGGACTCCACCACTGTTGCAACCCTAACCTACCCGTCTTCTTCCTGAGGTCTTTTTCTTAAGATTCAGGATCACTGGTGATCCTGTCTAACTGACTGAGCCCCAGGTTAGGGAGAGGAGGGTCTATTCAGTTCTATAATAGAAGTTCTATAACAGAAGTTGGGGCCTCTTACACTGGAGGATTTCACCCAAATAGGAAGAGGATATGGATGTTAGGGAATGGAAACTCCCAAACCAACACTGTTGTTTCTGTTGTGACTCCTTTGGTGTATTCTTTAATATCTAATAGAACTGAGCTGCAGTACGATATCCTGCCAGTTGGTGCCACCCTTTAGCACTTGAGAACATACACTCCTTAACCTCTAACTTCAACCACTCAAAAGTAATCTGCAGAAGAAATCTGTGTAGAGAACAGAGTGGTATTTTTCCAAAACATTCAAACTATGATGATAATCTACCAGATCACAGAAGATGGATTCAGTTCTCTCAAATGACAGCTGCTGTCCTTAAGTTTATGTTAATTCTTTGGTACTTGTTGCTCTTTAACAATAAATATGAACATCTAATAAGTTAAATTAAATGAGAAAACACAGAACCAGCTTATTAGCCTTAGTTTACTAATTTCTTTTCATGATGTGCTTTCAGGATTGTAATATTATGTTGCCTTTATGTAAAATACCATTGTTTTCTGCAAGAAGTATTTTCCTAGAATATGACAGAATTAGGTGGGTCAATAAAACATGGCATTCCCTCAAAGGCCAGGCATGGATTGGTGTTGTCCTAAGAGCACTGCCAGCCCATAGGTTCCCCAGGGTCAGGTGCTCCATCTTTTACTTAGCAGTGTGTACTCAGCACAGTTCTTGACACAGGTAGTTCTTAAATAAATGGAGGGAGGAGGGACTGAGCGTCACAGACTGTGGGGCAGCACCACCTGGACCCAGTGACAATCACTGCTGTCGTCTGAGAAGTCCACCTTGAAGTTTGACTCAAGTCCTAGTTTATGGGTGTGGTCTTCTCCATTCATTTGCTATTTTTTGCATATCTTTAACCAGTATACACTAACTACTTCCCGTACTGTAGCACTGTGCTAGGTGCAGATGTGAGGATTTGCCAGCAGCGTCTTTTGCCCTCATGGATTTCATGTTTGAATTTAGAGACAGACACACAGAGAGAACTATAGAACAATGAGGTCAGCCCAGTGATTGAAACTTGCAAAGAAGGCAGTTCAGAAGGACAACTCCCCTAGCCTGGGGCTGGGGGGAGGGATGGTCTATTAAGTCTAAATAGAACCTTGGAGTTCTTCACAGTGTTCAGTTTGTGCACTTTGATATGATAAACATCACTGTGAGGTGAAGAATTTAGCACAGTGGTGGAACATGGTAGATGCTGAATAATAAATGGTTGTGGATTAGCTAGGTGGTTTAGGGATACATGTACTATCTAGACTGGTATAATGTATTACACACTTCTAAACAGAGGATTGATTTTCTAGTATCCATAAATTGAACACATGCACTTAATTCCCACATTAGCTGGTTAGTTCACACACAGAAAAAGCTCCTGTTCCAAGGTCATAAATTGAACTTCAAAGCCCACCTGATCCCAAGAAGCATTACTGGGAAAAGAGAGGAGAGCTGTGTCTTGTGGCAGATAAGCGTCAAAGGACAACATCCATGTCCCCATACCCGGCAGGTTCACATCCATCTGGAAGATGTTCTTTATTTTGAAGACAGAAAATCTACCAATAGCTGTGCAAAGAAGGCCAATTAGAAGGATTAAATTTCTATTCCTTGCAATAAATACTTCCATCCATCCTTCATAGAGCCTCCAAAAGAAATCCTTTTTTTTTTTATCCACATGAAGGTGACTTCTTAGAATGTATTTCTAAAATAAGTCTTAGTTCAAACTGGTAAGTGTTTGGAAGTGTATTTGCCTTGCTGCTATACTTTTCAAGTTCCAGAAACTTATTTCACAAAGGGAAAAGATTTAAAATTTTGTCTTAAAATTTTTTCTTTTGAAATAGAAATGTGACTTTAAGTTTTGTAACATTTCTGGTTCTCTGCTTTGCTTATCTAAAACAAAATCTTGATTCAGGTCACATTTTGCTTTGGTTTAACTTATAAGTAATAACTGGGAGATGGGGCTGGAGGTGGCCTAGGTCATGTGACGATATAAGGAAAGGGTGTAAGATATAAGAGAAGGCGTACAATTCAAATTCAGCCAGGGTTGGTTGATGACTAAGACACTTGCATTTTGTGAAGACAGTCATGGTCCTGCGCCTGTGTAATCACAGGGTCAGCTTTCTTCTGCTTCATAAGCATTACATCTTACCTCTGATTTTTGAAAGTTTTGGGTAGAAAACTTTTTGGTGTGTGCAATAAACAGTAAAGATCCACCTGCATATACAGTTTGCTGCTGTAATTAAATTAATTTACAACCCAATTAATCTGATACATGTACTATGATAAAAAATGATTTTGTGTTCCACTGGAGAAAATGAACACTTCCCATTAAGATATTTTAAAATAGCCAAATTGATATTTTAGGTGTTATCTTCTCCTTCTGTTTGTCTGCTGCCCATCTTTTCTCTGATACTCTGTACCTTTTAATGAAAACCTGCTCACACTTTTTCTCATACATCTTAATGTAGAAGTTCCAGGTCTCTTATTCTAAGCTGAAGCTCTCCAGTCTCCTGCCCAAATCCCACTCCCCAGAACTGATGTGCCTTGGGACTCCCATCTGCATTTCTAGTATAATTTCTCAAACTTGAAGGTCAAGCAGTTGCTTCTGGCCCTGATACCAAACAAAATCCTGGTTTCTCCTGTGAACCAAGAATCCTTCCATTCTTTTTTTTTTTTTTTTTTTTTAATGTGGCTCTGGGGTGGTTCTCATTTGTCTGACAAAGAGGGCTAGATAGCTCTTGCCTTAAATAAGTTCAAAGATTAGTCAGAAAAAGAGGAACCTTTATAATTCAGGGCAATGCATGTATAATGGGGAAGATCACAGACCCTGGGGAGGTGCTGAGGGTCTCCCACCAGAGGTGATGACCTAGCTGAGTCTTGGAGAATAAATGAGAATAATCCAGACAAAGAAGGATGGGAAAGGTATTCCAGATGCAAAGGCACGTGCAAAGGCAGGGAATGATGGAGTGTGTGGCAAGTTTGAGGGACCACCAGTGGTACCGTGGGGACAGCTGGCACAGGGTTTAAGGAGAGAATGGTCAGGGATGAGGCTGAGGCCATGTCCTGGGAGGCTGCTATGTCATTCTCAGGAGTTTGGACTCTGTTCTATGGAAAGCCATTGAAGAAGTTTAGGCAAGGGAGTGACATACTCAGATTTGGTTTAGAAAGATCATTGTGGACAGGATAGAGACTGATTGGGACAGTACATCTTGTCAGATATAGGCCATGAGAGGGAGAGAGAAGAAACAACGTTCTGGCTTGGGTGATAGGGTGGACTTCTGAATTTACGAGAAGGAAATATTTTGGGGGAAATGTGCTGAGGTCCATTTGGGATATGTAGACTTGAAATGCTTGTGGGATATGCAACTGAAATGTCCAGCAGGAAGTGGGACCTTAGAATAGGGACCATGGGGAGGTCTGGGCTGGAGGAGTGGATGGGCTCAGTCAGGGAGGAAGTGGGCATGAAAAGGAAAGGAATCCAAAACTCTGGAATGTCCCTCTCTTGCCATCACCACAAAGGCCCAGAGGGGATCCTGGGGCCCTCCTTGATAATGTTGGCCTGCCCTGGCCTCCCTGCTTCTGGTTCCTCCTGGCCTTCGACACGCTCATAGGGGTGAAGTTCCAGGATGTGGGAAAGGGAAACCCACCTGCAATTCCTTAGCCTGGCCGTTCCCTTTGTCTAGAAAGCTCCTTACCCAGATATTCCTGTAGCTCACTTCCTCACTTCAAGCTTTTGTTTAAAAGTTAAGTTTTCAGGGGGGCTGAGGTTAAATGGGGTTAGAAAGCCATGCAGTTGTCAGGAGCCACAAGTGACTTTGTTTATACAGTAGCTTGCAAATCACTTGGCTCTTCTAGCCCCAATTAATGCACTTTTTCGGCACATGAAGTGCTCTCGCAAATAGTGTTTTCTGAGAGGACTTGTTGGTGAGGGAATTCTGTGAGTTCCATCCATCTGTTTCATCATAACTCAAGGGGTAAAAGTCTAGACAACCATGTAATAACTGCACACTCTGCTGCAGCTGCTTGGGTCATCACAGCTCCCCTCTCCCTAAGCGTCCCACCTTGGTAAACATGTGCGACGGGGTTGGGGCAAGGAGGTTAATGGATGTGTGCAGGGTGGCCTTGTAACCCTGCTCTGAAAGTAAGCTCTGGTCCATTTTTACAGCGAAGTGTTTCTACTCCAGAAATTTCTGTAGCTCTCTGTAGTCTCCCTTTTCACACCAGCAGGAAGGATTTAGATTGTTGAAGACAGGTTGGAATCCTGACTTACAGCTAGATGTGCTTATCCACTCCGGACCCTCTCCCTGTTCCCGAATTAGGAGCTTTGTCAGGGTTTGTCTTTGTAGTTTTTTGTCTTGGGTGACACCTTGCGTGGGGGTGGATTAGTAGAGAGGGAGAAATTGTGCCTTTCATAGTATTCACTGCAGGAATGCCTCCGTAAGGTACAGCCACGTGGAAATATTCAGGGACCCCTTTTCATCCTTATTTCTTTACCTAATTCTCTTTCCAGGGGCAACACCCACCTGCCTCCTTTACAGATATCAAGGGCATCTCTGTTTACAGTTATCTCCCACCCTACCTCACAGAGCGCAGACAGGCTCATCTGCCACCCGTTTTCTCCGACAGATACACGGGAGAAGTGCTGTGGGTTATCGCTCACCTTCCCTTCTGTGGCGCTCATGAAGGGGCTGGCAGACCGATCCTAGACCACCAAGAGGGATTTTGGTTAGAAGGAGGGACGCATTCTCAGTCGGGGTTGTGAATCCTCAGGTGGCCTAGACTTCTTTTTCTCTAGGCTTTGATAAATAAAATATCTTCTTATTAGTTAGGAATGTGTACTCCTGTCTGAAAGCTGGAGGAAGGCTTGAAGGACCTCTTCGTGGAGGCTGCCCCTCTGAGTCTCTTTTTTGGTTTTATTTTTTAACTTGAGGGAGCCCATGTTGAGCAAAGGCTGAGGTAGCAGAACAGTTTATTTATAGAGCTTATATTGTGAAAAACAGTCAGGAAAAGGGCAGATTTTCTCTTCTGGGATGGCAGTTTTCAAGGCTATCCATTGTGAAATAGCCTCAAGAGGGAAGTGGCCTTGGTCTGATTCATATCTGACCCCTCTTTCCATGTTTATAAAAGATGGTGAGCCCAGGATCAGGGCTAAGGGTGACTTTTGACTTGATGGCTCAATTGTTAAATATTTTGTGCAGGTTGCAGGGCATGTCTAGTGCAACTCTCAAAGTTTCCTGACCCTCCCAATTCCATTCCTCACTCTTGCTAAACAGTCTTAGAGAAAACATTGGAGTGTGAAGATGATGAACCAGAGGAAGGCGCGCACTGCTGAGTAGTGGAACATTAATAGTGGATGGAACCATGAGCTAATACTGTTTTGAGAGTTTTTTTTTAAGTATTCCCAGAGTAAACTATTTTTCTTTATGAAACTTCGGAGATTATTCTAGCCCTTACCAGTCTTTCTGATGAATTTCTGTTAGCCCTTGCTTAAGTTTATAAATTTGTTTTTATATTATAAAACTTAATGTTTTCCATGAAATATTAAGCCAAGAGAATAAGGAGCAAAAGCCTATACTTCCTCATCCATTCTCTCTCCTGGGGCCATGCTGTCAGTTGGTGTATTACCCAATGAACCGCCCCCACGGGAAGGGCCTAATCACTCCTGTGGGATGAGTTCAGGGAGGTTCGAAATCATCTGAGCCTAGGGTAGTCAGGTCAGGGGCAGGAGGAATTTTAATGGGACAAGACTGGTTGGGAAGAAGTGAATGAGGAAGGCCTTTGCAGGAAAGGGAATGTTGTAAGCAAAAACATGGAGGTGGAAAAAACACAGCATTGATGGAGGCAATGGTGAATGGCTGAGAATATTGGAAGATGAGCCTGGGAAATAAACCAGGTGAGGCAGAGGGTATCAAAGGCCAGGAGTTTGGTCTTCAGTACACTGGCAGTGACAACTAACTAGAGGTTTCTGAATGGGAGACAGCCTCTGTGGTGCTCAGTCATTCATGTTGGGGTAGATAGTCTTCCCTGCCTGTACACATATGCTATTCTTTTCCTCAAGAGATCTGGGTCAGCCTTAGTGACTTGCTTGGCCAGTAGAATGTTGTAGAAATGACACTCTGGGACTTCTAAGGATAGGTTCCTAAGACGCTTTACAGCTTCCCCCTGGGTCCCTTTGAATATTCAGTCTTGGGATGCTCCCTCTTGAAACCCAGCCACCATGTGAAAAGTCCAAGGCACATGGAGAGGCCATGTGTTTGGGCTCTGGTGAGCTCTTCTGCAGTATCAGAGCTGAAAGATGGACAGGACCTGGATCCTTGACGATGTAAAGTCACTAATTCGGTATCCAACTCTGACTTCCAGTTATAGGAACTGATAAATAAATTTTATTATTTTTAGCCAGTTTGAATTTATTTTTCTGTTTTTCATCATGAAATGTATTCTAAATGATTCAGAGGAGTACTAGATACATACTAGTTCCAGTTTTCTCCTCTTAACTGTGATCGGGGGTAGTGTCTCTTGACTGACTTCCTTATTTCTACATCTTTAAGGGATACTTTATGTGGCTGGTCTTCAGGGCACCCTAAAGTATCCATTTCTTTTGCTCCAGATAAAAGCATTTCTCTCTCCTGGACCTTATTCCATGCACGTTGAGAAATTTCTCTTCTATCAATTACTTTTACATTTTACAACCACTTCCTTTCTGTTTGCTCCATGCATTAAAGCCACTCCACCCTTAATTTCACATATAACACTTGCTGTAACATTTTCAAATGTCTGCCTCTTTTCAATACAGCTGCTCTCACTAAAGAACCCCTATACATAGGAGGGATGTCCTGGTTGGAACATGCAATGGAGTCAAGCCATAGGACAGATTTTACTTAGTTTAATTCAATAAATCAGCTGTTAATTAAAAATCAATATTGACAGAGTTTAGAGAGAATAAGTAGTTTTCCTTGGGTTTAATTACCTATGGTTAAACTGCCTTTTGAGGTTTTAGAACTTGCAGCTCTGGAACAATCCCCCGATCTGTGGAAGCCAGCCAAGATGGTACCCAGTGAGACCTTAGTCTCATCCATGCTAAACTTCTTCCTTAACTTACTGGACTCCTTTGTCTCCAGGGTTTTTGAAGGAAGTATCCTTCTGTTCTCAAGTCTGGAACATCATAACTCAAGTTGTGTGGGGGTCTGGGTCTTCTGAAATAAAACAAATCTGATGTCCAAAAAAGGTGAATTACTAACCTAGAATAAATGTTGTCTTGGGGTTTTGCAGTTGCCATCCTTTTTAGTCCTACCTGGAAGGCTGGAAACCTTCATTTTCTCATTCTCACTGGCATTGTGAAGGTGGGGATGGGGGTGTCAATGCCATGGTTGGGAAGCTCTAGTTTAGTTTTAAACCTCACCAATACAGGTGCCAAGCTCAGACACACATGCCCATTCCCATCCTGCTGCAGGAGTTCTTCTGTATTCTACCCTCAGGTCTAGGGAATCAGACTTACATCTTCCTTGGTATTTGACTCCTGGAAATACATTCCAGCCCAGTTTCAGAGCATTCAGGAGCAGGTGACCTGAGTACCAGGGCATCTTTGACTTTATTAGAACTTTGACCTTGGGAAAGTAATTTGAAGACATAGTTTGTACAGAGATAAAATAACTGCCACCTCAGGGCTGTGGGATGAGACAAACAAGGCTATGAAACAGCACTTTTAAAACTGCAAAGCACTAGGCCTATGTGTCTCACCCTCCTTGTTCTCTGTACTCTTTAGCAGATAAGCATATTTGGTGGAATACTTGAAACCATTAGAAGTGAACACCAGTTAAAACAAAAGTCAGGTTTGGAACATTTCAAATAATCCTTCTATAAATCATAGGCCCAGGTGGCCTAACCTCTTCTATTAGCCTCAGTAACTTTGGAGGGGGAAAGGACGGAAGGGTAAATAGTGAGATGTGGGAGAAAGAGAAGGAGTGAGAGGGGAAGCCCCATTGGATGCTTTGCAGCACATCATGTTGGGGCTCAGCAATCATTTGGTTAATCTGATGGTTGTAGACAGACATAAGATAATTACAAGGAGAAACATTAGCTTTGGGACATGATTTGCCCAGATCGACTGTCTAGAATGATCTGATTATCGAGCTAACCAGCAAATCTTCATTTCACTTGAGGCTATAGAGAGTTACAGCTAGTTTTATATCATTCAGAGAAATGCTTAGACATATATAGTATATTTCTGGTTTAGTGTTGGAGGAGTTTTTTTTTTTTTTTTTTTTTTTAGGAGTTTTCGTTAGGGGGCTGTATTTAGAAAAAAACCTTACATTAAATTTCTAGGCCCTCATTGTGTTTCCATCTGAGATGTATATTTTTGATGTTGTCTGTGCATTTAGTTATGGGTTATTTAACACTACCTCATATTTTAAACTCCCCCTTCTCCCCATTTCATTAGTGATGAGAAAAAGATTGCAGCCTACAGTCAGAGTCTTCATAAAAAGAGGAATTAGTCTTCTCTTATTTATTCATCTTCTCTGACTTCCTAAATTTCCCAAATTACCTTCTGGGTTGTGTGCCGCCGGAGTGGTTAGCATTCTATTGATGTGGGAGTCCATTTCCTGCTCACTGGCCTTCTAACTGGAGTGCCACATTGCTTTTAAAAAGTTAAACCCCTTAGAGCAGTCCTGCTAGAGCTGGACTAACAGTACCCACGAGCCTGACTTACATTACACTTAGATTCACTGCAGCCACAGGGTCTCTGATGTTAAAATGGCGCCTGTTACTCCGAGGACCGGAGGAAGTGCGGTGGAAGGAGCAACAGCAAGTCACTCTGCAGTGTATTGTTCTCAGGGCCAAAGGGCTTCAAATCCAGCAGCACAACAAAAGAGTGATGAAAAAGTGCTTTTTGTCACCCTGGAGAATTCTTTGCCAAAACTCCCCTCTACTTGGAAAGAACGAAGAGCTTTTACAGTATTGGGGGAAAGAAAGAGCAAGGAAATAATGTTCCATTCCCATGTCAGGACCTGCTATTTCTTGGCTGGTACAGAAGGGCACTTGTGCATGCTCACTCAATTACAGGAAAGAAGCGTTTACCAGAAAAAGCGAGGCATGCTTGGAGAAAACATCTAGCCTGCCTTTCCCTCAAACATAAAATGACAGTTCGGTGGAGGGGAATTTGTTCATTTTGACAGGACAATAGCAGCAATGCTCTAATTTCCATTGTCTTCTTGCTTGAAATTACCCTTCCTTAATAATGAAAGCCTTCCTAGTACAATGAGTACTGAATAAAACAGATGTTAGAAAGACCGTAGATTTCAGATTGTGGGGAGTTCTGGGATTTAAATTCAAATTCAGGTCATTAGAAAAATGACCGATATGTGACATGTTTTACTGGAATCAGTCTGCTTTTTGGGTTTTTTTTTTGGTATGTATGTTTTTCTAGCACAGCGGTTCTCAGAACTTACCTACATCAGAATCACCTGAAGGGCTTGTTAAAACACAAATTGTTGAGCCCCACCCTCCATGGTTTCTGTTTTAGTAGGGCTGGGGTGAGGCCTGAAAATGTGCATTTCTAACAAGTTCTCAGATGATGCTGATGCTGCTGGTTTGAGAACCACAGGTACAGTAGAGCTGGTGAAATGTCTAAAATCATGACCTGATTTGTATCAAATCTGGTACAAAGCAACAAATTGAGTTTTTGGCCCACTGCTTTCTAGTTGGACTTAGCAGGAAGCCTGGTACAGATTGGCCAAGCTGCTGGACTCAGTTCACATCTGGGTTTTAAACGTTAAGGACAATGTCAGAGGGCTGATTCTTTTATACACCCCAGGGAAGAGATATGAAGGGAAAATGCACAAGGGTTTTGAGAACTGTAGAGATATAAATCGGCACAAAAGTTTCATAATAGGCCTTGTGCAGTGGAATAATTTTTCTTGCCCTAATTTTCCCTTCATACTTCTGAATTATTTTAATCTAGAAATCTGCAAATTATTTATAAGGAGGGTTAGATTTAAGAATATTATACGCTGTGTTGCTCCTAGGATAAACCTTGGGGTCATTTGTTCTTAAATGCCTCTTCAATGACTAGAAGACCAGTTTAGCACCAGTTCTCAAGGATCTTGGGACTTTTACGTCAGGCTAAATGTTACACAGGCAGGCAGGAAATATGCCACAATCCAGCCTTACACAAATGCAAACCATGGTAGTGTCAACTGACAAAGCTAAAACAATTTAGTAATGAGTTTTCTGTCCTTTACTCAAGGGAAGCCAGTTCACGGATTTGGGGAGTACAGTGCCTCACAAGCAGAGGAGCACTCTTCCGGGGGGATTTTGGGCAAGAGTGAGATTTGTGGAATCTCAGAAGAGGCAACATGGAAACAGGCTGTGATTGGTCAGGAATTTTCCTTTAAGGCTAGCAGGTCCTATTTTCTAGGGTAAGGTGAGCTAGCTAAAGCTGAGTTGGAGGATGGTGATTGGTGTTAGGTAAGATTCCTTGACAGCGAAGTGTTTCCCATGAGTGTAGGCAGATGTAGGTTTCTATTTGTGATGTGGCCTCCATTTTGTGGGCCCCCATGTACAAATTAACTTTACCAGTAGTGTCATAGGATGATAGGGGTGGAAGGGGACTTAGAGGTCATCTCGTTCAATGTCCCTCAGATAAGCAGACCCAGCCAGAGTGTTTGAAGGAGATGACTCTGTGGCAAACTGCACAATCTAATGTGGCAACTGGGGATGTGTCTGGGCAAGGGAGAACATCAGGATAAAGGGCCAGCATGTTCTGTTGTCTTGCTTGGTGTCACATTTGACGTGTGGCCATGCCTCTGCGACCTGGTGTGTGGAGGCAGGGGATTCAGGCTGTGAGAAGAGGAGGACATCATTGGATCTGGCAGCTACAACATGACACCACCATTCCTCAGGTTTCATCGAATCTGTAGTTTCCTTGGGAGGCCAGCCAACTTGCTGTCTGCTGTTGAGTGTGGGTGAGGAAGTGGGAGGAAAGAACCGGGTGATGAGAGAGTAGGAGGACAGAGGGAAACCGCGAGGAGTGGAAAATTTGTTGAAGGGGGTGAAGAAAAGGCGAGCGAGACACTGGAGCCTCAGTTTAGATTACACAACTCAGAGGACTCCGCTGCACACAGCGGACCAGGGACTTCACATGTGTTGTCACTTAATCCTCACAGTCTCGTGCTGGCTCTGGTCCCGCTGGCCCTCAGATGGCGCCCCTGCTGTGAGCACGGGAGAGCCACCTCACAGGGCGAGTTTCCCAGTCTGCATCTGGGGTGTCCTGTGGAGGGCGTAGGTAGGAGTAAAAGGAGGGGGACGGGAGAAGCCGGGGCCCCCTACCCAGCCCCGCCTCTGCCTCAGGCGGCTGCTCCGGAGGTGGCTACAGACACGCCCTCAGAGACCCAGCTTCCTCAGCTGACCTTGGACATCCATAATTTTGTCTCCTCTCTTTGTCTTCCATCTTGGGGTCAGTAGTCACTTCCTCCCTGCTTCAGCTCCTGCTTCATCTGTGGACATAAGTCCCTGCATTAAGCTCTTTCTCTTGTAAATACTTACAAGTAGTTTCTGTTTTATTGGTTAGATCCTGAGACAAGTTAGATTGTTATTCCTAGTGAACAGATGAGTCAACTGAGGCTTATATAGGTTAGGTAACTTGTCCAAGGCCATCACAACTAGCAAAGGATGAAATTGGTATTCAAAATGTAAGACTGCAGCGCTCACGCTCTTAGTATACTACTATGTGGCCCTTCAAAATGAGTTCGAAGAAATTAAGAAAAAAGAAGAAAAATATTTTCATGTATGAAGTGGTAATGGTGTGAAAATGCTGCTTTGACTTCAAGAAATTAGGTAATCTCTGTGGTAAAGTGCGTGTGCCCAGTGTTTCCTAGTCCTAAATCTTGGTGTATTAATTCACTCAGGCACGGGTGCTAGTATTTTATTATTCTCGTTTTCTTGGTTGATCACAAGGGGTTACTTATTTCCACTCATCTATTCCATTTCAGTTTGTGAAAGTGTGGCCTGAGCCTTGCTTTGGAACGCAGGTTGCCATAGAAACCTTTGACTGGCGGTAGATGGATCACGAAGGTTTATTAATGAGAATTTCCTCGTTCTATGTCTGGGCTCAGTTTGTGTGAAAATCCAAGAAAGTCTCATTAGTTTTTGTATTAGTCAGGGTTCTCCAGAGAAACAGACCCAACTAGGTGTATATAGATAGAGAAAGAGATTTATTTTAATGAATTGGCTCACGTGATTATGGAGGGTGAGATGTCGGCAAGCTGGACACCCAAGAGAGAGAGAGGTGGAGTAGTTCCAGTCCAAATGCTGGCTGGTTTGACACCCAGAAAGAGTGAATGTTTCTCTTTGAGCCCAAAGGCGGGGGGAAAGAAAGGATGTCCCAGCGCAAGGCAGTCAGGTGGTTCTTCCTTACTAGCAAGAGGGTCAACCTTTTTGCTCTATTTAGGCCTTCAACTGTCTGGATGAGGCCCACCCACATGAGGAAGAGCAACCTGCTTTAATTAGTCTACTGATGTGAATGTTAATCTCATCCAGAAACACCTGCACAGACACACCCAGAATAATGCCTGACCAAATGTTTGGGCACCCTGTGGCCCAGTCAAGTTGCAAGTAAAATTAACTATCACAGTTTTCCTTCCTGAAGGCTAATTTTTCAGCCTGTTTGGTGATCAAAGCTGATGGTTCTGTCTTCCCGTCAGCCCTACAGAAGGCTGGTCTTCAGGCATCAGAGCAGAGTGTATCCTGGAACTGATTGCTGTTTGGCTCCTTCCATAGAAATCTGTCTTGGATTGATGGCTATTAGGGAGTCACCTAATGTTTGAGAGAGAGAGGGCAGTGGTCTCCAGAGCATCAGTATCACTGAGGGAATTTTTAGAAATGCGGATTCTTAGATCTCACCTCTGAACTACTGAAGTAGAAACTCTGAAGGTGGGGCCCAGCAATCATGTCTTAATAAGCCATTACAGGTGATTCTGATGCATGATCAAATGTGAAAACCAGTGGTCTAGTCTACAACAGTGTTTCTCATACTGAGAACAAAGAGCATCTATGGGTCAACAAATATATTCTTGGTGGTGTTGACTGAAAAAAAAACGCACAATGTAAAAGTTGTGAGTTAAGTTTTAATCAGGAACCTTATGAGGACTGTAGCCTGGGAAACAGCCTCCTGGTAGCTCTGAGGGGACTGCTCAGAAGAGGTGGGGGAGAAGACAGTGTACATATATGATTTTTTTTGGCTGGGAAATACATGTAGTCAAGCATAAAAAGATTACTGCTAATCACAGAGAACGATATCTCAAGTTAATGATTTTAGTGCTTTTCTGTGTATGAGAAGATGCAACAAACTGGGGTCATTCCTTAGATATGCATCTTAACTATCTAGGGGCCATATATATTACAGCTTCATGAGATTTTGCTAAGAGAATAAAAGATGAAATATTTTATTTTGGAAAAAAACCCAATATAAATACATTCTAAGTAACCTAATAATCAGTTTGTAAACAAATACTGCTGTACTATTTCTTTGTCCATAATTTGTATTAGTTTTTGCGCTGGTCTAGAGTAGAATTCCTTTGCCACATGTTAGTGGGATGCATTTGTGCTAAGTGAAGACTGGGTGAATTGTTCAGGAGTTTGAACCTAAGAAAGTGATGGAGACTTGAAGTGTTATGTGGTATGACACTACATACATGTTAGACTTGAGGGACCTGTGGTCAGTGCCTATTCAGGTGTGATTTCATTGCAGCAAACAGTGTCATCTCCCAAATCAATTTAGTGTTTGTAACCTGAATTTTATTGGTTTTGTAGTTTTGTATGTGTTTAATCTGTAAACTCATTTTGGCTTTATAGTTGTTTGTATAAATAAGCCCAAGGACTTAAATTGAAATTTATTATTGTATATATCTAAGTGACATAATAATGAAAATAACTTATATTAACTTTAGGGTCTATATAAACTTATTACTTTTAAAAGGAATTTGTGTTTTTGTATCAATAAGGATGGGTAAACTTATGCAGCAATATTAAAAAAAAAAAACCTCAGTTATTAACACAACAGAAGTTGAGGGAGTTTTGCTAATTGAGGTCACTTAGGGACTCCAGGCTGACTGAGGCTTTGTTTTGACCTTAGCATTCTTTAAATTTTTTAAATTGAGATATAATTCACACAGTTAAGAGTACAAATCTGTGGTTTCTAACATACTCATATGGTTGTGCAACCATCACCGCTACCTAATCCAAAACATTTTTATCACCCCAAAAAGAAATCTTGTACCCATTATCAGTCACTTCCCATTTTCTCTACCCTTCAGCCCTTGGCAACCACTAATCTGCTTTCTGTTTATATGGATTTACCTAATTTGGACATTTCATATAAATGGAATCACACAGCCTCTGTGTCTGGCTTCTTTCACTTAGCATAATGTTTTCATCCATATGTAGCATATATCAGAACTTCATTTCCTTTTACTGATGAATAACATTCCATTGGATGGATAAACCACATTTTGTTTATCCATTTATTAACTGATGGACACTGGGTTATTTCTACCTCTTGGCTATTGTGAATAATGCTGCTATGAACATTTGTGTATAAGTTTTGTGTGAACATATGTCTTTGATTTTCTTGGGCATATCCCTAAGAGTGAAGTTGCTGGGTCGTAATATCTTAATCAGATTAAGTCTGTTTTAACTTTTTGAGGAACTACCAAACCGTTTGCCACAGTGGCTGCACCACTTTACACCCCTACCAGCAGTGCACAACGTTTCCAATTTCTCCACGTTCTCAATACTTGTTGTTGTCTCTCTTTTTGATTATAGCCATCCTAGTGAGTATGGAGCAGTTTTGATTTGCATTTCCGTGATGATTAATGGTGTTGAGCATCTTTTCATGTCTTATTGGCCATTAATGCATCTCCTTTGGAGAAATGTCTATTTAAATCCTCTATTTTCAATTGGATTATCTGTCTTTTGTAAGAATTCTTTGTATGTTTTGGATACTAGACCTTTGTCAGATATATTGATTTGCAAACATTTCTTCTCATTCTATCACTTTCTTGATAGTATTCTTTGATGCACAAAAGCTTTTAATTTTATGAGTCCAGTTATCTATTTTTTCTTTGGTTGCTTGTGCTTCAGGTATCATATCTAAGAATCTATTGTTGAGTACTCTGACGGCCACAGCAGTATAAATGTGGCAAAATGTGCAGTGGCATTTAAAGCTTCCACCTGGAAGTTCCATGTATTACTGATGCTCACATTTCATGGGCCACAGTGTGTCACATGGTTTTGCCTTATTTAAGGGGGCAGAGAAATACAATCTTACCATGTGTGTGAAAATGGGAAAACCAGAAATATTTGGTAAACAGCACTAATGACCACCACAATTTAACTCACACTTGAGAAACACCTGACAACAACATATGTGGTGTAAGTTAGAACCAAAAGATCTGTCTTCACTGAAATACAACCAGATCTTATGTTCTTGCCTTTTTTTAAAGGATCCATATGAGAAATGGTCACATGAAAAAGTTTTAACATCTTCAGCAAATTTGGGCCAAATTATATTGTTTGTTATGTTACTTGGTGGCTTTTACATAGGAAATGCATGGTAATTCTTTTTAGAATTTAGTAACAGGAAGACATTTATTTCTAGATAAACTTATGTGCTTCCCTTTTATTTTGGAGTGGGAAATAGGTTTCTATTTTTACTTTTGTTGCTAGGAAGCTCAGAGCTGAAATTAATGACCATCTCTTATCTTTCCAGTATAGCTAACCGTTTCTTTTTCAAGTAGTAAGATTTTTTCTAAATGTTTATTTTAGCTGTCTTGTATTGTGTTTTTTTTCCTGAACTGTTTCTTTCTTTTCTTTCTTTCTTTTTTTTTTTTTTTGGCCAGGCAGTTAGGAGATAAGTTATAAATAAATTACGGATATTATTATCTTTTTCAGATGCAGTTCTTAGGAGAATGTTATGCTTAATTTTCAAATTTTACAGATCATTCTACCATGTTAGTGCATCAAAACCACAATAATGAACGTAAGACATAAAATTGGTGCAATATTAGTAAAGGGGTTGAGAAAATGGGTGAAGGCATCTTTGACTGTAAGAGCAGACACTTTGGTAATTGCATGATACTCTGAATTTACATTTTTGTCAGAGGGTAGTGTGGTAATCATATCACAAGCCTCAAAACTATTCACACTGTTAGACTCGAAATTAAACTTCTGGGTATTTATCCTAAGAAAATAATTTAGAAAATGGGCAAAGGTTAATAGTTACATAATATCTCATGCTTTTTAAGCTCATGGTTAGTGCTTTATATGTATTATGTCATTTAAAAGGTAGGCGTTTAACAGATGGGGATTATGAGGCCCAGAGAGGTTAAGTGACTTGCCTAAGGTCATGCATAGCTAATGAGGGCAATGTCTGGGACTCAGACCAAAGCAGTCCAACTCCAGAATCCAAAATTTTAATTATATTTCCCAGTGTAGATGTGAGAGAAAAATCTGGAAATAATAAAAATATTCAACAGTAAGAATTTGTTACATGAATTAAGCCATACATTGCAATACCATGCTACCACTTAAGTGTTGCAAAATTGATTTATTGATATGGGAATCCATTCACTATATATTGCTAAATGAAAAAAGCGGGAAATAAAACAACTTGCTAGGCATGATATAAACATGTGTGTCTTTGTGTATGTGTTTATGTTTGTGGGTCTGTGTGTGTGAGGGCATTGGCACTTCGAAAAAAGGCCGAGAGCAGTGGTTCCTAGTCTTAGAATCCCTGGAGGAAACTTTTAAAAATACTGATACCAAACCAATAAAACCACACCAGAGCAATAAAATAAATCAGACTTCTCCAGATTAATGAAATCAGAATCTCTGAGGGTGTGACCCAGGCTTCACTATTTTTTTTTAATTAAGTATAGCCTGTTGTGTTAATTTGTGATGTACAGCATAGTGATTCATTTTTATATATATATATATATATTCCTTTTCATATTCTTTTTCATTATAGGCTATTATAGGTATTGAATATAGTTCCCTGTACTATACAGTGGGACCTTTTTGTGTATCTATTTTATATATAGTAGTTAGTGTCTACAAATCCAAAATTCCCAATTTATCTTGCCACGCCTCCTTTCCCCTCTGGTAACATAAATTTGTTTTCGATGTATATGAGTCTATCTCTGTTATGTAAATAAGTTCATTTGTGTCTCTTTTTTTTTTTTCAGATTCTACATGTTAGTGATATCATATGATATTTTTCTTTCTCTTTCTGGCTTATTTCACTGAGAATGAAAATCTCCAGGTCCATCTATGTTGCTGCAAATGGCATTATTTCATTCATTTTTATGTCTAAGTAGTATTCCATTATATATATATACATATATATTATATATATATAATATATATATAAACAGTCATCTGTTGGTGGACATTTAGGTTGCTTCCATGTCTTGGCTATTGTAAATAGTGCTGTTATGAACACTGGGTGGATGTAGCTTTTTGAATTAGAGTTTCCTTTGGATATATGCCCAGGAGTGGGATTATTGGATCATAGAGTAAGTCTATTTTCAGTTTTTTAAGGAATCTCCATACTGTTTTCCATAATGGCTGCACCAAACTGCATTTCTACCAGGCTTCACTATTTGTAAAATCTTCCCAGTTTATTCTAATATGTTGCTAAGGTTGAGGACCATGTACTAGAGCAGGAAGTCCACTTAGATATTGAGTGGTTGTCCTTGAAAGAATGGGAGTAGACTCTTTTCTTTTTTTTTCTGTTTTCTGTATACTTTTTTTCTATAATGAGGATATTATTTTTGTAATTAGAAAAATTTTTAATCAAAATAATTATGATTATTTTGTCTAGGAAATGAAATGCTTCGTTCCTTTTGCTTTCCTTTACTTGTATAAACCTTGTAAGTTACTTTTATTTTCTAGCATGTAAATATATTCGTAGCAAAGATATACAATGTGTATGTGTGTGTCTGTACATGTCTCTATGTCTGTGTGTTTGTGCGAGTTGTGTTCTCCATGGTACCTGCCTGGGAAGGAAGGGGAAGAGTTGCGTGTACTCCCTCAGGCAGCCAAACTATGGGGACCAAGCCAGGTACAACAGTCCTGGTTCTTTGACAGCCTGACGGATGAAGCCTTGACATGCTCTGTTCCCACCAGGAGTCACTCCTGCAGGTTCCTTCGTGCCTGCTGGGGTGACCAGTCATCCCTGTTTGCCTGGGACTCTTCTGCTTTTAGCACTGAGTGTCTCGACTACTGAGAAACATCTCAGTCTTGGGCAAACAGGACAGTTGGTCACCCTGTCCCTGCTCCTCTGGGCACTGTCATCCTTTGCTCCTGACTCAGTCTCTTTCTGAGCCTCAGCACAGACACCCCTTGAGGTGGCAACTCTTCATAACTACCTAATCCAACATAGGGAGGCAGGGATGAAGCAAGCTACATTGGCATTTGCTCCAGGGCTAAAGTACAAATAAGAAATGTGTTTTTTGTTTTTCATCTGTCTTTTTTTTTACCCCCCTTTGGAGGAGAATATCTCTAAGCCTAACAGTACCAGGATTTATTCTCTTTTATTTTCTTCGGGGCTGTCCTTAATGGTCTTGAACATGCTCAATTTTCTAATCTATAGGAAAGCTATTGTATTCTTGCTGAGTAGTACATTTCTTTAATATTCCTGAATCATAATACATTTCTCAAGGGTATGTTAGAGGCTTGCCAGTCAGTCTTTCATTGTGACTTTCCTTAGGTAGGTTTTTGTAAAAAGCTGGCCTGGATTTTCCTTAAATAACTGTAGAAATGGAATCAAAACAAGCTATTTCTCCCTTTATCTCTTCCTAAATTGCTGTTTAATCTCATCATTTTCTGCTAAATCTTGGCACTGGTTTCAAATTGCACATCACTTTTTACATGGCTTTGACTGATAACAACCTTACCTGAAATGCACACACTATGACAAATCCTATTGGTTATTTATAATATTTGCAGTATAACAGCACATATAATATATATATATATATATATAAATCTCTTTTTTGTAAACTTTGTGCATCAAAAATTTCCCCACTCATTTGCACAAATATCATCTTTACCCATCAATTTTCACTAAATGGCTCATAGCTGATTCAAATCAGTTAAACCAAAGTGTTTTTGAGATATTAAAAAAATGTAAGAACCAAAGCTCTATTCCCAAGCTGCACTGAGATCTAGTTTGTCTGACAGAACTAAGATTTGAGGCCAAGTTTGTATTAGGAATGGTGAAGTTGTATGTTCTCTTAACAGAAACGGAGACTGGACTCATTATTGACCCGAAGTGGGTAAAACATTTACTTTCCTTCTGCTGTAGCTGCTCACTTAGAAAAACTGATTTCACGAGGTAGCATTCCCCCAGACCCCTTACTCAATTCAGATAGCCCTGGTACATTACTAAATTGTTCCTTTTACCAGAGACTAAATAGCTACTTTTTCTCTAACAATTTTAACATTTCCTTCAAGATGTGAATGGAAAGATAACCCCGCTGTTTATTGAGCTAGCATACTGGTAAGTGTAGGGCAATGACTTTTCTTTCTGTAAACACCTGGCTGGTTGTAAACAAATAGGAAGAAAACTGGGTAAACAGAACTTTTTCCCATCTAGCAGGTCATGGCAGAGGCCACCCCTCCACCCTTCAACTGTGAAGACGCATTGTCCTTTTTCCCTTTTTCCCCTTTTCCATTTCTACCTTTTCCTTCCAGAAAGGTTTGGGGGATGTGGGGAGAGGAGCTGGTATCCAGTGCCTCTCCTTTAGGAACCTTTGGACTTTGGCTACCTTAGACATCTCTCTCCTGTGCCCTTAAGAAATGCTTCTGTTCTATTTACATTTCTTTTTGGTGAAGTGTCATGGTTTTAATACTAGTAACTCAGCAAATATAAGCTCCCTTCCTTAGTTATGGGTGCTTTCACTCCTTCTGATTTCTAACATCATTTCCTAAAGCCTTCCTCCCCTAACCCGCTTGGCAGGGATAGCTCTATTTAGAGGAGATATTGGGCACATTCTAAATACGTAAGACATACTTCATTTCTTTAACCCTCACTGGCAAGGACTTGTCTTCCAGTTACTGAGGCTGAGATCACTTGACCTAACTCCTCTCTTCTTACCCACCTCAACATCCCTGTGTTTTCACCCATCCTCTCTTCCCTCCTTATATCAGAGAAGCAGAAGTCTTATATCTCATCCCCTCCTGCTTTTTCTGGAATCTTGCAAGGTCCCCTTTCTCTTGTATCTTTAGTCTTCGTCTTCATTTTCCACTGAATTTTCCCATTGAATCCTTCTCAGCCTTCAAACGTGCTCTAGCTTCCTCCTAAACTCGTAACTTGCTCTAGTCTCACTGCCCTTTCAGCCTACTCTCCTTCTCTTCATTGCTGAGCTTCTCCCTGCCTTGTTTCAAAAGTGCACACCTTCCCATCCTTCAAGACCCTGCTCAAATTCTTGATAACCCTCAGGTTGGAAGGACCTTACTCCCCTGCCCTCTGCTCCCCAAATCTCTCTCCTTCCATGGAAAAGACCCTCACTCTCAGGATAACCTTCCTCTGTCCCCGTTTCTACAATAGTGTGCTGAACCAGAGAGGTGACATTCAAGATCAGGTTTTCCCTTAGTACAGCCACCACTGAGAACAGTATTCAGCCTGGTCCCTGCATTGGCTGACCTGTTAAATCTAAGCATATTTCAAGGACAAACATTAAATGCGGAAGAGGGTGGTGAGTAATTAAACCTGAAATCATGTTAAGAAAGAAACCTAATCAAATGCTGTGACACAGATTTCTTTCAGTGGCTGAAGACTTTTCAGCCAACTTGATTTTTTCCTGGACTTCTCTGAAGGTCCTTTCTTGGCAAGGATTTAACAAGAAAGAGCCATGACAACATACAATTTCATTAGTGTTGTCCTACTGACAACATGCAGCATGTGTACCGTCTATAAGGCTTTTGGCAATGGCAAGGTAATAACTGATTTTATAGTTTTTTCCCTAATTCTCAGTGTAGTCTCAAGTCCCTGAGGCAGGACAGAAAGCCAGCGGTGTCTGAGGCGATGGGTGAAAACATGAGCTTGGTGACCCCAGTACTCTTGGTCCTTGGATATAGTGTGGAGTGATGGTGAGGGTTTACTCTGGTCAGAGCCCTGGGATTCAGGTTGCAGCCTTGCCCCTCACTGGGACATGCCTGTGCCTCCCTGCTTGGCCAAAGAGATGGTGACAGCACTGCCTCATGGGATGGCAGGGGAGTAAACAAAATAGCACATGTGTTGTGCTCAGCATAATGCTTGGTGTTAGGCAGCTCTCAAATATTAGCTAGTATTGTTACTACAAAATGTGAAAGATTGATTCCTGTAGATGTTTGCACTTTCTGTGGTTTGTATTGCAAAAATAATAGTTTTCTAGTATAAAATGGCATACTTGCATACTGTTAATTATGCTTTTTGAATAAAACATCCTTCTGGACAGTCTCATTATCTACAGATGTAGGCTTCCTCCACCCCCACCCCGAATCACCGGTCCTGAACCCAGATAAGAGTAACCCAAACTGCCCCCGGTTAGCAGGGGTCACAGGTCACCCTGATCTTCCCCCAGGCCTGGAGCTCAGACACACTGAGCCAGGCTGTTAGGAAACTGGAAGGGACTGCTTTCACAGATGTGGGTAGCCCGGGGAGGCTGGGCTTGTCCAGAGGAAGCCGGATTCAGGCTGGTGGTCTTAAATTCTTGCAAAACCAGGTGTCACCTTTTGTGCGTGTGTGTGTGGTCCAGATGACTCAGTGACAAGAGCCAGGTAGGAGATGCCATACAGAAAACAGAATTTTGGAACCCCAACGGGAACTGGGGGAGGCCCCTCTACCGGTACGCTGGGCCCTGGATTTCTCAGGGAGCACGGAGCAGGCTTTCCACAGAAGGTTATGTGGAAACATCGAGGTTTGTGTTGCAGAGCCGGGGAAGAGGGGAAAGAACTCAGTGCCGGTGAAACACGCTTGCTGCTCTTTCAGAATCTCGTTTTGAAATGGCATCTAGATTTCATCAACATGCTTGCACTTGAAAAATGAAAACATTGGACAGAGCTGGTGTTTGCGAGTGTGAACTTGCTCTGGCATCCAGTGTAATTTTTTTTGGCTACGTAACTGCCGTTCTTCCCATCTGCTCCTCCAAGCAGATCTTTGTGAAAGAGGAGTTTCAGCTGTGGAGAGCTTAGCTGCTTTGTCAAAAATGTGCTAGGGTGGGAGAGGGAAGGGGTCCCCTGTCTCCAGCAGAGGAGACTATTACATGGACTCCTACTTGTGAACAGGAACTGAGGAGAAAGGGACTGTGCATTTGCTCCCAAAGAGATCAGTGTACTAATGACTCATCTGCCTTTCTTGGGGTATTTAGCCCAGGCCCCTCCTGGTGGGAAGATACTCTCATCAAGCCCCAAGGGCAGGCTCGGGGGGAGGGGGTGGATGCCGTAAGGATTCTCTGGGTCTTAATTCAGGGCCTAGATGATTTGGTTAAGTCCCACTCACCATCTGTGTGATAGTTTCTGACCTTTATTAGCACTCTTATTATTTTTTTTTTCTGCTATTTTGGGAGCTTGTGTAAAATACAAGACTCCAGTAAAATTTGAATTTCAGATAAGCAACAAATAGTTTTTTAGAATAAGTATGCACAGATATTGCATGGGACATACATTTTAAAAAATACCCGAGCTGGAGTGAGGTAGCAAATGCCAGGAAGTTAGTGGTTTGTTTCCTGGAAATTTTTTGTGGTGGCTTGTGATGACAAAGTGACACCAAGGAGTTCCCTCCCCAAGAAGTCTGCTAAGTAGCAGAAAGCTGTTTGGAACCAGAAAGGAGTGGGTCCCCTGATTAAGAGTACCTCTACATTCTTTTCTCATTGGGCGATAAAAATATCCCCTTCTCAAACTGGCCTTTCCTTCTCAGAGGACAAGCTCCCTTGGCTTTGACCAGTTCTCCAGTGGCCTGGCACCATGTCATCTACTGGTGCAGTGAACTGTTTAAGGCTCCTAACCTGGGAAACAATTCGACTCTTGTGCTTCTTGCTGAAGGGTGGCCCCAAAATGTCTTGTTGTTGTGAAGGCTGATAACAGCAAATGAAATCAGAAATCCAGTGTGAAGATAATGGAACTGGGAGAGATGGCAGGCTGTAGCAATATGGGAAATTTATAGTCAGACAGACCTGGGTTCAAAGCTCGGGACCACGGCTTGTTAGTTGTTGCATCTTGGAAATGGGGCTCAGTTTCATCATCTCCAAAATGGGGTGGATAGTGATATTCACATCATAAGGTGGTGGTGTGGGTTAAATGGGGTAGTGTAGTCAAGGCTTTTTTAGACAGTGTGTATTATTGGTAAGTCCTAAACTAGTGACAGTGCTTATTGGCATGTCCATACGGTAGTTCAGTGCACCCCGTGCCACCACTGTTTGTTAGAATGACCTTCTCACTTAAATCTTGCCACGTGCCAGGGAAATGGGACGTCTCACATGTCTCCTTTTTGACAGCGGAACGCTGGCTGGCTGGCCTCTGAGGCTACTTCTAGGACTCTGGGATATCTTGGCACCATAATCAATGGCTTCACTTGGGTTGATCAGCTGCAGCTCTAGGGTTGGGGTGGGGTATTCTAACTCCTCATGATTTCATGAGCTCCTACTCTGGACTTCTGCACATCAACATTAAATCTAAGTAAACACAGTGTGCTTGCTTCTCAGGGCAAGCTTCAGACGAGTCCCTGTTCCCCCCAAGTCAGACTGCAGCCTCAGGCCCCTGTGCAAAGACCTGGGGGGCCACTACCTGACCAGATGATAAGAAGTACTTGAGAGACAGAGGGTGGGAGCAGCCTCTCCCTGCAGAGAGACCACCAAATTCTTACAGCACTGACTCTGCAAGAACACAAATAAAATAGAAGACATGCTAAAGTTTCAGCATTTGGAGGAAAGGTTCTCTGTTGATATATAGCTGTGTGCTGATGTGTGTATTCTATAGAGGAAACATGGATAGACTGAAAGACAGCTTTAACGGGACTGGTAGGCTTTTAGAAAGGGCATTAAGAGAAAGTTCCAGTGACATTTTAATGTAGTTGATTACACATAAGGATGGGAGAGGTTTGTTTTGGGAGCTGGAACATAGACCATGGGCCACAGAGTCTGAGGCTGCCTGGGGATTTGGGCTCCAGGAGAGGGCAGAACCAACGTCTTGGCTTAGTCTCCTTGGACTGGCAGCTGGAGCCAGCCTGCTGCTTGGTCTCGTGGCCCCTGGAGAGTCAGCTGGCTGGTGGGTTGGCTGACATGGCTGGTTTGTGCCGAATCTCTTTCCAAGGAAGAGGAGGAGATGCCAGCTATTCCATACATCATCCTCTCCACCTGCCAAGGAGGCGAGATACTGCTGTGGAGAAAATGGCTTTTACTCATTCCTTTGTATTTGGGGCTGAGTAAGAGCCAGACACAGTGGGATTTGCGTAGTAAGTCGGTTGCAAATCATGCTAATGGGAGTGCTGTGGTCTGGAACATTAGGGCTGGGGAGCATGTGATTCAGTGCTGAGAGTCTTAGGGTGTTATCCTCCCTAATGTTCCACTTTTGGAGCTGCAGTCACGACGTCATGGCTGGTGTGAGCAGCCACCTGTGACAGGGAGGGACAGGCAAGGTCAGGGTGGCGAAGATCTATGATGCGCTCATTGTGGGGTTAGCAGGGAACAAGCTGTGGCCCTGCTCTCTGAGTAGCGAAGATGTAGGGCAGAGACATTTTGCTTTATGCACAAAGACAAAAAAGAGCAGACGGTTACAAGTGCCACCCCGAAACACAGTCAGATGTGTCTAGTTAAGATGGTCAAATTAGAAATCGTACTCAGAGAAAGGACCCACCACGTTCAGCAGAAATTCCTTTAGTCCCGAAGGCACTGATGTTTGGCGTTGTTTTTCCTCCGTCTGACCTTGGTGTGTCTTGGTACTCAGCTCTCACTGTTGCCTCGGGTTGGAATTTCATGCTCTTGCTCCCAGCTGTCCCTTCTAGAAATCCTGTTATACTCTACAGGGCTGCTCACATCTTCCTCCAGTAGGCCATGTGTGGTGCTAATGGGACTTGGTTTCATCAGGGACACGGGGGTGCTTTGCTGAGCTCAGAAGAGCTCCCACAGCAGAACGGCTCATGGAGAAATGTGCACAGGTTATCAGAATGTTATTTCTCGGTTTATGTGAGCCATTTTCAAGAAAATAGGGGCTGTCACTGTTCCACTAACTATTGTCTAAATTCCCTTCCTCTCCCTCCTTGCTCCAAACACACACCTGTACCCCCCATTGGCCCCTTCCTCTATCCCCAGATGACTAGTAAGTTTATGAGTTAACTATACTTGGAAGGGCCTCAGTATTTTTTTAAGCCATGGTGGTGAACTAGCTTTTCCCTACTGCCTGCCTTCCTGAGTCATTGCCCAGCCCAGCTGCCAGTGAGAGTTTGGAGGAGGGAAGGGTGACTAATAACATGGGAGAATCTTTAGCCTGGAGAGTGATTTCTTTGCTTTCTTTATAGAAAGCCATTGTGTGGAAGGAGTGTGTGTGTACGTGCTGAAGCCTTGTCCAAAAGCATCACCTGGGGCCGTGCTATGGGAGGGTGCTCTGAGGTCATGCTCTTTTCCTTCTTGTACTCAAACTCGGAGTCCAACATTTGCTTTGTTGTTCCAGCCAGATGAGGAAACAGATCCTGTGGAAGTCATTTTTAAAATAATGTTCAGTGACTGTTCTTGAGCTTAAGAATCCTAGCACCTTCCTTGGGTAGGTCAAGGGGGAGCATCCTTCACACTGGTCTTTTCGCCTTCTTTCAAATTTCTGTTTTTCCAAAACTGTGAGCATATGCTCCTTCAAATGGAAGTCTCTCCATAAATGGCTCTATTGAAAAAGAAAACTAAATCCTTCAGCAAACTCTTTGCTTCCTGGGCCCTCAGAGAAAGGATTGGTTTGGGAGATGGTGGTCGTGTATTCAAACATTACGCCTCCATCTACCCTGAAGAGAGAATCTGTGCCTTTATTTATAATGTATTTACCCAGCTTGGTGGCCATTGAGGAGGTCTGTTTAATGAAATGCTGGACTTGTACCTAGATGGGCCTGTTGGAAATCATTATGAGTAAACATGTGTAGAGATTTATTTTCCTCCCCCCAGAGGTCTCTTGGAGGTCTCCGAAGATAAATATTTGCCCAGAGTCATTTGTATTTCCCCAGCCTAACGTGGTGCTGAGCTCAGTGGATTGCCTTCTTCCACAGAGCTTGTTAACATGCACAGAACTGCTCTCCTCCCCAGGCGGCTGTGACATCTAACCCTGCCCTGAAGACCGTGCCTGGGCTCCAGCCTAGGACACTGGTGCAGGCGCAGGCTTGCTGATGTTCAAAGCAACCACACGCCACCACGGAGGAGAGGACCAATATGAATCAGATGAATTTTGCCTTGCATTCAGAAGCCCTGTCTCCTCTCCTGCGTGAATCTGCCTTGCTGCCTGGGTGTTATGAAATTCAAGGGCAGTGGGTGTAATTCTCCAGAGTCCTTTGAAATCAAAGTCTCCTGAATCTCAGTGTTCTCTCTGGGAAGCTGATTCAACTTTCTTTCAAATCATTTTTTTTCTCTTCAGAACCTGAACAATATCCCAAAACAAACCAGGATGTGTTATCTAAGACTAGAATTAAAAAATTTTTTTTGATTGATTTTTTGTCTTCTTTCTTGGGTAAAAGTGAAGGAAAAAGGAATTATGGAGTATTTTATGCTTTTAACATACATTTTATTTATTTAATCATAAATTAGGAAATTGGGCTTAAGGTTACTCCGTAAAGGACATGACTGTCCATTTTAGAGTGCATTATCACTAACCCCATAAAATGGGGTTAAGAAGAGGTCTGGGACTATTCAATTTATTTTATGGTTCCATACTAAGTAGAGGGCAGAGGTCTTAGAAATTGGTGTCTGAAGAAATTTATGAAATATTTTCAGTTCATACTTAAAACATTTGCTGTAACATATCAATAGTACCGTAACCTAAGAAATACTATATGCTTGTGTCTTTAATCTTGAAATGGGCACACGAACGCATGGATAGACTTGAGGAATACTGAAGTCCTCTGTCATAGACTTGGAAAAGGCTGGATAACTTGAATTCAGCCTGTATAAATATGCCAATCTAAGTATATATTGCCCAGCAAGCATGGCTGCTGCATTCTGCAAGATTCAGCAACTGATGTTTTAAGATTGTTGTTAGAAGTTCAGGGCTCAGAGCTATTTATGAAATCCTGCTCCTTGAATAGCTCGCCATCCACTCTAAATAAATTGTCCTGACATGAGAAAACGGAGTGCTGGAGGCCAGTGAACTTTTTGAGAAACTGGCAGCCCAGCAGACATGCTGACGCCAGCGGGACACCAGCGGGAACTGAAGGTCTTTGTACCAGGAAGAAAACAGTGCTTCTTCCTTGAAGGAGAGAGAGCCCTGGCACTGGAAAGTCCGCGGTAGAAGCTGGGTGGTGAAGCTTGTGGGAAGGGCCTGGGGATCCGAGTGTATAATAGGGGCAGAGGAATTTGGAGTTCTCCAGGTTGAAACATACAGGATGTTGCCTTGGGAACGGGGTGGGGAGACTGGCTGAGAGTGTCTGTTAAGATGTGTCCCTTCTTGTGGAAACCCCCTCCTTGTTTTCAGTGAAATTTCTCAGGAACTGATTCATGCCAGCAGATGTATTTTGGGAACCAGTGAGAGCAGCATTTCTCTGTAGGGTAGGTGGAGGAACTGAAGAATGGCGCAGCAGATTCAGGCAGCAGGACATTGGATCCCACGGAATTAGCAGGACTCTGGGGGAGGTCTGTGGACCTTCCTCGAATGTAGAATCGGTGGGTTCAAGAAAATTTTGTCCAGATCTTACAGGGCAAGGAGATCTGCACCTGACACTTGGGCCACATCTTTAAAATAATGTCCGAATGAATATTTGTTCTTTAAACTCGTGTCCTATCAGGCTTGCCAAGCGACTCCGTCTGTGGACTCTGTTTTCATGCCCAGATGAATACAGAATGGGAAGGGAGGATCCCGAAGACCAAGCTTTGGAAACCCGGCCAGCCCGCCCGAGGAAGGCGGAGACCGCTGCCAGGCTGCCAGGCGTGCTTCGCCGCCGGGTGGGTGGAGCGGGACGGCGCGCCCGGCCTCCGGGCACTTCGCGCGGGCAGCGGCGCGGAGAGGGCCGGGGGCGCTGTCAGCAGTGGGCGGCGCCGGGCTTAGCGCGCTCCGGGACAGCTGGAGGCTCGGCGGCAGCGAGGCGAACGGTGACAGGTTCCGCAAATAACAGCTGCGGAGCAATCTTTATGTTTGGACAACGTGGGAAGGGCCATTGTTAACAAATTGGTCTCTTCAGCAACACCTGCATGCACAGATAATAATCCACTGTCGGTCTCCGGCTTCCAAAGACAAAAGACAGCCGCGGAGGGAGGAGCGAGCAGTTACTGGAGATAGCGGGACAACTTCTGAACCAAGCAGAGTGCAAACGAGGACTCCAGGTTCTGTTCCTGATCTGGCGGGACTGTAATTCACCGTGGGGTTCCCTTTCATTTGCCAGTAGTGAGCGCCAGCTCTTTTATCCTTGCAGGCCGCCTCTGCAGCAGTCATTTCCTATGCAGTTGTAAAGCGCGCTCCCCTGCAAATCAGCAATCAATACTGGTAAAGTGGCCCTAGGATAGGAAAGGTCCCACGTGTGTATGTAAAGAGAAAGGTTTATGAGGCGCAGGTGGTTTACACTCCTCGCAGATTGCAGTATTAGCATGTCAAAGCTAGACTGGAACCAAGGTATATGCAGAGTCTCATCCTGTGTCTCTGGGAGGTCCTGGGCATGACCTTCTTGATCCTTCGGTTTGAAACCCATTGTGGCGCCAGGTGCGGCCACCACATTGCTAATGCATCCAGCAACTTCGATTTGTACACCGCTTTAGTTTTCCTATTTGCATTTTCTCATTTTAGCCTCATAAGGACAGTGTGAAGTCTGTAGTGAGCAAAAAAGGCCCATTTTAACAGAACCAGAGGACCAAGCCTGGTTTTCTGTCCACTCTACTGCTTGGTACAGCCACAGTATATATTGGGTTATTTGGATTCTGTTTTATTCCATTTTCCCCATTTTCTCCCTTTATTGAACAGTTACTATCAGGTCCAAAATTAGTAATAAGCATAAAGAGACATAGGAGATACACTCCCTTTATGCTCTGTGCGCTATGGTACCACTAGCCACATTTGGCTATTTAAATTTAAGGCTTAGTAAATTAAAATTAAGTAAAATGTAGAATTCAGCTCCTCATTTGTACCAGCTCCATTTAAAGCGCTCAATAGCCATAGATGCCTAGTGGCTACTGTATTGTACTCCACTGTGTATGGAGCCTAACAGTCTAGTGAAGTTTAGGAAAATCTCCCTTCCTTTCTGTCCTATTTGTTGTGTTATTGAGGTTCAGTCGTTTCTTGGTGCACTCATGCTTCCTGCTTTCTAAAAGATAGCCTGAGAAGTTTCAGTTTCTCAATAAAGAGGTAAAATGCACTATTCAAAAGATGCATTCATTTTGATGCACAATTTAGTGAGTTTTGACAAATGTAGACAACAGTGAGTCACCACCATTATCCACACAGACCTTTTATATCTTTCCAAACTGTTCCCTTCTGAGTTATTCCTTCCCCTAATCCTTGTTCTAGGCAAACACTGTTCTACTTTCTGTCATTAAATTTAAAATTTCTAGTCCCTAGAGTATTTTATAAATGAAATCAAATAATACTCAGTCTTTTGTTTGGCTTATTTTGCTCAGTTTGAAATTCATCCATGAGATTCATCCATGTTGTTGCATGTGTTACTAATTAGTTCCTTTTTATTGCCCAGTTGTGTTCTCTTATAGGGGGCTATGTCACAATTTGTTTAGCTACACACCTGTTGATGGACATTTGGGTTGTTTCCAGTTTTGTCTGTTATGAACCTTTTCATACCTGTCTTTGTGAGGACATGTTTCCATTTCCTAAAAGTGGAACTTCTAGGTCATATAGTAACTGTATGTTTAACTCTGTAAGAAGCTGCCAAACTGTTTCCAAAGTGACTGTATCATTTTGCATCCTGTTTAGCAAGGTTGAAGGATACAAGGTCAACATATAAAAATTGATTCTATTTCTATATGATAGCTATAAATAATCAGAAGTGAAATTTAAAAAGCACTATTTATAATAGCATAACATATGAAATATTTAGGGTTAAATTTAGCAAAATATGTGTATGATCTGAACATTGAAAACAAAATACTGCGGAGAGAAATTTTAAAAGACCTAAACAAATGGGGGGATATACACTGTGTACATGGGTTGGAAACATGATCTTGCTAAGATATCCTTCCTCCTCAAATCTCTCTCTCTCTCTTTTTTTTTTTTTTTTTTTTTGGTAGAAATAAACTGAAAATCTATAGGATCTAGAATAGTCAAAACATTATTGAAAAGAATAACAAAGTTGGAAGATCTACATGACTTACTTTTAAGACTTATTTTAAAGTTGCTGTAATCAGGTATGGTTCTGCTATGAAAAGAATCTAGGCAGAAGATACTGAAGGACTGGAGCAGGAAAAGATTTAGGAAAAACGTTATGGGAAAGGGTCAAAATAAATTTGTTGTTTTCAGAGTTTATTAAGAGGGGCTTATAAAGAGGGATTTGTAGAGAGAACAGAAAAATCTAATGAGGATTTTATTAATTTGGTTGCTCTCTGGCATGTGATGTAATCTTCCTCAGAGGCAACCTTAAATCTTCAGTAAAGTTCTTAAGCTCAGAAGATAACTTGGTTTAAGCAAAATTTTCATAGAACCAAGATGGCAGACTCAGATGAAGGAGAGGAGTTGGGGGTATGGAATATCAAGAGGACAGTAAGATAGTAAGTAAGTAAGTAGAATATAATCTGTAAATGCCTGAAGTGAGATCAAGCATTTTACAGAAGTATGGGGAAAACTTTAGAATGTTCCAGACTGTGGAAGTAGGGTTCAGAGCAGGTAGTCAGTCAGATTCTCTGTCCAAGTGAAAACTTCTTTTGTGAAATGAATTCCTGAATCCACTGCGGGTACATTGTACAACTCCAGGGGGCACTGTTCTCATGCCTCTGAATTCTCAGTATAGAGTCCTGGAGTTGTGCAACCCTGCTTAGTAGCTCTCATTGATTGATTCTGAAAACCAGCATTTTAAAATGGGCTATGAGAGTGAGAAGTTTGCAATATGATCTTCGAAATTATGTATTATCTCTTTTGTATTCCTCACCTGTGTCCATAAAATACATTCCTTACATCCTAAAGTTCTCAGATAAGACCCAGTAGAAGCTTCAGGCAAGGGACACAGTAAAGCCAACTTATGGAACCCCCCAAAGGAATTCTTTTTTTTTTTTTTTTTTCCTTTCTTCAGTCTTCTCTGATTTAGGGACTCAGAAAAAGGAAGGAAATTTCATATTCACACAGCCTGGATTAAACTGCATGTCTAGTTCAATTCTACTGAGGTTCCAGTTTCATATTTCAAACCATTTATAAAGTTCTTTCCATTTGGCTATTCCAAATAATTAGGCATGTCCAAAACAGAAAGTAAAGCACTTTTACTGCTTTGTAATACCAGACATCCATTTCCCCTTCTGTAGTAGTGGTACCCTGCTTTCTCTCTGGGGAATCACCCTCATCCTTGCTCTAGGTAGCGTTGACTGTTTTCCTAGTACAGAGCCACTCTGTTCAAGACAACTGGGGCTTTTCTGATTGGGTCTCAGGTGGGGCACATGACCTAAGTTGGGCGAATCAAAGTGAAAATAATAACTCGGTGGAAAAGGCTTCCTTCGAAGCTGAAAGTTGGAAGTGTTGTCAACAACGCCTTTCTCCCCCTTTAGATTAGTTTAGGTGAGGTTTTATATTATCCCAAAGCAAAACAACCCTAAATGAAACACTGAATTTATTATCTCATCCTCTAAACCCACCTCAACTTCCTGCATTTGTTGTTAAAATGGCTTGACTATTGTTTCAGCCTCAGGATAAGTTAATTGCCATAACACATGACTCCAGAATGTTGGTGGCTTACCACGGTGAGCCCCGGGAAGCCCAAGTGGTGTTCCTCTCTGGCAGGCAGACTTTCATATAGGCTTCTTCAGTCTCGTGGGTCTGGCCTCCTCTTCAGCCTCAGTGCCCTCTTCATTCATTCGGAGGATGGGAAAGAGATTGGGGAAACACAAGTGGGAGGTTTTTGTGGACCAGGCCTGGAGTGGGGAACACATTGCTTCTGTTCCCAGTCTTTCCTCAGAGCTCAAGTACATGGTACACTCAGCCACAAGGGAGGCTGGGGAAGGTGGTCTAGCTGTGGCCCCCAGAGGAAGAAGAAGCTACACTCAAGCTCCAGAATTAAAAAGTGTAGGTTTTTTTTTGTTTGTTTATTCCTCTCCTTGGATTACTTTAATTCAACCAGCGACCAAGTCCTGTTAATTTTTACTTTACAATGTCTCTCATCTCTCCTTTCTCCCCCTTTCTCCCCCCCCCCCTTTTTCTTCCTTAATCCAGCTCCAACTAATGCTCTCCTGTGTTCAACCTGTTCTGCGTCCCCCTCTGCCAGACTCCTCAAGGGCAGACACCGCCTTCTCAGCTTTGTATGCTCAGTGCCTGCAGACACCTCCTAAGCATGAAATGTTTGCTTTGTGAAAACCTGACAGACTGATCTTCCCTATGCACCAATTTCAGCATGTCACTCCCTTGCTCAGAAATCTTCAGGAGATCTTGTAGCTCACCTTGTCAACCTTGTTTTCATCTGCTTGCCTGCAAGTACTCAGGCCCTTCTTTCTGTCCTACTCCACTGCCTTCTCCTCTGCTCCCCAGGACCAGCTCCAGCCCAGGTGGGTTCTGTCTTCTGGGCATCTGAACATACCACTATGCTTTCCCTGAAATGCTGTCTTTGTTTACTTCTTCCCTCTGTCTTTCCAAATACAGACCTTTCTTGATTTGTGGTAGGGTTACATCCTGATAAATCCATTGTAAGTTGAAAATCTTGTCGGCTGAAAATACATTTAATACATCTAATGTATTGGGTGTCACAGCTTAGCCTTGGCTACCTAAAATGTGGGGAGAACACTTATATTCATTTACAGCTGTGTCACCTAACACAAAGCCTATTTTATAATAAAGTGTTGAATATCTCATGCAGCTTATTGAATACTGTATTGAAGGTGAAAAATAGAATGGTCGTCTGGGTGCAGAATGGCCATAATTGTGTTGGTTGTTACCCTTGTGATCGCATGGCTGCCTGGGAGTTGCAGCTACCTGCCACTGCCCAGGCTCAGGAGAGAGTATGGTACTGCCTATCGCTAGCCCAGGATAAGATCAAAATTAAAAACTGGAAGTACAGTTTCTACTGAATGTATATCACTTTTGCACCATTGTAAAGTAAAAAAATCGTGAGTTGAACCATTGTAGGTCAGAGACCCTCTGTACCGTCTTCCCACAGGGCCCACCCAAGCTCTGGCTCCTCCATGAACTTTTCCCATTCTGTTGCTGCCCTCCTTGACTTTCCCTTTCTCTGAACCCTGGCTCCCTGTATTGTCAATAACCCAGATGACCCTATGTTCTTGCTTTTCTGAGAGAGTCCTGAATGTACATGATCTGTCCTGTTGTCAGACACATCGGCATTAAAAAGTAGACAAAGTAGAACTGCTCTGATTGCAGGGAGGTGGGCAGTAGAGTAGAACTGCTCTGATTGCAGGGAGGTGGGCAGAGATCAGTCCTATAGCACCATACTTCCTGCCCCAGCGTCTTCTTGCAGCCTTTTGAGGAGTAGAGTTTAAAAACCATTGATCAAGTTCAGTCCCTTCATTTTACAGATGAGGAGACTGAGACACTCAGAGAGGTAGACTTGCCTAAGATCATAGGTGGTTGAAATAATCAAAACCCACAGCTCCTGACTCCTTTCCAGAGGACCAGCTGCCTCCTCTATATTCTGTCTTGCTTTTGTCTCTGGTATGCCTCTTTAGGAGATATTAAACTCCACAGGGCAACATCCAGCTGGTAGCCTTCCCTATGGCTGAAATTTAAATAATAGTAAATGTTCAATTCATACTTATTGACTTGAATTCCATTTCACATCAGAATGTTTGAAATCTAGTAAAATTAACTAGCATCTGTGATTAAGACTATGAACCCATTTTATGTATACATGGATGAAGATTAGAAGGAAACACAGAAAAATAAAAGTAATTAAATTTGACGGCAGGTAGAATTATGGGTGAATTTCTTTTCTTTGTGCCAGATGTGAGGATGATGATCTAATAAAATTAACTGGGGTCCAGATAGCTTCAATGTTACTTTCAATGCAGCTAAAAACAGTCTTTTCTCTCTCTTTTTTTCCTCCTAATTTCAAAGTTTGCTAATTCCAAAGTTCTATCTTTTTTTGAAGTTCTCTCTAGTTTCCTTTTCATTCAAAACTACCCCAAGCATTTGAGAGTGTAGTTCACAGAACTTTGGGTAAATTAGAAAAAAGTATCCTTCCTCTGAAATAAGGCAGCCTCATGCCAGTACAGAGCTTAATAAGTAAGCCAGGATTGACTCACTCCCTCAACATGGGCCTTTGTGCAGTATGCAAACTGTTCAACCTTATGGGGTGGCCCTGGCCCCCATCCAACAAAATCTACACAATATGATTCCTTGGCAGGTGGGTATAGGTCAGTGGCAGAGTGCATGCTTAGCAAGCATGAGGTCCTGGGTTCAAGCCTCAGTACCTCCATTAACATAATAATAAGTTAAAAATAAACAATTAAAAAAAAGATTCCCTACAAGGCCCATAAGAAGTACTTGTAGGTGACTCTTCAGTTTCCTTGTGATTTAAAATATTTTAAAGCAGCATTTTATTTCCTCTCTTTGTAGCAGATTGTGATCTGGAAAGTTTTGCTAATGATGGTTCTTCAAAACTGGCCCCCAGTTCTTAAGAGCTGAGAAGTTAAAACACCAGACCAGTCTCTCTCACACACATGCAGCTCTTGGTCTTCTTCCCTGATTCTAGTGAAGAAAGGCCACAGAATCCTCTCTTTCAGAGGACGGCAGCTCTGAGATGCCAGCGACTTCATACCCTGTGGCTTTAGCCTGGCCTGCTCCTGGCCACATGCCATGCCCAACATGTGTCTTTTTGAAGCCTTTCTTCAAAGCAGCTTCCTTCTTGCCTTTATTCTCTGTCCTTTGGGGATAACCTCTTTATGCAAAAAAATCTTTTCATACCTCTCGCCTCCTTAAAACTCTACTGGTTCTCTTTTGAGTTGTAGGGTCTCCATGATCTGATCCTTGTATACCTCTCTCCAGCCTCAATTCCTACTTCTGCTTCCTTTGTATTTTATAACAACTCTGGCCTGGAGTGCCCTGCACCTCGCTACTTCATGACTTTCTCCCTGATGGTCCCTCTGCCCTCTGCCTGGGGGAGGTTGCTCTCCTTGTCTACCATTTGTTATTCACAACTTTGCTTCCCCAGGAAGCCTTCCCTTAGACATTCATGCATGCTTTCTTTTGTGCTACCTCGTTGCCTTGTACTATTTTGGAACATATTTTTTTTACATGTTGGTCTCCCTGCCAGATGGGGCTCTAAAATGGTTAATTTTATGTGTCTTCTTTAGTGGGCTAAGGGATTCACACATAGCTTGTCAAGTATCATTTTTGGGTGTGTCTTTGAGGGTGTTTCCAGAAGAGATTAGCACTAGCACTTGAATCAGCAGCTGGTAAAGACGATCACTGTCACCAGTGTGGGTAGACATCATCCAGTCTGTTGAGGGCCTGGATAGAACAAAAAGGCAGAGGAGGGGCAGATTTCCTTTTTGCTTGAGCTGGGGCACTGATCCTCTCCTGCCCTTGGGCGTTGGCACTCTGGCTTCTTGGGACTTCAGACTCAGATTAGGACTTACATTTTTGGCTTCCCTAGTTCTCAGGCCTTTGCAGGAGGACTGAGTCACACCACACACTTTCCTGGCTCCCCAGCTGGCAGATGCCAGTTTGGGGGCTTCTTGGCCTCTATAACCATGTGGGCCTATTCCTACTGTAAATGTCCTCTTGCATCTCTCTCTGGGTATACCCTGTTGGTTCTGTCTCCCTGGAGAACCCTGCCTAATACAGGCCCCAAGGCGTCGAGGGTGAGGTCGCGGTCACCCGTATGGAGCCCACGCCACACAGCCAGACAGGCATCTGTGTGTGTTCTGTTCTGTGTACAAATGGCAGTGGCACAGTCCCCTCCAGACCACTTGCCAAAAGTTGGCTTTCTTTCAAATGGCCTTTTAGCTATTTTTTGAGGGGCTCTAGGTAAGTGTCCCACTCTCACCCCCACTGTGGTTTTGGAGTGAAGAAGACCCATACAGACCCTAGTCTACAACTGCTACCAGAAATACCCATCCTCAGAAGTTACAGGTCAAACATAATCTCAGAGCCCCCATCAGACCCCTAGTGGGCCTCTAGATGGAGAATCCCTCAGCATCTCCAAGCTAGTGATGGGCCATTTAACCTAAGATCAACCAAGCCATTGGCCTGGCCCAAAAAGTCTAACAGGGCACATCAGGTGTTCTCACTTGGGAATTTGAAGTCCAAAACACTGAAACAAGTTGCCAGTTCATGGCAGGGGACAAAGGTGAAAGGATGCTAGGTGGGGGACCCTAGCCAGCCAAATCATGGATAAATTGCTGCAGTTTGAAGCTAGCAAAACTGTGAGTGAGCCGGGGAGGCCAGCTGGTGGAGATGGAGAAAGAAGCAGACACATGAGGGTACCAGCTCTGCTAATGGTGGGGCACCAGCAGACGGACGCTCGAGACCTGCTGCTGCTGATGTCTCTAAAGACACCGCAAATCTAGAGCACCCTGAAGCTGTAGTTCCCATGAGGACTGGCTGCACCATGGCTCAGTATCAGATCCTGTGACATCCCTGTCTCCTCCCTTACCACTTATTTATTCTAAGAGTAACCCCCACCCCCCAGTGAATTAGGTTAAACAGCTCTCTGTTCTTTCCACCTCAACAACATGGCCCACAGCAGGGGCCTGATTAGCACTTGTTGAATTACACCGTAGGGATTTAAAAAAGAGAAAGAACCATGTAAGTTGGCTGTGGTCAAGCTAGGCTTCCTGCAAGAACTAGAGACTTTGTGGGAGAAGGGTAAAGAATCCCAGGTCATGCCAAGGAAAAGGTTAGTTAGAGAGCAGTAATTTGGAGTTGTGTGGGGACACTGAAGGCGTGAGAGTCCTCTTCGTGGTTTTTCAGGCTGCCAGCAACCCTCACTCCAATTTCCCTAAATTGTCTTTTGGATTAGTCTGACCCTAAAAACTTGGGAAAGACAAAGAATGACTATTAAAGACATCACACTATGCCATGGAAGATGGAAAGGTAAAATTGTGCTGTAATAATCCTGCAGACAGAATAAATGTTGTAGTGGATTATTATGTTGTCTAAAGACAGTCTTTGTGAATGGTGAATGACACTCGTAAGATTTTCAGCTATTTACTTTGCAGCGCTTCCATTTCCATTCTGTTTGGAGTGATGGTTTCTCTTTCCCAATGCCTCCCCTTTTCCCTCATCTTGGCAGTGGGGAACAACCTGACAAGATGCTTTCAGGAACTCTCTCAAGGTACAGCCACTCAGAGTTCTCCAGAATTCAGGAAAGTTCTGCTCCTCAATTGTGTTACTGTGTGTGTGTGTGAGAGAGAGAGAGACAGAGAGAGACAGACAGAGAGAGACAGAGACAGAGACAGAGACACAGAGAGAGGGAGAGAGGGAGAGAGACTGGGAGCTACAAAGAGAGAACGGGCAGCACTGGCCAGCTACCATGGAGACAGAAATCCACGAAGAGGCATTTGTGCAGCAACAGCCCAATGGTGGGGGAAACCCTTCAGGATAAAGCAAAAGCCTTTAACATGCTTGAGTTTTGTAGAACAAACCTAAAAGTGGCCTGTGCACTGTTGTAAACCTAAATTTTTCCAGCATTTAAAATCTATGTTGACTATTTCATCTGCTTTTAAAAACTAGGTAACACATCCATGGCACAACATTTAATACTTACATGAAAATTTAAAGTGAAAATCAAATCCCTTTTTCACTCCCATGCTCCAGTCTATCAGGATGTTTCTTTGGAGACAGCCTTTCTTCTTCTTCTTTTTTATGTGAATTCCAAGACAGTCCATGTATCAACCAGCATATGTGTGTATATCCTTTTTCTTTTCCTTTTCAATGCAAATGATAGCATACTATGCACACCATTCTACAGTTAAAATTTTTGTTACTTAATGTATATCTTGGAGATAATTTCAGGACTGAAATGCTGCCTTATTTTTTAATGGCTACATGGAATTCATTCTGTTGTAAAAACGTGTCATCACTTGTTTAACAAGTTTTTGTATTGTTGGTGGTACAGGCTGAATTGTGTTCCCACAAAATTCTGGGGGTGCATTCCTAACTCCCAGTACAGAATACTCCCAGTACAGAAATGTGGAAATAGAGATAAGGTCTTTAATTTAAAGAGGTACTTTAGGTTAAATGAGGTTATTGGAGTGGGCCTAATCTGATATGACTATGTCTTTATACGAAGAGAAGGTATGGACACAGACATGCACACAGAGGGAAGATCATGTGAAGACACAGGAAGAAGACCACCGTCTACAAGCCAAGGAGAGAGGTCAGAAGAAAGCAACTCTGCCAGCCCTTGATCTCAGACTAGTAGCCTCCAGAATTATAAGAAAAAAAAATGTACTTAAGTCTTTTGTTTAAGCCCTCAGTCTGTGGTGCTCTGTTATGGCAGCCCTAACAAACTAACGGGTGAGTGTCTAGGTTGCATTCAGTCTTTTGCTAGTATAACCACACTTTCATAATTAACATTGTTTTTATAGCTGTAGGATAAATTCCAGAAGCAGAACTGTCAGGCTAGAGGAAACCTGGACTAAAATAAAATCTTTTTTTAAAAATTAAAATATAGTTGATTTACAATGTTGTGTTAGTTTCTGGTGTACAGCATAGTGATTCAATTATACACATATATAAATAAATTCTTTTTCATTTTCTTTTTCATTATAGGTTATTACAAGATATTGAATGTAGTTCTCTGTGCTGTACAGTGGGACCTTCTTGTTTATCTATTTATATATAGTAGTGTGTATCTGCTATTCCCAAACTCCTAATTTATCCCTCCCCTCTCTCTTTGGTAACCATAAATTTGTTCTCTGTGTCTGTGAGTCTCCTTTTGTTTTGTAAATAAGTTCTTTTGTATCTTTTTTTAGATTCCACATACAAATGATATCAGATGATATTTGTTTTTCTCTGACTTACTTCACTTAGTATGATAATCTCTAGGTCCATCCATGTTGTTACAAATGGCATTATTTCATTCTTTTTTATGGCTGAGTAGTATTCCATTGTCTGTCAATGGCCATGTAGGTTACTTCCATGTCTTGACTATTGTAAATAATGCTGCTATGAACATTGGGTGTACATATCTTTTCCACTTAACAGTTTTCTCTAGATACATGCCCAGGAGTAGGGTTGCTGGATCATCTGGTAAATCTATTTTTAGTTTTTAAAGGAATCTCCATACTGTTTTCCATAATGGGTGCACCAATTTACATTCCCACCAACAGTGTAGGAGGGTTTCTTTTCCTCCAGCATTTAATGTTTGTGGACTTTTTAATGATGGCCGTTCTGACTGATGTGAGGTGATACCTCACTGTAGTTTTGATTTGCATTTCTCTGATAATTAGTGATATTGAGTGTCTTTTCTTATGCCCATTGGCCATCTGTATGTCTTCTTTGGAGAAAAGTCTATTTAGGTCTTCTGCCCATTTTTAGATTGAGTTGTTTTTTTTTTGTTATTGAGTTGTGCGAGCTGTTTGTATATTCTGAAAAATAAGCCCTTGTCAGTTGCATTGTTTGTAAATGTTTCCTCCTAGACTATAGGTTGTCTTTTTGTTTTGTTTATGGCTTCCTTTGCTGTGCAATAAAAATTATCTTATTTATAGAATGAGGTGAAGGGAATTCAGAAAGTAAATCAACTAGTTTTCTTATAAATGTTAAAGCCCTATTTAGTTTAAAAAAATCTGCAAAAACCAGGGCACAGGGGAAAAGAGGTGATTATAGATTATAGAATGTTAAAATGGAGAGACCTGTAAAATGCACCTAGTTTTAATCTCCTTGTCATGCACATGAAGAAACTGCTTACCCAATGAGAGCATAAGAGAGGTAAATTACAACACAACACACCACACCACTCCGTAACACACCCAGGTCTCCTGATATCCTGTCGACATGACTTTGAACCTGAAGTTTATTTGGGGAAAGTAAAGGATAATTTTTACTGTGGGAAGGTGGTTAACGTATTACTGGGGAGCCATCCTAAAATTAAGAAACTTGTCCTCCAAGAGGTTATTTATACATCTGAATTTCAAACATCAATGTTTAAAGTATGCAATATTGTTCATCAAGCTCAAAAGTCAGATTTCTAGATGCAAATATAACAGCTCATCACTTTGACAAGAAGCATAATAACTAGCACTTGTCACATGCCTGCTATATGTCAAATAAGACTAGGTCCTTAAATACACTTTTTCTTGATTTAGTTACCACTTGGACTCTCATCTTCACTTGTTTCATCTGTAAACAAGAGACAGAAGGAGTGCCTGCCTCATACACAAGGTGGTTGTTAGAATGAAATGAGATAATCCCTGTACTTCATTGGACTTCATTGTACTTCATGACAGGCAGTGTACCTGGCCACACTTGGTGCTTCATAAGTGTTAGGTGTTATTAGTCAGTATCTTTTTCTTCTCAAAAGAATACAGTGAGATAGTATTTTTGTTCTCACTATGGAGACTCAGAGAGTTAAGTAACTTGCTGTTACATTGTCTGTAATTTATTTTTATAACTTCATTATAAACAGTATGATGCATTTATGCATGGGAGATACATTTAATCAGCCCCCAGGGGTGGTTAGTTAACATCTAAAGCACTCCATCAGAAACCCATTCTCTCACTGTGGCTATGGGCAAAGGCTTCAAATATCATTATCTGTATCCTCATCAGAGCTTCTGTTGATTAGTGTAAGAGATACTAGAGATGGGTTTTCATTGGTGAACTGAGTGGCATCAAGAGGTATGTAGAATAGAAATTTCTGGAACAGGTATAAGAGTTGGCTTGGCAGACTCAGTGGCCCAACACTTACTTCTGGGACCCTCACATTAATGGAAGACTCTGTCCCTGGGTCCACGAGAAGACAGGCTGATCCTGACTTCAGAACACAGTTGAGTTTGCCTCGAGTGAACCATCAATACAAAAATCTTACAGGTGCACCTAGGGACATCATCCACCACCATGCCCACCACTAAGAGTAGCAGCCACTGATTGATACCTAGGCAACTGCTGAGTGGCTGACTGCCGTGGATCATGTTGCATCACTTGTCTGAACTTGCACAACACGTGGCAGTATTGGAATTTGAACCTCAGGCTGCTTGACTCCTGAGGGTATGTCCTCAGCCATCTCCTCTTACTACCTGATGATAGAAGTGACCCAGGACACTTCTGATTATTCAGTTCAATATAAAATGGAAAAAAAAAAGTATTGTAGAGTGAGAGTTCCTCTGAGACAGGAGTTTCTCTACCTGAGCATTGTGCATCTCAAGGGATCCATGATGAGTTTCAGGGTTCCAAGAATCCCTAAAAATTGTATGTAACACTTTTGAGTTAATGTGAATATGTGGAGTTATTTTTTTCATGATCAGAGTCTGTAACTTTTCTGCAGAGTCTCAAAAGAGTCTGTCTATGATTTCACCCCCTGGAAACATTTAGTTCTGTTTTAGAAAACTGGTTATAAACCTTTCATCTGCCCTCTGAAGACGCTTTTCCAGACATCAGCACATGAGTTTTCTCAAACAATTTACAGTTGGAGGTAAATGGAAAGTGTCATTGTCCTCATTTTGTTTAGCAAGGAGTGAAAGTGCCAGGGTTAAGACCATTCAGCCCTGGGAATCCCGATGCGCCATCCAGCTCTGAAGCCGCTTTGGAAGAAGCCCTTTGCCAGAGTCCATCATCTCTGGCTTGCAGCTCCTTGGATACGTGACTGATTTGCTGGCCAGGCCTCTAACTCTTCCTAAAAGTGCCTCTCATATCTCTGCCTCGGTGCTTTCTGCTCCTGCCGTTTGCTTTGCCTGGAAGCTGTACGATTCTTCCCACCCTGTACGGCCCAGCCAGAGTTCCCCTCCTCTGAGCAGCCACCCTAGCTACCCCAGTGGTAGGGGCTCTTCTCTTACTCTGCCAGGACAGAACTTTAATCAATGGAAGTCAGTGAAGCATTAATAGTGGACTGCATGGATCATGTCTCATACTCTTGTCTTAAACTGTTACCTGTATCTTGTGTTTGTTACCTGTGTTTGCCAGGCCACAACCATCTGGGGCTTTCATGGAAAAGTAGCCATCAGTATTGTATTTCTCAGGCTCTGTCCTCGCCTGCTGAGGCAGGCCCTTCAGCCTCCCTTGAGGTCACCCTTGTTGTTTTCAAGAGTCCCCAGGGTAGCCCATGTGTGGCCTGAGCACGGTCCCCTCCCTCCTGCACTGACTGGCCAGTGGTGAGGGCTCCTGCTGAGGCCCCTGATCTCAGAGAGCTCCAGGAAGTTGCTGCCACTGCAGCCCACCAAACCCCACTGCACTGGGGCCGCACTGAACAGAGGCTGCCCTGTCTTTTCTGTGCACACGTGGGAGTCCTTCAGTGGCTCACCTGAGCTGGCTCTCAGCTGAGTTTAGGGGAGTCCCTGATCTTCACCCCTCTGTTGTTCTTTGCTTCATGGGTCTAGAGCATTGAGGCTTTGCTCCCAGTGGCTCATGAATTTTTAGCTCGATAGCTCTTCCCATTTTACATGCTGTCCCCTTCTCCTAGAAGTCAGCTGGGAGCCCATGAGTTCTGATCTAGGGTACCATCACTGGTCTAATTATTCACTTAACTCTCTTTCCCTTAGGATGGGCTATTTCTAGGAGACCTCTGGTTGATAATATGGTGCACGCCGGCCCTGGCTACAGGTTTTGCCTCATTCCCCCACGGAACCCTTGCAATAACCTTGTGAAATCGGTACTTTCCCTGTGTCCAGGTGAGAAAGCTCAAGCCCAGAGGGGTGAAATAACTTGCTAAGTTTGCCCAGAAAATTAGTGGTGAAACCAGGCTTCTTGATTTATAGGCTAGTGCTTCTTCCTCAGATCAGTGGCTTTCTAGTCTCTCTTTTTTAAACTCCCAATATCCCTTTCTTCAAATGAAATCATTAAAGAGGCCCAACATGTGAAACAAATATAGCTAGAGCTGCTCTAGATGAAAATGGGGTGAACGTGGGGGTTTCTACAGCTCAGCTGCCCCTTCCCAAAGGGCAGCTGGGCCCTGAGCTTTGTCTGAGGAGGGACTTCTGAAACAGTGTTGCAGAGCACACGGTCTCACCCAGAACACAGATGAGCTCCATGTTCCATCAAAAAGACACATTTCCCATCAGGAGGGATGCATGCAAATTCACGTGTACGCAGGCCAGCCAGAAACACGGTTTTACGCAGTGGTGATTTATTCTTTATCCCTCTCCCCCTGCCACTTCTCCTGAATCCTATGTCCAGCGCTCTGTGTGTTTAAATCTCTCACTTATCCATTCTGCCCGACTAGCTCCTTTTGCTGAAATGCTTTCATCCTGGCAGGTGATCGCCACAAGCCTTCAAGGAGTGGTAAATTGAGATGGAGAAGTAATGAGAGGCCCCAAGGCTGCTTTAGGTGGTGTTTGTTCAATTTCACTCACTCTCCTGCTGAGCTTTAGGTTTTCCATTCAGGCTCAGGAGTGCCACGCCCGGGGCATTCCAGCTGAGCTGTCTGTAGCTGAGCCAGAGTTTGTAGAGAGCTGGAGAAACAATGTGCTGAAGAAGCAAGACCTCCGAGCTGTCATCCTGCTGGGAAGCACCCCAGGAGCCTCGGCCAGGCCTAGCTCAGCCGGGTGCTGAGGTGGTCTGCCCCGGGTGAGGGGAGTGAGCAACACCAACGCCCGCAGCTGCTCTCTCTCCGTCCCTGAGTTGGAAATGACTGCAGGATGAGCAAGCAACAAGGATGCAGGGTCTACTTGCCAGAGAGAGGTGTGTGTGAGCCACTGAGAATGACTCACGAGATCTCCACCTGAGGAAGGAATGTCGGCCCTTCCTGGGTATGCTTTAGCAGAGGCTCAGCTCCAGAAAGTCCTCCCCAGATGCCACACTGTGAAGTCCAGACTGTTCTTTTTTCCAGATAGGGAAAAACAAGACTGTAGGAGGGAAGCTGGATTCCCAAATGACATTTAGCAACACTTCCATGTTTCAGGTGAGGATTCTGGTTTACAATGGCTGTTGGCCCTGGAGAGACTGTTCCAAGACCTTGGCTCTTCCTGAAAACTGCACATTCCATGGCTGGTGGCTATTCCCACGGCCCCTTTCCAGATGGCAGCTCTGTGCCTTGATGAGTAACCGTAACACATTTCCATAGCAGTTTATAGTTCAAGAAGCACTTTCCCATATATATCAGACAAGGTTCAGTGCAGGTAAGAGAAACCGCTTTGGAGGTTTTAGAAGAAAGGGGTTTAATATGGAGAATCAGGTACTTACAAGGAGCAGGTTTCACACTGGGCTTCCATGAATGACTCCCAGAGCTGGATCCCAGAACTGGCCTACCCAGAGAATGTCTACTTCTGCTACAATCAGGAAGCCAGCCCCAGAAATGTTGGCCCTCAGAGTAGAATTTACTGTAATTTGTAGATCAGAACTGTTGGCTCCAGCTCCAGTTTTTATCTGAGTTAGCTGAATGCATACCTCATGCCCACACCTCTCCCTTCTTAACTTTCTAAATAAGTCTTATGCAAGGACATTGCTGCTGGGGGTTCTGGAAACTAGGCTTTAGCTTCCCAGCCTCTGCAGTACTGGGAAGCACACTAGAAATTGGAATGGACATTTTTCTGTATCTGCCATCCCATACTACTTCTCAATAGTCAGAGGAAGTCTGGAAGTGACAGGAGAAGGCAGTCTCATTGGCACTTGAGGAAAGGGGGCATGCTGATGGGGTAGAGAGAAACAGGGAGATGCAATGGTCAGGGACTGTGCTCTGAGCAAGTGAAGTTTATGTTGAGGTCTAAATGCAAGGGCTTAAACTAGATGAAGTGCTGAGCAGGAACAATATTCTAGGCAGGAACAGCATGCACAAAAGTTCTGAGACTAGAGGCAGCGTGATACAACCGCAACACTGAAAGGGAGGAGGTGTGCCTGTGGGGCAGGGAGAGGACAGCGGGAAATGAGGCTGGAGAGGCACCGGGGACAGACAAGCGAGCCCTGTAGGCCCATTAGGGGACTTCTCTTTGTCCTAAGAGCAATGGGAAGCCATTCAAGCATTTTATGGAGGGGGATTTTGGAGGTATGCGTGGGACACGATCATATTTAATTTTGAAAAGGTCGCTGGCTATAGTGTGTGTCCTAGTACCATGCCCTTATTCACCCACCACAGGCTACAATTTGCCACCAAACTATCACTCTCCTGTAGTACTAAAGGGGTTTATTTTTGCATCATCCTCATTCTTTCATTCCTGGCAACAGGAGAAAAACAACAGCAAGAAGAGGTCTACAAATCTGGGAAGGTATTTGTAGGGGTTTTACATTTGTATAAATAAAAGCCTTTGGGAGAAACCATTAATTTCCTTTGTAGCTGCTTTAGGATGTTGGGGAGGTGCATTCTGTGTGAGCTGTTTGAAATGTTTCTGCATATTGTTCTGCGGGTGGAGCTCAACAAGGTGTGGAAATGAATCAGGAGACCAGGCCTCTGATCCTCTAGAAATTGGCGGTGCTGGGCTACCTCGGCCCCCGTCAGGGATAGCTTGATGGAGGGTGGGTCTCCTCTCACTGACCAGCAACTTGGGGACTTAGCAGCACATGGTCAAGGCCTGTTTCAAAGAGATCAAAGATCAGAAATTTACAAAACTCTCAGATGTGACTGTACTGTAGAAAGATCACATGTTTTAAAAGAACTGGCCCCTGAGAGTCCAAGGACTAAACTGTCTCTGGAAACTTTTCTTCCTAGAAGAACCCAACTCTGTTGCCTTCCTCCAGCAAGCAGGCGTGTGGCACCCAGCAAGCAGGCAGCAGGCAGTCTCACCTCGGTGGAGACCTGGGCTCTGTGTCCCAGCTTCCTAACCAGGTTGTGAGCTCCTTGAAGGAAGGGACTGCTCCTTTATGAGACTTTGTATTCCTTACAACATTCATCTTGGTTGGTTTATGGTCTGAGCTGAAGAGATCCACAGATTTCAAGATTCTTGACTTTCTTTTGGTCATGGTGGCTGTGGTGTGGGTGTGTCATCAACCCTGGGCTAGGAACTTTTGCTTAGACTATACCCTCCACAGGACTTATCAGAAGTGACCCTCACTCTGATTCTCCCAAGCCTGTACATTGGGGGGTTGTCCACACTGGCCCTGAGGCCAGTGGCCAGGAACAGGAAGTGTGCTTTGTGAGGTTCCCCTGGGACCGTGAGTGGAAGCAGCTGCAGTCCTGCGGGCCCGGCCTCCCCCTCCTGCAGAGGTGTGCAGAGGCTTGTTGCTTGATGCTTGTTGCTTGCTCTGCTTTTCTTTTATTGGTTTCCCAGAGCAATTGCTAAGGTAGGGAGTCCTGAGTGGCTCATGTGCTGTCTGCCTTTCAAAGCCACCTGGGGAAGCACTGCATCATGGCATTCTGGTGTCTCTTCCTGTGACCACCCGGGTGTGTTGGGTTTGGTGCCCTGATACTTCTTTGCTCATTTGGAGCCCCTCCTAGTCATCTCTGCTTCTCCATCTATAGCTACCCAGTGGGAATAGAAACTCCAGAGAATCATTTCTATTTATATCTAGGGGATGCTTAAAGAAACAGATACCAAGAAGCCAAAGCATTACCCATTTTTCCCCACTAAAAATGGTAACCATGAGGACATATATATGTATGACTGAATCACTTTGCTGTACACCAGAAACTAGTATAACATTGTAAATCAACTATACTTTCAATAAAAAATGATAATGAAGCGATTAATGAAGTAAAACATTAGGGACAGGTAGTGCTGTCAGTACAGTCAAAGACATAGAGATGGAAAGTGGGAGGCTGGTGGTTACCAGGGCTGAGTGGGAGGGGAGAATGGAGGTTATTGTTTATTGGATATGGAGTTTCACCTTGGGGAGATGAAAAAATTCTACAGATGGATGGTGGTGATGGCTGTACAACAGTGTGAATACACTTAATGCCATTGAACAGTACACTTAAAAATAGTTAAAATTGTAAATTTTATGTAATGTATATTTTTCCACAATTAAAAAAACATTGTGGATAGATTTGTCTCACCAAGGAGACTCTAAATTTGTTGAGTTTTAGCTTGGGGTGTGTGTGTCAATGTATTTATATTAAAAGTAACCAGTTTCCTGAAAACACACAACCTGCTCTGGCCAAGAGGCTCTTTTCCTGTGCTTCTGTGCATCCTGAAACTGTCTCCACAGTGTGTTGGTCAGGAAGTGGGTGACTCATGGAGCGTTTATGACAGATCCCTGAGTCACTCACTCACACATACACACACACGCTCACACACAAACACACACACGAGTCACCTACCTCACAGGCTTCTAAGACAGGCAGTGATTTGTACGCTGCCGGAGAAATGTGCCTGGGGCAGGCGGGAGGCAGCCTGGTACCTGTTGTCAGGCACATTCCCAAGCGGCCTCTCCTGTGGCTTAGTAATGAACAGAAGCTGTGGCCACAGCTCCCAGCCCCAGGCCCAGCATTGCGTCTCTCTGTGTCTCTCTGTAAGGTCAACCTGGATGGTGGCAGCAGTGACAGCAGTTGGTAACAGAAGTGCTAGGTGCCCTCTGGCCAAGGTGGGCCGTGTCTGTTTCAGGGGCCTCCTCACACCGAGATGGGAGCGATGCTGGGTGTAGACACAGATTGGAGGGTGTGTGGTGGGGGCCACAGTCGGGTTAATCGCAGGGCTGGTCTGACATCTTCCTGGTGGTCATGGATCAGTTTGGGAGCTACTCAATTATGTAAAGAAATGGAAGGCTGAGCTGGATGTTAGGAGACCTGGGCTTAGACTTGGCTCTGCCACTAGCTAGTTTTGTTACCACGGTAAATCACTTAAGCCTTCCAGCCTCGGTTTACTCCTAGATCAGGACTGGCCGGCACACAGTCACGTTCCACCCATCCCTCCTGCGTCTGCAGCAGACACCACTCACTTCTCACAGCATTCTCCCCGAGCACATGGCGGCTCATGGTCCTTCCCAAACAGCCCTCTTGTACCTCCTTCAATGAACTGGAGTTAGCGTTTAAAATCCTGTTTGCCATCCTAAAGGGTAAATTTGTTAGTTTTCAATTCTTACTTCTTAGAATCACTTGAGTGTTTACAAAATACAGATGTCTGCTCTCTACCCATATGGGTGCAGATTTAATTGGTATGGGATGAGACCCAGGCATTGGTATATTTTAAAAGCTCGCCAGGATTGAGGCCACTGGTTAGATGATCACTGAAGCCCCTTCCAAGGCTCATATCCAATCACTCCATGAATAAATGTTGGCAGCAAGAAGGCAGACATGATTGGACCAGCTGGTCCATGTGCTGGTGGCAAGAGCATGAGGTTGAGAATCAGGAGCCCTGGTTCTTGCTTCTAGTGTTCACTTGTAATTCACTGTGCCCTTTGGCGAGTTACTTATTCTTTTTGAGCTTTAGATGCCACAGGTATAAACTGGGAATAATCATCTCTTGAGCTTCCTATTTTACCATATTTTAGGAGGATGAAATGGTAGAAGATATACGAGAAAAGTGCTATGTCAAGTGTTACATAAATTATTTCCTTTTAATAACCCAAGTGCTCCCAAATACTTTTTTTGAATTTTGAAATTAAAGTTTGAATCTATCCCTTAAGAGGATTTCAGGAAGATCAAGTGAGATAAAATACACAGTAGCATCCAGCATGATGACTGGCAGGTGTGTGATAAATGCTTGTTTAAGAATTTTGATGGAGATTACTGCAACAGTAAATCACAAACGGAGTTTCGTGTGCCTTCAAGGAAAGACGAGCTCATTTCTGTGGTTGCTTTGCTAGAACTGGTCCTTTATTTGATTTTCTAAGGTGAACAATTAGGAATGTTAAGGCCTGAAATAGTCTCCTTATAACATATGCAAACTCAGAGAAGTAAAAAGAGCGAAGTATGAAAGTCTTCCTTATCTCCCCCATCCCGCTACACCCCTCTCCAGAAATAATCACCAACAATGATTGAGATGTATTTGTTTGGGTCTCTTTCTATGCATTTGCATCACACACACACACGCACATATTAAAAAATCTTTTTCTAATAGAAATGGGATCTATATCATATTCTACTACATATTTGCTTCACAATGTGTTTTAGGGATCATTCCATGACTTCTGACAAGTAATTTAACTCTTCTTGCCTCAGTTTCCTCATCTGGATAATAATAAGACTACTGTAAGGATTGAAATAGTATTTGTAAAGCGCTGAAAACACTGTCTAGCACATTCCTGTGGTTAAGCTCACAGTAAATCTTATAGAAATATTTTTCATGAAATAAATGTTTATTATAGAACAGTCTCAAAATAAAAATTACTGATCTTTATTTGTGCTGCACTTAGGGCTAAGTGTAAAAAGAATACCCCACAAGTTAAGAGGCTATTTTGAAAGTATATACATCCCTTACCAACCTTTCATACTTTACACAATGAATGATGGGCACTGGGTCCAAGCTTGGGGACTTCAGTGATTTTGTCTTAGTGGCTATTCTGATCTCAGCCTTTTCATTCCACTTTTGCACCTCAGTTTCTCTATTAGAAAGCTAAATATGCAGTATTATCCACCAGGCAAGAGGTGCCCAGAAGAAATGGACTTGAAGTGGCTACAGCTTTTGGTAGTTTGTGACAGCCCAGAGTGTTCGCCTGCACAGCTGAGGAGCAGTAGGTCATGACCTTGTCTTTAACTTCCCTTCGGGCTTTGTTAGGGAAGGTACAACAGAGGAGAAGTTTTGGCATTTTGCCCCAAGAAGAATTTTGATCAAGGATAAACATATTCCAAGATGCCGTGAAGCTGAAGTCACATGAATGCTAAGTGATTTCTTGGCATCAAAAATCAATCTCTTTCATGTCAGTCCTAAAAAAAAAATAAACACTTTTACCTCCTTCAGTACTGGGAATAGCCAGGTTGGCTTCAGCTATTACAGCAAAAGCTTTTAAAATAATTACTTCTAGAATACTATAATATTAATGATTAGCTTTGTGTTAAAATTGAAGAGATAAGTAGTTAAATACTAGGAATAATAAACCTTGGAAGTGTCATTGTGTAATAAGTTTGCCCTTTACAAGTATCATTTTTCAATGATTTTGCTCGTGGTGAATCGTTCAGAAAAAATTGAATCCCTCACTAAGTAATCCTTTTTATACAATTTAGGTGAATTCTTAAAATGATCTTTGATTTTCATACATTATAGTCAGATCCTTCAAAACAACAGATTTTTTAAAAAGTAATTACACTCATTTATGGAGTACTTTCTGTGTGCTGGGCACTTGCACACATTTATTAACTGCAAACAGTCCGATGTAGTGGAAGTGATTGTCACTCCATCTTAGAGATGAAAAAACTGAGGCTTAGAGCAGTTAAGTAATTGGTCAAATGAACACAGCATGTAAATGGCAGGCCTGAGATTCAAAGCTGGTCTGCCGACTCAGGAACCGAAGTGTGTAACTGGTAACTGGTTGAGAGCTAGAGATGTCTGTTATAACAAGGCTTATTACTGCAGGAGTCTGGGTTTACTACAGGTCAGATCAACCCCTGCAACATCAGAGGTGTGTGTCCTCAAAGTGTGTGTGCACATGCATGTCTGTAAAAACATGAAAGGTAAGTGGGGTGAGGTAAGAAGAATGGGAATCTGGTAGCCTTAGAAAGTATACCTCTTTTGGAAGAAGCTCTCTCACAGTGACTGGCTTCTGCCTGGGCACAGATGGACCTGTAGAGGTTGGAGGCAGCTGGCAACTTCCCTCTGAAGAGGCTGGGGGACTGGAGGCCCCTGGGAAGAGCATACCTGTAGGTTGGGAATTAAATTAGGGTAAGGGAATTGAAAATTGAAAATTCTGCTTGGTGGCTCAGAACTTAAACTTTACTCCACTGCTTCCTGCTCTTTTTTCCCTTTTCAAACACACACACACACACACGCGCGCGCGTGCACGCACACTTGAGAGTTAATTGCAGACACACAAAAACTTCACCCCTTCAGCATATGTCTCCTAAAAGCAAAGTCATTCTCCTACCATCTCTTACAATGGTCACATCCAGGAGTTCAACACTGATCGCTGATAAAGGACTGTTACCCAATATACAGTCTAAATTGAAATTTCCCAATTGTCCCAATAATGTTCTTTATAGAATCTGTAAAAAAATTCTGATCAGGATCCAGTCAAGGCTTGTGCATTGCATTCATTGTCAGGTCTCCTTAGCATCCTTTCATCTGGAACGGTTCCTCAACATTTCCTCCGCCACCCCATTCTTTATGTCATTGATGCTTTTGAAGTGTCCAAGTGAGTTGTTTTGCAGAGTGTCTCTCAATTTGGCTTCCGTTGACTGTTTTCTAATGATTAAATTCACAAGACCTAGTTGATAAAGTCAAGTGTCTCAACTGGTATTTTTTATATTACATTCATGTATTACCTATATATACATGCAAGTATCAATATATAAATATTATATTATGAAAGTCATATAATCACATGACTGGAGAATTTAAATGGCTTTAAAAAGTACACAATAACAAATGAAGTTCCCCTGGCCCAGTCCCTTTCCCTAAGAGAATACTGTTGACAAGTTTCTGTTTCTATCCTGAAAAACATGTATGTGTACACCGTCATATGTGTGTTCATGTTTGTATGTGCCTTTTTATTTACACAAAAGGAGTCGTGCAATCAAAGACTGAGATCCTTGAACCACCTTTGTGTTTCAGTGACAGAAAATTCCAGGGTGAAATGAATCCTTCGATTGTTCCTGGTTTGAAGAGAACCTCCATGGGACTGCTTTCCAGCCCCTGTGTGAGAAGCCCCGGTGGGCTTGCACCGAGACGGCAACATTTTGATGTTTAATACAGACCAAGGTCAGTGTACACAGTAGTTGCCCACCTAATCAAGTCGTTCCCTTATGGGGTTGATTGGGAAAAATTGGTGGTTGATTAGTTCAGGGAAGCTTTTAACAAGGCTGAGCTCACAGGAATGAAGCCTCTGCTAAAGATGATGGTTAGCATAGCTTTTTTTTTTTTTTTAAGGATTCAGATATGCTCCCTGGAAGGGGTGTTTTCATGTTTTAATTTATTATTTTATTTATTTTCCAGTTTTATTGAGATATAATTGACATACAGCACTGTATATGGTTAAGGTGTAGAGCCGAATGACTTGCCTTACACACACCATGCCATGGCAAGTTTAGTGAACATCCGTCATCTCATATACATACAGAATTGGAGAAATAGAAAGGAAGTTTCTTCCTTGTGGTAAGAGTTCTTAGGATTTACTCTCTTAACAACTTTCATATATAACATACAGCAGTGTTAATTATGCTTACCAGGTTGTACATTACATCCTCAATACTTACTTATTTTATAACTGGAATTTTGTACCTTTGATCACCTTAATCCAATTCTCCCTCCCCCTACCCCCTGCCTCTGGTAACCATAAATCTGATTTCTTTTTCTATGAGTTTGTTTTTGACATATGATTGACCTATAACACTGTGTTGGTTCCTGGTGCCCAAAACAGTGATTTGATATTTCTATACATCACAACCTAATCGCCACGGTAAGTCTAGGTACCATCTGTCACCAGGATGTCTTCTTCTTTGTTTGTTTAAGTCAGGCTCTGTTTTAAAAAATGTGGTAAAATCCACATAACATTTACCATCAATGATATTTAGTACATTCACAAGGTAGTGCAACCATCCTACTACCTAGTTCCTAGACGTTTTCATCACCCCGAAGGAAGCCTGTCCTCACTAGCAGTCACTCGCTCTTTCCCTCTCTCCGCTGTCCCTGGTAACCCTGCGTCTGCTGTCTGGCTCTGTGGATGTGCCCATTCTGGGCATTTCACACAGGTGCAGTCACACAGTGTATAGTCTTTCAAGGTTTCTTTCACTTAGTGTGATGTTTCCAAGCTCCATCCATGTTGTTATGTGTGTCAGTACTTCATTCCTTTTTAGGACTGGATAGCATTCGTTGTATGGATGACTGTATTTTACAAATTCATATATCAGTTGATGGCCTGTTTTTAAATATCACTGTAAACTTTGGATTGAAGGGACCCTTATGTGTGGGACTTTTACACACTGTAAAAACCATGTGCTATGCTGCTGATCTTCTTAGGTCAGGAGTTTAATACGCCAAGTAAATTGTTTTAAAATTCATCAGGTCCCTGCCAACTAACAGCTGATAGTCTCTGAGAGGTAAAAAGCTAGAAGGACTTCTTGACCAGAAATAGAGGCTTTTAGTGTTTGTGACAACCGTACCTGCCTTTTCCCCCCACCAACCCTTTTATTGCAGCCCCTGTTGGGTGGCAGGCCCTGAGACCGCTGAGCTACTCACATAATTGCCCCAATCATGAGTCAGATGGAACTGAGCAGTCATTCCTTGCAGGGTGGTTTAGGGATGGGGCAGCCACAAGCACCTCGGTTGATGCCAGCTCCCTAGTCACCACCGACAACTGCTTCCCTTGCTTCTTGTCTGTTCATCACATGAAAAACCCCAGGACACATCCTCCCTTTAAACAAAAGATTTCCGATTTTCTGCTGTTAATAACATCCCGCCTGCTGTTTGCTCCAACCAGAATCTATACTGCAATCGCGCGCCCGTGTGTGTGTGCGTGTGCGTGTGCGTGTGCGTGTGCGTGTGCGTGTGTGTGTGTGTGTCTGTGTCTAGGATCACCTAGACAGGGATTAGCAAGAAACTCCTTAGGAATTCATTTGATGGCTAATGATGGAAAATCCCAGGATTTAAAAGGACCAGCAAAAAAAAAAAGAAAATGCCTGACTTGCTTTCCATACAGATGCAAAATCTCCACCTTCCCTATAATTAAAATCTGGAGATCCACAGAGGGTAAGGAGAGTAGGAAACATGGGGCCCTGAGAGCAGGAAAAGAACATCAAATTGCTGACCCCTGGGCAGCACCAAGCATTGTTTAAGAGGTGAGATCTGATGAGGAATAGCCGATTTCCCCTCTCCCCCTCCCAGTTTCTCTCAGCCTTTTCCATACTTAGCATTTTAAAGACTCCAGCAAGAAAGGGCATCCTGCCAGGAGCAAACCCGCATCCTGAAGGACGGCTCCAAGGCCTGCTTCCATGCTTCCTAAGGTGCTGATCCCGCCGCTTCACAGGGAGTCCTTCTCCCCCAGCCCTGAGGCCTCCTCACCCACCCCCGTTTCTCTCTTCTATCCGCCCCTTCTTTTCTTTTCAAGCCCCTCTCAGAATCCTGACAGTCACATCCCTCCCTGGTTATGGTCTTGCCCCAGAGGTCGGGCTTGCTTTCTTCATGGGCCACAGCTGCCCATGACCGAAACACCAAGCCCCTGTCAGCTGTCCTTCTAAGGCCTCTCCGCCTGGGCCAGCCAGTGCAGCAGGAGGGAAGTATTTTGCTGATCACGTAACTTCAGCTTTGAAGGCGCTGGCACATTGAAAACAAACACAACAGGCTTTCCTACAGCATGTTTTGAGATCCACTTGGGAATTTGGGTGGGGTTGGAAGAAACCAAGTGTCTGGCCTATCCCAGGGGCTATTAGTCACCCAAATTATGTTCAGGATTTTAAAAATATTAGACAAGTTTGTACATGGTAGAAACTCTCAGAATGGCCACTCCTCGTCGAAGCTTGAGGTTTTGAAATTCTGATCTGCCTTCTCAAAGAATTTGTTTTTCCAAAGTAAAAAGACCAATGGAGAAGGATCCTGGGTACTTACAGAATACAACCTTACCAAAGGGTATTAACAGTTAAAAAAAAAAAAAAAGGAAGAGGGGCATGAAAAGGTAGGTATGGATGAAATAGGTACAAACCCCAGAGGTGCTCTCTGCGCTAAACCTGTGCCATCTGCGGCTGGGCTGCTGAGTGCTACCCTGGTCCCTGCACGTCAGGAGAGACTGAGAAAAATTGCGGAAACAGGGTAAACACTGAGACCAAAGGGGCTTCAGGATGTACAAAAGCCACTGTATTATTACCATCTCGGGCTCTTAAAAGCTTGGGCCTCTTCGTGGAATAGCTCAAAGGCCTCATTAGAGGGCTGGGGAGCAAGTCAGAGATGCCTTAAGGGCCCAGCAAGGTGTTTGGTCACCAGATTCCAAAGTCTCAAAAACAAGGAAGTCCTGATGGGACTAGCTTTAGCCAGTTAAAAGACGTTTCTGCATAAGGGACTACTAAAATGTAAAGGAATTATCCCAAATAATTTTCAGGTTGTAAAAGGAAAACATCCAACCATGGGTGATAGATCTCTCTCCTCTAAGGATGAGAGTATAAGGAAAAGTGGCTGTTATATTTAAAAACACACAAAAAAGCCTACATCCTCTGAAGTTAGCATTGAGAAATGACTTTGGGCATTGACCCCACCCTGCAACTAATGCTTACATTCCTCTAGAGGCGTCCAGTATGGAAACCACTGGCCACATGTGGCTATTAAACATTTGAAATTTATATTTATCAATTATTCCCAATTATTCTTAAAGGAAGTTTTTTAAAAAAAGAAACGTAGGTAGTTTAATTTGAGATGCATATGAAATATACACTGGATTTCAAAGACAGCATGAAAAAAAGAATGTACAATATCTCATCAGTAATTTTTTCATATGGTTATATTAAGGTGATAATATTTTAGATACACTGGGCCGAATGAAATGTATTAAGATTAACTTCACCTTTTACTTATTTTACTGTGGCTACTAGAAAATGTAAACATTACGTGTGTGGCTTACAATTGTGGCTCACATTCTGTTTTGGCTGGAGAGCCTTGCTTTAGAGTCCTCTGCTAATAATCATGGTCGTGATCATGCTTAACAGGGACGCTCCCGCTCCATTCGCGCTGGCCCGAGCACGTACAGGGCTGACCTGTGGCATGGCTGCGATGTGCCAAAGTCAACGTACCGGAGGTCAGGGCACACCACCAGAGCAGAAACACAGACAATCTTATGGATGAAATAAGGTTTTTAAGCCTGCCTTTCTGAAGCTGCTATAATTGAGACCCGACCTGAGGGCTTCTAATAATAGTAGGTATCTAATAGTAGTGTTGGGTTCATTTGTTTAAGGCACTTAGAACAGCTCCCACAAAAAATGCTTGAAAAACATTCGCTATTATTCACCCTTTTCTTGTGTGAAACTGAACTTCTTTAAATAAATGGGTTTCCCTGACACCGATAAGTTTTGGACATGGTCTGTGGTTCCCTGTGCCACTCTCTCAGTGTCTGGGACGGATTTGATTTCGGGGGCATTTACTGAAGTGCTGGATGTAGTTTCCCCGCCTTCGTCCCCCAGCATCCTGCCTGGGCTCCTTGTTTCTTTTTGCTCTGGACATCTTGGTCACGGTGTCTGTTATGCTTTGGATCTGCCACACCACTGCAGCCCCTGCTTATTCACGTTTAATCGGGGTAACTTACAAAGGAATTTGGTTTTGAGCTAGCTGCTAGTCACTAGGTAATGTGGATCTCAAGCTGTTCGGCTGCTGTTTGGATCATCTAAATCAGTGGCTCTGAGCAAGGGGAAAACTTCAACACTGCTTGGGCGCATTTTCAAAGGACATATTCTTGGGGCCCATTCTTAGAAATTCTGGTTTAGTGGGTCTGAGATGGGGCCTTGGCATTTGTGCTTTTAAAAAGCTCCCAAAGTGATTCAGCTGAATACTCCTGATTGAGAACCACTAGCTAGATAGTAGCAGGAACATTCTCCAACTGTCAGTTTGGGTGTTAACTAATTAATTTATTTGATGTCAAGATTAGATGGCTGATGTTTTAGTTCACATTTCACAGTTATCCGTTTGTAGACAAACATGTGTCTGTGTCTGCGTGTGTGTGCGCATATGCTTTTTGTATTGAACATTCTCAGCGTAATTGTCTGGCACAGAGCAAGTTCTGATGAAACGATTGCTGAATTGATGACTACGCATATTGATACATATTTGTAGAGAAAATATCTTTAAAATGTGTTTCATGAAATGTTTTTTGAGGTATCTTTAACATATCTTTGAAAATGTGCTGAAGGTTTCCATCAAGTTCCTTGTGCTTTACATAAATGAGAAATAAGCTTCAAAAGAATCTGGCAGGTGGCCCTGTGGAGAAGGCCGACTTCAGAACTGTCTCTGCACAGAAGCCGTGGAAGGCGTCGCTCGGTTGTTTTTGAACACAGGAGGGGTGCAGCGGCAGGAGGGGCCTTTGTAGACACCCAGCTTCACACTGCTGCAGTTACTTGCTGCTTCCTGTCTAAAGAAGGCAGCACAATAGACTGAGACTGTCTGCTGTTTGCACCCTCACGGGCGGTGTTGAAGATGATGGAGATTCAAGAGGCAAAGCCGATGTCAGATGTGCCCCCGGGAGCCTGGTCTACGGGAAACCATTGGCTCCAGGAATGATGTTCACAGGGCAGCTGACCCCGTGGGGCTCCCCAGGCAGGGCTGCACCTGTGACTGCAAACGCAGCTGTTGGCCTCTTCACCGGCTCACTTCCCCTGCCCTGGAGACCTCCAACCCCGGATGTTCCTTGGTGGTTAGGTCTCATGTTTCCTCAGGCCCCTCTGTGCTACCCCTGCACCCCACCCACCCTCCCATTTCTTAGATTTTTAGAGAAGAAACAACCCACAAACCTATCTAAAAACAATTCAACTGATGCGGAATTCTAAAAATGACTGAAGAATAACATTTATGGGGTCTGATTCTGGGTCCAAAGCTGTGCTCTCAAGGGCCCTGTGGGGAATCCACGCCCACATAGGTTGGCTAGTTGCATCTATTTGTTCACATTAGATGGTGGTTTTAGTTTGTTTTTAATTTAGCAAGAATTTGTTGAGTGGCATTCCACTTTCACCAGCCCTTTGTCAGAGAAGGGAGAAGGGCCATGTTCTCAAATTGTTGGTCCCTCTCTTGGATAAAATTCCTGTTGCCCTGTTCCCTTTCTTCCCTGCTCAGGCATAACCCCCCACTCCTCGAGCCCCTGGGAGCCTTTGCAACTGCAGGGAAAGGAGGAGCTCAGATTAGTTTGAGCGGGAGGGCAGCAGAGGCAGAAAGAGAGAAGAACCCTGGCGTGCAGACTTTCCACCAGTGACATTGCTCCGCCAGTCCCACCCAGGCCGTACTGTCAGCGACGGCAGGTCAGTGCAAACAATCCAAGAAACTATGGGCTGCCCCAGCGACTGCTGCCGCCTTTCCCTGCTGGGAATGGAGCATCTCTAAGCATCGATGAAAACAGCTGGTCTCAGAGTCAGCATTTGAAGAGGAGCAAGCAAAGAAGTCTTTACAGATTCAAAAATATTGAGAACCTAAACTTACAGATGGGACACTGGGGCTTTCTTCCTAGTTAGTGCTGGGTGTTGTCCATGTAGGAAGGACAATTACCAACACATGCTTGCTGGGTATCTGCTCTGAGCAGGTACTGTGCTGGCTGCTGAGGTTACACTGGTGAGCAGGAGTCCTACTTCACAGAGCTGAGAGCAGTGATCTCCAAATTTTAGTCATTGCACCTCCCTCTAGGGAAAAAAATCGAGCCTCTCTATGCTGTTTTTATGTTTGTATAACTTATGTAATGTGTTACTTATTATGTACATCCTAAAAATAGATTATGTACATTATAAGATAGAAATACAAAATGAAATAATTAGGATGAGATGTATACATACATATACAGATAAATACTAATATTTTCTTCTCTCTTTCCAGTGGTATATTTTGTACAACTTCTGGGGACGGGCAGGCACCCACTTGTGGAGACCACAGGTGGGAATAAGAGTATGATCTGGAGTCCGGATTTCCTGGCCTCAGATTCTCCATTTATAAAATGGGTGTTATAGTAATACCTTCCCCAGAGTTGCAGGAAGATTAAATGAACTAATCCATGCCAAGTGCTTAGAAGGCTTCCTGGTATTTGGAAAGAACTCAATAAATGTTAGTTGTTATTATAATTTATACAGTCTGTTTGGGAAGAAAAACATTAATTAACCAACTCAGTACTTAATTTCAATTGTGATAAGTGCCACGAAGAGAAAGCACGGGAAGCCAGTAGGCTGTGTATGAGGAGGACTTAACCTAGTCAGTTCTGAGGAGGCAGCCAGCGTTTGAGCAGGGACAGAGCATTCCCAGCTGAGGGGGCAGCCGCGCGGAGGCCTCAGGAGGAGCTTAACCCACTGGAGGAGGGCGACAGCAGTCCTGTGAGGAGGGGGACGCCCTCCGGGAGAAGCAGGCTGCTTGGAGATCGTGGAGGGCTCCATGGGAATTGTGCTGCTTGAGGATCTTTGTCACAAACAACAGCACCTGCTCACCATAGTTTAAGCAAGAAGAGGACTTTATTAAAGGCTATTAAGACACTCAAGATCTCCAGGAGGGCCAGAGAGTCCATCTTGGAGGTCAGGAAGCTGGAAGGATGCTCAGATCAGCCACATCTCCAGTTGAATCAGCAGAGGACCACTGTGTCTTCCTCCAGGTCTAGACACCAAGGCACAGCTCACACCACTGTTGCCCCTGAAAGCGGGACACTCACTGCCACCCTTTCTAGGAAATGGATTCTGCAAGATTGGCCTCCTCCTGTGGCTCGTTTCTAGATGAAGCTTTGTGTAAGGACATCTGACTGGCAGAGTTGGATCATGTGGGTGAGGCCTAGCTGCAAGGGAAGCAGGAAAAGTGAACTTTTGGTCTACTGAGAGGAGGTGAGCACTCCTGAGGTGGGAGATTCCTTGGATGTAGAAACAATGTCAAGGATTTTGGACTTACCTGCTCTCATATCTCCAGGTGTTTGCTTTACTGTGGTCATAGGATTGGAGAGAGGCAGAGATTCAATATTCTTTGCAGAAATGGAAGAGAAAAAACAAGCCCCAAACTCCAAAGCCAACCATTTAAAAATGGAAAAATTGCTGCTTCCTGAAAATTTTGTCCCTTTATTTGCAAATTTTAACAAACCCTTTTCAAGGGGATGGTGTTGAAGGAGCTAATGCTTGAGTCTGGATATGTGTGTGACCAACGCTGAGCAAACATCCCTCTTCCAAGGGTATGCCATTCCAGACAGTTTTTCTCAAGCCAGGTGTAGGTCTTTTCTCTCAAAGTTGACAGTTTTTCTCAAGCCAGTTGTAGGTCTTTTCTCTCAAAGGTACAAACTGGAAAGGCCTGACTCAGATGCCCAAACCAGGTTTTTCTGTGGGGTGGTGGGTCAAGGACTGGAAGACCTGCAAAGACAGAAGTGTGAGAGGAAAGTGGTTTATATGTCAGAGGAAGATGGATCAGGGAGGCAAGACAAAGGTTGAACAAGAGAAGCTACTTTCTTAAGAAAAGCTGCTTTTTTGGGGAAAGTAACCCTTTATGATATTATAATTTTTGTTGATTCAGGAAGCTGGTTGGTTGGCAGAGCTTTTTTATATTAACAGAAAGAAATTACTGCTTTAGTTCAAGTAATAAATAATGCATTTCTAAACACAAGGCAAATATATCAAAAATAGCTGTAGGGAAGATGGTCAAATTGAAACTAGGGTAGGATGATTTCTGTGCAGCTCAGTATTTTCTGTTCAGTAGTCTGATTTAGGGCCAAAAAGAGAATTCTTGCTAAATTGTATTATTCAAAATAAAAAGGTCCAGTACTTTAAAAGTGGAAGGTTGGTTAACACCTCTAGTATTATAATACAAACCATTTTAAAGAAGTAAATCTTGTCATTATTTTAATGATTTAATAATAATCAGAAATTCTTAACTGATTATTTAACAAGCTAAAAACATTACAAACCGGTTAAATGTGATAAACCTTTTCTTCATCACATACATACACACATGTCATTTCTTTTTAAAGAGTGCTCTTGTGGTCAAAAAAAGAAAAATTTGACCGTGATTTTTGGTGTGAGCATCTTCCTAAGACCTTCCTAACTTCTGTTTCTGTGAGTGTCTCTTAAAACAGTGGTTCTTAATTGTGTAGGGGGTAGGGTCCCTTCAGTATCTGATGAAAGCTATGGACTCTTTCCCTGAAGAAATGCAGTCTCGCCTTACTCCTGAGACAGATTGGTGTGTAATTTCAAGGAGGTTCAAGGACCCCAAGTTAAACTCCTGCTTTAAACCTTGGCTTTCTTCCTCTAAATCATGGGGAAGGGAGCCAGGAAGCTCAGGCTGGTGGTCAGCGATGATGTTCTTGATGATGGACTATCCTAAATGTGGCAAGGGCAGTCGGCCTCGTATGCAGTCCCCTGAAATACTGGACTGGGTGGTGCTGGCTTAATGGCTAAGAGGAGCTTTGCACCAGGAACGAATCAATTGGTTTTGATTAACTGCAACAGGCTAGGTAGAATGGAAGTGAAAATGACCACAGCACTGCTGTCCCTGGCTATTCAGGACTTCACCTCCATAAACAAAACAAAGTCTACTGGCACCAACACTATGCCTTCCTCCCAGGAATCCTGCGGTGTTAGTACTTTTGAATACTGCATTCTTGTTAACTTCTTCTTCTTTTTTTTTTTTTTTTTTTTTGATTGAAGTACAGTCAGTTACAATGTGTCAATTTCTGGTCATGCATATACATACATATATTTGTTTTCATATTCTTTTTCATTGAAGGTTATTACAAGATATTGAACATAGTTCCCTGTGCTATACAGAAGAAACTTTAAAAAAATCTATTTTTATATATAGTGGCTAAAATTTGTAAATCTCAAACTCCCAAATTTATCCCTTCCCACCCCTTTCCCTGATAACCATAAGAATGTTTACTATGTCTGTGAGTCTGTTTCTGTTTTGTAGATGAGTTCATAGTGTCCTTTTTTCATCTCTCTCTCTCTCTCTTTTTCTTTTTTTTTAGATTCCACATATGAGTGATATTGTATGGTATTTTTCTTTCTTTTTCTGGCTTAGTTCACTAAGTATGATGATCTCCAGGTCCATCCATGTTGCTGTAAATGACATTATTTTATTCTTTTTTATGGCTGAGTAGTATTCTAGTGTGTGTGTGTGTGTGTGTGTGTGTGTGTGTGTATGTGTGTGTATCTTTATCTGTATCTTTATCTATATCTGTATCTATATTTATCTCACAACTTCTTTATCCAGTCATCTGTTGATGGACATTTAGGCTGTTTCCATGTCTTGGCTATTGTAAATATTGCTGCTATGAACAATAGGGTGCATGTATCTTTTTGAATTAGAGTTTCCTCTGGATATATGCCCAGAAGTGGGATTACTGGATCATAGGGTAAGTCTATTTTTAGTCTTTTGACAAATTTCCATACTGTTTTCCGTAATGGCTGCACCAAATTACATTTCCACCAACAATGTAGGAGGGTTCCCTTTTCTCTATAGCCTCTCCAACATTTATAATGGCCATTCTGACTGGTGTGAGGTGATACCTCATTGTAGTTTTGGTTTGCATTTCTCTGATATTGAGCATTTTTTCATTTGCCTGTTGGTCATTTGTATGTCTTCATTGGAGAATTACTTGTTTAGATATTGCCCATTTTTGGATTTTTTAAAAAATTATTATTAAGTTGTATAAGCTGTTTGCATATCCTGGAGATTAAGCCCTTGTCAGTTGCATCATTTGAAAATATTTTTTCCCATTCTGTAGGTTGTATTTTTGTTTTGTTTATAGATTCCTTTGCTGTGCAAAAGCTTGTAAGTTTAATTAAGTCCCATTTGTTTATTTTTGCTTTTATTTCTATTGCCTGGGTAGACTGCCCCAGGAGAACATTGCTAAGATTTATGTCAGGTAATGTTTTGCCTATGTTTCCTTCCAGGAGGTTTAGGGTGTCTTGTCTTATGTTTAAGTCTTTAAGCCATTTTAAGTTTATTTTTGTGTATGGTTTGAGGGAGTGTTCTAACTTCATTGATTTACATGCAGCTGTCCAGCTAGGAAGGGGACTTTAATGTCTTAACCCAAAAGGGTGTCTTCTCTAACAGGCCTGGTTGTGGGAGCAGGGGCTAGGAGCAGAGTCTGGGGACAAATCCTTTGTCGAATTCCTAAAACTTCTAAACAGAATGCAAAGACTTTTAGTTGCATAATTACACATAAGGGTGAAATGAAATACGTCTTGGATGGTTAACAGGAAATACAGATTTGTATAAGGGGGAAGTAGCTAATAGCAGTTCTTTCCCAAGGAGACTGTGGTTCAGGATGGTGGCAAGATTTTAGGAATTAGAGTAAAAAATCTTGCTCTAATCTGGACTCTGCATCTTACTCAGTTGGGTTAGAGAAGCTTTGAGGCTCCTCAAAAAGTTACCCCACCCAAGCACACACAGGCCTCATTTTGTGGCTTCAAGATATGAATGTTGTGGGTAAAACCGTGACAACAGAATTAACTCTGTTTAGTTTTGGACAAATCTTTCAACTTCCTGAGCCCAGTTTCCTCATCTGGAAAAGGAATGTGCTGATACCTGCCTCACGGTGTTGCTACGTGGAATTACACAAAATAATACACTTACGTATTTCATCAATTCTGAGGCACATATTTATCCTCCCTTACAAATTAAAAAGTTCTCTGAAATTGGGATGGCGTCCAGGAATGGGTCCAGGTTTTATGGGGCTGAAACATATTATTTGGGGATCTTTTTAAAAAAGATAATGTAACATGATGCATGCAAAATTAGGTAAGAATGTGAATGCTTAGATGAAGAAGAATCACAACAAATTATACATTTTAAAAAGCTGACATAAATCACAAACACCATAAAATCCACAAAAGCACCATGATATTTTTAATGTGTTTATCTGACACATTTCTGTAATACTTCTTTGTCCTGCTTTTTTTTTTTTTTTTTGGCTGTGTAATAGTGATTTTATGTCATTTTCTATAGAGAGAATAGGTAGGCAATTCAGTCTTCCTTCTCCATGGTTGATGGAGAATATTTTTTACTATAGATAATTTAGAGAAGTGTTTTCCAGCGTCACCATTTGTTTTACGTAACATCAGATAAATTTTTAGAATTGCTGTCAAATTTGGGAAAACTGCTGTAAAGTTTCTTTCATATGTGAGCTGTCAGATTTGGAAGCATTTTCCACAGACTAGCTTTTGGCTTCGTATACTTGAAACCATGTTTTTTCCCACCGCTCATGCCATATACTTCTGGTGAGCATGGTGGGACATGTTGATATTTGATATAGCCTGGAGCCCTGCACCTGAGGGTCTCACTGCCAGGAGAGCTGGCTTGGTGGAGGGTAGAAGAGGTGGAAGTCGTTGCTGCACCAGGATGACCAGCAATGACTTAGTTGCATGAATGTGGCTGCGACCACATACGCACATCCCTCTGAACCCAGACTAAATGTATCCCCAGCTCAACTTCCCCTTTAGGAAGATCCCCATATTGCCCTTTGCCACTCCAGTGCCACCCAACACAAGGGGAAGTGTGACAGAGGGGAAGTCAGAGTGGAAAGATACAGTGGGCTGATTGCAGTTAAAATATCTTTTGCAAATTTTACAAAAATATATGGCCATGTGAACATACTGCTGGGGGCCCTCTGGGAACCTTGGGAGGGTGAGTGCAAGTGCGGGGCCTTGAGGCTTATTAAGTTCCCTTAGCTTCACAATAAATGCACCTTGGATGGCATCCTGCAGTTAATTGGTAGTGATTTTGCTTTCCTGGTGACACATAAAATAATGGGTGTGTTACAGTTGGTGGCAACTTAGATTCTATGTAGCACGTGAAGCATCCCACACAGTGCCTGCACAGCCAGGAGCTCAGTAAGTGTTCCTGCCTTCCTACTCTTCGTGAAATCCCCCAAAACAGAGCTCCATCAATGGCAGGGAGCTCTGCCCTTCAAGTACATTAGTGTAGAATCAGCTTTGTTTAAGTTGATACACCATTAGTTTGCCTATAAAATTTTAAATTGCAGTTTTTGACGTCATGGATCTTAGTTCAAAGTCAATAAAGAATGATTGATGGGTAACCAGCCAGTGCCTGGGGACAGAAGATGTCCTATTGCTTTCTCAGTGGTCGATAATAATGTACTCACTCCAGCCACTCACTAACCAGGCAAGCCCATCACTAAGAAATGGGGAAAATGGCTACAATGTATTAGACACTTGACTTGTGCAGAGTAAAGGAGAATTTTCCCCCAATCAGCCCTGACGCTGCTCCTCCACTTTCCTGAAGGGCATGTGCAAGACAATCTGAGCTCAAACCCAGAGTCAGGACACAATGAAAGCTCTTGTACTTTGTTTTCCTTTCCACTTCCTCTTCATTGTCTCTTTCACTCTTTCCTTTCCTCCACATTGCCTACAGGTTCTAGATTGCTTTCTTGTTGTCAACTTCCTGCAGAAAGAAAAAAGTTTCCATTTTTCATTGTGTGTTAGTGCTCTTTGGTATCCTATCCGATTTCCACCCCTCAAAAGTGTCTCTGTGCAAAGGATTAAGACAGGTAGTGCTGACACAGAAGGGGTCTGGGAAGCCCGTTTCTGAGTCAGTTAAACGGCGTATGAACTTTTTTTCGCTGGCACCAGTTTAAATTTGCTGTCATTCTGAGGCTGCCTGCACGTTTCGTGTGCAGCTGTGTGTTAGTGCTGCTCTTAAACACGGCAAGCCCGTCTGCCCCACACCACGGGTCCAGCTGTATTTCAGAGCTGCTTTAATTATGACAGTGTTATTTCATCAGCTGTAGGGATTGTGAGTAATTACGATTCATTCTAGAGTGAACAAAGAATTTACCGGGATACAGGGATATAATAAAAAAAAAAAAGGCTCTTTCAATTTCTGACAAGGAGCTTGGTGTGTCTGTAATCTGATTTTATAACAATTGTTTTCCTTAAAGTAATTTGGATGCTACATTAGTTGTAATTATTATGATTTCCTGTTTAGAACCCAGATACTTTCTTGATATGTCCCCTACAGTGTATTTCTGGAAATGACTTCAACCGATTACATTAGCCCTTATTCCCTTGGTTTCAGTGTGGTTCACATGACCAGAACCAGGCTGTCTGAGTGTGCAGCCCAGATGTTGTGAGGCAGTGGGTAGACATTTAAAATTACCCTAAGGTGCTGTGTGATCTGAAGGGACTCTAAGTGGAGGAATGTGACAAGCTGAGGGTTCTGATGGGGGGTTGGGGGTTTGACGTCTGAAATGTCTTGGTCAACTGTCCTTTTAGGGATGATGTTGATGACTATTGCATCTGGTACCAAGCCTACTTCCGGTGTTTGACTAAGGAAGGTGACAGTAATGACAACAATAATGAAATTTACCTTCAAAAAATTTCCCCTTAAATGTCATAGATGTAGCAGTTTAGGACAAATCTGAAAAAAAATCCTTACAATCTTCTTATGTTACTACTTTTATGAATAAGAATGCTTTATCACTTATGAAGACCTTTTCATATTGTGTGGCAGATATCATTGCTCCCATTTTGCAGGTGTCTAAACTGAGGTACACAGAGGTCCAGGCATGTATTCAGTGTGCTTAGAGTAAGCAGGGGAGATGGGACTTGAACCCCAATTTCCTGTTTCCGCTGTCTCCCCGAGTAATGTCATACCCCATGCAGCAGTGGTGCCAGGAGTTCATGGGAAACTGACAGGGGTCTTCAGTGCCCTCTGGGGACCCTCTGCACTCTGAATCTGCCAGGGGAGCAAGACACTCCAAGACTGTCCCTAAGGGGTGTGTGCCCTCTCCCTGTACACAATGGCTGTCAGAAGACTGAGGACACTCTGCATGAGAGGGATTTTTATAACATCTGCCCTGACCCACTGAAAGATCTGGAAGCATTGTCCAGCTACACAGGGCTGGCTGGATTTAACACATTTAGCATGGAGAAAACACATTCTTCTCCAGAGTCATTTTCAGCCATTATCCATATGTCTACATTTAAAAAAGGAGAGAAAAAGAAGGCAACCCTACCTTGAACCAAATGAAGGTGTTCGTGTGTGCATGTTTCTCCTTTTCCCCTTTTGAGGTCATTTTGGCCATGTACCATCAGAAACTGCAGACAGGAGGCGCTATTCTGTACTGTCTTGTCTTCCTGATACACAGGAGAAAGGCACTATGGGCCTCTCGCAAAAAGATTCAGCCTAGAAGAGTGCAGAGCGACTGGGAACAAGATACTCAGAAAGCAGAGACCTTTTAAACCTCATTTGGTAAAACCAAATGCTTCAGCTACTTCCCTGCCCCCACTGGGTAGCGAGACACAAGAGCAGGGAGAAATTTCACCCAGAAAGTAGTAGTTGTTTATGGCACAGACGATAGCCAGCAGGTTGAATTTCCCCTCCGTTCTGTAAGAGCATGCAACTTGAAACCACTTTAATGAAATACCTCCCGGATTTCAATGGCCAATGACCCTGGACCAGAAAGCCCGGAACTGCCACGGGTGGTAAGGATGTGGTGGACAGGGGGCTGGGAACCCAGAGCTGCAATGACTGCGGGCCAGAGAGCCCTTCTTTACTGATCCTGCAGCGGTGCTCTTAGGCCTGGGAGCATGGAGGCCTTGAGAAGGCCGGGGGCCCCCAGTGCCCCAGCTTCCCTTGGTGAGACTGTGCTCTGCTCTGGAAGCCCATCCACCTACGTTGTGGATTGCTTGGCGGGAGCTGTCTGGAAGCCCTTGTGTCAGGGCTGCTGGGGAGGCAGCATGAATCTTTTGGGATTTGAAGTCCAATAGTTTTGGATTAGGCAAGGCTAAGAGGTCTCCAGATAGAGTCAAGTCCAAGTTGTTCCCGTGTGGGCAAGAGATTCCTACTCTAGATGAGCAGAACCTTGCTCGCCTTATTCTGTGACCTCAGCAAATTAACTCTTTTTGAACTACCATTTCTTCAGCTGGAAAATGGAAGTGATAATAACAAACTCTGTAGAATTGCTGGGAAGATTGAACGAAATAAGTATGCCCTCTGTCCATCTCATGCATGTCTCATTTTGGCCATGAGGAAACATTACCTGCTCAGCTGGCTGAAGTTTGCCAGAGAACATGTTGTTACATTAACCTTTGTTAGAGAAAATTAGGGAGCAGAAGGTCAATCTCAAAATTTTCATCAATTCAGTTCATCTGATGTATATTTAAAGTGTCTTATATGCCAGGCACCGAGGACCCAGAAATGAATAAGGTGCTCTTAGTACCTTCTTGGTACCTTCTGATGCAGTGGATTTCAAGCCTTTTGACTATGACCAATGGTAGGAAATATCACAACACAGCACACACACACATACACACACTCACACACACAATATTTATATAAAAACTAGAACAAAAATTTCTTGAAACAATACTTGCCTTTGCATGCAAAGCATTCTGATATTTTTAATGCTGTTATTTCATTTAAAAAGTGCTGATGGTGACTCACTAAGTTGATTTGACCCTGCTTATAGATCCCAACCTCAAGTTTGAAAAATACTGCCTCTGACCTTCCCTATAACCAGGGCTGGCATGAGCCTTTGTGAAAAATGTAATAATCCAGGGAGGCGACCACTCAGAGGGGTCAGGAGCAGGCCTGGATCTTGATTATTCTAGGCCAGTCCTGAATTCCATCCCTTTAACCTTTGATTTTTGGTTTAGGGATGGACATGCGACACAGTTCTAGCCAATGAGACAGAAAGGGACAAGTTCAGTGGGGCTCCTGGGAATGGTTTTCCCTGCTCTGTGAGGAAGGGCATTCCTTTTTCTGACCATGGACACTGTTGTCTACACATGCTACCTGGACCTGGAGGAGGACCGTAGATAAATACAACAGCATGATATGTGAGCCCCAAACCTGGTCATCACAGAGCATGATGGAAAGGAAGAGCCTGAGTTCCTGATGACATTCCAGAGCCACTGGGTTAACCAACTTGAGAATTGCCCTACTTCTGGACTTGTTATATGTGATAATACCTTTTTTTCCTGATTGTTTCAGCTGTTTTTAGTTGGGTGTCTTTATTATTTACACCCCAAATGATACACTGGTTTACCGCTCTCTTTTTTAATTGAGGTATAGCTGATTTACAATATGTTTCAGGTGTACAATGTAGTGATGCACAGGTTTTAAAGATTATACTCCATTTATAGTTATTATAAAATATTGGCTGTACTCCCAGTGCTGTACAATACATCCTCATAGCTTATTTATTTTTTACATAATAGTTTGTACTTCTTAATCTCCTACTCCTATTTTGCCCCTCCTCACTGCTCTCTTCCCTCTGGTAACCACTAATTTGTTTTCTATATTTGTGAGTCTGTTTCTTTCTTGTCATATTCACTAGTTTGTTGCATTTTTTAGATTCCACGTGTAAGTGATATCATACAGTATTTGTCTTTCTCTGTCAGACTTATTTCACTAAGCATAAAACCCTCCAAGTCCATCCAAGTTGTTGCAAATGGCAAAATTTCATTCTTTTTTAAAATGGTTGAGTAGTATTCCATTGTACATGTACAACAAATCTTCTTTATCCAGTCATCTGTTGATGGACACTTAGGTTGCTTCCACATCCTGGCTATTGTATATAATGCTATGAACATTGGGTGCATGTATCCTTTCAAACTAGTGCTTTCCTTCTTTGAGTATATACCCAGGAATGGAATTGCTAGGTCATATAGTAGTCCTATTTTTAGTTTTTTGAGGGACCTCCAAAATGTTTTCCACAGTGGCTGTACCAATTTACATTTCTACCAATAGTGTACAAGGGTTCCCTTTTTCCACTTTCTTGCCAACATTTGTTACTTATAGTCTTTTTGATGATAGCCGTCTGATAGCTGTGAGGTGAGGTTTTATTGTGGCTTTTATTTGTATTTCTCTGATGATTAACAATGCTGAGCATCTTTTTGTGTGCCTATTGGCCATTTGTATGTCTTGGAAAAATGTCTATTAAGGTCTTCTGCCCATTTTTTGATTGGGTTTCTTTTTTGATACTAAGTTGTATGAGTTGTTTGTATATTTTGGATATTAACCCCTTATTGGTCATATATTTGCAAATATTTTCTCCCATTCAGTAGATTTTTTTGTTTTGGTTTCCTTTGCTGTGCAAAAGCTTTTACGTTTAATTAGGTCTCATTTGTTTATTTTTGCTTTTATTTCCATTGCCTTAGGACACAGGTTCAAAAAATACTGCTGTGACTTATGTTTGAGTGTTCTCCCATGTTTTCTTGTAGGAGTTTTATGGTTTCAGGTCTTACATTTAGGTCTTTAATCCATTTTGAGTTTATTTTTGAGTGCTTTGATTTCATTCTTTTGCATGTAGCTGTCTACTTTTCCCAGCTACCTGTCTCTTGCATTTGGAGCATGTGCTATGAATTTTTAACTTTGAATCACTTGGAAACCAGCAGAATCAGATTAAGGCCACTTAATTGCTCTCCTTAGATATGGTGTTTAATTTCGTTCATATCATGTAAATGGACACTTCCGAATTGTAAACTGTGGAATGACTGAACTGATATTAAAATTTTAGTTAACCAATGCAACAAGTCATTCACCTATGTGATTTGGGGCAAATTACTTAACATCTCTTTGCCTCAGTTTCTTTGCGATGCTCTAGGATATTGTCTGAGTGAAATTCTACAGTGAAAGGAGTTTGCATTTAAGTGGCTGTCATGACTATTCATGGGGCCTTTATGTTTGAACAGAAAGTTTTATTTTGGAAGTTGGGAGTGGTGGTGGTGATGTCTTGGGACTTTATAGGATAGGGCTAGCAATCAGAGGATCTAGATTTAGATCCTGGCTCTATTTGGTGACTGTAAAAACCACATGGGTTATTACATCATTCCCTGTGTACAAAGCGGCCTTGAATATTCTCCAGGAACATCTGTTTCCCCTTCCATAAAAAGGAGATAATAGTCAGTACCTTATCTGTTGACTTTTCAAGGGGGTCAACAGATCAAATGAGAAATGAAGGCATATGGATAAAAGCAAAGCGCTTGGCCAGCCATTAATGGGTTACGCAGAAGATGTTGCTGCCTTGGTGATGTAAACCACAGTGTTCATTTAGCTTGTGAAATTCTGTGCTGAGTTTCTAACAAACTCTCAGAAACTACTTAGATCCCAATTTTATGCCAGAGAAATGACCATGCTCCTTGGCTGTGCCCCCAGGCTCTCCCTTTCCTCCATGCCTTCCTAGTTTCTAAAGGAGTAACTGCTTATGGCTGAATAATGGTCATAGTTCCCTGATTTTATTCCATGACTTTTTTCACTTGCCAATAAATAACTTCTGTTCTTTCTAAAATAAGGGAACAGAGCAAATGACTTGAAGAATGCAGAGGTGAGTTTTGAGTTGAGTATAGATATACCTGGAGTTGACTTTCTCTTAGAAACCCCCACATTTTCATTTAAATACAGTATTGGCTCAGAAATCAGGATACCTAGTGGTCCTCAGTAGGCAAGTCAATGAATTAGGCATAAATAAACAAACATTTTGATTTGTTGTTCCCTGACAATATGCTCTGGTTTTAAAATAAAAGAGAAATAATTAATATTCCAAACTAAACGTGAAGAGTCAGGCTCTTCCTACCTTTTTCTCCCCACTGTGAAATTCTGCAGGTCTTATTCTAGTTGGTGATCTAATCTGGGTGCCAAGAGATTAAATGATTTCCCTGTGAGTGTCTCTCACAAGATCCATCAGTAGAGCTGGGGCCCGATGTCTGGGCTCTGCTCCTGATGACCATCCCATATGTCTATATAAATAGACCTTTATCAAATGCTTTTTATCAGGCTTGGATTGGACAACAACCATGACTCTCAACATCCCTTCCTTCCCTCTCATCTGATTTTAAATTATCTCTGGCAGTCAGGATGTGATAAGTCTGCTGTGTTCAGAGTTCAGAGTTCTGAACACAATTTTCCAACGTAAAGGCAGGCTAGAAATACATATTTTAGACAAAACATGGAAATCCTACCAACTAGTGGTAAATTCCCTCGGAGTTTCTCTCTTCCCTTTCAGGAAACGTGGCTCGGGTCTCCTGTCCTTGTTAACACCAGCTCCTCCGGTCTGGCTCTAAATCATTGCCTTGGCGACACCACTTCCCACAGTCCACAAAGCTTTGGGTAACCAGTCTCTGTTTTGCCCTTGTCTCCTATTCTTTGGCCAGTAGGGTACAGAAGCCCGTGACCCTGCTCATCCCAGCTTTGTTTTATCCAAACTCTTTTATGCAAAGAGGAAAACCAGGACTTTGAAGCTCGCTCTGGGCTGGGCTGGCATGATGGACGCGCTGCAAAATAAATCACTACTCCTGTATTTTAGAGCAGCCGGACATGAGCACCTTTAATGGACAGGAGAGTGTGGCCAAAATAGGACTGTGGTGGACGGGGACATCCTTTCAGAATGCTGATTTTGGGGGAAGAATGCCTTTTCCCTGTTTTTATACTGCATGAGTCACCTTCCCTTCCAGGCAGCTGCTGAGATGAAGGTGTTCTTGCAGCAATCATCTAACTCACAACAACATGCTGACTGGGCACCAATTGGGCAAAGTCTATCTCTTTTCAATCTGCATGTACACAAGTCATTAACCGTGCAAAAGTCAGGAGAGGAGATTTGATTTAATAAAATGAATTAAAATGCAAACACAAGTTTATAACAAGTTTCATCTTTAGCCTTCACAAGACTTTACCAACTGTTGTGAAAGGGAAATGGACTAAATTTTACTGAGAGCCCACTGTGTGACAGGCTCATTAACTTCTCACGACAATCCTATGAAGCAGATACTATTTTTGCTTTATCCCTACCCCTTTGGAGGTTGTACCAAGTGGTGGTGATGGTGGTGCTGACACTGGCAAATGACAGGAAAGGGGTTTCAAAAGCAATGCCTAAGCTGCATGCTGTTTGACTGTCCTGGGAGTCGTCCCTGGATAAGTAGGTAGAACCAACAGAATTTTGATGGCCAAGGATTCCAGCACGACTTTCCATAAGTACTTGGGGAATCACACTGTGTAACCTCATCAAATTGTAGTGAACTAAACTGTATGCCTAGGTTGTGGGATAAGGTTGGTTCATTTACCAAGTCTTGCACCCCATGGTTTTTAAGACCTGTATCTTAGTCATTTGGGACTGTTATAATGGAATACCATAGACTGGTGACTTAAACAACAAACATTTATTTCTCACAGTTTTGGAGGCTGGGAAGTCCAAGAATAAGATGCTAGCAGATCCAGTATCTGGTGAGGACACTCTTCCTGTTTGCACAGGATTATCTTCTCACTGTATCCTCACATGGCCAAGAGAAAAATCATTTCTCCTGAGTTTCTTCTTATAATAATATAAGCCCATTCATGAGGGCTCCATTTCTCAAGGACTCACCTCCTAGTACCATCACATTGGGGGTTAGGATTTCAAAATATAACTTTAGTAGGGGACACAGAATTTAATCCATGACAATCTGGTTTCACTACCTCTGAGGGTATTTGATTCATCAAAGGGGCTTGTGTACTTGAGTATGGTTGTACCTGTGTTTCCTGACTTCATTTTATCTGGCTACTAACAGATTAGGAGTCAGGGTAGGGAAATGAATCTTAAAGTTCTGTACCCAAGAATAGTTACAAGCACAGATTTTGGGTCCAGAGTTTGGATTCAGACCAAATTCGTCTGCATATTTCTTGTGTGACATTAGGCAAGTTACTTAACCTCTTGATGCCTCAGTTTCCTCACCTATGAAATAGGGATGATAAATATGATGCTTACCTCCCACAGAAGTTGTGAAGATTAAGTGAGTTAACATGTGTAGCATTAAAAGCAGTGCCTGGCATGTAACAAACCCTTTACAGGTATTTGCTGTTATTGTTGTTATGGTGCCTGCATTGGTTTGCCAGGGATGCCATACAACGTACCACAGACTGGGTGGCTTAGACAATAGAAATCTATTTTCTCACAGTTCTGGAGTCTAGAAGTTCAAGATCAAGGCTGGGTTTCTTCTCAGGGTCTCGATGGAAGAATCTGTTCCAGGCTTCTCTCCTTGGCTTGTATGAAATTTTGAGGGACACAATTAAGCCCATAACAGTGCCTAAACAAGGTTCTTGGTGAAAACACTTTCAGGGTAAATTTTATTCTTACAAAATTGCTTACTTTTCCTTTTTTTTTTTTGTAGTAATCGATGTAAGTTTTCTGCCTTTCTCATGTTACCTCCTACTTATAAATTATTTTTAAATTCACATATCTCAGTCAAAGTTCTATGGATGCTGGGCAGGATGGATTCAGTGGTACCTTCTCCCAAGGGAAAACCCATGGAATTGTAGGTCAAGCAATAACTCAACACCTAAGCTTAGGGCAGGATCATTATAATACACTTGAGCTTTTTTTGGTGCACTCTACTTTATTATTTTATCATTAATAACTAACCATGAGCAATCACTTTTTTTCAATAGATTGTTATTAGTTAGGAAATACTATGTCAGTCAAATCCTAAAATGCTGATGGCTGGCACAAAGAGGTACTTCTGTGTGTGAGCTGGGACTGGTCAGGCATGGCTTGAGTACTGGTGAAATTCATCTGGGGTTTGACTGTCTACATACAATCATTCTCACACAGGCAGAGTATGTTAAGTAAGACTGTTTTGTGGCAAATGTCAGAAACTAACTCCAGCTAGCTTAAGCAGAAAAAAGGGCAATCCTGGGAGGATACTGTAAAAACTCAGTGAGTCCCAGAAATCGCTGAATTCCCAGAGCTCACGGGGGCTGGGGACAAGGGCAGGAGTTCTCAGCCTTTGCTGCGTCTTTTCCATTTGCCTCTCCAGTCTGCTGTCTGCCCTTCTCATCCAGCTCTGTGCTTCTGTGGACTGCATGACAGGCAGTAGGGACCATATCAATGGGCTCCTCTTCCCTTGACTCCTAGTTGAATTTGGCCAGCGGTATATCCTGCCAGGAGACCAGAGGAAGAAAGGAGAGGGAGATCAGGATGTTTCTTCCCCTAGCTCCTAGCCTGAGGAATGCCGTGGGTTGGCCAAGTCTCTAGGCCAGCAGTTACAGCTCATCTTAAGTTTGCCTTCTCAACATGACTCTCTCCTTCCAAGTTCTAGGAACCCCTCTTGCCTTTCATCCCTTTGGCCTTAGCTGTGGTAACAGTTCTGCTTTTACTGTCCCCAGGGAACTGCCCTGCCCCTTTTGGTTTCCCTACACCTGAGTGGTGCTGTGCTGGGCCACACTGGAACTTGAGGCAAAGGGAAGTAGCAGTAATACTGATCCTGTCTTTGCTTAAAATGTTGGTATTTTGTTCATCATAGATTTTTATTTTTTATTAACTTGACTTTTTAAACTATTGCATTAAAATATAATTAATTAAAACATAATTAAATATAAATAATTAAAATATGATTTATCTTGTGACTCTGTGACTTTCTGTTCAAGAGTGACATTCCCAAGAGATTGGGTCAGACTGGCTCAACTTGAGGCAGGTAGCCACCTCAGTACCGAGCAGCTGTGACCAGAGGACAAGATCTGTGGTTGAGCTTCCTGAAGATGGATAATGAGGATTTCTAGAGAAGAGACATCGCTTCTGGAGTGATGTTGTACATATTTTATATTTTGCTTAAGCTTTAATTGTTCAGAGTAAACACCCAACAATATTCCATTCAGTGAATTCTGCAGATTAAGTGCTTCCAAATGCAAAAGTGGCAAAAATGAAGCCATTCTGAAGTTGATTCTTTATGTAAGCAGTGTGTGTGAGAAGGGAGTAGGGATGTGTTTACGAGCCATGGTCTGGGGCCCCAAGATTTCTGTGAGACACAGATCTGTGGTGGTCTAGGTTGAGGCTGGCAGCCTAACACAGCTCTTGCACATCCGAAATCCCAGGTTAAAGATGGCAAACGTGGGAACTCATGATTTTATCTCTTGCCTGGCCCATGGCAGACATTGCTAATATACTGTGGAATTTCTTATTACTAAGCTTTAGAATCCTTCTCAACACAACTCTCCAGGAAGACAACACTAACTAAGCAGGTGGTACATGAAAAAAACAAACCTATTTGCCACTCTTGCCCAAGAGACTTTCTAGGTGACTTACTGGGGCACGTCCTTGAGCTGCTGGAGCCAACATTTTGTTGGCATGCGTAAATGTTTGGATGGAGATCACTCTTCTGAGCAGATTAGAGGCAGAATGCTCTCAAGTCATCAAGGTGACTCTGCCATCTATGGTCTTGCTACAGACCCAAGGAAAACAGTCTAAGCCCTGCTGCTGAGGAGCCTCAAACAGACTAAGGTTGCTTCTTACTGAGTTTAAGGCAGGTGAGTGAATCTGTTGGGTCACAGTTGGGGAGGTGAGTGAGTGAGCAGTCCCAGGCCTCTGGAGTTAGACAGCCCCTAAGGGCACTCTTCAGAGTATCTAGAAAGCATTTCTTCCTGGGTCCTGGGCAGGGGCCAGCTGAGGAAAAGCCAGCAGAGTAGCCCGCTTCCTTCACTGCCAGTGTCTCACACCTCCCTCCACAGCAGTGCAGCGGCTGGCGGGCCTGGCGGGCTTCCAGACACAAGACTGCACGGCCCGTTACGAAGCCAAACCTGATCTCCTGTTCCCTCCTGCCCCCTCCTTGTTTCCTGATAGTTAAGTAAATAATCAAATGTAGATTGATTTTGTTTGAATGAAGGCCTCAGAATTAAGTGTTTAGTCCCCCTCAGGACATATTACTTAGGGGTCACCTTGTGGCTTATTGACCCTCTCTTGTGTCAGCCACGCCTCTGCTTTGAGAAAGGCCCTGGAACACATGGACATGAGGAGCCCTGAGCTGCCTCTGTGAGGCTGGGTGCCTCGTTCAAGGGCCCCTGCCTCTTGGGGCCTCAGTCATCTCATCTTTAAAATCTGAGGCTCGGGCTGGTGAGTAAGTTTCCTTTCGGCTCTCATAGCTACCAGTCTAGCTCTGAGCTACACTTCTAAGCTCTGACTCACCCTTCTAAGCTCTGACCCTCTCAATCACTTACTAATAATAATGAACAGTTATTGAGAGTTACTGTGTGCTAGGAATGGCACTAAGAGTTTTGTGTACATTCTCTCATTTAGTTCTCACAGAAACAGGTTTGAGGTAGTTACTAATGTTATTTCTTGTATCAGTTAATATTCAGTTCAGCTACTTATACAGACATATCCTAAAGAATAATGGCCTAAATAAGACAGAAGTTAGTTTTTCTTTTATGTAAAAAAATAAAACATCTGGAAGTAGGCCAGGCCGCCATTGATTTGGTGGCTCCACAGCATCACCAAGTTATCTGTCTTTCTGTTCCACCGTCCTCAGCATATGGCTTCAAGGTTACTTCAAGGTCCAAGATGGGTGCAGTAGCTCCAGTCATCACATCTTTATTTCAAGCAGCAGGAAGCAGGAAGAGAGGGTGAAAGGGCTACCTTTATTTTTTTATTCCTAGAAATCCAAACAATACTTCCGCTTACATTTCATTGGTTAGAATTTAGTTACATGTTTATACCTAGCTTAAGAGAGGCTGGGAAATAGAGTTTTACTGTTTCCCAGCGAGCACTGTAAATATTGGAGTTCTGTTAAGAGGATGAAGATGAGTGGATATTGGAGTAAATTCTAAGTTTCTTCACATCATGCCTGACTAGCAAGGAAGCAGGACACAGAGTGGTTAGAGCCCTAAGACATATAGTTGGTCAGTGTTGGGGCAGGATTTGGACCCAGCCCATCTGCTTCTGGAGCCTGTGCTCTTACATCTGCACTGTTAGGTCCTCTTTGCAGTTCCCTTACTGCTGCTTTCCCTTCTTATCAGAAACGTTATGCACTCTCCAGCTCTAAGCTGTAGTTCTTTTTCTGTGTCAGGAAAGCCCCTTACTGAGTTTAGATGTTCAACCACCTCCAAAATGCAGGAAGGTTGGGCAGGGCTGTGAGCCCAGGGCCAGAATGCCCTTCATAGGGGTCCTCCTGTCACCAGTGGAGGGCACAGTATACCTATGGCATCTCCTCTGGTCCCCAGGCCCAGCCCTCACTCCAGTTGCCCCTGGTCCCTTCCCATTTCTGCATCCCTTAACTCTCTCCACGGTGTTCCCAACACCCCATAGTGTCCTCAATGCCTGTCCTCACCAAATCCTGGAATAAATTGCTATCTCTTTTCTTGGAGTGTTTATATTTAAGAATATGAAGGAGCGACTTTCTTATTACAAAATTTCAAGTGGCAGGACCCCCGCCATCCCCCCGTTTAGAAGTGGGCAGTCCTTTCCAAGCAAAGCCCTTAAAACCATGCTACAAAGGCATGACCTCTTGTTGACTCTAGTCAGGCTGGTTTGTCACCAAAGTCACTGCTCTTCTGGCTCAGGCAGTGTGGCCTAAGAACTAGACACTCCAGGTGTGTTAAGGGACCAGCAGCATCAGTATCACCTAGGAATTGTTAGAAATGCAGGACCTCAGGCCCCACCCCAGACCTACTGAATCAGAATCAGATTTAACAAGGCCCAGGGAGTTCTTACACACATCACAGGCTACCAACCCACTGACCTAAAATAGCTGAGATGTAGAGTTTCTAATGAGTGATTATAAATGGAAGAAATTCACTTGAGTAAGAGTTTACATATTAAATACATTGCTTGTTTCAGAAGAAACTGGACTGAGAAAAAGAGAGCAAGTAAAAATCGGGGACTGACATAAATAATTGCCATTTTTGGCACAGCCGTGGACCTCATGCCTATCCAGTGCATCATGCAAATGTCAACAGTTCATTGACAGATTGATATATTAGCATGGGGAACCAGACAAGAGCAGGTAAAAAGTCTGATGCTTAGATTTCTTCTTAAGATCACCTCGGAAAGTTACTCAAATCAGTGCCCTTAAGTCTCTAAATGGCTTTGGCAAACCAGATAAGCTTAGCATTCTGGGTTCACGTAATTGGCTGGTTTTGCTGAGAGACTGCCAAGAGCACCCTCGTCGTCCAAACAACTAGTTTTGTTTAAGGATACGATCTAGGTGTAGAAGCCAGCATGTGACTCACTGGAAGGCTGTTCAGAGCTCAGAGGAGAGAGCTGCTGTGCTCTCAGTCTCCTTTCCAGGTGCAACAGTATTTCAGACACCCCCAAAGAGCTATTTCTTTCTAGGAGTTCAGGCTTAAATTGTGGAGAGCCCCCCAAAATTCCACATTTGGCACTTTTAAAATGCTCTCCCTCACTCTGGGACCAGCTCGGCATGGAGGGGAAAAGAACCTGCTGTCTCCACAGGGCGGCCACGACTGCTGAGTTAGTACGAGTGAAGGCTTGGAGGAGTGGCTGACATGCAGTGAGTGCCGCGTGAGCACACGCTGTGAATGTGCCTTCCTGTAATACCTAGACATCTGGCTCACCCACTTCATCTTGCCGTGAGGTCAGAGGGACCTTGAGGGTCTCTGGGTCTGTGTGCCGCCTGGCCCAGGCTGGGCAGCCTTCCTGGCCTTCCCTGCCCTCCTGGCGGCAGCCCTGTGCTGGGGCAGCATGAGCCCGCTTTGCTTCATGCAGGTGCCCTCGGGGACTCAGGCGAGGCTCAAGGGCGGGAGCAGAATCTGAGCTTGATTCAGGTCCCGAGTTTTCCTTGTACATTTCTATCGCCCCTCACCGCCCTCCCCCGACAAAGTTATCTTCACTTTTTCGCTCCTGGCCAGGCTGGTATAGTCTAGGATGTTGCTGGAAACGCAGCCGGTCTGTGACATCTGAGAGACCAGAGCTGCTACCTCAGCTGCTGTTCATAGCAGAACAGTTTTAAGTGACTACACTCAAAGCGACTTCTTCCCCAGGGCTTTGATAATTCCTTCTGCCAATTATAGCACTTTGCTAAGATTAACTAATTAATCCTCATCATATACCCAAGAGACGAAATTAAAGCTCATTCTTTCACACGTGTAAAGCACCTTTTATCTAAGGATTACTAACCCCGGTGCATCTGTCTCCCATGACAACACTGCAGGTTTCAGAGATGACAAGGAAAATCATTACCATTTCAAGAACTGGGAACAAAGAAAACTCCCCTCTCCAGGACACGGAGGAGGAGATGGGGGTCCCTGAACAGGTTCGTGTTAGCAGGATTAGCACCTGTGTTCCTGGGGTCCGAATGCTAACTTCCAGGTGGGGCTATGCCCCAATCTGGTCATCTCTCCTCACCTTGCTCACAGTTCCCCAGGGATCGTGTCTGAGATGAGGACTGAGAGGTGCTTCTGGGTTGTCCAAGCCCACATTTCCCAAGGCCCCTCCCTCTTCTCTCCTCTCTCCGGAACGCTGGTACCTCCTCGCCTCTATTTGCCGAAGTTCTGTTTGTGGATTGAGGCGCAATGGAACCAACAGCCAAACGCTATGAGGAGGAGGGAACCTGAAAAATACATTACAAACTGAGGGCCTCAAAGGGGAGAGGAGGTAGGTGGGCCGGAGAGGGAGAAGTTTCCCGCCAGGACTCTGGAAACAGCATTTGGAGTCAAAGGGAAAAATCTATCCGCGCTATGTGACCCAGTGAAAGGTTTGCTATGGTTTCTTGTAATTCCTTTGCCAGTGACTTCCCTTTACTTGACTGGACAGCACAGACGGCCAATCCGGAGCTGCAGCAGAGGCTGGGAACCATGTGGTCCTGTGTTACACTGGGGGTGCTCCCTACCGGGGATCTCAGAGACAATGAGGGACGCACAGTGGTCACTCCAGGGACGCCTCTCCCATAAAGGCCGAGCCACTGCATTTCTCCTAAGCCTCAGATTACTGGTAGAGACCACACTCCTGGAAACAGTTCGCTGGTTTCCCTTCCTGATGACAAGCTGTGACTCTCTAGCTCAGAGCCCTGGACCTGCAGGATCTAGTGCCCCCGAGGTTTCTGCAGCTCCTTCCAGGCCTCTGAGGGTTAGGAGTGTCAGAAGGAAAGGCCCTTGCTTACCTCTAAATCCGAGAAAGAGAAAGTGAGTAAGAACTTTACATTTACAGGGACTTAAAAGAAACTCTCGTAGGTGCATGTCCTTATTTGGGCCTTATGACAAGCATACAAGGCTAGACAGTGAATGGACACCTCTTATTTTGCCAGCCCAGCATCCCTTTCTTTGGGAAGCTGCCTTTCTCAGTCATTACATTCTGGTGGGGCTGCCAATCACAGGACGGTCCCTCCTTCCCAATCCCTTCTGTCCCCCTCCCCCGAGGTGGGCCCTGTGGCTCTAGCCGGGCCACTGGACTCTTACGCTGCAGAGTTGAATCTCCTGGGGAGAGTCCCCGGGGAAGAAAGATGTCAGAGCTGTGGACTCTTGTTACCACAATTCCCAGAATGACCCAAATCCTGACTGTTCAGCTCTTCCTTCCATCCCGTGAGTTATTCTAGTTTCTTTCCAATAAAGTTGTCTTTAGTTTATGTTAGCTGGAGTCTGCCAAAGAAGCCCAAATGCTAACTTCCCTCACCCAGATCTTCTTATCCCAGGTCAGTGTCTTTTCATCACACCAGGTAAGTGCAAAGTTGCATGGCAACGTTAAGGCAGGAGAGAGAACTGAGAAATGGAGCGGTGCGGGCAGGGGAGCTTTGTGTAAGCCCAGCGGATTGTCGCATCGGGACCCGCCCCTGAGAATGCACTCCAAGTTAACTGCAGCCATGTAGCCGGCACACACGTGCCTGAATTTACCCACGACTGGCACGGTCCGGCCGTCCTCTTTTACAGTTTGTTCTTGTTACGTTTCGGGGGATGTGTCTTTGCTAGTAGGCTGATTCTTAAGTGTATTTGGCTATGGGTCTGTCTTTGTGTTTTCTAGACCCTATTGATCTGGCAAACAATCAGAAGTATCCAGTATAGTTCAGATGGAGAGAGAAAGGTTGGTGGATGTGGTTAGTAAAAATTTAGTACTGGTAAAATTTTGGCGGATGGGAGAAATCTTCTCAGGGTCGTATATATGCTAAAACAAATGATCCAGCTCTTGACTGCTTTATACCAAATACGAGTCCAGAATCTGTATTTATGAGACATATAATCCCACGTTAAAGCACAAGGCCCTCTCCCTCTTGAGACTGTCCTCGTTCATTCTGCCATGGCATTAAATTAAGGATGGAGGGTCTCATTCCAGAGCTGGATCTCTTCTAGGTAAAACTAAGAAGTACCAAAGTTCTGAATTATTTACTCTCCAGAGTGTTTCTAGTCCAGGACTGGATCCCAAAGGGAGTCAGAAGTGATCCTAAGACTTTTGAAGTTGCTTCTACACAGTGGTGGAGTGACTGAGTGAACAGGTGAATGGCGTAAGGGTCGTGGGAGCGATCCCAGAGGCCAGATCTGAAGGAAGCCACTGATCACTCAGTACAACCCTGCAGTGGTCGTCTGTGACAGCATAACAGATCACTCCAAGCCTCAGTGCCTTTGGACAAGAATCATTTATTTTTTCTCATAATTTCTGTGGGTCAGGAGTTCAGAGAAAGCTGGCTGAGTGTTCCTGGCTGGCTCTCTCATGGTTGCAGTCAGATGTCACCTGAGCTGCAGTCATCTGGAGGCTTGGGGCTGGATGGTTTGATTCCAAGTGGCTGACTCCCATGGCTCTCAAGGTGGTGAGCTGCTGGTGGGAAGGGTCCCTTCTTCTCCACGTGGGCCTCTTCACAGAGCTGCATGAGTGTCATCTAGCGTGGCACACGGCTTCCCCTAGAGCAAGTGATGCAAGAGAACAAGGCAGAAACCATCATGCTTTTAGAACCTAGTATTGGAAGCCGCACATCATCACCTAAGGGAGGGAACTGTACAGGAGGCCAGGGTCATCGGGACTGTCTTGAATCCTGACTACCACAAACTTTTTCTCTTAAAACACGATTTTAAAATTTATCACGAAATATTTTCAGATATATAAAAGGATTAAAAAGATAAAATGGATACTTATCTACCCATCACCCAGTTCAAGAAATAAAATATCAATTCAGTTGACATCCCCATGCACTCACTTCATCTCCCCCTTTCCCTGTCCCACCGCCCTTAGGAAACTAGTATCTGAATTTCGTGTTTATCCTTCTGTGCATTCTTTTATAGTTCCACCACAAATTCAAGTGTCCCTAAACAATATGTGAAGTTGTTTGGCATATTCTCAAACCTTATGTATGACATCATCCTGCAAGGTTCTTTTGGAACTTGCTTTTTCTGTTCAGCTATATTTGTGAGATCCAGCTGTATTAATCTGCATGGCTCTAATTCATTTGTTGTAGTGACTGTAAAGCATTCCACTGTGTTAGCACATTTCAGTTTATCCATCCTCCAGTTGATGAATGTTCAGGTTGCTTATAATACTTTTGTTTTGCTGTTACACACAATGTTGTTATGAGTGTTCTTGCATACTCTGTGTGCCCAGGTGCAAGAGTTTTCCCAGGGTATCAGTCTCAAGGTGGGATGGATAGATCATATGTGCATTTCAGCTTTACTCAGTAGTGTCAAATTCTCTAAAACGGGTGCATTAATTTATACAACTACCAACAGTGATTGAATTCCCCTGCTCTCTTATCTAGTATTGTCAAATTAAAAAGTTCACGCAAAGCTGGTAAATGTGCAATGGTATCTATTTCTGATTTTAATTTCCCTTTCCCCAACTACTCAGGAGGGTGATTTTTTTTCCACATGTATATTAGCCATTTGGGTTTATTCTTCTGGGCACTGCTTGTTTACATCTTTTGCCAGTTTTTTCTATTATTTCTCTTTTTCTTATTGATTTGAAAAAGTTCTTCATGGATTCTAGATGCTAACTTTTGCCAGTCAGCTATGTTGTTGCTAACGTTTTCTTCCTGTCTAATACTTACCTTTTTTTTTTTTTTTTACCTTTTTGTAGCCTTTGTTGAATAGAATGTTTAATTAATGTAATTCAATGTATCATTCATTTCCTTTGTGGTTTGTTTAGATGGCAGAGACTGCTAACTTCCACTACCGGCTCCATCTCCTTTCTCTTCTAGCAATGGGGTTGTGGCTGGTTGTGCTGTGGTATGCATCTAGAAGCGATACATGCAACACTTACCTCCCTTGCTTCAGAGGGAATCTTTGTTTCTTGATGTCCACTCTTTCCCCCTGCAGCAGACTGAAGAAGTACCATTATCATCTCAATTTTACCTACGAGACAACCAGTGCTACACAGCCAAGGTGAGCACGTCGTCGCCATGCCCTGGCTCCTCCGACTGTGCCTTTTGGCTTTGTTACCACGCTGCGAAAGAGAAAATTCAGCCTCATCAAATCCAACAAGTATGTGTTAAGCCCCTCCCATGTGCAAAGCTCTGGGCTAAGGGCACGTCAAATGAGTAGGACACAGAGACACAGCCTCTGGTCCGAGGAGCTTATGATCTGACCTCGGGCAAGGCGGATTCACAGAAGTGTCCATGCGTCCGTGTGTGAACACGTTCCACGCAGGGGATCAGGGAAATCCTTATGATATTTGAGATCCCATCAGATAACCTGGGGGAAGGGCTTTCTAGGGGCAGGAGGCAAACAAAAGCCCATAAGCTGCAAAGCACAAGGCGTGTTTAGGACACAGCCCGAGGTTGAGTTGATTGGAGCAAGGTCAAGTGAGAGGCTGCAGGAGATGAGCAGCAGTGGCGACCAGAAGTGTGCGGGCTGCAGTTATAGGGGCTGCAGGGGAGAACTCATGGGAGTCAGTTAAAATCGTTCTTACTTTAGCTGTCTTTAAAATGTTAGCAAAAGTCTTTATCAATCACTGTATTCCGGCAGGGTTTCTGAATTTTGTAGAAAGGCAATTAAGGAGGTTGCAAAAACATGTTATCATCTTAGGAATCCTCTTCCAGAGCCACCTCTCCTGTCGTGGAGCTGACAGAGTGTGTACCTGTTTACAGATCCTGAGACACATGGGTGTCCGTCTCTGGCTTGATATTAACCACTTTTCAGCAGAATTTCTTCTCCCTCTCTGAATTTCCCCACCAACTCATGCTTAGACACTTCTTAATGTGCCCAGGCTTCTCCAGAATAACTTCAGGGATGAAGCCCCTGCCTCTTTCACTGTTAACATCCCCAAAGCCAGGCACAGGGCAGGTGCTCCACACACGGCTGGCGGATGAGTAAGCGGATGCTGGGAGGGAATGAGAGAATGAATTCCCCAAAGCTGTGCACAGCGACTGTTGCAGCGTCACTGTGCCTTGGACAGCCAAGACAAATGACTTGACAGGTGGCCAGAAAGAGTTCCTGAAATTCCAAATTAATTAAGATACAGTCTCAGCTGCTGTCACCGGGAGCCAGCTTATACAAAATAGAGAATTATTTCTCTTGCCTGTGAAAGTCTAAGCCACTGCGTGCTCAGTGCTAGAGCCATCAGAGGCCCAGGCGTTTTCTGCTCTGTTGCTCTGTGGAGTGCTGCCTTATCCACAGTTCCCCCATTCCACCCACATTCTAGGCAGAAGGAAGGGAAGGAAGCACTCCTGTTTAAGCGCACAACTTGGAAGTTGCACAGATCCCTTTGCTCACATCTCGTTAGCCAGAACCTTGTCACCTGGCCACACCTAGCTGCAAAGGAAGATGGGAAGTGTGCCGTCTTTGTCCTGATGGCGAATACCAAGTTAATTATCATCTTATACTGTAGAAAGGGAGCCTAGATATTGGTGAACAACTTGCCATTCCTGCCACAATGTGTTTTCTCATGGTGTAGCACAGATGTGAGACATGATGGCAGACAGACGAACCTGGTGATCTGCAAATAGAAAGGATTTATTTTGAATAAATGTGTCAGTGTTGGTGCTAAAAGCCACAGCCTACAGCCTGCATTACCTGAGTACGGCACCAAAATTAGCATTGTCTTCAAATGCAAAGAACATGCATGTTTGGTTTGGTCATTATGACTCTTCCATCTACTTCTAAGAGGAGAGGAAGTGGTCATTCAGATGCGCTGCTGCGTCACAGCCGTAAGAGCAACAGTGCCGTGAGGGGGAGGGCGTGCTCCAGACGTGTGTCATTGTTTGAGTGCACATGTCCTTTTTAAAGTGATCAGCCTGTCTCATCACATTTTCTTCTTGAAGGGCACATCATGGCGGTATTGGTAGCTGTCCACCAAATCTGTCTTCCCCTTCTTCCTGGGTGCCTGACTAGACTGTTTTCCTTCAACCCTAGGTGTGGTGCTGTGATCAAGTTCTGGAGTCTGAGCACTGTGTGTCATTCCTAGGCCTAGACCTAGGACTGTGGGTGCCCCTCCTACACCTCCTTCTACCTTTGCCCCATTTGCAGTATTGACTTAGACACAATCAAACTTTGACCACATAGACAACAACAATGCCCTACGGGGTGGCAGAGCAATAACCTGGAGAGAATGTGGGTCCATGATTGAGCTCGTGCATCAGAACTGCCCATCAGGCTGGTGCGATCATCTCTGACTGTCACATGAGAGAGAAATAAGCTTCTTGTTTTTTTTTAATTGAAACATAGTCTATTTAAAACATTGTGTTAATTTCTTGTATACAGCATAGTGATTCATTTATACATATGTATATTCCTTTTTGTATTCTTTTTCATTATATGCCATTACAAGCTGTTGAATATAGCTCCCTGTGCTATACAGTAGAAACTTGTTGTTTATCTGTTTTATATAGAGTCGTTAGTATCTGCAAATCCTGAACTCCCAATTTATCCCTTCCCCCACCAACCCCAATAACCATACGTTTGTTTTTTATGTCTGTGAGTCAGTCTCTGTTTTGTAAATAAGTTCATTTGTGTCCTGGTTTGTTTTTTTTTTTTTTTAAGATTCCACATTTAAGTGATATCATATGGTATTTTTCTTTCTCTTTTTGGCTTAGGTCACTTAGTATGACAATCTGAAGGTCCATCTATGTTGCTGCAAATGACATTATTTTATTCTTTTTTATGGCCGAATAGTATTCCATTGTATATATGTACCACAACTTCTTTATCCAGTCATCTGTCGATGGACATTTAGGTTACTTCTATGTTTTGGCTATTGTAAATAGTACTGCTATGAACATTGGGGTGCATGTATCTTTTTGAATTAGAGTTTCCTCCAGATATATGCCCAAGAGTGGAATTGCTGGATCATAGGGTAAGTCTATTTTCAGTTTTTTAAGGACTCTCCATGCTATTTTCCATAATGGCTGCACCAAACTACATTCCTACCAAAAGTAGAGAAGAGTTCTGTTTTCTCCATATGCTCTCCAGCATTTATTGTTTGTGAACTTTTTAATGGTGGAATACTCCTTCACAATATACAGAAAAATAAACTCAAAATAGCTTAAAGACTTAATTAAGACATAAGGCAAGACACCATAAACCCCCTAGGAGAAAACATAGGCAAAACATTCTTTGATATAAATTGTAGCAATGTTCTCCTAGGGCAGTCTACCAAGCTGATAGGAATAAAGGCAAAAATAAACAAATAGGATCTAATTAAACTTATAAGCTTCTGCACAGCAAAGGAAACCATAAAGAAAACAAGAATGCAATCTATTAAAAAAAAGAAGAAGACAAATGAACTTAAATATAAAACAGAAACAGACTCATAGACATGGAATACAAACTTGTGGTTGCCAACAGGGAGGGGGGTGGGAAGGGATAGACTGGGAGTTCGAAATTTGTAGATACTGACAGGTATATATAGAATAGATAAACAAGTTTATACTGTACAGCACAGGGAAATATATACAAGATCTTGTGGTAGCTCACGGTGAAAAACAATGTGACAGTGAATATATATATGTTCACATGTGACTGAAAAATTGTGCTCTACACTGAAAATTGACACAACATTGTAAACTGACTATAACTCAATAAAAAAAAACTTAAAAAAAGAAAAAGAAGACAACCTATGGAATGGGAGAAAATAATTGCAAATGATGCAACTGACAAGGGCTTAATTTCCAGAGTCCCAGCTGCACAGGGATGGACAGCTAGCCCTTTGGGGAAGCTGTGTCCCAGCAGCCTTATTGACCAACAGGGGCAGAGCTGTTAAGATTCTGTCCTTAGAAGGAGGGTGACTCTTGGTCCCAAACCTTAGATCTTCCTTTATTTGACTCTAATGCGTCTTTCAGATCTGGAATCTCTAGCTGCTCAAGGTGAATGAAAAGTTCTCACCTACGAACAGGAACTGTTGTTTCAGTTCTCACTGAACTTCACTTACTTAAAAATAATTTTCCAAGTACAAAGACTAGCCACCCCTTGAAAACCGGAAACACACCCACAATGACCAGTGGGTGCATAGGCCTGGGCTTGGAGGCAGGAAGTCATCAGAGCACAACAGGATGGTGCCTTTCCCCAGGACACTGATGGTGGTGAGCATTTTTAAGGTGACCCGGATGACATTCAGTTATTATTTGTAGACTCAGTGGGGAGGGCTTGTGGGCTGTGTGGAAGCCCTGGGTAGTCAGAGACAGCACTGGCTTTGTTTGAGCAAAGATGACTATGCACTGGGTGGTAGGGGGGAGCACCCCGCCCCAGGACTCCAGCTGCTTGCCCAGAGGAAGGGCTTCCTCTTGCTGGTGCCTTAAATATGGGTTATAGGAGCTGTAGTTGCACCTTCTTAGAATGTTCAGCAAGTGCTTAGCAGTCCTTGGTATTTCTGAGCCACAGCTGCCCTGAAAAGAAACTAAAAATTCATCCTCTTTCCTAGATCAGTCTCTACCTACATTAAAAGCCCTCAAACCCTGAAATTGGGCCTATCTGCACCTTCTGAACATGCTGGACATGGCTCTATGTATCACTTACCATCTATGAATTATCTACTCACATGTCCGTTCCCCTTCCTTGACGCCACGTCTTAACTCGTATTTGTAAGTTCCAGTATCTAGCACCCAGGAGGTGCTCAATCTGTATTTCATGGATCTATTTTTGGAGTCTGTCTTTGAAAGTTCATTTTAAAACATTCCACAAAACGGTGATTCCTTGGAAAATTTTTCATGTCGGGCAAGACTCATGGGGATACTTCTTGGGATTGCTTATTTTTGAGTCTTCGAATGCTGAATGGTGAGCGGGGTCTCTCGGGCATCAGGGACACTCAGTGCCTCAGATGGGGTTTGTTACTATTATTCTACACAATGATTGTCAGGATGAAAATCTCTTGCCTGTCTGACATGCCGATTTAAAGCCCTTTCAATTTTCTTATCAACCATTATGATGTACTGATCTCTAAGGCATGATCTAAGGCATAGTTTTAAATCTTTTAAAAGTCAGATACCCTTTGTGACTTATTTGAAAGCCTCATTTTTATAATTAAGTGCCATTTTTCATTCATTCAGCACACAGTTACTGCATATCCGTTATGTGCTAGGCACCATATAAGGCACTGAAGATACAGAGATGGAGAGTCACAATTTCTGCTCAGATTAGAGACTTTGATAGTCAAGAGGGCTATACTGAAAATGTTATTAAAGGCTGGGGGAGTAATGGGCAGGAGTGCTTGATACTGCCTGGAGAGAAGTGGGGGGAGGTGTCAGACCAAGATGATGATGACATTGATGGTGAGGATGAAGACCATGATGGTGATACTGTCAGCAATGCACAGTGCTCACCACATGGCAGGCTTGGTTCTGTGTGCTTTGCACATAATAAATCCCTTCATCCTCGCAACCACCCTGTGATGTAGGGGCTCATATTATTTCCATTGTACAGATGAGAAAATTGAGGCATGCAGAGATTAAGTAAATTGCCCAAGATTACATCGGGAAGTGGTGGAGATTTTCTACTATTTCTTGGGTTTCTTGGACCAAATAGCAACAATAATACTGGCAAAGGACAGAATCTTCTGCTAATGCCAAAACCTGCTTTCCTTGGCCCCCCTCCTGAGATGCAGCCCACGTATTTCTTGAGCCAGCGCTTGAGCTTGGCAGTACATTGAGAGCCTTCCTGTCCAGCTGGTAAGCCTGGTTTGTTGCCCTGGCTCCAGTACCAGCCCACTATGGATAAAGGGTCATGGTTAAGATACTGGATTTCAAATCAGACAGCCTTGGGCTAGACCTCTGGTCCTGTTGGTTCTCAGCTATTGACCTCGGAGCCTTAGATTCGCCGCCTATAAAAAGGGGCTAATAGTCGCACCCATGCCTCTAGGGCCACACGTGTCAGCTCCTTCTTGCTCACCCCACCCCCTCACATAAGATGAGGCCCCCAGTCCACACAGATGCTGAAAAAGAGACAACCCAGAAGCCTGTGGAGTTCCCTAGCCTGATTGGAGCCATTGTTCTGTGCCGGAGGGCGGGGAGATGCCTTCTGACAGGGAGGGGCCAAGGCCTTCATTGCCCTCAGAGATTTCCCTCGCCTGGCTGTAAGCTTTCCCAGTGGCTGAAGTGAATGCAGTCGAAAGGAACTACTTCATGGACACAACAGCCATGATGGGCTGGAGGACTGGAAGTGGGCTTCGCCCGGGGTCATGTCCCTGGGGTACACCGCAGAGAAACCTTGGGGCCCACAGTGTGCTCTCTGTTTACTCAGGGGTTTCCTCACTGCACCCACTGAGGAAACAGCTTTGTAAGGAAAGGGAAAACGTGTGGTTTAGGCAAGGGTCTCAGTGGGCCCCGCCGAGTCCAAGTGGCTGCCTACAAATTGTCTCCAGCTTCAGCGCCAAGAAGGGGGCACAGAGTACTGTGCAGTCCTGCCTGCACAGGCTTAGGGCCACCCCTTCTCAGAGGCCGCCCTTGGGGCCGCCCCCTCCAGGGCACACCTGGTACCTTTTAGGGATGGCCACCAGCTCTTCCAAACCTTCCAGGCCCCTTAAGAAATTTCTGAAAGGAAGAAATGTGCTTGTTTGTGACAGATCTGCTTCTTCACTCACATTAGTCACCTCACCCCTGTCCTTGGAGGAAGGGGTTTTTAAAGCATAAAGTACATTAAAATTATACTGCGAAAGGTTATAATAGTAGAAGAGGGAGGTTTGTCTAATGAGGGCTCCACCTGGAAGAATTCAGGCAGCTCCTCCAGAGTGAAGGCAGGCTCCAGAGGCCCCGTGGCTCTCGGCCTGGGTGATGCTGGGGTGGGGCAGTGGGTGGTGCGGGCAGAGGGTAGAAGGAAGAGGGGGTCACTGAGGAGGCAGGAACTTAGTCACAGTCAGAGTTTGACTCTGTAGGGTCTGCACGGTGACTTGGCTGGAAGTAAATAGATGCTTTACTGGACTCTCAGCTACGAGCAACATTGGATTCTTTCTGGAATTGGACCGTGGTTTTAGGGGAGGAGAAAACAGCACAGCCGACTTTAATTTAATGGCCCAAGTACCTCCTGTGTGCCGGCACCACGCTTCCAGCTGAGGAGAGACCTGACGGACCTGTGGGTGCTGGGGGCGGGGGTGCGGGCACTTGTCCAGGAGACAATTCCTGCTGTAATGATCATGGACAGCAGCAATGCATCGACTGGAGGACGTGCCAGAGCCCTTTGGGAGTGGTGATCAAGGCGGGCATCACGGAAGAGGTGGCAGGGCTTCCCCTCCTTGAGATGGCAGGGCAGAAACAGGAATGGGACTGGGAGCAGTGCCAGGGACATAGCATTCCAGAGCTAGCTTTTCAACCTGCCTGGAGTAAGGTCTTTGAGGGAAAACTTTTCCCTGCCTTGAGATCCTCCTTCCCACCAGGCATTACTAGCCCCAGTCAGTCAGTACCCGGGACTGAAGGGCCTGGCCAGTCCGGGTTTGAGGGTTCAGGGAATTCTCCGGTCTCTGGGCTCTTTGGCATGCTGGCAGAGACGCTCCAATTATACTAATACGCTGGGAAATAAGGGTAACTGAGGGAGACCCTGGCAGAAGCTCAGAAAGATTTTGCTGGAGGGAGGAATAAACACAGGCGGCACCCACTGCCAGTGCAGGGCCTCGGCCCAGACTGGGGAGAGTTCCAGCTGAGCGGAGAGCAGGGGCCGCAGAGCACACAGGCGCTGGGCTGGGCTTGAGCACGGGGCCCCGCTCCCAGGGGCGCCACTGGTCCAGGCATGGCTTCAGAATGCCCAGAAAATAGCTCCAGCTCTGATGTTCAGGTCTGCAAACTCCCTGGTCACTCCTCCAGGGACTTCTACCAGATACAACTCCGTATGACCTGGACTGTTCGACCTGGGATCAACCCCACACCCCACCCTACCTTGTTTATCTGACCCTCTTTCCCATGGGCACATCAAACCTCCTAGAAACGTGTTTGCTTTTTTCTCCCCCGCTTTGTAACTATTTCAAAAATGTTCTCCTTTTTGTTTTCACCTTCAAGAATTTTATGGGAAAGAAAGATCGCAGAATGGTTGGTGCAAATGATGAGAAAAGCAGGATTGGGTGGGTAGTTACAATGTCAGGGGATTTGGAAGAAGAAATACTTTTTCCCCTCGTCACTGCACCCAGTAGAGAAACAGTTGCAGCCATTCTGAGAAATGTGAGTGATGCAGAGGGTTTTATGGGTCTCGGTAGCAAAGTGCATTCATTTACAAGAAGATTTTAAACATAAATCAAGAATTATACTCAGCCATTCTGAAACCATGAAAAGGTGTCAGGAGTTGATCTTAGACTGTCGCAGCCAGCGTTTGCTGCAGTGCCCATGTGTGCGAGGCATCTGGATGTGAGCTGGGAACGCTCCATCTACAGCCTCCAGGGGAAGGGTCCAGAGAGGAGAGTTTTCAAGTTGAACAGTGGTCCTTACAATTCAATGCTTTATCCTGCTTTAGTAAGACCAGTACTGTCATCTTCTCTCACACAGTAGACTGTTTAGAATTTACAAAATTCACTTTTAGAATGTCATTTAGTGTGTGCTTTGGTAACACATTATTCCATTCGCAGGTTTCTTTGTTTTTGAGATCTGAGCGTGTTTAACTCAGACCCTCAGTGTTAACACCTTTGATACTGAGCAGGTTTGTTTTTTATTTCGAACTGGAAAAGTCTTAATAATAAAATCTTTTCCTTCCCTTTCACTTCCCTTCCTTCCTTCTTTCCTTCCCTCCCACTCTCCCTCCTTCCTTCCTGTATTGTTATTATTTTGTCAAAATTAAGCCCTCTCAGTGCAAAATTTTCAGCAAAATAGGTACATTTTCCCCTGCTGAATTGCGCTGGGAAGATGCATATCTTGATCCTGCCTCTACTTTTCAAACGCTCTTGGCAGCTACCATAGTTCAGGTCCTTATCATCTCTCCCTTTTATTACTGTAATTATATAACTGCTTTTCTTATCTCCATGCTTATTCCCCTTCCTATTCATCAACCACACAGTTGTCAAACTGAACTTTGAAAGTACAGGTCTAAGAAAGTCGATGACACACAGGCAAGGATATGTGGAAGTGAGCCATCTCAGAGGAGCTGTGGGTATGAATAATGGGTGCACCTCTTTGAAGGGCAAGGGGGTCATGTCTATCAGAGGTACAAGAACAGACACTCTGACTCAGAGTTCCACTTGCAGGAATTTATCCTATAGATATCCTTGCACATGCAAAGATGTATGTGTGAGAGTTTCAATTATGGAATTGTTTACAATGACGAGATACTGGAAACAAGTTAAAAGCCATCGGGAGGAGGTATTGAAGTGAATGATGGCAACTGCATGATGGAGTTTGTAAGGGCCATCTGCTGGTTCCTAACCTGGAATCCATTCTGTTTTGCCCCTGCTAATGATTGGCTGGTGTTGACCCCACTCCCATCTCTAGGGGTGGACCCAGGGGTGGAAACCAGTCAGTCTATCATGTTTCCCTGGCCTCAGGACTATTTCATGGAAAATAAAATCTTGTCCAATCAGAATGAGCCAGAAGAAATAGGAGTCTTGGAACAGCTGCAGGTGAAGGGAAAGCCTGGGGTTTCCGGGGTCCTAAAGATGGACCCCGAGGCAGGAGCTAGCCCTAAGAAGTGTGGCTGGAGGACGGAGCCCACCGATGTCAAGTGGGCTGATGTGCTGAAACCGGGTGAGCACCCTTTTGGTTTTGGCTCTTGTTTCTGCTGGTTTGAGATAAGTTGTCTTTAACTTGCAACCATAAGGATTGTAGGTGCTAAAGAATGCCAAACAGCCATGAAAGAAAATGAGGTAGTTCTACTTTTGCCTAGGTGGAATTATCTCTGTGATACTTTGTAACAGGAAGGTGTTATACAATGAATATAGAATATATTTCTTATACATAAATAAAAGGCTGTGAGAATGAGTGTGTACTTCTACGTGTGTGTGTGTGTGTGTGTGTGTCATGTGTATAAACAGTCTCGGCTAGTCCATGCAGTGCCTTTGAACAAATTAGGGATAGATACCCCCTCTGCTATATGTAGCCCCATGCTGGGGAGCAACTTGGCAAGCAAGTGTGCAATGGACTCATCCCCCGGGTTGAGTGGCTTTGTACAGTACACGACCTGCACAACAGTATACCATGGCCCTTTGTATGTATGCTTGTCTGTGATCTTTCTGGTATAGGATATAGGCAAAACTAGAAAGAGGTTGCTTCTGAGAAAGGAAAACTTGGAGTTTTGTGGTAGTGGGTGGAAAGGAGGCTTGTCCTTCTGTACTACACTTGGGGAGTGTTTGAATTTTGCTACCATGTACACAATTGCTTTTCAAAACTAGTCCATTTAAATAAACAAGTAGGAAAGCAAAGAAAAACATAGATTTGATCTGAGTTACCCTCTTGCTTAAAAAAAAGCTCTGATGAATCCTGCTGGAGAAATTCCAGATCCTTTAGCATGTCATGCAAAAGTTACAACTTCATCTCACATGGCCTACTCTTTGGCCCCCTGGCCTTTGCACAAGCTCTTCTCTCTGCTCTTGTCTAGGCTCCACCCAGGGCACTACCACCATTCTCCAGGACCTTCCTTCCTGGGTATGCCCACAGTGCCTGGTGACTTCCCCTTTCTTGCTACTGACCACATTTTATTATAATTATTTGCTTTTACTGATGCCACCTGCTATTCCATGAGTGAGCTCTTTAAGGGACCTGTGTCTCCCTGGACCTAGGACAGTCAGTGTTTGTGACTTGGTGGGGAGAGTTACCTCATAGCTGTTCCATGAACAATAGTGGGTTGGTTCAGATTCCAGCTGTCTTTTTACTAAACTCTTCATCCCTTTCAGATTTCTTTTCTCCTGTGGCTGCAAATTCTTATCTGTTCTTTGTCTCCCTGCCCAGTAGCAATTAGCCAGGTTGTAGCAGAGCTCAAGTTCCCAGCTCAGACCAGACTGCATTTCCTCACTCTCAAGAGCTCAGGGGAGTCCTCTTTCCCTTCACCCAGGATGCATCTGAGATTCACTGCAGGTCCAGTGACCTGCTCTTTATTGGCCTTGACATGCCCAGTCTGTCATAAAGTGTTCATCCAGTTCAGAAAATTCTAGAAGCTCGGGAGAACTGAAGAGAGAGAAGAGAATTTGCAGAAATATAGTCAGTCTCTTGGATGTCTGTCCCATCCAGCAGTCTGCTTCCTCGGGAAGCCAGGTGAGCTGGAGACATGTACAAGACCTATTCCCAGGGAGCCATCAATCCTGATAAATAATTACCCAGCCCAGGGGAAATCTGTCATCTACATGGAAAATCAGCGAGGTAGAGTGTTTCCAGGAAAGCAATGCAGTGAGGCAATGGCTTCTCCTCATTCATACGGAGAAGCTGGCCAGGCTTGCTCTGGGAGGAGCTGACCCAATGCAGGGCCTGCCACTGCTGGGGCATCGTCAGGGCTCAGGAAGGACCTGGCTGGGTGTTGGCTGGTTGGGGGCTGGAAAAGATGCAGCATCCAGGGTGTTGGACAACAGATTCAGGGCTGTTGCCAGCCTAACAGTGTCTTTATGAATTAGGAAAAAAGTGCTCCCTTTGGGCTGACCCAGCTCCACACTAGGGCACAAGGCTTGTAAGTTGGAGGCACCTCTGTCCAATGACAGAGTGCTCATTACTGTGGGTGGGCATGGCCCCATGCCAGGCGCCTAGATCTCACTTCCCACTGCCTTCCCAGCTGGGGTCCCTTGTGCAGCACGCGAACCACATGACCTTGCTGGTGGCCTGGAGGGCATTTAGAAGGGAGAGGTGAGAGAAAAGTGAATTGATTACTTAGGGCTGTTTTTCTCCAAGGGTGGAACTCCCTATCAGAATCAGCTAAAGGGACTTGATGAGAATGCATATTCCTGAGACCCACCTCAGAACAACTGAATTCAGCTCTCTGAAGAGCAGGGCCCAGCAGTCTAGATATTCGGCCAGTGCCCTGGAGGATTCTAGTGCCCACCAGAGCTTAAGAACTGCTGGGTTAGCAACTGCTGTGTCAGAAGTCCTTGGGATCTGCGTCTCTGGGAATCTGGAACCAGCTGACTGGGCAGAGCAGAAACAGACCGTGCGCGCTCTGAGCTCTGCCAGGTCACCTCCTCGTGTGTCCTTGAGGTCTTCCTGAAGGCTGCTTCTCTGGGGTTTGGCGCTGATGTCATTTGTTTTTTCTGGCACCACTGCTTTGCTGTTTCTAAAAAGCACTTTTTGAAGTATCAGCTTTTAGGATAAAAACTCCAGGAATCTAGAAACAAAGAGTAGGTCGGACTCAGATCTTTCCGCACTTGTCCTTCCTCCTTGGCCTCAGGCTCCTTTCCTGCCTTCTGGTCCTGTGGTGGAGAATGTTTCAGGCTGAGCCAGTTCCAGGACGTCTCCTGGAAACACCGGGTTTCCATTTTGGTTTCACCCTTATATGAAGGTTAAATGACATTGTCCTCAATTCCAAGGGGCTGATCAGTTTGCTTTGTTGAGCTGGTACTTCTGTCGTTTGAGTAATGCTTGAAATATGAATGTGGTGGGCTCATAATCTGGCTACCTTTCTTTTATTGAGGGAGTTTCACTAGAACAGGATTTTAGCTGACCCCACACATGCTTCCTTCCACTGGCTATTACAGACACCCATCGCTCTGGGCCACAGAGAGGCACTCGCACACTCAGCCTCCCTCCTTGGGGAACGGAGTCATTCATAGACATATTGATGAAATGTTGGTATCCCCTCAAAATTGTATGTTAAACCCTATACCCCAGTTTGATGGTATTTGGAGGTGGGGCCTTTGGGAGGTGATCAAGTCATGAGGGTGGAGCATTCATGCATGAGATAAAAGAGGCCCCAGAGAACTCCTTTATCTCTTCCGCCATGTGAGGAGGACACAGGGAGAAGACGACATCTGTGAACCAGGAAGCTGGCTGTCACCAGACACTGAATCTGTACCTCTCGTGATCTTGGACCTCCCAGCCTCCAGAGCTGTGAGAAGTATATATTTGTTGTTTAAGCCACCCAGTCTGTGATATTTTTGTTTTAGCAGCCCCAACGTACTAAGACTGAATTCACATTGTTGCCCTTGTGCTGAGCACAGTGCAAGATACCCTCACGTGAGGGGTTGAGACTGTCCTGCTCCAAGGAGTTTAATCTAGACCTGCATTGTCCCATGTGGTAGCCACCAGCCTTATGTGGCTGTTGAGCACTTGGAATGTCCGAATGGAGATGTGCTGTAAGCGTAAAGTACACACCCGATTTCAAAGCTTTGTAGGAAAAAAAGTGTGTATAAATTATCTCATTAACAATCACTTTATATTGATTATATTTTGAAATCATAATATTTTGGATCTCTTAGGTTAACTAAGACTTTTTATTAAAATTAATTTCACCTGTTTGTTTTTACTTTTTTGAATGAGGCTGCCAGAAAATTAAAAATTACACGTATGGCTTGCATTATATTATTACTGGACTCTGCTGCTCTAGATGGTGAGAAAAACAAGTAATTGATGATCATAAGGCAATATGATTACTGCTGGGGAGGGGCAGGGCGAGCTAAGAACAGTTTGAAAGAGCCCTGACTCAGCCTGGGGAGCAGCTACGGGAAGGCTTCTAGGAGGAGGTGATACCTAATTAAGACTCAAAAGCTGAGTAGGAGTGAGGTGCAGGGTGAGATGGTGACAGGCGTTGGAGGTGACAGGGCAGTGCGTTTGGGGAGCTGTGAGCAGTTCAGCAAGGCTGTAGTTGAGTGTAGGGGAGAAGTGGGGAGAAACAGGCTGGAGTGGGAGGGAGGCGTCAGCACGTGGGGAGGGGGCACTCTGCTCCTTTCTGCAAGGGAGAGCTATGGCCTCCTTTTTCTGGAAATGGAAAGGGAGGTGTTAGAGATGAGTGGGTATTTGGTTTTCTCTCCACCTAGTGTGGGCAGTGGAGGCGGAGGAGATGCTCAGCAGTGCGGCAGGTTGTAGGAAACTGCTGAAATTTTTGCCCCTTTGCCAAGTGTGGAACTGATGCATCAGAGCAACTCTTATCAGTGAGATTATACATACAAAAGGGCTTTGTGTATGTAACGCCCCTGTGTAAATATGAGTCTGTTATGTTTAATTGGACCTTGATCTTACCATCAGAATATTGAAATTATAAATTCTATCTTTAGGAAAGTTGAAATATTTGTTTCAGATTTTAGCCTGTTTTGTTTTAGAGGAGGTGATTTTCAATATCAGCAATCTTAATAAGGATAATAATAATGATCATCCTTTTTAAAGCAAGAGAATCTGAAGAGAGTAACAACTTTGACACGGAATGTTCAGAATTTTATAGGAACAGCGCAGCCCAGGTCATAGCCAAGGATATTGCACCATTTTCCCTTCTTGTAGGATGCAGTACGTCCTGAAGTGAAAGGCCGAATATTTATACATCAAAAAATCATCAGAATGCCTCTGTTCTTGCACACTGCATCTTTACTCAGATGCCTGCTGTCATCACAATTCCAACGGAGCAGTCAGCTAAATGCTCGGTGTGGGATGTTCAGGAAGTCTCACTTCTGCGTGTAGTGTGGCTTGGCTCTGAACACGCAGTGAAACTGTTAGCATCCAAGGGTATGCTTGTTATGAAGCTTTTACTTTGCCCATTGTTTTCCTTGCTTGGGCTTTCTCTAGGGATGGAGGAAAGGCAGAATTTGTCCAGAGCAGTTTTCCACAGATAAATATCCTTTGACCCCTAGAAGGCTCAGAATTGGATTACTTACTCCTAAGAAAAGAGATTCTCTGAAGAAAGGGGATGATTTTTTGACATTCATTCTTTCCATTTATTGAGCACCTACTATGTGCCAGGAGCTGTACTAGTCACAGAGAACAGATAAATACAAAAGGAGCCCTTACTTGGATTGAGCTGATAATCAGAGGCAGACATATAATCAATAAATCTGCTCTGACGTGGTTTAATGTTACTAAAGGTAGATACACCAAGCTCTGAAGGCCTATGAAGGGAGGAAGGCATTCAAGTCCTATTTGGATTGGGGTGGAAAGGGCAGGAGAGCCCTTATGTAGGAAGTGATGTTGAAGCTGGGCCTTGAAGCATGATCAGCCTAAGGGAAGAGGATACCCGGGTGCTGGGAAAGTACATGGTGGGCTGGTGAGTGAGTCACACAAAGGAGAGAGTATTGAGATGGGACAGGTGGGGACAGGAAGAACCAGGAAGAGCCAGGTATGGTACCCACAGGTGTGTGGATTTCTTCTAGGAGCGTTTCCAGGTAGAGAGTGACAAGGTCTGTTTTAGAAAGAGCTCCAGCAGTGGGGAAGCCTAGCTTGGAGAAGGAAGGACTGCTCAACAGCCCAGGGACTGGTGAGTTGGAGAACTACAACTGTCTACAACTCCTTTTCTTCTCTCTGGAAAATGTCCAGCCGGCTCCTGGACCTTAGGCAAAAGCGGTTTTGTCTTACAGCAGAAGCAGCCTCGGGCTCCTTACACAGGGAGCCACGGGCCGTATGTCATGGGGATTCAGACAGATGGATTTCCCCCTTGGCCCACATTCCTGGCTTAGAGAGAACCTTAGTCACTAGGTGGGGATGGTGCAGTGGGCGCAGTGTCCGGCTACTGAGGCAGGTTTGGCTGGCTGGTGGTTTGAGGGCCTGGCTCTGGCCTGGTGCCTACGTCTCCAGGGCTGGCAGGGAGGCAGGACCCTCTCCACTGGGTGATGCTGGGCCTGCAGGACCACTGCAGAGTGGCAGGAACCCTGGTGAAATGTGAAATTTCCGTTGGCTGCCTGCCAGTGTTCCCGCTGCAGGCTGACACTCCACCCTGAGGCAGGATGCCCTGCCCTGTGGAGCGGCTGGGAGTGATAAATACATTTGTTTTTGAATTAGAGCCTTTCCTGGCACTGGGGGGAAATGTAGCTGTGGCCGCCTGGCCTCGCTGCTCCCTGGGCCTCCTCACAGCCTGCTCTCTGGCACAATCCAGAGCCGGAGGTAATGATTACACTGGCTTGCCCCAGCCCAAACCTCCAAGGACGGGGCGCTGAGATGAAGGGCCCTCAGACGGATTATCAACATCAAAGGTACCCTAATCACACCACTCCAGGTAATCAAAGCCCAGCACGGCCTGTCCCGTCATTCCCCTTCCTCTGGCAATTCGCTCTCGATCCTATGAGTGGTGGTGAGATCGCCCCTGGAGGGAGGCTGGGCACTTACCTTTCCTCACAGCAGTGTTTATTTCACTCTTCACCTGCTTAGCAAAGTTGAGCTATCAAGTGCATTTTGAAGAATGCTCCAGAGGCTTCCGTGAACTCCAAACCCCAGGGGCAGCCTGGATAGTAGAACTGCCCTTAGTAGGAGCAGACTGGCCAGGAGAGGTGGGCCGGCGAATAGGGGCGGAGCTCCTCTGGCTGCTCCGCAGGGCAGCTGGCCCCTTAATTGTGAGCATCCTGGTGTAGCGCACCCATAGACAGCTACACATACACCTGTATGTGCCAAGTGTATACTTACTGTGTGTGCAAAAAACGGCAGTTGTCATTTAAGCTGCATTATATAATGATAACTAGGTATTTGTCTGGATAGCCAGTTCTCCTTGGTTGATATGTTTTTGGCTAATTTCTTAGGAGAGAGACTTCCAATATTGAAAATCATTTTACTTTTCATTGTTCCAAGCTGGTAAGATATATTATCTTTTGATTAAAAAAAAAACAACCAAAAACCCAAAAGTCAACCCTTCATTTTCTAAGTCACAGTTGTTCTGTTTGAGTGTAACTTAAAGAGGACCTGAGGGCCACAGAGCTGCTGAATCAACCAACAGTGTAACACTGCAGTTAAGAATGCTCAGTCAGAAGACACTCCCATTAGGTCAGACCCCCCGAAAGCTGTGTGATCTTGGGCAAGTTACTCTGTCTGAAGTTCAATTTCTTCACCTGTGAAAGGGAGACACAAATGTTACCTACCTCATAAGGCCATTGTGAGGACTAAAAGGAAACCCAGGTCAAGGTACTGATATTGACACATATACTAAGCATGGAAATACAGACAGGTACAAAGTGCTACTGAACTCAGGAGTATTCATTGGGTAGTCAGGGAAGGCTTCACAGAAGAGGCAATGTTTGGCCAAGCACTGAAGGATGATTAGGAGTTCATCAGGTAAACAAAGATGGGGAAGAACATTCTGAACAGTGCCAGCAGCTTGTACAGAGAGAGGCAGGAAAGAGGCAGAGAATAGGAGTTATTTATTAAAAGATTTAAAAAAATGAATAAAATCCTGCCTCTCATAGAATTATAAACTGAGCATCTGTCAAAGGTTTTATTGAACTCATTAATTAATGAGGAAACCAGAAAGATGTTACAAATGGTTCAAAGGAAAATTCAAAGAATATTCATCTGTAAGTGATGAGAAATGATGAAGAGAATTTATGAATAGATATGAAACCGGTCAATATCCACAGGGCAATAATATACTGCATCTCCAGGGATATAATTTGCACTTCTGTGGCCAAGAATCATTTGCATCCCTTTCACTAGTGTATAACTTACAGAAATAAAATAATTCAAAACCAAGGGAAGACGGAAGACAACCAAGTGCACCAAGTAGGGTGTCCTGGACAGGACACCCAGTAATCTATTTTTGGCCTATTAAAAAAATTTCACATTTTTCCTGACAGTGTGGGTCAGTTTTATTGGACAGCCATAGGGGAAGGCAGGGGGTGGATGAAGGGAGATGAGGCCTGAAGTGTAGGCAGGGACCAGATCACGAAGAGCCTAGACCATCATGCCAGGGAGTCTGAATTTTACTCTGCAGCCCTCAGGGTGCAGGATGCACTGTGGGAGACTGAGGCTGGAAGACAGACCCCAGGGAGAAGTGAAGAGGTCCTGAACCAAGGGGGTGAGCACAGAGATAGAGGCGTGGGATTGAGCTGGATACGGAATAAAGGGACATCTGGGGTGACAGGTTTCTGGAGGACAGAGGGATGTGGTGAAATAACTTGAAGTGGCTTTGGGGGAAATGTCATGCATGTGCACCCAAGGGGGATGTTTTCTCAGGGGGCCCTCACTGTGTCCGTTGAAATGTGGACCTTCCACTCTGACCTGACTTTTCTGTTAAAGAGAAGACATTTTCAAACAGATATCTTTCTTGGCAGAGAATGCATGCCTTGATTTTTCTCTCTGGATTTTCTAAATACACTGATTCCCAAGATACAGTTTGGAGAATTCTTATAAATCAGTTTCTCTCCCTAACCCATTTGGATCCCTTAATTCCGTCATGCAAATGGGTGTTCATTTTGCTCGTTTCCCTCTGATTGCCCCGTAACTGTACCACCCTACACCCCTCCATTCTCCATCTTTTCTGCCCTGTCCTGAGGAAAGGCTGACTTCCCCAAATCATATCACCTGGCTCCCTTGTCCTCCAGCTTCTGGCTGGCTTTGGTGCCCACAGAGTGGGATGAGAGAGAGGGTGGAATATTTATTTCTCCGGCCCCCTCCCTGCTTTGGCAGGTTCTGGCACTGCTGTGTGCCTCTGTGACATCAGCCGTTCCCCGGCCTCAGCTCTCTACCAGGTTCTCCAACACCTTCTCCTTCCTTGGCCCCTCCAGGCCTAGGAGAGTGTTAGGGGTTGAATTGTGTCCCTCCAAAATCCCTGTGTTGAAGTCTTGCCCCCAGAACCTCAGAATGTAACCTTCTTTGGACTAGGGATCGTTGCAGATATAGTTAGTTAAGATGAGGCCATACTGGAGTAGGGTGGGCCCCTAATCCTGTACGGTGAGTGCCCTTATGAAAAGGGGAGATCAGAACAGAGACATGCACACAGAGAGAATGCCATGTGAAGACTGGACTTATGCTGCTACAAGCCAGGAACTACCAGAATCAAGGAGAGAGGCCGGAACAGATTCTTCGCTAGAGCCTTCAAAGGAAGCGGGCCCTGCTAACACCTTGATTTCAGTCATCTGGATGCCAGAACGGTGAGATAATAAATTGTGGGTGTTTAAACCACCTAGTTTGAGTTAACCTTTGTTGTCAACCTTAGCAAACGAATACACGGTGGTGAGAGTTTTCTACTGTGGTTTGTTCCTTAACCCTGCTCACACCTCCAAAAAAACTATCCTTTTGTTAAAAAGTCGCTTTGGAACTCCCAGTTGGGTGTGCCATCTGTTTCTGGCCAGGACGTCACTATAGATTCACTGTTGTGCAGTGCGGTTAGTCCCCCTTTTCCTTTCGGTCTTCTCTATGAGGAATGTTGTGTTCCTGGTCTTTTATGCGCCTCCGAGTTGTTTTGCACTGGAGCCATTGTTTGGGGTAACCTCTGGAGTGTTACTGTGGAGGGCAGTCTGCATTTTCGTAGCCTACTGTTTCTGCAAAGGGCAGTGGAGAGGAAGAGGTGGTGGCAGGAAACACGCACGACTTTCTCAGTGTTTTACAGGATGGCAGAACTCTTGAATGTTAATGCCGACATTCTGGATGACTTGCTTGGCATTCTAGGCCCTCATTTCCATATTGGGATCACATCCATGTAGGGGTCTTCACCTTAAACTCCAGGAAGAGCAATATTAGACCCAAATAGACACACTTGTTTGTGTCCAGCCTCAGTGCAGTAGAAGGCTTGCTGTGTGCCGTGGAGAGCTGCATCCCATCTGCCCCTGCACTTGCAGACACAAATCTCTCTTTATCCCGGCAGCCCTCTCCCCGCTTCTTCTTGCATGTCTCTGAACAAAGGTTAGCCTGTATTCTTTGGCCGGGTGTCCGTATTTCTCCTCTTACCAGCACAATGAAGAGATCTCTTCTTAGCCCAGTAGTCTTATTTATTTTCTCCAGTCAGGACAAGACACATCACCGGTTATTACCAGGGGTGATAAAGTGACACTTAAGCAAGGCCATACAGATGGCAGATGTCCTTGCTGTTGATTTTCTCAGACTTGAAATATGAGCATCTGCTCTTTTAAATGTGAGTGGCACTTATGTATTTAAAAGTTTGTTCAATGTATCCCCTTCTAGAATTTTCTCTTCACAGAATGTTGTGCCCAGCAGGTGGATCTGTGGTGCTCTGATAATCCTCACAGCAGTTCAGTAATAAAGTTTACAATAATAGACTTCTTTCTTATTGTTACTTAATCTTTCTCAGTAACTTTCAAAGTAGTTCTACTCATAAAAATTCCCTGGCCTATCAGAGTCGTGTTGATCCTGCCCCAACTTACCAGCCACCTTTTTGCTGGCCAGTGTGTTCCCTGACACGTAGACAGTAAACAGGTAAATATTTATATTTTAACATTTTTACCCTTTATTCTTGGCAGGTGACTCTGGCTTTCATTTCGTGGAGTGTTATAAAACTTCTTTTTTAAAAAAAGCATAGGTGATATGTAGATTTGACACACATTTTTGAAGGTAGAATGACCAAAAAGTACAGGAAATTCTGGTTTTTGAAAATTGCAAATGTTTCCTCACCTAGCAAATAGATCTAATCCCCCACAAGATTTCAGCGCAATCCTAATAAAGGTGGAATAGAAAGAAAAGTCAGAGGTTTTCCCCTTTTCTTAGCCTTAAGGGGTCTTGGGGCCTGAACACGTGGGCCAGTCCCTGTGGCTGTGGCTGAGCCGCTGAAGCTGAACTCCGCACTCACAGAGACCCCCCTCCCTCCGCTTGGGGCCCCGTCAGGGTGCCCTCCACAGGCCAGCAGCGTGTGTGGGAGGGACTCGCTCTGTCTGTAAAGACAGTACCTCCTTGGAGAGCTGAGGCTGTGCCCCGAATGAGCCTGAGCTCGTTTGCACAGGGAATGGAGAGAGCCAGAAGGACAAAAGTCCGGGGGCTGTTCCTTCTGGGAGTTGTAAGGGAGAAACCACCCGATGCCTCTCTCATAGCTTCTGGTGGCTGCCGGCAATCCTTGGTGTTCCGTGGCTTATAGAGGTACTGCTCCAATCTCTGCCTCTGCCTTCACAAGGACTTCTCTTTTGTGTGTTGGTCTAAATTTCCCTCTTCTTACAAGGACAACAGTCATTGGATTAGGACCCACCCTAATCCAGGGTGACCTCGTCTTAACTTGATAACGTCTGCAGAAACCCTATTTCCAAATAAGGTCACACGCACAGGTTCTGGGGTTAAGACCCCAGCATGTATTTCCGGGGGGACACAGTTCTGCCCAGTGCACATGCTAACTGGGAGCCACAGCATCTCAGAATTGAAGATGTTGCTCAGGCATTGCCCCTGTGGCTGAAAGTCAAAACCTGGCTCTCCACTCTGCCTGTGTTAGGTGCTGATGGCGCCCAAGCTGAGTTTCCTTATCAGCAGGATGTTATAACAGCAGTGCCCACCCTGGGAATGCACATGAGGATTAAGTGGGATGATTCTTGGGGAACAGCGCCTAGCACAGAGCAAGCCCCAATAAATGTTACATAACCTTATCTGACCTCCATATATATCCAGTCAGCCTCCCATAAACAAGTAAGTGTCACAAAGAATCCTTGACAATAAAAAATGACACTTTCTGGTCTGGAAAATACAAGTAAGCTTTTAAGGAATCAAGAATAAGTGCTTTATGTATGGTTACATTTTGATTTGAAAGAATGATGCTTTTGATGGTTATACAACACTGTGGTTTCTTGCATAAACTGTCAGAATAATATCTCATATTTGAACAAGGCTTCTCAGTTTTTGAAATGTTTTCATTTGATTCTCACACAAGCCCTGAGAAACTGGCTGGGTAGGTATTGATAATCCCGTTTTACAGATAAGGAAACAGACAAGGATTAAGTGATTTGCTTTAGATCAGTGAGTGCAGCAGAGAGGGCTGGCTGCCCGACCAATTTGTATTCCCTCCTCTTCCTTGGAAACGAGACCCCTGTATTGTTCAGACAGTGATATGTCCAGCTAAAAAAGAACATTCCCAGACTCTTTTGCGAACAGGCCTGGCCAGTGACGTGTAAGCAGCAGTGGGGAATGAGGGAGCTTCCAAGACAATCCTTTAAAGGAGGCCAATTCATCTGGCAGGGGCCCTTTTGCAACTAAAGCAGGGGGTATGTGTGTGTCTGTGTGGGTGTGTTTTCATCTAAACCCAGGACTAATTGGTTAACATGGAAGTCCCTAATCAGGAATCCACACCACAGGTACATTTGGAGGGTCCTGGTCAGAAGTCCACTTTCCAAAGGTGGCAGAGGACAACCACCTGCATCTTGACTAGGGGGTGTGTTAATGAGCACTAGGATTTGCACAGATGAACTGTGAACTGGCTAGAAATATTGTAGACCCCTGTACCCTTGCATTCCTGTGGCATTAGAGTGAGCTTCACCTGATGAGCCCTCCTGGAGAGGCGCTAGGATGCGTGCTTTGTGGAGTTTTGTGCCCTGATGTGTCCCAGAGGATTCGGCCACTTGTGCAGCTGGAAGCTGAACTGATCGTGCTGGGGAGAGCCGTCGCCTCTGCCCTCCAGTGAACCTCCCATGTGGGGTGTTGTCAGTTGCTGCTTCTCTGAGTTTCTATGAACAGGAGGTCTGATGTTTTTGTGCCTGCTTATGTGTAAATGTTTGTATGTGTGGCAGAATTCTGAAAGAGATCTGACTTCATTTTGACACCCTCCTCACAGGGAGGTGGTTGGGGGGAGAACTATGGCACTCACATACCGCTAACCAGTGGCGTTGCCGTTAGCTCCTGAAAAGAGCCTGATGAACCTGACCCACCAGGTTGACTTAGGTCAATGTCAGTGCCTGGGCAGAACAACCGGCTGTTGCATTGGTTATGGTTACTTGCAGCAGACGGAGACACTGGCCCCAGCAGTGCCAACCAGTTCCTTTTTCCTGCAAAGCTGGAATTGAGACTGAAAAATACTGGTCTCAGGCTCTGTTTATTTCTGACATTGGGGTAACAGACCAGGCATGGTGAGGAGGCCGTGTGGATGGACAGGGGAGAGAGGAGGTCTGCGAAGGGAACGCACAACGCAGAGGCAGGTGTGGGAGACCACGCGGTCCCCCAGGGTGAGGATGGGAAAGGGCAGGGCTGCAGGAAGCCTCCTGGCTTCCCACGGGCTTGTTCGCTCTGCGCTTCAGCTCCTTGGGAATATCTGGCTGATTTCTTGCCCTGAGGTTCCACGATGTACCTCTGTATCTTTACAATAAATTACTCTTTATTATTGCTTTAGTGTTTGAAGTGCTTTCTGTTACTTCAACCAAAAGAACCTCGATGCAATTCAATATCATGCTGGAATGTATATAAATACCTCCTTAAAAGCTTTGTAAATCTGTAGACTCTATTAATATCCATTCCTCCCAACCGCATTAACATCATCTTGATAAAAGACACACACACACACTCATGCTCATGCTCAGTTCAACTACCTGATTACAGCTTCCCACTTGCCTAGATGTCTTAGCTGCACATTTATTTCTGACTCCATAATTCATGTAAGCAGGTTTGAGGCAGACTGAATAAACCAATGAACAGAAAAAAATAGGGCTAAAGTTTTCTTTGAGGTGAATCCCCCTTCTTAGAAGCAAATTTAGTTCAAGGACGAATTTGCCGCCGACCTCATGGCACAGCTCCGGGGCTGAATCCAGTCCTTCATCACACAAAGCACAGAAAGTGCCACGTGTTAAGAATGGTTGCACTGATTGAGTCGTTCCATTTCTTGAGCTCGCCAGGTGCTCTGCTCTGCACCAGCTGCCATGAATCCGAAGGTGAGTGTGGTTCCACCCGAGCGTGAGTCATCCCTGCGGCAATTTCCTGACTCTAGGAGTGCTACCTTCATTTCCCAGTTATCTCCTCTGGCTTCCTTTCCCGATTTCCCCATGCCTCTCACACCACGGGGACAGAGTCTGTACCTCCAGGTTCTCACGCTTTCACTCTTTTTTTCTAGAAGTTTTCTTTTCTTTTGGCCTCCTTGAATTGGGGAATGATAACTCTTTTGATTCTTTCCCCAAATATGTCACCCATCGGGAAATGGTGTTACCTCAAACAGACCAGACACATTCTCACTTGGGACCTTCACCCCGGCTGTTCTCTCTGCTGGGAAATCTCTTGCCCAGAAACGCCCCCCACCCCCACCCACTGGGCTCATTCCCTCACCTCCTTCAAGTCTTTGTACAAACGTCACCTCTCCTGACCACTGGCCTCAGCACCCCAACCCCCTTTACCCTGAACTTCTTTTTCCCACATCACTCCTCACCTTCCAGCACACTGTATCATTTACTTTGTTGTTGTTTTTAATGCTTATTGCTAGAATGTAAGCTCCCCAAGGGCAGGGGGTCTTTGTTTTACTCATGCTGTACCCCAAAGGCCTAGTATAGTGCCTGGCATACAGCAGGCCCACATTGAACATTTGCCCAGTGCCCCAGTGAGTGGTGATGTGGAGTGAGTCCATTTGGGTGGGACACAAAGGCAGACAATTGTCCTTTTAGTCAGGTGTTCGCATCTAAACTCACTCAGGTGACCCTAACGAGGGCAGCATTCAGATCAGAGAGTGCAGAGGTTAGCTGGTGCTAGTTTTGTCAAGTTAAAGGAAGATGCTGTGCACAAAGCAGTTGACATCCCCAGGCGGAAAATATGCACCTCTGTGACATGGTTTATGAGAGACCACGTTGATGGAAATATTGATGGGGAGTATTCTTGACTGTGTGTTATGTTTGGGTACGTAGTTATTCATCCAGTATTTTATGTCCCAGCTTTCTTTCCTCTTGATGTAACTGGCTGTTAGGTTTATGTTAAGCATTATTGTTGTTAAGAGAAAAGCATTTAAAAAGAAAAGAAAAAGTTGGGCTGTGATGGGGAGAACACAGAAGATTAGGTTGTGCTGTAGACACGAGATGCTTACAAACATGTGTTCTGGGCAGCGTGGTAGAGTGGAGGGAGCTAATTCTGAGTTGGAAGGTCCAGGTCATGTCTTGGCCTGATCTCTTCCTCGGAGTCTTGGGTAAATAATTTCATCTTGTTTGGGCTTGCCTAGATCATCTGTACAAGAAGGGGATTGAACCAGGTAAACCTTAGGATCTGTTGTAGCTCCTAAGGGCTGTGACGAGGGGTGTGCCGGGCACTGTGCTATCTTCTGTGGCTGATAGAAAAGTGGAGACAATCCCAAGCCCTCAGGGGGGTCAGTGTTCAACAGGTGATATGTGCAAATCTTATTTAGTTTGTAAGGAGGCAAAATACCACAGGGAAACATTTCACTGTCTTGAGTGATTATTGATTTTAAAGTGCATCAGGAAGTATGAAGCTATTTTAAGTTGTAAAGTGAGGAAGTTGATCATCTAAGTAAAGAAAGGTCATCTAAAGTAAAGGTAGAGTAAGGACACAAAGGGGAATAGAATGTTTCCTCCTGCAATGGACTGGCTGTGTGTGTCCCCCAGATTCATATGTTAAATCCTAACCACCATTGTGATAGTGTTTGGAGGTGGGGCCTTGGGGGTGATTAGGTCATAGGGTGGAGCCCCCATGAATGGGATTAGTGTCCTTATAAAAGAGACCCCAGCGAGCTCGCTCACTCCCCTTTGCCCCATGTGAGGACACAATAAGAAGTGTGCAGTGTGGAAGAGGGCCCTCCCTGGACCTGGCTGACACCCTGATCTCAGACTTCCAGCCTCCAGAACTCTGAGAAATTCCTCTTCTTTATGAGCCACCCAGTCTATGGTATTTTGTTACAGCAGCCCAAATGGACTGACACCTCCACAGTTATGAACTTTAATTTTCCCTCCTTCCATATTCCTAAAGGTAACCAAGTACAACCCGTGTTTTATTTTTTTCCACAAGTCGCCATGTTTAACTTTTTAAACTGAAGAATCAACCATTTAATGGAAAAATCTGGATTTCACATGGAAGATGAAACATAATAAGGGAAGAATAAGGTCACAGGGCACCAGGCAAGTAGCCCCCCACATCCCCAACCCAGAGGGTCAGGGCCACCTTTTTGTGGAACTCATCTGAATAATAGATGTACTGTGTGGCTACCTCACTTGGTTATTATGAATATTACTTTTAACACAATAGGCACTTATAATTCCTTGTTAATGGTAGTTTATAAGGGCACTGTCCCATTCATTTCATATCCCATTTTGTAAGGCCACTAAATCCATTCATGAGGGCACCATCCTTAGTTTTACCCCCCAAATTTTAGTACACAAAAGCCCTCTCCATCCCCAATTTTCACATGAGGAAATGAGGTCCAGGGAGGTGAATCAGTTAACCTAAGGGCTCACATCTGTTCCTGGCAGATCCAAGGTTAGAATCTTCTACCTTAATGAGCCCAGGGCACTCCAGTGGGCTCCAGGGACTATAGGCAAGCAGATTTCTGCAGAGCAAATGTGGTATCTAAATAGAAAGAAAGGGCTTTTGGTTAAACTTGGCAGACTGAAGACGTTCTCTTCCAAAACCCCAACTGAAAATTCCAATAGAGAAAAATTAAGAAGTTATAAATAACAAAAATAGGTGCACTGAAAGGGGAGCTACACAGATTTCAAAATGACCACACAGTTACGGCAGATGGAAAGCAGAGGGAGAGGTGGTAACTGGTTTAGGCTGCAGGGTGGCATTCCAAGGAGGAGGGAGCTATGCTCCCACCCCCAGAAGACCCAGGAAAGGCAGAGGTCCTGTGGCACTATGTGTGCAGGAGGCAGGGAGGAGTTGAGAAACTGAATACAAGGAATTGCTTGGAAGTCTGGGTTTAGATCCCCAAGTGTCCATCCCTACCTGTGCAATCAGACAGTGCCTCCCTCTCCCCTTCCTCCGTTGCCTGCTTGCATAAGGCTGGAAGTTTTTCTCTATGGGTGTTAAACTGAAGAGTCTGAACATAGCCACATTACCCATAGTGCAGGGCAGGAATGAGGTTTGAGGTTGATACCAAGGGAAAACGAAAGGCAGTACTGACAATGATGGAACAGTGGTAATATGGCCACGCAGCCCCTGCTTCTGCTGGCAGCCCGGCGTCATCCTTTCCAGTAGGAGGGCAGGGGTTCTGCCCAGGGGAACTGAGTCACTGCAGAGACCTGCAGAGAATGCCATTTGAAGTCCCACCCCGAAAAAGCTGGCTCACCACCCAGTCTCCATCAATGAAATTCACCAGCCAACAAGTGCTGCCCACACACCTCAAAGCAAACCCACGAATCAGGTTTCTGGATCTTAGACTTCAATGTGAATGAACATCCAGGCATCACCTGATTCTGGAGGGAAGCCTCCCAGATGAAAGAGTCCAGAATCATTCAAGGAGGGAAAAGATTTCAGAGGAAACAGAAACAATGCAGGGGAATAGAATAAAACTTTGCAAACACACACACAAAAACATATTTAATATACTTTGGGAGATAAGAAGTAATGCTGCCCCCATTCATCAGAAGCAGGATGCTTTAATTCAGGAATGATCAAAGGACAAGAAAGAAATTCTTTCAGAAATTAAAAATAGAAGAGCTAAAAAAAGAACATGTGGCAGATAAAGTGGGGAAATCTCCCAGAAAGATGAACAAAAAGATAAAGATGCCCATGAAGGAAAAAATGATAAGAAAAATAAAGAAGCTGGTCCAGGAAGGCCAACCTTCACCCAATAGGAATTCCAGAAAGAGAATAAAGAAAACGGAGGCGAAAGAATTGGCAAAGAAAGAATAGCAGAAGTTTTCCCTGTGAATTTGGAAAGAGCCACATGATGTTACACCACTTGGAAATTTCAAATCCTGTGAATAAAGAAAACAGGTTCTGTTCAAAGGAACAAGGGTTGGAATGGCCCGGGGCTTCCCAGTAACGACATTGGATGGTGGAAGACAAAGGAAGTAAAATTTTAGTTCGTTTCTGTCCTCAGTGGTAACGATATATAATAATGTGAACATGAACTGTTGATTTAACCAAAAATTATGATTTATCTATATTGGGAGAGAGGGAAGGAAAAATAGGGAGGCAGATGTGAGAGTCTTCTAATGGGATAGGAAGCCAATAAATGATGTCCCAAATGGGTAAATCAGTAGCAGTGTAAGCTTGCTATTTAGAAATCTGGGGGAAAATGTAAGATACAGCGAAAAAGGACAGGTCGGGGAGGGGAGCAGGAGACTGTCTTTTTCATTATAAGACTTGTGTGATTAAACTTTGTAAAACTACTTGCATACACTAGGTGCTAAAATCCATGGGAGGACCTTGAAAAAAGATCCTATTCCCTTTTTTCCATTCCTGATCTGGTTGCTTTGCCTTCTTGGAGGAGGCGCCTGACCTTGGTTACCTCCTAACCCCTTCAGTGTTAGGGGATCTGGATTCCCCTTGCTCGGGGGTACAGGGACTTGTCTCATGGGCCAGTTCCCACATAATGTAGGAGGAAAAGAAGTTTCCACTGTGGCTTTGTCCCTGAGTTCACATGGACATGAAATGCATGAACGTTGTTCTTTGTCTTCATGGCGATATTTATGCAAAGTTGTTTTCCTTCTTGGTATGATATCTTTCTGCAGGGCTTGTCAGGCCCAGAATGGACTCAGGTGGTGAATAATGGCTGAATTCCCCAGTCCCTCCTCCTGGGGACCCCACCCTGAGCCTGAACCCAGCAGCGGCTTCATGGGCCTGTCTGTTATCTAATGGGGTAAAGCCAGCCTTGTCTTTGATGTCCTACAGGTTAGAAGAATTTTCTTTCTTGGCATTAACATGAATTTGGGTTTGCAAAAATCAATGCAGGACAATTATATCGTGAAGATATGGAAATAAATCCTTGAAAAAGTTGGAGTGAGAGGAGAAAGCTAGATTAGGCAACACATGATTATAGTTCTTCACCAAAATTTTTCCCCTAAGCTCTGAAAGCCACCACCTCCACCCCACCCCTTTAGATTTTAATAGAATCCTTAAAAGTGCTACAGATCAGGGAAAAGTAAGAACTAAAATATATGCTGTAGATCCTTATCTCTTTGGGGTTTGTGTTCTCACACCTTGGGGTGGCTCCTTCCTATAAATCACAAATTCCTGGGGTACCTTACCAAAGGGGCGGCTTCCCTGGACCGTTTGGTGGGGAGGGCAGCAGCGCATGCGCACCGCTGGTGGGTGGAGAGGAGGATGCTGCGGCCGTGGCTGCCAAAGATCGGTGACCCTCAGGAACAAGCAATGAGTCTGCAGACCTCCTGGCAGCAGCAGTGGCAGCGGGAGGAGCCATCGTCCAGGACATAGTGCTTCCTTCCCCACAGGCTTCCTTTTTTTCTCTTCAGGGCTTGAGGCCCAATTTCACCTACCAGATGAAGGAGCCCCTACAAGTGAACGCCCCAGACTGCACTGCCCAGAAGTAGCCCAACTCCACTGCACATGCTCCTTTTTCTATTTTCTCTCTCTCCATCTGTCTCCCTCCCCACCCCCCCTTTCCATCTCTCTCCCTCCCTCTCTCCATCTCTCTCTCTCATTATGTTTTCCTTCCTTCTCTTTATAGGATCTGATAAATTTTTTAGCTAAATGCTGAATCTTCTGGGCAAAATAGACCCATGTGTGCTTCTATGAGTTTGTTGAGATTAAGGGAGGTGGGGAAATTTATATTGCCTAAATTTGACTTATTTACAATCCTCTCGGTGCTTTAAAAGATAAAAACATCAGGCTTGCCCTTGGATAAGATCCTCACTGAGTTTAATCAAGTGCATGCCAATCTAGCTCAGCCTCAGACTAGGGTGTTTGGGAGCAGAACTCTTGGTGAAAGCGGCGTTTATCTGATTAAGAACACTCATTAACATTTGAAAAGCAAACCGTGCCTCTGCTCTGCTTCTACTTGCCTGATTTCAAGAAGCTTGTCCAGGCCCCACTTTTCTCTTCCAGAAGGTTCTTCCCATGGCTCTGTTCTCATACCTGCCAGTGAAATCAGTCACCCTCATCTCTTGTCCAATTGACTGTTTAGAAGATTCTAGAAGATGCTGGTATTTTCTCAGTGTTTACTACAAACAAATGGGCTGATGCTTTCAGTGGCTGTCCAGCCAGAGGGCGTTATGGAGTAAATTTCCACATGTCCATCCTGAATTACTGACCACCCTCCCTCCCTGGGGCTTTTCAGTTCTTTTCAGGAGCAGCCTTAGCTCCTGATGTCAAGGAGGGCACTTTACTGGCCCCTTGTACGTTGTAGTAAGTTTGCTTCCTTAAGAAAAAAGGGAAAGCAAGGTACCACTTTCCTACCTAAGGGGAAAAGCAATGACCAGTGTATAGTTCAGGTAACATGGTGTGGCACTTAAAAGAAATTTTAGTTTTATGTTACATTTCTACAGTGTTGGCGGCAGAATGCAGACATTTCTTTGTCCTCTATTTTATGCCAAGAAATCAAGAACAAGAGAAGTTCGATTCCATTCAGTTCGTATGATAATGTTTTGTAAACATACCTGGCATGGGGTAACCTGGGGAGCTGGTATAGGATACGGTTAGCAGGTACCCAGCCTTCCGGATTCCATGGGACCACATTTTGAGAAACCCTGACCCTTAGACTTGTGACTTTAAGTGTCATAAAATAGGACAGGGCCTTAAATCTCCTGAATTCTAACCCCTCTCTTTACAGAGAGGCTTTCCCAGGTTCCTGCAGCTCACAGAGCTAATACATCAGTGGCAGAATCAGGTCCCAGTCTTGGTCCTGGGCTCTCTGAGGACCCCATCTTGCTCAGTAGCCCAAATTATCCCTGGGCCTCAGGTATTTCCTGCTCTCTCCCTCTCTCAGCCTCCCTGATTCCTGCTTCCTCCCTGTCTCTATTCTCATTCTAACCAGCATCCTTAACTTGGGTCCTTCCTTCTCTCTGACATTATCCCACTCCTGCCTTCCTTACCATTCTTCTTTACAGTCTACCGCAGTTACGTGGCATTGCAGGGATGGGAAGGACCACTTGCCTCTATCTGATGAACTCCTACTCATCCTTCAAGACCTAACTCAACTTTTGTTTTCTTTAAATCCTTCTGAGTACCCATCAAATTCAGGTAGAAATCCTGAGATGGGAGAAATCCCATCTCTTAAGTGTTTACATAAGAATGGCATTTATATAGAAAGTCCTCATCATATTGTATTGAATTACTTTTTGTTGGCTTGCCTACCTCCTCCACTAGAGTATGAGCTCTTTGAAGGCAGGTACCCTACCTAATAGATCTCTCTTATCTTTGCATCCTCTGTACCTAGATATTCTAGTTGACTATTGTGAAAAATACTCTGAAACTTAGTAGGTTAAAATAACAAAGATGATTTAATTTGCTCATATATGATGATTTAATTTGCTCATATATCTACGATATGGACAGGGTTCAGCGGGGGGAGCTTGTCCCTGCTCCATGCAGTGTCGATTGAGATGGCTCCACTGGGGCTCCACGGAAGTGGTGACTTCCACTGGAGTGTCTTCTTCCAATACAGCTCACCCGCATGGCTGGCAAGTTGGTGAAAACTGTCAGTTGTTTTCCACATGGGCTTCCTTATAGGGCAGCTTGGGCTTCCTCATACAATGGTGTCTGGATTCCAAAAACAAGCATCTCAAGAGAACCTGGTGGGAGAAGCTGTCCTGCTTTTTATGTCTTGCCTTTTATGACCTGGCCTTGAATCAAATGAATAATGTCACCTCTGCTGTGGTCACAAGTTGGGGAGGGAACATAGACCTCCTCCATGGGGTGAGTGTCAGAATCACACTGTGGGAGGAGCATGTGGGATGAGCAATGCTGGAGAATGCAATCTGTTACACTAGCACAGGGTCTAGGATGCAATGAAGGATTGGTAGATGAATGAACAATAAATAAATGGTTAGTAAAACTCAAAGTCTCAAACTTTTGCAGCACCAGAAAGAGCAGTGGCTTCTGAGGAATTCTAATAGGTCACTTGGACTTTCTCTTTTGGGTAAATACAATTTTCTCAATTGCTTTGGATGTATGGAAGTTTTCATATAATTGGGAAAGAAAATGGATTCAGAGACTCTCAAAATACATCCCTTTCTGAATTTTAAATTCTCCCACTGAGACACAGGGTATCTAGGGCACAGGGATGAGAGGAAGGCTTATTTTTAACTCTGTCCCCTTTTGTACACTTTGGATTTTGAACCATGTATGAATCATCAAAGTATCTACTTTTTAAAGTGTTTAAATTCTAAAATGAAATTGAAAATTAATATGTATTATAATGGGCATCATCACGAGCTTACCCTCAAATGACTAAAAAATGTGTAAGATGTATACAAAGATGGAGAGAGAGAAATGGAGGGAGAAAGAAAGAAGATAAAGCAAATGAGCAAAGTGTTGACAATAGGTGAGTTTGGTAAAGGATATATGAGTGTTCTTAGTACTATCATTCTTTGTGCTTGCAGCTTTCCTATAAGTTTAACATTTTCCAGATAAAAGTTTTTTAGAATCATGATGGAATGAACACGGACTGCAGCTGGTAGGCTCCCAGCTCAATGGCTTATTTTTTGAGAGGAAGAGTCTTCTTTTTTTTTTTAATTGGAGTATAATTGATTACAATATTATATAAGTTACAGATGTACAAAATAGTGATTCACAATTTTTATAGGTTATGCTCCTTTTACAGTTACTATAAAATATTGGCTACATTCGCCACATTGTACAATATATCCTTGTAGCTTATTTTATTTTATTTTCCTTTTTTTAATTGAAGTACAGTCAGTTTACAATGTGTCAATTTCTTGTGTACAGCATGTTTTAGTCATACATATACAAATATATATTCCTTTTCATATTCTTTTTCATTATATGTTATTATAAGATTTTGAATATAGTTCCCTGTACTATACAGTATAAATTTGTTGTTTATCTATTTTATATATAGTGATTAGAATCTGCAAATCTCAAATTCCCAATTTATCTTATCGTTTATTTTATACCTAATAGTCTGTACCTCTTAATTCCCCACTCCTATGTTGCCCTCCCCTCTTCCCTGGGAGGAAGGGTCTTCTCAGACGTTTTCTTTGTTGCTTGCCTAGTGCAAATTTAGGTTTTCATTCACAGAACTTCATTTAATTGTTTCCTGGAATAAATCCTTTGGTGAGTTTAACAGGAACACAAATTAGAAAAATCAATGAAAACTAATGTAAAAATGAATTCTCTTAAAATAGGTGGCATCAAGTTTAGCAGATGACAGAAGAGAGGGACAGGTCTATAAGCTTCATGTGTGTTGAACTTTGTGTCTCTAATATTTAGACTGAAAATTCCAGAAGAGAGAAAGGGAAAGGGAAGGGGAAGAACACACTGACGTAGGACTTCCTGAGACAACCCGAGCAGGAAGTTGTAAACGCATTGTCTCACTTGCCGCCTCAAAACCGTGTAGGCAGATGATACTGTGCTTCTTCTGTAACTGAGGAAACTGAGACTCAGGCAGTGGTTGTGTCCGTCCTGATACTCTTGACTTCAAGTAGGGAAACTTCAACTTGACTTGTGCAGCAAGGACATTTATTATCTCACATACTAAAAAAGCTGGGAGCAAGAAGAAAGGACTGAAAATATGCCAGGGATTCTGCAAGCCCTGATAATATGAAGATGAGAAAACCGAGCTACTTCTCATGGGGCACTCACAGTAGGAGTAACACTGGAAAGGCAGACCCACAGCCTGCAGATTTGTTCAGTGTTGGCCATCAGCGAGTAGTCTGTCTTTATTTTAATAGGCACATGTGATTATCATTAAATGAACACATGGCTTACAGATAGCTATTAAATAGCCATTGCTTTTAAAGAGAAATATTTGTGCTTCAAACTAATGATGTATTTTCTCATGAAGACTAATATTATTTTTGTATATTTATATATAATTTTATTGGCTTACATTTTCTGTACTCTTAGATCATTTTGCTTCTTGGCCTTATTTGCAATTTTCTGGTCTTAAGAATCACTTTCATCTTAGGTCAAAAACAGTTTGAGTCATTTTAACATTTCCATTATTAAAAATATATTTTAAAAATTATATTAATTTTCTTGTGGATAATTCTTTCCTTTGCATGAAAACCATTATTTGTCTTATGACGAGTAGACATACTTAGAACTAAAACACCACAGTTCTTCACTGACATTCTTCAAAAGGTCACATCAGACATCCCATTCAAATCTTTGATTTTTTTTTTCCCCATGGTCTTCTGCAAGCCTCTCTTTATTAAACTGTGGCTTCAGTTTCTCCCTACTCCGATTTTCTTAGACTTGTGTTGGGAAAAATATATTGGACTAGCACCCCGTAGACCTCAACAGCAGTTTCAGTTTAGCTGCTAATTGTTCTGTGCTTGGATCTGAGTTTTGTAAAATAAGGTGGTTGACCTGGATCACAGATGCAAGGTAGAAATTATCTCAAGGTCTGACTCTGATTGGTCGTGGCTGCCGGGGTCACTGTGTAATTGATTGGCAATGTCTGCCTTGGGCTGGGAGAATGGTAGCAACCCTACCACATACCTTTTCTCAGGCTAGGTGACGTGTATGCATTATTAGTTCTCTTGTTTGAAAACAGCTTTATGGAAGTAAAATTGACATAAAATAAACTGAAAGTTAAAGTATAACTTGGTGAGTTTTGTCATATGTATTGTGTTAGTCATGTTCTCCAGACACAGAACCAATTGTATATGTTTTTTCTTTTTCCTTTTTTCTCTCTTTTTCTTAGGAATTGGTTATGGAGGCTGAGAAGTCCTGCGATCTGTCACCTGTGAGCTGGAGCCCCAGGAATGTCGGTGGTGTAATTCAGTCTGAAGGCCAGAGAACAAGGGAAACCAATGGTATAGATCCCAGTCTGACGTCAGGAGAAGATGAGATGAGGTATTGTAGCTGCAGCAGCAAGGCAGGAAAAAGGGGCCAATTCCTCCTTCCTCTGCCTTTTGTTCTGTTCAAGCCCCAGTGGACTGGCTGATGCCTACCCACAAGGGGGAGGGCCATCTACTTTACTGAGCCCACTGATCCAAGTGCCCATCTCATCTGGAAACACCCTCAGAGATACCAAAAAATAACATTTGATCTAGGCACCCTGTGGCTCAGTCAAGTTGACACATAAAATTAACCATCACAAGTATATGCCTGTGAAATCATCACCTCATTCAGATAGAGAACATGTCATTTCCCACAGAAACTTCACCGTGCCCCCTTGCAGTCCCTCCCTCTGCCCGTCCCCACCTCCTATGCCCCCCAGGCAACCACTGGTCTGCCTTCCATCACCTGACAGCAGTGAGCTCCTTTTAGAACTTTATATAAATAGAATCATGCATTGAATCTCTTTTGTCTGGCTTCTTTCTCTCAGCGCAACTATCTTGAGATTCATCCATGTTGTGTGTATCGGTAGTTCATCCCTTTTTTATTACTGAGTGGCATTCCATTGTGTGGATATACCACAATTTGTATATTCATTCCCATGTTGATGGACATTTGGGTTGTTTCTAGTTTTTGGTTATTACAAGTAAAGCTACTACAAACACTTGAATACATGAAGACATACACTTAATTTCTTGTGGGTAAATACTTAGGAGTAGAATGGCTGGATCATAAGACAGATGCATGATTAACTTTTAAAGAAACTGTCAGACTGTTTCCCAGAAGGATTGGGCCATTTTACATTCCCACCTGCAGAGTACAGGGGGTCTATCCAGTTTCTCTCCATCCTCTCTAGCCAACAAATGGTTTGTATGTTCAGTAGTTTGGATTTTAGAGATTCTAACAGGTGTGTAGTGATATCCCATTGAGGTTTTAATTTGCAATTCCCAAACACCAATTATGTTGAGAATCTTCTCATGTGCTTTTAAGAAAAAAATTTTTATTGTAGTAAAAAAAAGCATAAGGTAAGATCTACTCTCTTAACAAGTATTTAACTGTACAGCACAGTATTGTTAGCTATATGCATATTGTTGTGCAGTTTTCAGAGGTTTTTTTGCCATCTTTTTTTGGTAAAGTATTTTTCAGATCTCTTGACCATTTTTAAATTGGGTTGTTTGTTTTCCTATCATTGAGTTAAGATAGTTTTTTTTTAATATGTATTCTGGATACAAGACCTTTATCAGATATGTAATTTACAAATATTTCCCCTTGATCTTCAGCTTGCCTTTCCATTTTCTTGTCCATGTGTTTTAAAGAGAAGATATTCTTAATTTTGATGAAGTCTAACTTATTAATTTTTTGGTATTATTCTTTTTGTATTATGCTTATATCTAAAAACTTTTTGCCTAACACAGTCACAAAGATTGTTTCTTGTATTTTCTTCAGAAAGTCTTATAATTTTAAGTTTCATATTTAAATTTGTATCCATTTTCAGTTAAACCTTTTATGTGGTGCAAGATACAGATCAAAGTTTATTTTTACCCCCCATGGATATCCAATTGTTCCTGCAGCATTTGTTGAAAAGATTATCCTTTCTCCTTAGAATTGCATTTTCACCTTTAAAACTTCAATTAAGCATATATGTGTTGGTTTGATTCTGGATTCTATTAATTGACTTGGCACTGTCTTGATCAGTGTAGGTTTAGCGTAAGTTTTGAAAAGTCAAGCAGTGTAAATCCTCTGATGTTGTTCTTTCTCCAAGTTGTTTTGACTGTTCTAGGCCCTTTGCATTTCCATTGGAATTTTAGAATTGACTTATAACTCTCTACTAAAAAAAAAAAAAGGGAAGAAGAAAGTAAGAAAAGAGAAAAGAAAGCTTACTGGTGCTCTGGATGGGATTGCAGCATTGAATCCACAGTCAGTTTGGGAAACACTGGCATCTTAATTCTTTGAGACTTCTGATCCATGAACACATCTTTCTATTTGTTTAGGTCTTTTATAATTACTGTTAGCAACAGTTTGTATTTTTTGAAAATGTGTAAGTTTTACACTAATTTTGCCAGATTTATCTCTAAGCACTTAATTTTAATGCTATCATAAATGGCATGTTATAATTTAAAAACATATTAAAAGGCTTTTAAAATTTCAATTTCCAATTGTTTCTTGCTTGCATACGGAAGTACAAATGGTTTTTGTATATTGATCTTGTATACTGCAGTCTTACTAAACTCACTTTTTAGTTCTAATACCTCTTTTGTAGATTCTATAGGATTTTCTACATAGATGATCCTGTCATCTGGAAATAAAATTTTATTTCTTCCTTTCCAATATGGATAACTTTAAATTCTTTGTTTTGCTTTATTGCACTAGCTAGAACTGTCAATAAAATGTTAAACTGAAATGGTCAGAGCAGGCATCCATGCTTTTTTCTTGACCCTAGGGGAAAAGCATCTGGTCTTTGCTGTCAAGTGTGACGTTAGTGGTAGATTTTATTTGTTTGCTTTTGCTTTTGTTGTGGAGATGCCCTCTCACTTCACTTCCTAGTTTCTGAGAGTATTTATCAGAAACAGATATTGGATTTTGTCAGTGCTTTTTCTAAATCTGTTGAGATGATCACGTGGTTTTCCTTTCTTATGCTATTAATATGGTTACATTGACTGATTTCTGAATGCCGAACCAGGCTTGCCTTCCTAGGATAAAAGCTATTTGGTCGTGATGTATGATCCATCTTATATTATTGTTGGATCAATTTGCTAAAATTTTGTTAAGAATTCTTGCATCTCTGTATGAAGAATATAGGTCTGTAGTTTTCTTGTAATGTCTTTGTCAGGGTTTTGGTGTCAGACTAATTCTGGTCTTATAGAATCTTGGAAATTATTTCCTCTTCTTTAATTTTCTGGGAGAGTTTGTGTAGAATTGATATAATTTCTTCTCTAAATGTTTTGTAAAATTCCCAAGTGAAGGTATTTGAGCCTGGTGTGACTTTGTGGAAGGTTTTAGACAACAAATCCAATGTCTTTTTGAGTAAGCTTTGTTAGGTGGGACTGAGGCAGTATTTAGTCTAGGGTTAATTTCCCTTACTATCTAGTTGAGAGTAGTCTACCCTATATCCTGTGAGTTACAAGGTTTTCCACTCTGGCTGGTGGAAACAGGCACTAGTCCCAGCCTTTTGTGAGCTCTCTCTGCTCCTTGTCCCCTCTAATCCTTTCAGGTAGCCTTTCCCCGGTCTCTGGCAGCTTCCTTTCATGCAGGCACTGAACGACACTCAAATGAATACTCAGGGGGGAATTCCTCTGCCAGTCTCTGGAGTCCTCGCTCTGTGCATCTCTCTCCTTTCCACTCTGTGGACTCTAGTCACCTTGGCTTCCCCAGTTTCCTCTTCTCAGGGAGACAGCCAGACTCCATCTGTGCTCCCCCTCCTTGTGCTGTGCCCTGGAAATTTACTCAATGCAGTAAACTGGGGCAATCGAAAGGCTCACCTCATTTATCTCTCATCTTTCAGGGATCACTGCCCTTCACTGCCTGATGTCCAGAGTCTTGAGAACGATTGATTGTTTCATGTATTTTGTCCGATTTTTTTCAGTTGTTTTGGGTGGGAAAATAAATCCAGTTTTTGTACCTCCATCTTGGTCTGCAATAGAAATCTCCAGGTTTGCAGGTTTATTTAACATTATGATTCTAGATCTCACGCATCATCTTCATCACCTTCTTAAGTTGCTTTGGAACGGTTTGTTTGCTTGCATTCATATTGTGTTTTGACAGTTTCTTTGTTCTTATATGCTATGTCTTGCAGACAGGTTTTGACATTCTGCTTGGGCAGAGTAAGTACATTTCTAAAGGAATAGTAGGAAGTTTCCTTCCCCACTGATGCCTAAAATTTCTCCTTTAGCCAGCCATTTCTTTGAGTAAAGCAATCCTCTTCTAAGCTTCTCTTTCATAATCCAAATATCTATGGGAAAACTAACATGTTAAGTCCTTAGCATTCTGGTTAATTAATATACATATATATATATTTTTTCTTATGAATAATGGGAACAGTTGAGATCCCAAATATCAGAAAGCAGGACATAAAATGTGGGGAAAAGGGTACACAAACGGAGTTATCTGTGGTTTAGCTTTATTTGCAGACTGAATGCCAACAAGATTAAGATGTGTTGAATACCCAAAAAGACAACTTCATGTGGAAAGAGTATAGCTCAGTTCTTTGACCCAAGGATCAAGTCACAGAGAGTTCTGCTGTTACTTAAGTGCTCTACCTGGGCCAGAGCCCATACTCCTTTGGCCGCAGAAAGGTTATTTACTGAAACAGGGTGAATACTGCCTTCCTCCATTGATTGCCACCTCTCCATCAATAGATGAAGAGTCATCTTGGGCACAAGAGTAAGATCTCATTTAGTTATCTTGGTATTTTGGCCAGCAAAATGGAGAGGTGCCTTCTGTATTCCTGTGGTCTTCTTTTTAAAAATAAAGCTGAAATGAGTTCTCAGAATCTTCGTGCTATCTTGTTTTCTAAACAGGTAAAATGGAAGTCAGTGGTTCCAGGGACCTTTGCTACACAAAAAGAAACACTGTAGATTTGTGCCCCCATACGCTCATTAAACTTTGAAACAGAGCTCATGGGATTGGGGGTGGGGACTGAAGAATCTATTTGGAGTGGGGGATGGAAGGTAGTTTAGGTATCCTGTGGGCAATTATCCTGTCTACTACTACAATTATTCCTTGTCCTAGGATTTGATGAGGTGCAGTCCAGAAGAAAGAAATAAACTCCCGCCTCCAGGAAATGATCATCTCAATCACTAGGTTGACATTTCCGAAGTTCTTTGTACTTTTTTTCACTGAAGTCTCAGAAGAAAAGACCTGGAGGGCCTAGGAAGGAAACAACACCGTGCTGTCAGAGGTAACTGAGGCAGACCCACAGTCGGTCTTACAACTTCAGTGCACATCACATTCACCTGGGAAGCTTGTTAAACGATCTGATTTCCAGCCCCTACTCTGAGAGATTCTAACTCAGAAAGCCTGAGATGGGGCCCCAAGCCTTCGTTTTTAACAAGCACACAGTGTTTCTGCTATGGACCTCACTTTCAGAAACACTGACCTAGTTCTTTTTAGCTAGTCAGTGATTTTACTGGCTGGTTCAAGTGTTTCCCAGGAAAGAAGCTTTTCAGGACTTGGGAGAACTGTACTAATTAAGGCACAAAAGAATAATTTAAAAGAGCCAATTGGCAGGGAAAGGCAGGAGGGTGATTCTGGAAAGAGAAGCCTGGCCCTGTGGCTCGAGGCTTCCCCTTCTCCCTTGTGCCCAAACTTCAGACCTGGGTCACCCTAGGTCCTAGGTGACAAAGTGCAAGGTAGCGCAGGCTTCACAGAGAATCGGGGCGGGAATGCCTGTATTGTAGCAGTGGGGCTTGGAACTTGACCATGCTTATCAGCCAGACAAAGGCAGGACCTGTGACTGAGCACGCCAGCAGCCAAGCTGGTACAGCTGGCCCACAAAGAGAGGTGGCAGCAGGGCCAGCCAGAAAATCATGGGAGAACCCTGCGGACAGATAACGAGTCAGGGTGGGGCCTGAGCTTGGCAACCTCTCTGCTGGACATTTGTGAGGCCCAGGAGCCAGGCCAGGCTGGCCTGTACTATTAGACTGGGGGCAACGAAGAGCCTGGCCAGGACTGGGGGGTGGTCTTTGAACTGGGATTATTTTTTGTACCCACACCCAGCCTTTGTTTCATCTGGAAACTGAAGGAGCTATATTGGAAGAGGGCTCCCTCGTGTCCCTACAGGCCGCCTTGGTTTGTGTTTGAATGAAGTCATCTACACGACCAAGTCCTTACAAACTGGAACCTGTTCTTCACGTGCACATGCATAAGGTACTGGACATGATCCTTGGTCACTGGGGTATTTAATAGGTCCATAAGCTATTTAAGATGTAGGTGTGTTGGGTAGTGATGTGGGGAACTCTGGGAACATGCAGTAGAATATGCAATACCATGTTTGTAAGTGTGTGAGTCTGCGAAAGAGCATATATGTGAGAGTGTGTGTGTGTGTGTGTGTGTGTGTTTATAACCTAATTTTACTTGTGGGGGAGCTTCCAGGAGGAAGAGGAAAAGATTGTTTTGGAAATAATGGAAAGCTTGGGTTATACAAAGAAATCTCTCTTAATGCAAGTGGTAGATTCTGTTTTCAGGAGCCCAGGGCCTACCCAGGCTCTGTAAGAACAGCACCAGTGTTCCCGCCACCCCCTCCCTCTCCCCTCCACCCGCTCTGTGGTCTCCCCACCAGACTATCATGGAGGTGGCTCTGAGACAGTCCTCTTCCCTCTTGTCCTTGCAACCATTTTTGTTCCCATGGATCCTTAAACGGGTCCCTTTCTACACGGCTCTTCCTTCAGAACTTCAGAACCACACTGGAAACCCTCACTGGCCAGGAAGCCAGCCACCCAAGGGCCTTCTTTCACGTGTCTTTTAGGCATTATTTGTTTTATAAATTACCTGAGATGTGATGGTGAACTTTTTGTGAAAAAAATCCACTGGTCTTCTTGCCTCCTCTACTATTTTCTCAGGCGGCCATCTGTTCTGCTTGTTGTTATCAGGAAGGGCCTTTAAAGGTACCTCCCAAAACGCAAGGCTCTAGGCTGGACTCAATGGTGGCTGCCGTGGGCCTGTGGGGAGGTGGCGGGAGGAGAGGAGGTGGTGCTTCCTTGTCCTAGGGGAACCAGAGAGCAGAGCCTAGGGCAGGACAAAGGAAACAGCCTTCGCTGGTCTCTGCCAGTCAAGTTTATGTTGTGGGCTTGCACTTTTGTTCAAGGTGTTATGAATTTCAGCAGTTTAAACATACTCATTTCACAATGTCCACCAGGGCCAAAAATGTCTTTTGGACTATTGGCTGTTTTGGATTATCTGTGTCTTTTTCATATGAGGAGGGGCATGTTAATGATCAGGTCCTGGTCAAGGTGGCTTTGAATGTACGTAACAGCAGCCCGAGCCAGCTCATGGAGAGAGGGGAAATTTCTCATAGGAAACAAGGATGCTTCAGGAAGATAGGAGGGTTGTTGGGGCCCCATGAGGGCTGGAATCCAGAAATGGCCAAGCCATTAGCGACCGAGGCAGCCATCTACTCAGTCTTGGGGTGGGAGCACACAGTTCTGGGGCTGCTCCTCTCTGCAGTCTTTTGCGCTCCTTTCTCTCCAGAAGTGTAGCCATCCTAAGTTGTTGGAGATTACAAGTGCTCTGAATCACAATTCCACATTCCACATTCCACATTCCACATTCCCAGGATGGAGAACCTGGCTCAGCCCGGTCAGGTATCCACCCCTGGTCCAGTCTGCCAAGGCGGAGCTGCCGGGGTGAGTGATGGTGTGTAAGCTTCTGTGGGTGCAGTTCTCAGAGAAGGCTGGTCACTGTGGACGGTCGTGTCTACTGTAGCTGTTCATATTTTTATGCGTAACCTATGTGTACTTTTCCTTTCTCTCTTAATATCTACACTAATCATTGTTTCTTCTCCGTGTTGGGAGTTCTTGGAGACCAGGGACATAGCCTACCTGGTGTTGTAAACCAGCAGGTTGCCTCACACAATGTCCTGAATCTAAAAGGGTTGCAGTTAAGAACATAAGTGGATGTTTAACGTCGTCTCAAACTTGTGCTTTACCAAGGTTAGGTAGACTTTGTTTTGTTTGAGGACTTAGAATCAATAAAAATTTAAGACTCTTGTGATGAACAGAATGAGACTTCTTGTCTCTGATCCAAAGGTAAAATAATATTAAGAAGGTTATGTTTATTAATTTAATAACATTAAAGAGGGTTCCTTTGGTATTAACCTTGGGGAAAGGGGACAGCTATTAGTAGAAAGGACTTTCCAAGATTCCTTCTGGTGGCCAGATTCATGGACCCAAATAAGAACACATACATGGAAAAATTAAGTCATGGAGAAATCAAGAGCCATGCTTTTGGGGCAGTTGTTGGCAGAGCTGAGACACGAATGATTCCTCTGCTCAGATCCTCAGCTCCAACCTTTGGTCTGCCCCTAATGAGCTGGTGGTGGTGCACATGTAATTGTGCTGTGTGGTGTTCCTGGTAGACACAGTGCTCTCATAGGCAAGAAAATGAACTTTGGGGCTGCTGACCCTTGCAAATTGGGTGACCTTTCCAATCCCATATAACCAGCAAGCAGTTGGAGCTCTATTTTTAGAAAAGAGACAGTGCAAATCCTTGCAACTTTTCTTACTAGGTAGTTTTGTTTTTAGTGTTAGCAATATTACATCACTGAAATTATTTGACCTTTAAATATTTGTTCCTTAAACCCACTTAAAAGAACAAGACACTGGAGGGGTGAGCTAAACTCTGTAATTGAGAATAAACTGAAGTTTCTAACGGCTAATTTTTTTTTTTTTGTCTGAGTGGTCATCTTGCAAATTGCTTGTGTCTTAAAAAACTTGGTTTTGAATTCTAGTTTTTGAATAATAGGTTTGGCATATTGACGCTGGTGAAGTATATGAATACTTGTATGGTTCCATGGAAGGCAAATTTAGATTCATTTAAATTTAAGTCAGATCACATCCCTTGAAGCATAACTATATATGGCAAAGCCTGACATCAAATGCTTTACTGATAAAGCAGGTGTCTGCCCTGTCCCCCAACACCACGCCGGTGTCTGTGACCCCCTAGCACACAACCTTGGGAACCGACACTTCTCACTCCTTCCATTACCCAGCTCACCTACATGACCCTGGTGGTGTTTGCTGGGCAGCCATAGTGAAGATGCCTGCCCCTGCTGTCCCTGCGGCTCTCCGGAAAGCCACAGATAGGCTTCAAAGCAGCAAGAGGCAGCAGAGGAGCACCACTGGAATGCTGTCATCAGCTCTTGGTGTCTTAGGCTCTCTCCATCCTTGGCCCCTGGTCCAGGCCGAGGTCCTTCACACCAGTTCTCATGTTTGGCCCCACTGATAAGGGTCAGAGGTGTGGCTGTCTTCATTCAGACAATTTTAAAGCCTGTGAAGAGTGATTCAGGCTGCCCTCCTTGACAGGAGATGGTGAGGGCGATGGTGTGACCTTGGGATGGGGTGCTGTGTGGGGTGCTGACCTTGGGCGTATCCAGAGTAGGAATGTTGCACAGCCTGTGGGCTCAGGCAGCAGAATAGGAAGATGAAACTGAAAGGGCACGATGGTTCTCCCTGACCATGTCTCCATATTTTTTACATCCTATTATCAGCATCTCAAGGAGGTGTGGAAGGAAGAGCATGAAATGTCATAGGTTCCAATGACCACCCACCCCAATGCTGTGTCTTATCTGTTTCATCCCTGGAATGGAATACTTCCAAAGGTGGGCACCGCATTACCTTACAGGGCACACCATTCTCTCTCTGGAGATGACAGATAGAAAGCTCTGTTAAATTAGAAATAACCTATGTGTCCAAGAGTAGAGGAATGGTTGAATGTGAAATTAAGGATATTATGCAACTGCTGGAAATTATATCTTCAAAGAATTTCAAAGTGTCATAGAAAGATAGTCAAATATTAAGTAAGAAAAACTACAGATAAAACTGTTTACAGTACACCTATGCAAGCATGAGTATTTATATAAACATACATATACTTGCATTTAAAAGACTAAGATGATCTATTGGTAGTTGATTTACAGGCGATTTTGTTATAGCAGACACTCTTATTGAGGGCTCCTAAAAAGCCATCCTCCTCTCCCTTGCCAGCCTCCCACTATATAGACTGGAAAAGGAATATCTATCTTTTCCAGTCTCTCTTGCAGGTAGAATTGGCTCTAAAACCCAGTATGGCCAATGAGATACGTATATGAGGACATCTGAGAAGTTATTTCCTTTTCTGACGAAAGGACAGCACCATGAAGGAGAAGATCCTCTTTGTTACCTTGGCTACCCCCTTATCATCACCCTCCTCCCTTGCTTTGAATGCTGATTTGTGTTGTTAGAGCTTCAGCAGACATCTTGTGACCATGAGGCAACAGATAGGAGGATGAAACCAAAACTCTCCGGATGATGGAGAAGACGATAGGAAAGAGTCTGAGGCCTTAACCAGGGGCTACTTCTAGGCTTTTTTTTTTTTTTTTTTTAAGTAATGGAATTTTTCATTGTTGTTTTTCATTGTTGTTAATCAGGTTTTCTCTTTTCCAGTTAAACAAATCCTAATGGATACATTTGTTTTCCTCACTGCACATTATTCCAATTTCTCCCTGAAGCATCCACCCACTGTCCTGATTTCACTCCTCAGAGCCATACAATACAAGCTCAAGGTCTCTTTCATGTGGCAGCATTTTGGATATGTGTAGAGAATTCTCACTGCCCTGATGCTTCTTTTCTCCAGCTAAATAGCACTGTTCGTGCCTTATGTGGTGTGGGGTTCCCTCATCACATGGGTCATTCATTCTCTGCACACGCTGCGGTTTGCTTCCTTCTTAATGTCCAGCAGGCAGATCTGAAGCTGGTGTTTGGGGGTTCTGACCAGGAAGAATGAACCTGATGGCCTGCTCTCTCCTTTGCATCCCACTTTTCTCCTAGAACAGACTCAATCCATCTGTTTTTGGGGTACACTCATCTGAGTCCAACTCCAGATCCTTTCTCAAAGTGCTCTGTACCGAAAGTTTTATTCATTTATTTGTATATTGTCTCAAGTGCAGCGTATTCCGTTCATCCTTATTAACTTTCCCCTTATTAAATTCAGGCTGGTATTTTAGCTTGTTGAGACTTGTGGGTTCTAATTATGTATTTGCTGTTCCTTTCAGCTTCCTGTCCTCTACAAATTTGATAAGCATGCCTCCTGGGTCTTCATTTTAACTCCTTGATAACAAGTGTAACCCACACGTCAGTTGACATCACCCTGTCCTTTGAGAATGAGATAAAATTAGCTCAAGCCCCCAGCACACATCCTGTGGGAAGTTCAACACCCTCCGAAAGATCCTTGCAAACTCCCAGCACTTTGGTGTCACTTGTGGTTCCACGTTCCTCCTCCTGCTGGCCTCGGGCTCACCCACATCCCACCTCTGTGTCTGCTCTCTCCTCTCAGGTTCATGCCAGCCAGGCCCTTTCATTTATTTCATTAGGAAAAGAAGACATTTAGGGGCATGGCAGATTTTGCTCAAAACTTGCAGAGATGGTGTGTGTGTGTGTGTGTGTGTGTGTGTGTGCGCGTAGGGGGGCAGTTCATGTCCAGAACAGGTACTCAAGCAGATTTAACAAGTTTCTTCCTTCTGTCCTTGAAAGCCCCTCAGTAACACCACCTCTAGGACCTTCTTCCTGGTCTCCTCTCCCCATGTGCTCCTCAAACTACCCAGGGAATCATGGTCCTAGGAATTCCCATGAACAGGCTTTGTTCTGGCCAGGGTTTGTGGAGGAGCATGGTGGTGGGGAGACTTAAGGGCAGGCCCTGGGCAAATTTGTGAGGAGTCAAAAGTTCACTTAAGATGTCCCCACCCTTACTTTTCAGTTAAATTTTAAGAAAGTATTTTGTTTAACTCAAAGCAACCAAAATAATATTTCACCACGGATTATGGGCTGAATTGTGTTCCCCCAATTCATGCTGAAACCCTGACCCCTATACCTCAGAGTGGGACTGTATTTGGAGACAGGGTCTTTACAGAGGTAATCAAGTTAAAATGAGGCCACCAAGGTAGCCCTAATCATCAAGGTGGGTCAGCAAGGACAGCTGATTGGTGTCCTTATAAGAAGAGACTTGGACACACAAGAGAGACAGCAGGGATGTGCGCCCAGAGAAGAGGCCATGTGAAGAGGCGGCAAGAGGGCAGCCATCTGCGAGCCAAAGAGAGAAGTTTCAGAGGAGACAAACTCTGCCGGCACCTTGGTCTCGGACTTCTAGCCTCCAGAACTGCAAGAAAGTACATTTCTGCGGTTTTAGCCACCCAGCCCATGGTATTTTGTTGTGGCAGCCCTAGCAAACTAATGCACCATGTTATTAATATAAAAAGTTATTAAGGAGGGTAGCAGGTTGTTAGGCGGTTCCCCACATGTTATGTTCCCATCCTAATCCCCAGAACCCATGAATGTGAACTTCCCTGGGAAAAGGGTCTTTGCAGATGTAGTTAAGTTAAGGATCTCGAGATGAGATCATCTGGGTTATCTGGGTGAGCCTTAGGTCCAATGATGACTGTCCTTATAAGAGACAGAAGAGGAGAAGACAGACACAGATGAGAAAGCCATGTGGCTACAGAGGTAGAGATCAGGGATGCAGCCATAAGCCACGGGATGCTCAAGGCTTCTAAAGGAGTGTGGATCTGCTAACACCTAGATTTTGGGTTTCTGGCTCCAGAGCTGTGAGAGAATAAATTTTTATTGTTTTAAATCGCCAAATCTGTGGTGCTTTGTTACAGCAGTCCTAGGAAGCTAATATAAGGAGGTGCTTTATGTTCTTTGTTCACATTTCATGAAATGTGGTGCATATTTTATATTTCGACACAACCCAATTCAGAGTAGCCAAATTCATGCTGGTTTATTTGGAAAGAGATCCCAGATAGCCGGAGTGAGGGAAGGGATCCAAGGGAAGGGGGCCAAGATGCATTCTGAAGCTGGTCACCCCTCCCCCTACCCTTCCTTCTGTATCTCCCGTTTATAGTCTCCTGCCAATGTTGATCAGCCCCTTCCAGGTAGAAGCTGACTTCCAGGCTCCCACTTGTGCTGGAGTCTGCTTCATCCACCTGGAAACTGCAGACTCCCTGTGCAGTTCCTCTGGGGGTGCTGGTGCCCAGAGCTGAGCACAGGGACTAGTATGCTGTGCAGTTTCTCTAGTGATGTTCCTGTTAGTCAGGAATCCGCATCTGGGGTTCCCCATAATTCCTTCCTGCCTGCGTCCTCTTGCTTCCATAACAAAAGACCAAAAGCTGAGTGGCTTGAACAACAGAAAGGTATTGTCTCAAATCTGAAATGGAGATGTTGGCAGGGTTGGTTTCTCCTGAGGGATGTGAGACAGGGATCCGTGCTGTGCTTCTCCCCTTGGCTTCCAGGTGGTTGTCTTCTCCTCACCTGTCAGCCCTCTATGAGTATTTGTCTCTGTCTGAGTTTTCCCTTTTCATAAGGACACCAGCCATATTGGTTTAGGGCCCACTTTGATGGCCTCATTTTACCTTGATTGCCTCTGTGAAGACCCTCTTTCCACATAAAGTCACATTCTGAGGTACTGGCGGTTAGGACACCTACATATCTTTTTTAGGGGGGACACAATTCAATCTGTAACACCTCCTTCTATGTGTCACCTCATTATCATACCCAGTGTCCCTGGATTTTACCTGGCATCTGTAGGTCACTTTATTTCTCTAAATCTAAGTTTAGTTTCCTCATTTCTAAAGTGAGAACATAATATTCATTTTAAAGTATTGTCAGGGTTAAATGTGGTAAAGCATGGGAAGATGCTGTGTACCATGTGAGCTGCTGTTACTGTTACTTGCCGCCGTCAGCCCCGCTCTCCTTATCCCCTGACCAAGGGACGGAGCAATGCCAGCTGGCCTGTGGACTCTTTCACCAGCGGTGAACTAGCCAAAGATAGTTCGCTAGGACAGCCAACCTAAATCTGAGCCAAAAAGTGAAAATGTTCAAAAGGAACTTTACCAAGAAGCAAAATAAAAGACAGCAAAACACAAAATCATAGAAACAGATGAGTGTATAGAATACCTATCATGATTTTAATATAGGAAAGATGACCCTAGACTGGCTTGGCTGGGGTGTGGCTTACAAAGTGGCCCATGCCAGTCCTTTCCCTCACCACCCCACCCACCACAGTGGGAGTCCTTGGCTGAGCTGATGGCCCAGCTTCAGCCCAGTTCTCCAATCCTGTCATTTGCTGCATGGCTGCCCCACTGAAGGGACTCACCTTAGTGTGGACTGGCTCATTCCTCACTTCCTCTCCTGGACCTGGGCAAATCCCCCAGAAGCCTCATGGTTCAGCCCAAGGGAGTTTCATCAGAACCTACTCTGTATGGACTTACTCTGTCTAGAATATTTTCTTGGGTGATAGGAAAAAACAAAACCATTTTTTTAAGCCATGGGTAAGCCTTCACCCACCAGCTTTGTTGAGAATTTACTCTCATAAGCTCTCTAGAGTTGGGAGACAAGAGACATGACTGAGTATTAGCTCATGTTTTTCAGACAATTTTCTAATAAAAGTGTTGGGGGAACATACTACCATGCTTTTTATTTATTTTTACTGAGATGAAATTCATATAACCTAAATTAACCACTTTATTTTAGCCAGAACTCTGCTTCTTTTTATTGAAGTATAGTTGGCATGTAGTAAGATATGTTACAGGTGTACAATATAGTGATTCACAATTTTTAAAGGTTATACTCCATTTATACTTATTATAAAATAACATTCCCTGTGCTGTATAATATATCCTTATAGCTTATTCTATAAAAATAGTTTGTACCTCTTAATCCCCTATCCCTGTATTTCCCCTCCATTCCCTCCCCACTGGTAATTACTAGTTTATTCTCTATATCTGTGATTCTGCTTCTTTTTTGCTATATATTCACTTGCTGTAGTTTGCTGTATTTTTTAGATTCCACATATAAGTGATATTTATCTTTCTCTGTCTGACTTATTTCACTTAGCATAATACCCTCCAACTCCATCCATGTTATTGCAAATGGCAACATTTCACTCTTTTTTGTGGCTGAGTAGTAATCCAGTGTGTGTGTGTGTGTGTGTGTGTGTATCTATATATCTGTCTATCTCACATTTTCTTTATCCAGTCATCTGTTGATGGACACTTCAGTTGCTTCCATGTCTTGGCTATTGTAAATACTGTTGCTATGAACATTGGAGTTCATGTATCTTTCTGAATTAGTGTTTTTGTTTTGTTCTAATATATACCCAGGAGTGGAATTGCTGGACCATACAATAGTTCTATTTTTAGTTTTTTTGAGAAACCTTCATACTGTTTTCCATAGTGGCTGCACCCATTTACATTCCTACCAACAGTGTACGAGGGTTCCCTTTTCTCCACATCCTCACCAACATTTGTTATTTGTGTTCTTTCTGATGATAGCCATTCTGACAGGTGTGAGGTGATATTTCATTGTGGTTTTGATTTGCATTTCCGTGATGATTACTGATGTTGAACATCTTTTCATCTGCCTATACAGTAACCATTTTAAGTCAAACAATTCAGAATACACTTAGTACATTCACTATGTTGTACAGCTGCCACCTCTATCTAGTTCCCAAACAACTTCATCACCCGAAAAGGAAGGCCCATACTTGTTAAGCGGTTAGTCCTGTTGCCCCTCGCCCCACCCCCTGGCAACCATCACTCCTCTTTCTGTCTCTATGGATCTATCAACTCTGGATATTTCACATAAATGGAACCATACCATATGTGACCTTTCCTTTTGTGTCTGGCCTCTTCCACTTAGCATAATTTTTCAAGATTCATCCATGTTGTAGCCTGCATTAATATCCCATTCTTTTTCATCACTGAGTAATATTTCATTGTGTGAGTATACCACTGTGATTTTATTTTGCTAAGTGGGATATGCAAACTGAGTACCCAAACTGACTTCTTCTGGAGTTTTAATGTGATCAGGGCAAAAATGGAGGCTACTGAAGCCAGTTCCAAGTCATCTGGTTACCTGGGTTCAACAACTTTGGGTTAGACTCTGACTTTCCTTTGGAAGATGACTAAAGGTTTAGCTTCTCAGCAGAGTGGATATAGATGGTGATTCTGCCACAACCTGCAGCCAGCCTGCTTGAGAGCTAAGCCCAGTTTTGGCTTATCAAGATATAATGTTGCTGCTAAATTTTTTTTTTTTTGACCATGAAATGAGTCAGCTGATCTCTAAATTGAATCATCATTTTAATCTTGTGTAACTGTTCCTTTTCTCCCCACTCTCAACCCCAACGTAAAAGACTAAGTTGATGGTCGGGGGGACATCTGATAAGGCCTTGTGTGAGGAAGGATCTTTGTTGAAAGCCTTGGGTTGCCTCACCTCCTTTCCTGAGATGGGTTAGAGAAGAAAGAACTGACTTTCCTACTTAGATTAGATCATGGGGAAATTCACTGTAGCACAAGAGCCTAAACCTTTGGCCAGCATGAAGGTTTCTTAATCTGATTAGGTGCCTGGCATTTAGAATCATTTAATGCCTATTGTACAAAATGAATAAAAATGTGCTGAACTTCAGCTGCTTAATAGAACAAATAAAATTATAAATTACTAGGCAAATACATCACAAGAAATAAGGCTGTTTCCCTCTGGGGAAACTAGAGACCTGTGATTCAGAGCGCTGAGCCTACAGACTTATTTGAATCCGAAGAGCCAGTAACAACAGATTGCAAACAGGTCAGAATCCGGAAGATGGAGCAGGCCCTTCCCCAAATTCCTCCTCTGCTCCGGTGTCCACATCTGGAGCACACCAGTTCTGACAGTGTTTCTATAGGATCGGCTTGAACAGCAATAACCTTACAACATTTGACTTTTACTTTCCAAACTACTCCATCTAGAATGTACAAAAAGGTAGGGGAAGCTGCATTCAACCCCACCTTCCTAACCCCAATTTCCTCCCTTTCTACTCCATTAATAATAGGTCCCTTTAAGGCAACCTTAAAGAGGTTGCTTTAAGACAGTATGTTCAGAAGCTCTCAATTTTGTGCATTCAGTTTGAAACTTTTTCTCTCCTGATCCATGATATCACCTTTGCACCAAAAAAAAGCAACACTTAAAATGTGGCCAAGGCTTCTCTTTAAAAAGAAAGAGGAATTATATCTCAATAGAAAAAAAAAAAAAAAGAAACCTACCCAGTCACTTCTGCACAAATCCAAGTTCAGTTCAGTTCACGTGGGACTCTTCCCTGTTGCAACAGTGTTATTACGGATTGAACTCTGAACTTGCCACTTAAAAAAAAAAAAAAAAAAAAGAGGAATGAGGCAGGAGCAAGGGTGAGGCAGAGGGGAGCGCGTAGGCTTGGAACTTAAGTGAAGACACGGGTGGCCAATACGAACTCAGAGAGAGGCAGGGTAGTATCCGCCCCACACAATCCTGTCCCCCCACTTCAGGGCCATCCGCCTCTGAGCCCCGGAGAAGAGAGCCGGCCGCCTGTCGTGAAGCTCCTGAAAATCACAGCTAAAGTGCCCTCTTGGCCTTGATGTTGATTAAATGTTGATGTTGATTTGCCAGAACCATTGTTTGGAGAAGAAGCATAGACAAATGAACCCAAACGTAGAAGTGGGTTTGAGCTGTGAGTACCTGACTGCTGAGCTCTGCACTCATCTTTCACAAAGATATCTGGGCAAGGGCACCACGTGCCACTTCAACAGTGGATTTCACAGCCTTGGACCTGGCACGGAAACCTGTTGTTGGAACATTTACTGACTAAATAGGCCAAATAGTAAGGACACCCAGATGGCCAAACCTATTTTGGCTTTTGCTGTCTTCTTTGATAAATCCTGTGTTCGAGGACATTTTCATCTGCTCTCCCCTTCGTGTGTCCTGCTCCAGCCACTCTGGCATCCTTGCTGTTCCTTGAACATCCCAGGGAGGCTCTCACCCAGGGCCTTTAGACTTGACCTTTCTTCTACTCAGAAGCTCTCTCCCAGATGCTGTAAATTTGCTCCATCACCTCCTTAGGTCTTTGTTCAAATGTCATTGCCACAGAGAGTTCCATCTCTGCCAACACCCTCGCACCCTCATTTTTAAAAATTAAAGTATAGTTGATTTACAGTATTATATTAGTTGCAGGTGTACAACATTGTGATTTAGTATTTTTACAGATTCTACTCCGTTAAAAGTTATTGTAAGATAATGGCTATAATTCCCTGTGCTGTACAATATATCTTTGTTGCTTATCTATTTTACACACAGAGGTTTATATCTCTTAATCCCATGCCCCTAATTTGCCCCTCCTCCATTCCCTCTCCTTTTTATTAACCAGTAGTTTTCTACATCTGTGAGTCTTTTCTGTTTTGCATATACATTCATTTGTATTATTTTTTAGATTCCCCATACAAGTGATATACAGAATTTGTCTTCTTCTATCTGACTTATTTTGCTAAGCATAATATTTTTACTTACAGAGATTTTAATAGCATCACCAAGATGGTGGCATTTTTTTTTGAATGAAAGGTTCTTTAAATTCTGTAATACTGTACAATTTTCAAAAGTTTTACACACATGATTTCATTTACTCCCATAATCTTTTTTCCCCCACCCCTATATTTCCCCTCTCCCTTCCCTCTTCCCACTGGTAACCACTAATTTATTCTCTAGATCTGTGAGTCTGCTTCTTTTTTGTTATATTCACTCATTTGTTGTATTTTTTAGATTCCACATATAAGTGGTCATACAGTATTTGTCTTTCTCTGCCTAACTTATTTCACTTAGCATAATACCCTCTAAGTTCATCCATGTTGTTGCAAATGGCCACATTTCATTCTGTTCTGTCACTGAGTAATATTCCTTTATATATATATAGTCTTGTCATCTGTCGATGGACATTTAGGTTGTTTCCATGTTTTGGCTATTGTAAATAGTGCTGGTATGAACATTGGGGTACATGTATGTTTTTGGATTAGAGTTTTCTCCAGATATATGCCCAGGAGTGGGATTGCTGGATCTTATGGTTAAGTTTTTTTCAGGAATCTTCATACTGTTTTCTATAGTGGCTGCACCAAATTACATTCCCATCAACGATGTATAAGGGTCCCCTTTTCTCCACACCATCTCCAGCATTTGTTATTTGCCTGGCACCTCCATTTGCTCTGAGTTTTCTTTTACTTATTTGTTTATTGTCTCTCTCTTTGTCCCATAGAATATAGGCTTCCTGAGGGCAGGGGGTTTTGTCTTTTTTGTTCACTGCTATATCCTCATTACCTAATTGGTGCCTGACATATAGTATATACTGCGTAAGCATTTATAATGAATGGATATCCTCCTAAGCCACTTACCTTGAGAGGAAGGACATTTCTTCATATCATCAGCACATCTTAAGGAGGTTATCATCTAAGCCCCTTTTGTTATTTCCGTAACCATCCCAGGTGATACTTCTAAAACATATTTATTTTCTGGATTAAAGTAACAGAAAGATAGGACACTCATTTACTCACTCAGCAATCTGTCATGGAACATTCACTTTATCTCGCATGATAGATCTTTCTCCGCACCTCTGTACCTCCTGACTTTGATGCAGAAACTAAATGAAGCTGAAAGATTATCCATAAACCAAGAAATGGGGCTTGTAATTTTTAACACCTTAATTCTTGAACAGTAGAAACATATTGCAGCCTGTTACATGGGATTCATAGTGTGGGAATCATGTCCCAAATAGTTGGATGGACTAATGCTTTAGTCCATTATCCAAATAATAGTACTGTCTCCTGTCCATTATAAGGGGCTTCCTCTGTTGGACTCTGCTTGTTCCCTCTCCCAGGCCTGGCTAACAGAAGCTGGAGCCCCCATTTTATGTGGCTTCCTGATCTTTATTCTTTTTAAGTGTTCTCCAGGGGGAGAGCTTTATAGGGAGATGAAATTTATGTGGTGTCAGCGGAATCCAGCCCCAGATGCCCCCATACTGAAAGAATTCTATCGGGCAGGTGCTACAACTTGTCTGCTTCACTTAAGTTCTGATAAATCGCAGATGTCTTAACATCTGCAACCATCTGCACGAAGTCCGGATGCGATCTTCATTCGAGATTCCTGAATGCATCTTCTTAAAGTCTTATAAAACTGCCCAACCTTCAGGACGCTAAGCCAGTCAAGTTAAGTAAACGGGAACATTAAAACTCCTTATAAGCACATTATTTTGTACATGAAAGCTCACACTCCATGGGAGTTTTCTGAAAAGCTCTGCCGTGACATGCCTGGCAGCTACGCCAGGGAGAGAAGTTAGAGAAACATCCTTGCTTCCAGGGCGCTCTGTAAGTGTGAGAAACTCTTGGAGCCCGGCTTTGCGACACTGCTGTCAGTTGGCTCCCTCTGACAATTCTGCAGCACCTGAGGAAGCAGAACAAAGTGGGTGGGCTTCTTGGGGGCTGATGTTACTGCAAAGGAACACTAGACCTTCTGTGTGCTGGAAGTGTCCTGGTTGCCCTAAAGCCCTGCCAAGTGACTGGGGGTGGGGGCCGGGGTGGGAGGCAGCCCAAGGCTGTTCCCGGACCATCGCTGACCAGCTCTGCAGCAGGTGGGAGCTGATTGGACTAGGAGAGGCCCCGCCCCTAGGCTGCTAATATATCGGCAACAGCGTTTACCCAATAGAGATAGTGATGGAGACAAGCTAGACCAATCAAAACCTTTTTCTCTCAGGATTTGAATATAAAACACAGCCAGAGAGTATAGCAAGAGAACGAATCTGAAGAGAAGTAGAGACAGAGTGAGTGGATGACTCTCAGAACGGCTGGAGTCCTGGAGTAGGAAACAAAGACCTTCCAAGACTGAACCGACAAAGAAATAATCTGGTGTCCAGGGCTCTATTCACAAAGCAAGAGTAGCAAACGCTCCTGCGGCACTCGTGTGCCAGGCGCCGTTCTGAGCACTTCACGTGTATTACATGTGTTTACATGTTTAAATCCTCACAAAAATCCTGAGGTCAGTGTTTTTTTTTTTTGTTTTTTTTTTTTTTGTTTTTTTTTTTATCATTCTCTCTCTGCAAGGAGGGAACTGAGACACAACACAGATCAAGATTAGGAATTTGCCTAAAACCACACAATTGATAAATGGCTGGAGGAGGATTTGTGGTTTGCCTTCTGACTCTGGAACCCGTGAATTTCACCATTCCACAATCTATCAGTCAATCCCTCGAAGATCATTTCACAATGTTTTTCTTATTGCAGAGGTACTGTATACATGTTAACAGACAACATTCTTAGATTTCAAGTAAAAAAACTGATTGTACTAACTTGAACCAAAGGGAATTTGCCCAAAGCAAATGAGGTAGCTCAGAGAATGCAGGAAAACTCTGGGCACTCTGGCTTGCACTGCACAGAAGGCAGAGTAGCTAAGAGCATTTGGGCCAAATAGATGATTGGGTCTATCAGGACCAAACAGATCCTGCTGTGGTGGGCTGAAGGAGCCCCAATATACTTCTGCTCTTGCAGATCCCAGGGAGAGAGGCCCCTGCTCCAGCCTGAGTCCCCTACCCATTCTTTGACTTGAGAGGGCCAGGGCACTCGGTGGATGGTCCCTCCAGGACCCAAACACATTTGGGGAGCAGAAATTTCCAAGAAGGAAATCAGAGAGGTATCTTCTCTTGGAAGGAGAATGGATGCTGAGCAGGCAAAACTAAAACAGGTCCACTACAGGATTCACTGCAGTGTGAAGAAGCTTAAAATTAAGGACATGAAAATACTTTGAAGTACTACCTCCCAGAGAGAATCAGCCTGTAGCATTTTGGCCAGTATTTTTCCAGTCTCCTAACTCCCATATGAAATTTTGTAAAAATTGTCATCCCTTGTGCCCACCCGCTCTCTTAATCTCTCTCTCTCATCCAGGACCTCACAAATGCTCCTTATCTCTCTGAAGTCTTTCCTCATTACTTTCTCTAACTCGGTGTTTCTCCAAAGATCTGTGAGGATGAGCCAGTTAATTTTTGGCTTTTTAAAAAAATTTTCCAATCTGTCCTGACTGATATTTTTATAAAATACAATAAATTACCAGGGAAACTAAAATTTTAAGAACAGACACATAAAGTACATTCCCTAATTTTTTATTATTAGATTCAACAGATATAAGTTACTTTGTCCAACTGTTATAAAAATTTTCTAAATGTTTACTCTCAGTTTCTGTACTTATCCAGGAAAGAATGTTAACAAGTAGACTTTGGACACTTTGAGTAGCGTTGTTCTAGGTAACTCCAACCCTTTCTTTCATTCTCAGCTAAGACACCACCTCTTCCAGGAAGTCTTCCTGACTACCCTCCTCCAACCCACATCTGGCTGGCTGGTCTCATAGAATTCTCTGTGTCCCCTGGTCAGAGCATTCATTCATCAGGCTATTTTAAATAAATTTGTCCTAGTGGGTTGGGAGTGCTGCTGGTTATTTCTGAATGTCAACCTCTTGCAAAAGTTCAGGTTTCCAAAGCCAGTAGGGCCACCACAATCCCTTTAGCAAGCCATTTGGTCAAAGGAGGTAAGTCTGTGTAGACCTATTTGTATACGTGAAAAAAGAAACACTGTGTCATTAAATTTCAGATGCCATGAGTCGTAGATTCCTGCCTAGTTCAGTGACTTGGAAAGAATTGTCAGACACATCTAAATTTCAGAAATGGTAAAAAATGGATGAATAGGTATCTTCGAACTGATGACTGTGATTGTTAAAATCTCCAGCTTTTGTCTTTTGGGTAATGAAAATCTCAATTGTCTCTGTGGAGAGAAAAATGTGTAGAAAGGAAGATATACCTATGAAGCGTATTTACATTTCTGATTGTGAATATTCCTGCCAAAAGAGATTTTCTGTGGCTTCTTCTAATCCTTTGCAGATACTGTCACTAATTTCTCCTTCATTCCTCTAAATTATGTATGTCCTTGGTATTTGTATTTCCTCATCCTCATCCTGTCCCTCAGGTAAGCAAAGCCCAGGGTGGTTGAGTAACTTACCCAAGATGTTGCAGTGAGTGACTCAGTGGGGAATGGAATTTCTCTTCTTCTTACCCTCAGGTTACAGAGCCTAGAGCTGTGCTGGGAAGATCACCCTGTAAGGCAATACAGGAAACTTAATTAACAGGACAGGACTGGTCTTGACTCCATTTTTTTTTTTTTTTTTTTTTTTTTTATCTTCATATGGACAACTGATGAGTAAGGGCTGTGACAGAGGAATCTGTATTACCTGGTCTGGGAAACAATTTCTTTAAAAAGCTCATAAGTTGATTTGGGACTATTATCAATATTCCAGGACTAAAATAAAGCCACAGCTACAGACTCCAGTGATGCATAAACATGACTCTATGTTAATTTGAATGTAAAAGTGCCCTAACATCTCTTTCTGGCCAAACTTTAATGTATTTTTGGTGCATCTATGACAACTGATCTTATAACTCCTTACACCTACTGGAGATCATTGTGTAGTAATTAGAGTGTAGTTTTGTGTATTAAAATACCTGTTGACTGGAATGATTTGGGATTTATTTAACGGGATCCAAAATCAAGTTTGGCCAGGACATGGTTAATCCATGCATACTAGATATATTGATATGTAAATAGTTCATATTATTGTTTAAGAAGACTACAAATAGCAATAATAATACCAGCCTCCCAGGAAGACTAGTGATGCCAAAGAAGCAACGTGAGGAGGTCTGGGAGCATGGAACATTTAGAAAATGGTGGATCCAGAAAATGTGTTAGTTCCTTGATACTAGAAAAACATGTTGCTATAAAAACATTATTAAAGAGACCATTATAGTCCCAGGCCTTCCCACAAACACCTGTGCAGCCAACAATAAAGCTACCTTCTTGTCCTGATAGAACTAACTAAGCAGGTAGGACCCAGGCATCAAGGGGAAGATGAAGGAGGAAGAAGGCATCTGCCGCAGGCTTTCCTTCTCCGGAGCCCTCCTCGTAGGCAGCGTCTCAAGCTGCTTTGTAAAGATCCACCCCAGGCTTGCCCAATTCCTCCATTGGCCCCAAGCATGTTGATTACTTCTCTCTTTTTTTGCCCAACAAAACTCTCATTCCCTCTTGGCAGCTGGAAAGCAGTCGGATTGAACTGATTGGCACCGTTTTGTGTTTGATCATCCCCATACTCATCTACCCTCCATGTCTGCATTTTAAAAATCATCTCCAAATTATGTCTGGTGGGTGGACTGAAACAGACAGAAGTGAAAAGTATTCAGTGTGCAGAAGGAGGAGGATGTTTAAGCTCAACATATAAATAAATATAATCTAAATGTATATCTGTTTGCATGGTATATCAGTTAGGGTTCTTAGGTGTCAAGCAAGAGAAACAAATTCTGCCTAACAAACCGAAAAGGCATTTATGTGACGACTGTGGAGTCACTCACAGAACTGAGAGGAAAGTTGAAGTAGACTTAGGACAGGCAGGCGTTGTGAAGTTTGAGCAGAAGCGGAAGGTGTGTTCTGAGCAGCAGAACTGATGGATGCTAGCTTACTAGGAGGAATCAACTCCAACACTCATTTTGTCACTTTGTCTGAAAGTCAGATTCCTGAGAGAAGCATCTAAATAGTCTGGCTTGGGTCAGAGACCTGTTCTTGGCTGGGGTTGCGCAAGGCGCCTTGATTGATGGTCCCCACCAAGGAGTAGTTCATTAGGGTAAAGTCAGAGTACTGTTTCCAGAAGAGTGAATGGACACTCATTAGGGGGCCCACTGCCTGCTAAGTGCTGTAGACACCATCCTTCTCAACCAGTGATGCCTGGGAGTGTGCCCTTGGGTTCAGTCCCCTACTCTCTGCTTCTCACAGTTTCTCTGTCAGAACTCATGGCTTCCTAAAAGATCCAGATCAGCTCACACAATAGCTCTCGCAGTAATAACAGCTCTAATGAAATGCCTGGTCAGCCTGCCCCACCTTCAGTCCCTACTTCTCAGCATGTACAGGTCGTTGGAAGGTCTGACACGGTCCCATGAGCTCAGCGTGATGGGCTAGTGTGGTTTCCAGGTGTAGCAGTCTTCATTCAGCTCCTCTGGCCAGTGTTCCAGTTAAAATGAGAAAAACTGGGACTAAGTTTAGTGACATTCTCATTGCCCCGGGAATCTCTAGCTTTCTTCATTTGTGACTGCCAAGTGTCTGGCCTCTTAGAATAGAGAGAAACCCTTGCTTTGCTTAAGGTAGCCTTCCTGGCAGGTGATTCTCAGAATTACTTATTTAAACAAGTCTAATTAATGCCCAACGGCAGGAACAGGGCCTCAGATTAATATTTAACCAGTTGGAAGGGTGACTGCGTGTACGGGGTTTAGTAACAGATCTGCAGTGCAGGTTGACTAGGTCTCTGCCTCGTCAGCACTCCTGAGGTGTCCATGTTCCCTAGACCACATCCTCTCCTTGCCTCCCCACTAAATCCCCTTGCCCCACAAAGAACCTGGGAGGAATCATGGAAGGCGATGTCTCAAGCCCTGACTTGCTAACCAAAGGCGTAGCTCAATTTAAGTTTAATATTTACTCAGCCAGGAAATGCTCTAATTAAGACTAGCTCTTTAAATCTTAAAAAGCCCCACCCTGGAAGGGCAGAAAAGGATTACTCACACCTCAGGGCTCTGCCCTTTGGGAAAGCACTTTTCTGCTCTATACCCAGATGTCTCAGATGGGCTTAGGCAGATCTTCCTTCTAAGCTCAAATAAGAGTGGAACAGGGATTGTGGATTGAATTTTTATGGGATGTCCAATGGCTTCCAGAATGAGAGCTGACTGTGTAGCTTTCCGATCCCAGGTGACAAAAAAGGAATAGACGAATATCTGGAGCAAAAAGGAGATTTTTCAGTCTAGGGAGGCAGTTTAGCATAGGATCAAGAGCAGAAGTCAGATGGCCTGGGTCAAATCCTGTCTCCACCATCCTTTCCTGGGTGACCTTTGGGTGACTCAACCCTCTAAGCTTTCATTTCCTCAGGCGTAAATTACAGTAATAGTATCTACTGCATGGGGTTAGTGCTTAGAGAAAATCTGCTGCCATTAATTTGATCACTGATGCAACATTCATTCAAATAATATGCCAAGCATCCAAAATGTACCAAACCGTGTGCTAGGTAATGGTAATACAGGAAACCGTTCCTTTCCTGAAGGAGCTCACAGCTTAGAAGGGAAACAAATGTATAAATTATTCTATGTTGTAATAATTGCAATAATAAACATATGAACTCAAGTGTTATTAATGTGCAGAAAGGGAGTGTTTTCCAAGGAAAATATCATGGTGACATTTAAACTGAGTATTTTTTTCAAGAAGAGAAAAGGAAAAGTTATCTCGGAAAGAAGGAACATCATGAACAGGAGACCAACAATGAGAAAAAGCCCAGTGTCTTTGGGAAACAGCAGAAAATTTGGCTGGAGCATGGTGGCCATGGTGACCAATGGAACATGGATGTCATGGGTCTATCAAGGCAGTTAGGCTTGACTTCGTGTGTTCAGATTTCCATTTAGGAAGATATTCATATAGTAATAAAAAAATGGATGAATAAAGAAGAGATTAGAACCCAGAAGAACGGAGAGAAGACTATGGCCACAGTCCAGGCAAGAGATCAAGAGAGATCTACTCAGGGCCATGGCAAGTGATGGAAAGGAGGGGAGGGCAGAATTAAGGCATCTTAGATGGGATTCTCTTATCTAGGCTCCTCGTGGTAACACATGAACAAATCATTTCTCTTTCTGCTGCTCTCAGTTTCTTATGTGCAAAACTTGTGTTAAGAAAGGGTTCATGAAAAAATATCTGGAAAGTGTTGAGTGTTTCAGAAGAGTATTTGTAATGATTTTTTTGGAAGGGGTAATAATTCATAAAGATTTATCCTCAAATAACCAAGAATCTATTAGGCAGATCTCCCAACTACCTCCCCCACATTAATTTTTTAATTAAATTTGGTCCTCCCATATTTATCCTTCTTGATTTTTCTTTCTTTCCCCTTTCCTTCCTTCCCTCCCTCCCTCCCTTCCATCCCAGTGATTTTAACCAGAGGGTTTTTTGACCTGTTCCAATCTCTTTGTTAGTTAAGATTATTGGTTGCAAGTGACAAAAACTAACCAGCATAACTAAGCAGAAGGGGGAAGAAGAAGGGGAGTAGGTGAGGGAGAAGAAATGGATTAGCTTGTATAACTGGGAACTGGAAGTCCAGGGATTGACTAGATTTAGGAAGTCAAATGCAGATTCCATGGACCAATTATTATTCCCAGAGTGATGGAATACTCTAATTTGCCAGACCTCGGTCACAAACCCACTTCTGTGGTCAGGAGGACTGGATCAGTTACCAAAACAAAGGTATGTGTGTGAGGGTTTTAGACCAAAAGAAAAATAAGTGACTGCAGTCCACTCCATGAAAGAATTGGTCAATGAGAATTATAGTGGCCCCTTTATTTTATCTGCTTTTATCCACAATCAAGGATATTTTCAGGCTACAGAAATACATTTTCTTTGCTAAAAATCCAGATACTGTAATTCTCTGAGTAATTAGCTGAAAGGATTGTGCTAAAATCCTGTGCTGTGAGCTGGGGTCAGCCAGGGTGGAAGCACTCGCTCATTTGCAGCCTGATGTTAATGTCGTCCAAACTCTTGGAGAGCCTTGAATTTATACTCCAGCTTCCAGGGCCACTCTGGATTCCTGATGCTGGCCAATTTTTGTTCTGTCCACTAGGCACTCTGCTTCACTCTGGAAATCTTTTCAAACTCAAAGAGAAGGGCTGTGGTATCGGCACACTCCTTGGCCCATAGATAGGTTTATACTTTATCCAGGCTTCAGTTACATTCCACGTGCACGTGTGTGCCCGTGTACACACACGTGCATGTGCGTACACGCGCGCACACACACACACATACTCCCATGCCCCTGACACACAGTGTGCCAGAGCCAGCCCCTGAGAGCCAAGTGTTACATTTTCAGGAACTTTGCAAGCCAACGGCTAAACACAGCCATTATTAGTTTATATAAACTTATATAATTAAATAAATTATTTTAAAAGCAAAGATAATAAAAACTCAAAATCCGTCACTTCCTAGTTATTTGTGCCGTGATATCGTGTGCTGGGAATACTGTATAATAGTGTGTGGCTGGGAGTCTCTTCCCGACTGTGTTCAGTGAAGTCTCGTTGGGAGCTTGAAATCAGCCGTGGGAGTATTTACATCATGGAAACTGGCAAACACTACAAACTAGGGCTTTTATTTTTATTTCAGAGGGTTGGTTTTAAACATTTACCAGCACACCAGTGCACACCAACGTGCGCGCACACACACACACCCTCCCCCAGTGTGGACTTCCCATATTCTTTTTTGCACAGGTATCACACCTGTACTCTATGTCTTAGCACAAGGTATCAAGGAAGACCTTGCCATGCATCAGAATATTGTGGTATATGCATCATTCACAATTAAAGTTTCTTACCAAGCGATTTATCTGCCTGCTTATTGGAGCAAGTAGGTAAGCATTACTAGATATCACAGTGCTTAGATTTCTCCCTGAATTCCCTTTCAGGGATTCCACGGTGTGAGGGGCCTCCCCCAAATGTTCTCTTAGAGGGCATTTTTCCCCTGTTATAAGACCACATTTAAGAATGCAGCTGGCACAGGACCAGAAGTCATGCCACTCTTCCAAGTCCTTGAAAGAATAATTACTCAGTAGCCAAGGATAAATTTACATTGGATGACTTTTTTGGCCTTTCTTGCTAACAGAAATGTATTTATGAGTTCAGTGGCTTTAGTGTCGTATTATTTCCTTGCTTTGTACAATTAAGCCAAGTGTAAGCTCAAAATAGAACCAGATCCTGAATACACACTGTTTTAAGCCTGATGTAATTTCTTGCTTTTTGCAAGCTGCAGTTGAACATATATATCTAACAGACTAGCTATACAGGAGGCCAGCCAATGCTTTAGGCTTTTAATCTACTTAATGGGATAAAGGTTAGGCATAATTAAGTATCTTTGAGCACGAATCTCTCAGTGCAATAAGCAGATGACTTTGAATTAAGTCCATCCAGAGGATAAAATAAAAACATTTATCAAGGTAGTGATTTTGAAGGAATAACTCTCCTTCCAGTCAGACTTAAAATGGCTTGGCACTTTGGCCAAATGTCTGAAAAATGCATAACAACTTTAGCATCTTCATAAAGAGAGTAACAGGAGGATGAATTCCCTCACCTCAGTTTTCCTGGAGCCCCAGGATTTTCCTTTTGTTTGTTTTGGTTTCCATATTGTCCTGTGAACTTTCGGGAAGAATGTTGGAGGCCCTGAAGCAGTGAATATCTTGGAGCAGCAAAGGTCAAGCGTTCTAACTCTGACACACTAAAGATTTTCCTACATCTGATAACTGAAAGGCAGCATTGAGGACAGGCAAAGATTATCTGTTCCCAGGAGAAGAAAGTGCTCAGCTCCTGAAGAGATGGGGGATTCCTATGGTCCATGAAGCAGAATTCCCATGAGGCGTGCACAAGCTTGACATCCTGCCTCCTCAGATCTAGAACCACTGCTCTGAGATCCTGGTTCCAGTTCAATGTGGGCTTTTCAATGCTGGTGACAGCCGACATCAGTCACTCCTCTGCACTCTTGGACTGGGAAGACAGGTGGGAACAGCTGTCTGGGCAGACAGAGATTTGCATCCAGGCTCACCACTGTTCTCTCCTGCCTGTTGGCCAGAAAACAGTTCCTCTACCTTCTGTCCAGTACAACAAACCAGGCAGACAGGATTCCTGGTAGATAATTCCCTAAGATAGTCCATACTGTGTCTGCAGAGGGTTGTGCTCTGCTGCAGCTGGGGACAGGAGGTCCGGAGGAAGGGAGGGAGTGAAGGCACAGGAGAGGCAGGGGGCTGGGAACCAGAGCCCTGTGTAAAGACAAATCACATGGTATTATTTGATAGTAAAAGAATAATTCCCCTTAGCTGCTCTGATGCCCTGTCTCTAATGTCCTAGAGGATTTCTCTAACCTAAAATTTTAGTCTTGAGGGCCATTTCTTTGCTTCTTAGTCTGAGGGAGTGGAAGAGAGAATATGGCCAAGAGATCTTTCCCCATCTCCACCTCTCTCTTTACACTTACACGTGTATGTGTGTACACACCTAATGCGTGTATGTACACACACACATACACATACAAATGCACACACAAACCCACACTTGTATATATATGTGTACTTGTGTGTATGCATGTGTAAGCCCTGATACCAGCATGACTGACCATGATTTGCTTTTAACATATTTTCCCGGACCTGTGCTTTCAGAACACTGTATTATCCTTTTGATTTGTGACCTGTGTTCTGTGATCTTTCACTTCCATGTTTATTTTGAGCCGCTGATCCTCGGCACGAAGTTTTTAGTATTCTACATGTTAAATTCCCTCAGTGTGTTTCCTGTCACAGAGCTTGTTTGGGTCCAATACCCATAAAGATAGTGTTTGCTCAACAATAGAGTCGGTTCTGTTTCCTTGTTGACTCACTTCAAGCCCTAACGAGTGGAATGTCTTGCCCTCACCAGCTGCCTGATAAACATCAGAGTCGCCCTATTTGACTAGGAGGATGGGGAGCTGACACAAGAAGAATACGGTGCTTAAAAGCTGTGGTCACCAAATCAAGTCCTCCCCTGGACTCAAACTAAGAGACAGTCCTCCATGAGAAAATACAGGGATAGAAATTTCCAGTGAGATCTAGAGGAAGAGGAGGCAAGTGCATGAACGGCAAATGATGAGGAGGGACAGACAGGGGTCCTTGGGTGGGAACCAAAGGATGTGACTGCTCCTTTCTCCAGCTGGGGAGCCCAATGACACTCCTTTATGTCCACTCCTAGATCAGGGACTTCCTATAATCAGTCCCCTGTGATGACACCATCTTTGAATCCCTGGAAGTTCTACTTCTGGAATGTCTGCCTGGTTTCCTATGGCTTTGAGCAAGCATTTCCTTACCTGCCTTGAAGAGGTAAGCCAGCCCCACCATCTCTCACACTTTTCAGCATTGTTTCTGAAGAAATGGCGATGAAACTAGGAAATGTGTGTCTGACACGGTGCCAGCGGGTCTCCATGGCTACGCGCGCCTTTGTCTAGACATACAGACCCTGCTGCCCCTCCCCTGCAGCCTGAGATGCTCCTGAGGTCCAAGTGGGTGGGCCCTGAGGAGACAGGCCCCAGGTCTGAGGCACTGGGGAGAATTCAGACATGTCAACAATCTGAGAACCTTGAGCCTGTCAAGAGCCTTATGAGGTAGAGGCTGCTCATTCCCAGCCACAACGTTCCCATACCACTGACCTTTAAAAAGTAGCAGATGACATTCAAACAGCTGGGCTCTTTTGTGCCCCTAAACCCGTGAAACCCTTCCGTGCTATTTCCCCACTTGCAGGACTTTGTGCCTGGAGGTGATGCCCCTGAGCTTGCATCATCTGTGATTTCTATTTAAAGGCAAATCCCAGACAGAGAAATGCTTGTCGTAAATTATTACAGCAATGTGACACATGGCTTTTCTGCCACTGAGGTCACCCTGCCATAGGCCTCTCGCTTCCTCAATCTCAGCCATTCTTGTGGAGCAGAGCCGCCCGCCCAGCCATTCATCACTGGTAATAACCAGGAGAGGGGGGATCTCTTAGATCTCCACACAATGACTGGAGTCTTGGAAGGGTTCCTAAACTCGCCGGCCCCCTGGGCCTGGCCAGGGCCTCTCTTCCTTTCTGAGTGCGACAGGTCGAGTTCAGAGGCCGAGCTCTCGCTCTGCTTAGAAGCCTGTAGGTCACAGCGACCAGCCAACAGATTTATTAACACAGCAATTTCAGAAGAGAAAAGCAGGCTGGGCTTCTCTGGTGAATGCTGAGCCTCGAATCTTGACGGACTCGTGGGCGAGAGATTTGAGGCACTGTTTTGCAAAAGAATTTCAGGAAGCCAGAAGCAAATCAGGACAGAAAGCCACGCGTTGCAAAGCCCTGCTACAAACAAGCTCCACTCCTGGGCGAGGTCTTAACTGAAAGACATAGTACACAGCAGTCATTTCAACGCCATTCCAACTCCACTCCAGCAGGCGAAAGCATTTAAAAATTTTGAATAAAGGCAGATATTCCTCTTCTCTCCATCTGTATTTCCCGGTCTTTATTCTCCTAGGACTCAATGCCTTTCTCCAGCACTGGCTTTCAGAACCAGAGGATCTTCCTGCATCTTGGAGACATTTCCATACTTTTTGGTGGACCCGCCCTGACTTTGAGAGTGGGAAGCAGGGTGTGTCAATTAAATTCAAACTCCCAAGGGATGCCTTTCTTGAGGAAGCAAGCCTGCGTGTGCCTACATCTATCCCAGTTCTTTCCTTGAAGGTGTCCTGCCTGTGCGTGGCCCTCCAGACAGGCACCCTCCAGCCCGCTAGCACCACGGCCTGTGAGGTGTGGCCTGCCAGGTCCAGGACTCCAGGGGAGTCCACAGCCAACAGAGAGGTCTGAACACATAGGGTCTGAGCAACGCACCATCTTCAACTTATAACTACATTTTGGAAACAAAAACTATACAGAGAGATTTAAGGAATTCAGCATTCAGAGAAAAGACCAACAATGCTGCGGGAGAAGGGGAGCTACTTTTTGCCCCGCCTACTTTTTGCACCACAAATTCCAGAATTGCTTTATTCTAAAGGTCTTAATCAGAAAAAAAAAGTCTGAAACATTTTCCTTGTTAGCCACTTCCTCATAAAAGAGTGCACTTACAAGTAACTAGATTTGGAACCTAAAACAAAAACCAAGCCAATCGCCTTTCCCTCCTTTGTGACTACACAAAATCAAACACACTAATTAGGTGTATTTTTGCTTTTGAAGTTACCCTATTCCTTTCTCTTTACAGTTTATTTTGGTAATGAGTTGCAGAAAGAAATTGAAAGATAGTTGTGCTTACTCTGTACTGATCTTCCCTGCTTAGCACCCCCTGCTTCTTTTGTTCAAAGAGCAAACTAGTTACCCTTGGAGGAGAGGTGCACCTTAGTGGCGGCCCTTGCTGGGAGGTCCCCTATCACTTGGTCCTTACCCAGAAGCAGGAAGAGCTGCCATTTGTCAGTGGCTAGAAGTCATGGTCAGTTCATGCTATTGATCCGGGTCCCTCAAGTCATAGCAAAAGGGCTGTCGTGGGAGCAGGGCTGAGCCAGATGACTTTGTTTTGTTTTGTTTTTTATTGAAGTATAGTCAGTTTACAATGTTGTGTCCATTTCTAATGTACAGCGCAATGCTTCAGTCATATGTGAACATACATATATTCGTTTTCATATTCTTTTTCGCCATAAGTTACTACAAGATATTGAATGTATTTCCCTGTGCTATACAGTTTAAACTTGTTGTTTATCTACTTTATATATATATTAGTTAGTATCTGCAAATCTCAAACTCCCAGTTTACCTCTTTCTACCCCTTTTCTCCTCTGGTAGCCATGAGTTTGTTTTCTCTGTCTGTGAGTCTGTTTCTGTTTTGTAAATAAGTTCATTTGTGTCTTTTTTTTAGATTCCACATAATGTGATATCATATGGTATTTTTCTTTCTCTTTCTGACTTATTTCACTTAGCATGACAATCTTCAGGTCCATCCATGTGGCTGAAAATGGCATTATTTTATTCTTTTTATGGCTGAGTAGTATTCCATTGTGTATATTTACATATATACATATATAAATATACACACCACATGTTCTTTATCCAGTCACCTGTCAATGGACACTTAGATTGTTTCCATGTCTCAGCTACAGTAAATAGTGGAGCCAGATGACTTGGGTGTTGGAAAGTGACCAAGTTGGGGCTATCTCTTGGAAGTACAGTGGCTCAGGTTGGAGGTACTGGAGGGTGGGGAGGGGCAGGCTCAGGGTCTGCAGATGCGGAAGGAATGTGCTTTCCTACCCTGGGTCTCCTACAGGGCTGCCGAGTAGAGCTGACTTGTACAACTGCAGGCGCCCCATGCACCCTGGAATTGTGTAATGCTAGCTCCTGGGTCTGTGGCTTCCCAGCCTTGAGGGGAGGAGGTGACAAGGACTGCCTGAGGGGAAGAGTTGACAAGGACTGGCAGACCCATGACTCTGCCCCCTCTCCACCTGCCTGTCCCCATGCACTTCCAATCAGAGTTGTGCAGCAGACTGGGGGGCGGGGTCCATCTCTGAGGGCCAGGATGTGCCCCACGTGGGAGGGAGTCTCAGCTTGGTTTTGGAGATGCACTCAAGCTGCCTCAGGTAATTGGGCATGTTGTAAGAATAGACTAGCAATGCAGAGATAGGGACCCCACAAGAGCCTGGATTAGAGGACAGAGAGTTCTTATGGGCAAGAGAGTAGAGTTCTGGAACTGGAAAGATCTAAGATCTCTTGAGGGCCCTCAGGGCAACATTTTGATGCCACAAAGAATCACAGTGGTGGAGCTCTTCTGTCTTTCCTTGGATTTTCCCAGCATCTACCCACCGCCTGCATCGCGTTCCATCCTGTACATCTTTTTTCTTCCTTGGGGACTTCTGCTAGCCCACAGCTCAGGGGGACTCCTGACTTCTGTTATCTCCTACCTTTGGTTCACTTGTGGACTTTCGCTGCCAATTAGTGCTCTTGCATCTCATCGTCAAGAATCTACAAGAGACAGACTCTGACTCACCCAGGTTTGTCACCAACAATCCTCTGGGCAGAGGCCTTCATGCTGGGCCGTGCACCAGTCTGTGGATGCCTGACTGGTCCTGTCTCCCGGCAGGGGGCCCGGGGGAGTCTCCCCAGTGGAAGACTGTGGCTTGTAGCACTGGTTGGCTCCCTCCAGAATGTAAGACCAAATGTGAAAAAGGAAGACTATATAATTTTCTACAATTCCACGACACCCTGAAAGCACCCCTGATGCCGAGGCACCTCGGGAGCCTGCTCTTAGCAAGATCCCTATAACATAAACGGCATTTCTCCTAACAGCAGACCCTACAGGTCGCTGGCCTGGAAGCAACAGCCAGGCCATTACCTGCCTGCCATTTTGTAAAAGCAAAAAACAAAATTAAAAAAAAAAATCCCCAAACCTTCGCTCAAGGCTATGAATACTAAAATTTGCCAAAGGAAGTGGTGGCAACCGCATTGCTTAAATTCTTTCAAAATTGCCTGAATAGAGCACTTCACTTAGATGTAAGGATAGACTGGCGCTGACCCTGCAGGGCACCCATAAGATGACCTCAGAGATGTTTTCCCTGTGTCTGTTTTCTATGAAGGAGAAAGACTGGAGCTGAACCAGTGGAACAAAGAAGTAAGTCCATCCCCCTCCCACCCCCAAGCCCTTTAATCTTTACTTGAGTTCTAATTCCAGACAGTCTCCACCAAAGAAGTTTTAAAAGCATCCACACACCATGTCATCCTCAAATACTGTAAGACCATCCTTTCCACTTTGAAGAGAGAATTCATTTCAAACAGCCTGTTTTCATTCTTTCTTCCATAATTACTGCAAATGTCATTGTGAATGGACTCTGAATGCTTCTCCAGATTCCCTCCGGTGCCTCAACAGGCCCTCCACCTTACAGCGGTCAGATGGAGCAGAGTGTTCCCTCGCACGCGTTTACTGCATCTGTTACGCAGTAACAGTTGTTTGCTCTCTGGGAACCAAGTAATCACAGGGCAGCTTCTCAGGCAACAGTGAGAATCCAGAAAAGTAAAAGCAGAAGGAAACGGACATCTTTTGCAGGAGGTGTAGTTTTGCTTTCTTTTCTTCTTCTTCCATTCATTCTTTGTTTAGAAAGCAGATGAGGGGGTGTTACTTACTGAGAAGGAAGTGTATGCATTAGCTACCATGGTAACTTAGGTTACTACTGGCACTGTCCAGGCCAATTAAGGCCCTCTCATAATGCTCATTTTCTTTCCAGGGGCTGAGAAAGCCACTCATGTCAGGGACAGATAAGTGTCTTACAAGCCCTGAACATCAGGCTTCCAATGTCCCTCTATTGACTTTCCTGGAAATCTCATATTGCACAGTGGAGTTGTGTTTACTCCCAGCCTCTGGGAGGAGCCCAGGCCCTGGACTGCACCCAGCTCTAGCGCTGGGCAGGGAGACCTCCTTTAGCTGGGGTCAGTCTTGCCATCATACCCTTCTGCATCTGCTGCCCATCGCTTTGCAGTTAGATTTTGAGCTTCACTTGTTTGGTTCTATGAGATCTTCCTTGGCTGGCTCTTTGCCTTGGTCCCTGCTGTCATACCTCTTTGATGCTAACATTGCTGGTCTGCTGATATCTGTGCATTTATCCATGTACCTGTCTACCCACTCACCATCCATCTACCCATCCATCCATCCCTTCCTACTACACACCAGGTGATGTATTTGGGGCAGGGGATACTGAGATGAATAGGATATGGTTTCTGCCCTCAAGGGACTTACAGTTTAATGAACAAGGCAGACAAATAAAAAGGCCTGTGACTTTGTATGTGGACATAAAAAATTCACATCATGTCAGAGATTTACAGGGAAACATTTAATGCCCACTCCTGCTGTGCAGATCCCCAGTTCCCTTCCCCACCAACTTCAACCAATTAGTTGAAATCCTTCCAGGGATACGGATATAAGCACATCCAGGTATGTGGGTAGGGTGGACATACAGTAGATGCCTTCTGGACATGGGGACTCTGCCTGAAGTGGTAAAAGTCACTCTAGCAGGGCCTCGGGGGGGCGATGTCCCAGGCCTGGTACATTGGCAAACACACTTTCATTCTTTTCAGCTCTCTTTGTACAGCTATGGCTTCTTCCTCCCAGGGTATCGTAATAGCTGTGGTTGGTGCTGATTCCTCGCTGCCTGCTAACCTTGATATTTCACTGTTTCCTTGGCCACTTCTTTGAAGGTGACATGAGGCACCTGGAAACTTGCATCCAAATTCTACGTGAGTCCTTTCCATTACTTCTTGGGAGGCCCAACTCCGTGATGTCACTCTGTCGGCCACGGTGGGTGTTCAGCATAATGTGAACTGATGGGCAGGAAGAACAGCCGCATCAGGTTACAAAGTGATTGTTTAACTCGGGGGAGTGTAGCTGAGTGCTAGTGACTCGTTGTAGCCTGGAGAAAATACACAGTAATGGAGGATTCCTAGCAGATAGATTTTGTACGTGTTCGGCGCTTACACTCACCCAGTGTGCACTGGGACAGCAACTCTGTTGGTGAATAGCTGGTGTATTTCTGATTAGTTGGCGTCCGTGCCACATAGACTGGAACCATTTCAGTGATTAATGGTGTTAATATAAATAAGTACTTAATGCAATAGTTTTAAATGAAGAATGCCTGCATTTTATGTATAATTAATCATATATATTAGGCCTGGGATTTTTAAAAGTGTTTTTGGAGCCCCTTTGACCCTTCCTGGGAAATTCCTCAGGGTGAGCTCCTTGGGAAAGCAATGGGGCCAGGCAGGCAGGCCTCGGGTCTCCCTCCTTCTCCTCTCTCCACCTCCTCAGAGTCCCTGCTCTTTTGCAGTAGGTTCTGAGTTAAGATTTCTTTTGAAGAAAGTGCTGTGTTAATTAGAAAAGAGGCTGAAGCCCTATGAGACGTACAATCGCAATACTCTGGGGGTATTTCTAAGGGGGCTGTGGGGGTGCATGGGGAGGGGCACCTAATCCAGTCTTGGGGTGAGGCAGGGATCAGGGAAGGCTTTCCCTAAAAAGTGATTCCTGAGTGCGTGTAGGATGGGGGAAGGCAATTATGTCCTTTCCAGGCAGAGGTAGCTGCATGTGCACAGTCCCAGAAGCAAAGCAAAGAAAGTAGCTTCTTCGGAAAAGTTGCAGGGTGTTCAGTGTGGCTGCAGTGTTTGGTTTAAGATGAGATTGAAGAGGTTCACTAAGGTCAGACCCACCTTCCCACCTAGTCCACCTTGTCAGTCTCACATCCTTCAACCAATACTCTGGACCCGGGCAGTGCTTCCCAACTCTTGAACTTCAAGCCCAGTGAGGGCACCACCTGTTCCTCCCTGTCCTCACAGCACTGCTGAACTTTGATCCAACCATTCCCAGAACATGCTTCCCACATGACTCAGCCTGAAAGACTAAACACTGAGTCCAGGCAGCTCACCTGTATGTATATTTGCTTTCTTTGCCGTCTGCATAGATCCCATCAACTTTCAGATTCCTGAATCCTATCAAGCCTGGCACTTGATTTGTCTAAACCGAGTGCTAAACTTCCACTGGCCGTGACCTAGCTTTCCGGCTCTCATTCAGTTCCTTAGCTGAGTGCTTGGACAAGAATATTACAGCAGAATGATGGAGTGACCTTCTGAACGCTCAACACCCTATGGCAAGCAGGCGCAGCCCCTTTAGGAAGCCCACCTTTGGTTACCTCCAGTTTTCAGTCTAACCAACCCTCAACAATTACTGTGCTCCTCTCCAGCTGGCTACGATGTCTTTAGTACCAAATTGTAGTCCAGGCTGTGACATTGCAGATTAAAATCAAGTGGGAATGTTCTACCCTCTTTTCTTCACATTGAACTTCTCTTAGTCAAAGGGGATCTCAACGTTGTGAGAATTAAAAATGCCAAAAATTTCCTCCCCTTTGTGCACCATTGAGCACCATCATGGCTACAGCAACAGAACGTTGGGCTTGTCGAAATCAAAGAGCTCAGTTCAAAGTCTTGAAGGAGCACTTTCTAATGAAGAAGCCTTCAGGTCCTGTGCTGCCTATTATGGTCTCCAAATTGTTGATTGTGACAGGGCAAGTTTTGTGTACAGGAAACAACCATTTCCCTTCTCCCTTTGGAGAACCAAAAAAAGTTTGATCTTAGATAAGAAGCCATAAATAATCATATAAACAATTACTCAGCCTTTGCCTTTTTTCTTTTAATCCTGTAATGGTACTTGAGCAAAAACATCAAACTCTACTCTTCCTCTTCAGCTTTCACAGTGAATAAAACTAGGAAGAACATTTAAATATTATAATACTTGGTGTTTAGGACTTCCATCAGTTGTGGGAAGGCACTGTTATTGATGCCTTGCTGGCTCCTAATTTGCTAACCATGCAGGTCTGCACAGCGAATGCAAGTTTTTTGTTTTCCCCAAGCAGAGAATAAGACCATTTTTGCAGTCTGCCATCAGGGACACACATTTCCCAGTATATGAAGTGGTTAGGTTAAAATTATGCTTTTAGATGTGAACCATAGCCCCAATATTTAGTTTTAACTATCTAAACTTTAACTTCCCCTCAGTCATAAAGAAGTTAAAAGCCAGGTCACTCTCTAAACAGAGGTTGGGCTCTCTTATATACTGTTATCTTTTATGGGAAGAGAAGTATTGGCAAAGTTCCATAAATGTTAAGCTGGCTTATCCTTCGTAGCTTTCTATGGGAAGTCAGGAATAAAAATATGGCCCATCAACGTGAACAATAAATATTTGCCGTGTACTTAGTGATAGATTAGACATTTACTGTTTGGGAATGTTCTGGGGAAAAAGTAGGAGCCATTTTACCATGGAGAAGATGACTATCCATTAACATGCGAAAAGAATTTCCAAAAGTTGAAGTGACTCAAAACAACTGATTTAATATTTAGCATTCATATTGTATACATTTTTAATATTTTATAACCACAGCAATACCTGCTTATAATTTGCATGGTATAATATTGGATAATGTGCTGTGACTAGTAAAGCTTGTTTCATGAAAATTATCAAGGCGAGAGCTTCATTTAATGCTCCAAAGTAGTTGTGCGATTGTACCTTTCATTTTATTAAGCCTATTTGCCTCGCAATAGGAGAACTGATTGTATAAATACTCTTCTCTAGGCCTCTCTATGATGCTTTTGTCATTCATTCGTTCATTCTACTTAAATCATTCATTAGTCATTCATTCTACTTAACACCTGTTGAGCACCTACAGGTGCCAAGCTACTCTGTAAGGTGCAGGGACCTGAGATGAGTGGGACATCAGGTCTTTGCCCTCCAGGAGTAAAAAAACAAGTGGAACCGGAGTGTTTGACATGCTCTGACTCAAGTGTGAACACAGTGCAGGGGAACAATGGAGGAGGGGTTGGGTCTAGACAGACAGGAGCCCGGTCGACACAGTCCTACCACAATGCAGGAATTCCTACGGAAGATGAGAAGGTGTCATGGAGGGTCCTGCCTTGGGAATTAGCAGGCTTGGGTTTGGCTCCTTGTCCAGCTACTTACTAGATCTCTGATCCTGAGCAATTCACTTCAACTCCCTGAGTTTTCTATCCTGCGCAATAGAAATAATAATAGCAGTTAACTCATTACCTGGAGTGGTGGTTTTAAGGCTCAAATGAGCTAATGCATATGAAAATATTTGTTTAAGAGTTTACATATAATTATTAATTAATTATTTATATTACATAATTATAGCTACATATATACCTTCCATATTATGGACACTATTGTTGTGACTGCTTCTGGACTTCATAATGAGAAAGGGGGATGAAGAATTTGGAGAGGACTCAGAATAGATGAACAGGAAGGTTAAAAAAAAGAATAAAATGGGAAACCTGAGACAACTGAAATAAACACAGGAAGGGCTCCTGGTGTTTCCTATCTTTACCGAGAACCAAACAAGAAGAAATGAATTTAAATCACAGCACGAGGGATTTAGGTTAGGAATAAGGATAATTTTATTTTCTTTAAAGACCTGTTAAAACACTAAAATGGCCAGTAAAAGAAGGTTCTGGTTCTCCTCCTCTGGGAGTCTTTAAACATGGAAAGAGCAGAGCCATCTTAACGGTGGATCAGTGTTCAGTGCTGGGTACCTAAACAGAGTTCAAGTCCAAGAAGTTCCCAGGTGATGCTTGGAACATGCACAACTTTAAATGACTCCTTTAGGGGAGAACCAGAATCTGGAGAATTACATCAGGGCCCCACTACCTTCTGGACGAAGTGGATGGAAAAGATACGCTTTGTCTTCTGCAGATCCCTGCTATTCTTTGTTCCTCACTCTGTATCACTTTGGGTGTTTCATACCTAGGTTGCCTGATGGATGTGAAAGTGATTTGTTTCGGGACAACTGGTTTCTCCTAAGCACTTGGGTTGATTCTCATTCTTGGTGAGATTCTATCATTTTGCCCCAGGGCCTCATGGAGTACCATGCAGGCCTAGTGGACACTGGATCAACCCAAGCCACCAAGCTACAGCCTTACCTCAGCAGGGAGTGTTTCAGGGATTCCTGGTATGTGGTTGGCAGGTACACGGGGACCTAAAGACCATACTTAACTTGGCTATTTTCCAGGCTCTATAAAGTGGATAAAATGAAATAGCCAGGTACAGACGTAGTCCAGGCAGAAAGCAAGGGATAGTCTGCATTATTGGCCCAAACATACTTCAAAGGAACCGTTTGTCCTCCTGGAGTTCTTCTGAAATGTTCTTGAACCTACACCATGATTAAACTTGGCTTTCTTTCCCACAAGAAATAAGAGCCTGCAACACAGTGGCCTGTGGTCAGTTTGCCCCTCTGGCTGTTGGGGGAAGGGTTCAGCACCAGAGGATGCGCCGGTGGGTCCTCTACTTCCCAGGTGTGACATTCGGGTTAGACCCATTCCTGAAGTGGCACTGTTCTTTTAAAAACATATTTCCCATCAAATTATGCCATAGCTGGGAGCTACAGTGATGCTAGTCTCTACCTTGCGTGGTTGGAGTCTGCCTTTGTATCTGTGTAGCCAACAGGGAAAATGGCAGAAGTAGGAGGGAGCTTCTGTTGTAACTGTCTATTTTTAGTGGCTCATAAACGTCCCAGTATTCCTTTGGCCTGAAGCTACACATGCTTGGTCTCAGCCCAAAGGGAAGTTATTTTGGAAAGTTTGAGCAAAATCCTCTCCATTGCTGCTTGGGCTAGGGAAAGGAGACAGAAAAAAAAAATGGACTTTTGAAAGTCAAGTCAGTAACTTTGGGACTGGCGTGGAACTGGCCACTGGAATTCTGCATGGTCCATCCTTCCCTCAGCACCCCCATTACAGGTGGGGCTGCTGGACTGAACACTTGGTGGGGCCCTTTCATAGGCTGCTCTTGTCACAGGAAAGTGGCCATGCCATTGCCCCTGAGTTAAGGCAAATAGCAGGGCAGTCAGTGGGCTACACTGTGGCCTGAAAGGAGAAAAAACTGGATCAGAACTCAAGAAAATCTCAGCTGCCTCTTGTTAGTTGTATGGTCTCGAGTAGATGTGGTTCCTTCCCTGAGTTCAGTTGTCCCTTCTACAGGCTGAAGTAGTTAGGCCAGCCCCCACTTCTAATTCTGCTCTGGAATAATGGGATTTAAAGTATACTCCTTCTTGGGATGAAAGTAATCGAATACTTGGGGGGAAATTATCTTCATCCTTTAGGGGCACTGCTGGTAAGAAATCATTGAGAACAAAGGCAGGCTTTTCCTGTAGTTCATATTAGGGAGAACAAAAAAACTTGAGGCTCTGGAGTATAAATATGTAGAGGATTCTTGTTTGTAGAGGGTGGAGATGTAGGAAAGACATAAACAAAAATGAAGTGATGGTTTTTATATGGTTATTCCATGTAGTTTCCCAGAAATGAAGCTGTTTATCCATCAAAGCAGAAGAAAGCCAAGCTCAACTCTTTCCTTCAAAAATGTGAAAAAGTTCATTTGTTTATTTATTCATCTATTTATTTCCATGACAAATATTTATTGAATGCCCACTAATTTTCATCCTTTCCTGTTGGGGTGGGAAAGGAAGTGGACGGGGGAGGGAAAGGTAAGGCAAAAAACTGGCTGACTGTCTGGACACAGAAGGAGGGCTTGGGGCCTAGGGTGCTGTACATGAGAATGGTGTCCTCCAGGGAGGACCTAGAGCATCACTGAGCAAACAGAGTGACCAGATGCTTGAACTGTATGTTTGTGCTTCCCACGTGCTTCTGGGTTTCAGGGGCAAGTCCCCCTCGCTGACCAGCAGAGGTGCTGGGGCTGTGCACTCAGAGGCAGTTGGCAGGACGCTATCGCACCTACATCAGCCTTCTCGCTTCCTTGCTCCGTCATACATTCCCATGGGAAGCTCTGAGTTCCCACATGTCCTCAGCCAGGAAGGTCAGCGTGGACACATCTGTGTGTGTTGCGGGGAGCGGCTGATAAGCACCAGCTGCTGGACCCTCCTTAGCCCGGAGCACTACATCCTCTTCCGTATCAGCTACCGTGGCAAAACCACAGATCATTGTCAGCTTTTAAGAAAGGGAAAGAGAAATAGTGTGGTTAGCTTGACTGGGTTTCTTGCCAACCAAGTGAGACCAGGTGTTGGTACTGCTGCTGTCAGGAACTGCAGGTGGGGAGTGGTGGCATCCTCTTTCTGGGGCTTTGACGTGAAACCAAGAGAAAGGAATACCTACACTCTCGCCAACCTGAGAAAATGATACCAGAGCCTAGAGCAGCCCTTCTCAAGCTTTCATTTGCATACAGATCACCTGGGGATCTTGCTAGCGGGCTAGCCTCGAGTCAGCAGGTCTGTGATAGGACCTGAGAATTTCCATGTGTGACAAGCTCCTAGGGGACGTTCACATGGCTGGTCGATGGACCACATTTTGAACGGCAAGGCCTCATTTTCGCCTGCCCAGCACTCCTCTTCAGAGGTAGCAGCATGAACGTGAACTAAGCTGGACCAATGACAACATCGCAACACAGGTCAAGCGGTGGCATGTAACCCTTGCGAGCCATTAGAGTTTTTGCCTTTTCCAAAAAAAAATTGGACTCAGCAGCATATTGTAGGGGTGGGGGTTCAATATGGACCCAAGGGAAGGAGACCCTATCTTTCTAGTTGCTAAAGTGTGAGCTCGAGCTGCTGCTGGAGATGATTCCCATCTCACAGAGGACTGAGAAGACGCAGCAGAGAGGTGAAGGGTGAGCAGGGAACAGAGATCTGTGTTCGATGTCCTGGCTCGAGTTTTTCCTAAGGACAGCTCCACTGACCCTTCCTGTGGTTTCCTCGGTGAGCCTGTCAGTTACCCTCTCTTGCCTAGACCTGGGGTGCTCCACCTGGCTGCCCGTTGGATTCTGATCAGTTGGTCTGGGATAGAACTTGAGCTAGGTCGTTTTGACGCAACTCCAGTGATTCTAGTGTGCTGCCAGCATGGAGACCCACTGACGGAACCCTCATTCAAGTTGGGTGCATGTCAGCAGCACCTGAGAGAGTCCTAAAATGGATTCTTAGGAGCCGGTGAACTAGAAGAATCAGACTGAGCAAGGCTGGGACAGGCTCCTGGGAAGACAGCAGCTACAGAGGGCCTGAAGAATGGGAGGCTGAGGACCACGCTCCAGCCCTGAGTGACCTCGCTGCTCCCTAAGCTCTGCGAGTGCCCTGGGATACCATTCCTGAATTATGTGTAGTGCTCAGTCTTGTTTAGGTCTTTAATTCTTTCCAAGGGGTTAGCTCTCGTTCCAGAGTGTACGTTCCTCTAGGGCAGGGATGCAATCCGATGCCTCTCATTTCTTCCAAAGCACCAGCCACTGTGCACGCACTTACTAACATTCCCAGATACGAGGTGATAAATGGATATCCAAGCATGTGCCATAGCTGGTTGGCCTCATTTTTCAAACCCATCTCCCTCGATTGTGAAGAATTCCTCAGTCTGTTCACCATGTTTTCAGCATGTGTTCTGGAGGCAGGGAGGGGAAATGCATATTTTATAGTCCAGACCCTCATCTTAGCCCAGAGTGGATGGTACGCGCCAGAAGTGGGGGATCAAGGCATTTGTGAACTCTCTTGCCACTTCAGGCTCAACAGCTTGTTCCCTTGAAATAGAAATAGCTGCTAGTTCTGTGGGTTGTGTTTCCACCCCACCAAGGTCAGCCCTTTTCTCAGAAATGCAGTTGCCTGTGGAAAACTGACACTCCCTAACAAGTTCTTAACAGCTGTCAGCCCCACAGCAATAGTAATCATTCTGCAGGCTTCTTGCTAAATTCCAGCGATGGTTTCTGCCAGGGCCAGGCGCACATGCGCACTGAAGGTGGCGGGAGCTCCCCGAGCTCTTTGGGTGGGATCCTCTCCCTTCCCTCGGGAGGACTTGGCCTGGGCAGCTTCCAGGTGGACCTTCCACAGAGGAGGTGAGGAGACTAGGGAGTGTGTGCAAAGTTCTCAGGCTGAGCCTTAGGGCTGTTCTCCTGGAAGCAAAGAATCTAAATAAAGCACAGTAGGGGACTAGGAAGAGACACCAGCCTTGCCAAGAAAAAAAAAGGGCAGACGAAAGCTTGCTAATATATGGAAAACCTCCCACAAATGTAAACTCCATGATTCTTTTTTGGTATCATTGTATGGGCTAGAGACATAACGTATACAAGACACCTTCTGACCAAACCCCTCGGTGAGGAGTCCAGAGCACGGCTGTGGTCTTCTAGACTTTTTTCCTACCACCAGCTTCCTGTGTGACTGTTCAGCTAATTGGTCTGGGCCTCAGCTTTTTCATCTCTGGGTATCTACCTGTTCTAGCCACAGTGTTTTTACAACCGGGCAAGTTATTCATTAGATAAGACTTCAATGGTCAATGTAGTCCTCAAATGATGTGTGAAAAAATAACTACAATTATTGGCAGGGATGGGACAGGGCTATTTCCAAGTGACTTGAGTGACTTGGATGTCAGTTCTTGATTTTTTGGACACATGGCCAAAATAAAGGGCTAATGGGGAAGGAACTGTAGCTCCCTACTGGTAGCCTCGGTGTGTTAAATGGATTCTCTTCGGCTTAGTGAGGTAGAGAACTCATGTTTCTAACTCATTAGAGAATTTCTGCTATGCTCTGCCTCTGTCCCCCTTCTCCTTTTCCCAGTCTCAGTGACTTTCAGGGGTGGTTTTTCCAGAACACCTGGGAAAGGCATGGGGGTGGGGATGGCCTAGTCTAGCCAGCTGCTGCTTACAGCACATGCTAGGAGATGCCTGTCCAGAGGGCTGCCCCTCCTAGGCCATTCCGCAGAGCTGGAGTCCAGCCAGGTCTCGCCAGCTGGCTCCGAAACCCAATGCCTCAATGACTGATTTCACCATCTGACTCCAAAAGACTTGCACGCGGGGGTAAAAGGGATAGCTCTCAAGAGTGTGATAATCCACACTTCCTGATAAGGTTTCCAAACACCAGCTTGCCAGTTTTTTTTTTCTCACTTGGTTACAGATCTTTCTCTTAATCATCTGAAGACACCCCTGAATGTTAGACATGATGAAGTGGGTTTTGTACTTTTCTGTTCCTGGAATGCAAAGGATCCAGAATCCGTGGTCTGTATCCCTCATATGCACATCATGTGTTCCTCTCTGTTGCCACACGTCAGGATGTAATTATCTGTGTACTTCTCCTTCCTTTCATGGGTGAGAGCTGGTGGTACTTATTCCTGTAGATTGAGTAACTAATAACACAGGGGTCTTAGAACATAATAGCTGTTAACTGAATGTTTTTTGAATGACTTCTTTACATGAACTACATTTTGGTGATTTCCAGGAAAAGTGGAGAACATTAAAAGTCAAAATGTAAAAAACTGCATGGTTTAAAGGTATCAGTAGGGGGAAGACATTTGACTGCAAGTTCAGAGCCTGAGTTAACTTTTGGTGTCAGAATAATCCAGTGATTGGTTAAATCAGTTTTCCGTCTTATACATTAGACTCCAGAATCTCCGAAGATAATGTGAACTCCAATGAGGCCTTAAACATGTAGAAGTGAAAAGCCTGTGTCCACATGTATCCAGCCATAAATCTTTGTCAAATGAATGGCAAAATGAGTGCCATAATAAACAGAAGATATGTAAATTCCTTTAACTTTCTTTGAACTCCATTATTTAAAAAAAGAAACTCTACCTTTAAATGAGATAATGTATATAAACCTGGAATGATGTGTGGCACATAATATCGGCTCTCTTGATTATTTTAACGTGGATAACAAAGTGGTGTGCTTCTCTCTTCAGTACAGATCACAGTTAATGCCAAGAATTTCCCTACCCTTTTGTTAGATTTGCAAATGTTAGCCACTATATATAAAAACAGATTTAAAAAAAAGAAAAAACAAGTTTCTTCTGTATAGCACAGGGAACTATATTCAATATCTTGTAATAACCTTTAATGAAAGAGAATATGAAAACGAATATATGCATGTATATGCATGACTGGGACACTGTGCTGTACACCAGAAATTGGCACATTGTAACTGACTGTTCTTCAATTTAAAAAAAAGCAAATGAAAAGTAACTTCTGGATAATTCTCTAGCTAAATATACGGAATAATTTTTTATACCCAAAGCCCTTTTTGTTCGTTAGTCTTTTTTCTTTGGGAACACCTTGATATAACAAGGCAAGGAATATTATTTTCAATTTGTAGATGAAAAGAATTGATGGTTTAGTAGCAGAATCTGGCTAGATCTTGGGTCCCAACCTCTTCAGCGCCCCAGCTCTGAGTGGGTAGCCCATTTGTTTTTTCCTTTTTCCTTTTGTCTCATTCCTTTTTCTTCTAATGGACAATTCTGTAACTGGGCATACTTGGCCTCCAAGGTGGAGTAAAGGACTGAGAAGAAAGAGTGGAAAAGGGGGAAATTGGGGAATTTCATTATTTACCAGTGTCTACAAAACTCATGAGGGGATGTGACTAATTCCATCTGGGGACCAGAGAAGTCATCACCTTTCAAGGGCGTCTATTGTTTTTAATAACTCTAGTGAGCGAGGTCTTCTTATAGGACAAGCAGTCTCATCCATTCCCAGTGGGGTAGAGGGTCCCTCCTCCCTCGCAGCCTAGGTAGGTAGAGGGACTATGTCTCCTTCCCTCTCCCTGTAGGGAGGCACAGCTTGTACATACGGTTTCTAGTTTCACTTTACCCCCTTGTCCCCAAATATGGGCACATGAGCCACACCCATTTTGAGGACTTTTTCTATTGGGGACAGGAAGACAGACAGGAGGTGACCAACCATACAAGATGCACTGAGCCACTGTCCCCAGAGCAAGGTTGGAATTAGCATGAGATGAGTGAGGCTGAGTCACGCAAGTGCAGGGTCTGATCCCATCTTTCTTTAAAATTTGGATATTTTGTTTATTCTGGATTTTTCTACATTCAAATTATAATTGCCAGGATGACTGACTTCTTTGCCCTCTCCGCCCCTGGCCCTTACATTTTGACTGAGTCAGCAGGATTTTAATCAGCGGGACTGTCAGATGAGTTAGCTGTTGAATGGTTTTCTTGAGGGTCTCTGGGCCCAGCAAGGCCCTCACACTTCCATAACATCACAGAGCACCTTGTCTTCTGAGTTAACATGGATAAGTAACCGGGCCTGGCAGGGTGGGAACTCAACAAGCACAGCTCCCCTTTCTTCTACTGGCGCGGGGCAGCGTCTCGCAGCTGGAAGGGGTCTTCTCCCCCGTAACCGCATGTTTAGAGTGAATGTGGCGGGTGAGCATGTGTATTCTCCAGGGATGGACGAGTTGTTTTTACTTCCGGGGGAAGGGAGCAGTTTGCTTTCTCCTTCGTGTTCCCACCTCACTTCGTTTCTCCCGGACGACAGCCCACCCTCTGCTCTCGTCTGCTCGTCTGTCTCCCCGGATGGCGAGTCTCTCTGCGAGGTTGCCTCTTACTGCTCCCCGCAGCACCAGGCACAGTGCCTGGCCTCAGACCTGCTCTGTATGTGTTTATGGAGTGAAGGAATCAGTCAGGCCATGTTTCTGATTCAAGCAAAATCTTTTGGGAAGATACCTTATTACCATGCTTTTATTGGCATAAATTTTGGGGACCAGGAATTCTATAATAAGTCAGAACCGAGTGCTTTCTGTGAATACTATCTGACTCTCTTTCCCGATATTTCCACTTGTGAGAATTCAAGGTATGTAGGATCGAACCATTTAGGGAAGTTCTTAGGAACTGGTCAGAATGCCTCTCACTTGAAACCATTACTTTGGTGACTGAAAGTTTTCTTGAATTAATCAGGAACTGCTGGGTTGCAAGCAACAGACTCCAACTTAAATAGGCTCTAACAAAAATGGGAATTCACTCAAATAACAAAGAGGTCCAGAGATGGAGAGGCTGAAATGATGTCATCAAGACCCCATGTCTCACTGGTGAAGGTGGTTTATCAGCATCCCAAGGCTCACATGCAACCTGCTTCCAACTCCCGGTAAGAAAGAGCTCTTTCCCTTGAACCCAGCGGGAAACTGCTAGCAGAGACCAGATCACATGCTCACCTGTGAACCCACCCCTGGGGCCTGAGGGAAAGGGCTCCCTTGGGCAGGCCTGGGCCACACTCCCACACCTGTGGTGGAGGGAGGGCCAGGATGGCAGGGACCCGTGAGCCACATGGCCTGGGAGGCTCCGTTACAGAGGAATGGGGGTGGGTTTGGGCAGGCAGAGGCAACAGATGCCTGCTACCCTTGTTAGGCTGGATTTACTCATTTTCCCTGTATTTTTCATTTTTACAGTCAGTCTTATTATCTTCAGTTAAGTTGTGAATTAGATTACTATTGGAGTAGTTTTATGGTTTGATGTTTACTTTTTTTTTCCTGTGGAAAATGTCTTCAGGCCTTTCCTGAGGTAGCCTATTGTCCTGTTTCCCACCTTCCATCCTTGGTCTGCTTTTCTTATTTACTGGTCTCTCCCTTTTTATCCTTGACTCAGGGGTTTGTCTTCATCATCCAGGGTTTTGGGCTCTGGTTATAAACAGCACTGTCACATGTGTGTGCGCACTCGCGTGTGTGTTGTTTCCAGTCCTTACTATCTCCAGATGTCGCTTCTGTTGGCTTCTAGATGGTTTCAACAAGCAGACTGTCTCATTTCACAGGGCCTGCCCTGATAAGCCCCCACGGGCTGCTCACTGGGGTGCTCGGTGAAGGCAGGCGGGCCCTCCTGGGGGTGTGCTGTGCTCTCACCCCACCAAGCGTCTATGCTGTCAGCAATGTCTGAAGTGCCCGGGCCTGGCCAATTTCTACGTGTCCTCCAAGTGTCTAATCAGGCATCACTTCCTTTAGGAAGCCCCCTGGCCATCCAAACTGGGCTCGGGGCAGGGTTCTTTCATAATCAGCTGGCATAACCTTTCATGGAGACAGTCATTTATGGCTGGAGTCAGTTCTGATGGATCAGTTACATGTCTTGTGTCCCTACAGTTGGAGCCCCTTGCCTGAGTTCCACTGCATCCCATAAATAACCCTGTGATGCCCTGTGTCACAGTGTTCTGTACTCATCTGTTTATCTTGCTCTAGTAGGTGGTAAGCGACTTGAAAATCTGAACTGTTTTTTAAATCTACTCCTAGTGTTGGTAGTAAACTAGGCCTTTGATATATGTTCAGAGAATGACCTGTCCCCTCCGCTCAGAGTCTCTTCCGCTCTGCTGAGGGTCCCTGCTGTCCACAGAGCTCACACCTGTTAGAGCACCACTAGTGTTTGTTTATTCATCTCATTTCCGCATGTCCTCTGTAAAATTCCTGGACTAACCAACTACATCTTCATTCATTTCTTTTTTTTTTTTTAAATGGAGGCGCTGGACCTTGGGCATGCTAAGCACATGCTCCACCACTGAGCTATACCCTCCCACCTTCATTCATTTCTGTTATCTGGTGCCTAGTCCACTGCATATACAGCAGGTGCTAAATAAATGTGGAAAAAATATTTTAAACTCTAGTTAAAAAGTTTCAAAGTGGCAGTTTATTATATACCCTTTTGTTTTCCATCCACTGAAGTGTTTGGCTAGTTTCATATGAGCTAAACCATGTGACTTGTATCAGCACTTGGTTTGGATGTTCCTTAAGGTGTCCTCAGATACCAGACTGTTAAGTAGCATGACTAGACTTCTGCTGCTCTTGACGTGAGGATGAGAACAATCTAGGCAGGGAGTGCAATCTAGGCATTCTGTCCATCCTATCGTCTCACTCGTGTCCTGAGGTGTGTCTTCATCAGGCGTCTTGCAGATGGGGCCCAAGCCTCTGACTGAGCTGGGACCCCAGGACCTCAGACTGGTAATGGAAGTGAACAGGGCTGGAGTCTGTCTGAGACTGAAGGGAGGGGTAGGGCTGGAGTCAGGTTCACACTGGCAGAGGGAGAGCAAGGACTGGGTTCCAAGCAGAGGATCCAGAGAGCCCCCTGAAAGGAGGTACTGGGAAGACTTCAGAGCCAGTGGGGTGCAGTAAGGACCTTGTCACTGCAAACCTACAGTTGGGTCTGTGGGTAAAGAGGGACTGTTTGGGGCAATGGGTGAGCTCTGAAATAGGCGGGAAGAAGCTAGCCTTTGGCTTCATGCAGTGGTGAGCTTGAGGGCCACCACAAACACACAATATGTGTTCGAGGACACAGTGTAGACAGAACACCTTAGATGAGTGTACCCTGATTTGGTCTCAGCCTGGTGGCCTTTGGGGCCCGATGTGGTGGAGTCCAGTGTGGAGAGACGGGGTCACTGCTCTCTTGTAACTGTGCTCTGAGCAGCCCAGACTGGTACAGCAGAAGCTCTTCCTCATCCCAGAGTGAGGCCAAATCAACTTAAATAAATATGATTAAGAATATGTCAGAAGATTTGACACAACATTGTAAAATGACTGTAACTCAATAAAAAAAAATGTTAAAAAATAAAAGAAAGAATGCGTCAGAAGAGTACAGATAAAGGAGCCCAGCCCCGGCCCTGGTTACCCAGCCACTGATTCACGCAGGCTGAATGGTGGTGGGCTCCCAACCGGGGCGGGATAACTGAAGTGAGACTGGGGCTGAACTCCGGGGAAGAGAAAATGGGAAAACTCGCTTCTGTGTTTTTATAACAACAATCAGGTGAAGCAGGATTAAATATGGGGAAAATAGACTCGATCTACTTTCCTCTCGGGAAGGAGACACTTTCCTAGCCAGCTTACGTCAGAGTAGAAGATGAGAACTTGATAAAACAATGTCTTTATTTCCTATGTATATTTCTTTGTTCCGAAAAGAGCTCTAATGTGTTTTCACGTTGGGTTCAAAGAAGAGATTGTCCTGGAATATCACAGCTCCTGTGGAAGGGCCACTGGGACATGAAAACCCTTCTGCAAAGCAATCACTTTTTTAAGCTGAGAACTGAATTTCCTGAGCCAGGGTACGCGCTCTGGCTCAGGTGGTTTTTAATTAGAGCAATTTATATTCAAAGAATGTGCATGCACGCCGGCTCACACAAAATCAATGAAGTCAAGAGAGGAAACAGAAAAAAAAAAAAAAAAGTGATGTAACCAAGAAGCTCTTATGGGGAAGGGCAAAAGAAAATTTTTGTATTCAATTTCTGTTTAAAATATTTGCACTCGTAGCCTTATTTCAGCCAAAATTCTAAGTGTGTTGCACACTTTTTACTGCTCCCCCTCCCTCACTGCCCACCCTTACAGAATATGGCTGAATTTCATCCTAGATCAGGCATTGCTCCTGATTTTTTCTTATATTTACAAGTACACAGTTTGAGTGCTTAGTAGAGCACAGGGAATAATTTGCTGCCACTTCCCTTCTGCCAGCTCAATGGGAGTGAGGTACTCATGACAGCATCCCTTTAAACAAGCTGCATAGTTTTGTCATTTCCATGAGGTTTGGTGCCATATGAATATAACCCCACATTCTTTTATGAAATACATAAATGCAATAAAATAGTTGCTTTGGTTCTTTTCTGGAGGCAGAAGGAGAAAAATGTCAAACTCTCATTGTCCAGTGTTTCGAACAGACCCCTTTTGTAGAACTGCTATGACTCCCCAGCGCAGTTCCAAGCTGCAGATAATAGCTTAAAAGGCTATCTGAACCCATTCTGTTGTGTAGATGAAAGGAAGTCTTTACAATTAATCTACGGCATCTCTGAATAAAAAAGAAGGGCACGCAGCCAACTCATTTCCTTGGGCCAAGGCGGTGAGCAAGCAGAGGAAAATGCCAGTCCTGGTGCTCACAGCCAGGGTTTGCCGGGGCACAAGCACGGCCCGTTAGCAACCAGACTTTTGCTTCTGATCTGTCACTGTTTGGAAATAGGAAACAGTGTGTTAGTATTCAATGTTATCACTAAATCAAAGGTTCATGGAAAGCATCTGACTCAAGTGTAGCGTAAATATTAAGAACCTGTTATGTGCTGTTTTATAACAAAATATTTTTTGACACGTATTTAAAAGGAGACAGAATAATGCTGATTTAAAAATTTGAAGGCTAGCTGGGGAGGGGATAGCTCAGTGGCAGAGTGCATGCCTGGCATGCATGAGGTCCTGGGTTCAATCTCTAGTACCTCCATTTAAATAAATAAATAAATAAACAAACTTAATTACCCTGCCCAAAAAATATTAGAAGATTGTCTAAACCAACTATGTTTGTCAAATTGGAATGAATATAGTGGGAAATAAGCATGACACATCATCCTAGAGAATGAATTTTATTAATAAAATTATATCTCCAAATATATTTGTATGACAACAAATACCATATTTGGCAAATACCATATCAAAGGCAAATAATGGCAAAACAAGAGATTTAAAGCTATTTTGAGTTAATAACATCAGTTAAAATGGCATCTGGCATTTGGGGCATTCAGGTAAAATGACTTGGGAGTACTCAATTATCAGAACTAATAAGCATTTAGAATCAGTTACAAAATAATTATGTGGATCAATACTGTTCTATATGCAAACGATTAATGGAAAATATAATAAAAATACAGATCTCATTCATAATGAGACATAGCAACACACAAAACATAAAACACATAGGAATAGAAATATATTAGATCTATATTTAGAAAAAACAATTTCCTTTTGAGACATATAAAAAAGATTTGAATACATGGAGAAACATGTTCTCTATTTCTATCACTAAAGGCACAATATGATTAATTAATTAATCCCTTCAATTAAGCTTTGATTATTAACACATTCCTAATGAAAATGCCAATGGGTTTTTAGGGAAAATTTGACAAAAATGTTCTAATGTTTATCTGAAAAAAAAAAAATCTATGTTGGAGTACCTAGGAAAACCCTGAAAAAATAGAATAATTGTGTAGGACTTGCCCAGGCTTAAAAATATATCACAAATTTATTTTGATTAAAACAGTATGGTGCTATCACAAGAATAGGTAAACAGGACAGGAATAAATATTTGGTCACCCCACTGATAGGGCAGACATGCCCAGAGGCGAACACATATAGCTGTTCCTATTCAGCTACAAGGGACTGAGCAAAAGCTAATTGCTTGTCTGAGACCATGAGAGCCGGCAGTCAGCTTGCAAGGTGTTATGACTTCCAATTAGAGGTCGGCAGGGGTGAATGCTTACCCTGGGAGCTATTATTCCTTCCCAAGGACAGGTGTCACTTCTTGAGCAGCCACCGGGCGCTCAGCAGCTTGAGAGGCCTTCAGATAAACAGTCCCCGGTGTTACACCACAGCGAGTACAGGCACAGCCTTCAGGTATTTGAGCGTGGACTTGCCTTACTCATATGTGCCTTCAAGCCAGACCAAGTTATAACCACCTCCCTAAATATCAGGGTACCATCACCCTAGCTGTACTTACTATTATAACCCAAAGAAATCACCAGAGAACATAGAACATCAGAGAAACTGGGCCAAGTAGATTCCTACTTTGTATTAAATACGGTACCGTTTAGTATTAAAGAGCTTTCCTGTGCTTGAAACCTTCCTGCAACTCAGCAGGACAACATTGGAAAATAATTTCGTTTCCATAGTTCTTATTATTAACTCTAGTAAGAGCTGGAGTCCTAATTTTAAATGACCAGCTTTGACTCATTTGCATGTTCAAGGTAACCTGCCAAAGCTCATCACAGCAAGTCAAGTTGCCCTCCGTAGTAGTTACATTATTTTGTTTGTTTTTAGGATCCCCAAAGTAGCCTTAATATATTAAGAGAGAGTCTATCCTATGATCGTTAATAGGGAGTTTCTTAAACTAGTGAAGGTTTGAAAGCCAAATGTTTATGAACATGTTCCTCCACTCATAGAAGGGAGGATGTAAACCAAACTGTTAACAATGATTATCTCAGGGGAGTGGTATTGGACGGGGTGGAAAATGTCACTTTCTGTTTTAGACACTTCTATTGTCTAAAGTTTCTTTGCTGAATAATGAGTATGTGACTCATATTTTAACTTTTGGGAAATATTGTATTTATTTAGAATAATTTCATTCGCTTGTGAAAAATTAAACTGGAATCATGCTCCTGCCAGGAGCAAGTATGATTCAGGGCATATTAGAAGTTGATTTGAATTGATTGACTTCAGGAAGAACCTGTGGAGATAGACTGAAACAATCCAGGGTAGAGCATCTTCTATGAGCAGAAGGGAAACTTTCTCTCAGTTTCTTCTCATCGAAACCCCTGGATTAGAAGTACTATGAAACTAGGAAGATTGCAAGCCCTTGTGTGGAACCTGGGTGGCAGTGGCTGGTGACCATCCTGTCCTGTTAAGGTAGAAAGGACCCGGCCTCAGTGCAGTGGGATGCCAGGACATGTGGACTCTCTTCAGCCTCTGCCAAGTAATTGCTCTACAACTTTAGGATTTCTGGGCAAATAGAACCTCCATGGCTATGTTCTACTATGGAGCCCTGTGAATTGTAGTGTGTTAGGTTGTTGTTGAGAAGAAGAACATGTCACTTCGGTGCTGATCCGGTCTGCCAGGGAAAACAGTGAGATTAAGGAGACTCATAATCTAATCTTGATTCTGCCCCTAATCCTTTATGGGCCTCAGTTTTCTCAACTCTACAAACACAAGAAGATTGAATTTTATATGATCCCTAAGGTCTCTTTTTGCACAAAAACTTTATGACTTCCAAAGTGGTCCATAAAACAAGAATTTTGAGTTGTGACTACCACACAGTTCCTCTCTCATTCTTCTTTATTTTTAAGCACAATTTTAACAAAACCAGAAACTCAGTCAGATATGTGCGTGTTGTATGTCCTATGTTGTAGGATGTATCAGTCAGAGGAAAGTTAGTCCAACCTGCTCTCCAGGAATGGAAATGGGAGAGCTGAGTGCAGTGGTATATTCAAGGCTTCTCATGAAATAAGCATCAGAGCAGGGTATAGCTTATGGTACAGTACGTGCTTAGCATGCCCGGGATCCTGGGTTCAATTCCCAGTACCTCCATTAAAATTAAAAATAAATAAATAAATAGGCTTGGATTTGGGTTTAGGATTTACCCCTCCAAGCTCCAGCATGGAGACAAGGCTGCCTTCAAGTCTCTTCATCAGCAGAGTACCTTAGAAATAAGGACCATGAAACTCATTTTCCTTCAAATTACACCGAGGGACAGAGCTGTGGAGAGGACCTGCAGTGAAAGATGGCACCATCATGGCTATTCTTCCAGCCAAGGCATCCCCACTCTGGTGGGGGTCACTCTTAGGTGGGTTCCTGAAGTGGCTGGTGAATTGGTTTTGCCTAACTCCTCCCAGTGTTTCAGCTGTCCCCACGGAGGTCTTGTGGAGGGTTGGGGAGGAAGACTGCACATGAAGTGCCTAAACTCTTGGCCACTCTATTTATCATGCTCAAGTTGGGTCACTTCTAAACCCTGCTACACTCTATATTGTACAAAACAAGAGGGCTCAGAGGGACCTTTGGACATCATCTGATAGGTGAATGCTAACTTGACTTCTTCTCCCGAGCTGTGTCCATATTTGCTTGTTTCTTCTTCTTCCTTTCTTTTTCTTCTTCTATACTTGATTTATTTCCTCTTATCTGACTCATAGGTGACACAGCGCTCACCCACAGCACTCATGAGTGGGCACTGTATATTTCTGTTGGCAGCTCAGATCCAGAGATGCTATGGAGCTCTATTTGTCAACCATCCAAGACTTCCAGGTGTTTTCTAAATTTCTTCTTGAATATCTCTAGGACTAGGCAGTCCTCAGCCTTCTCCTGTAGCCTGCCAACAGACTCTTGTGTTCAGCAGAAAGGCTTTGACCAAAGCTCATTCCTACTTCTATGAATGAATACAAGACATAGTTGTGATTAAAAACCTTCCGTGTTCTGGAAAACAATAAAAAAAGTAGCCTTTGTAGCTTCGTAGCTTTCTTTTCTCTAAACCAAATAGCCCCAATTCCTTGTAGCTTCACTTATAAGTCAAACTTTAATCATTATAATTATTCTTGGAGCCCTTGCTAGGAGCTCTATATCTTTTTTTTTTAAGTCGTGCTAAAATGACACTGTGTGCTAAGCAAAATTGGATTAAAATAGAGAAAAAGTTTCTTTAAAACCTAGCTCTTTAAAAAACCCCACAATTTATGAAATACATTCCTTTTCATATAGATCAATATTGTATTGGGTTTTTGAAGCAATGATTTCGCATAGATAAATTATGCTTAATTTTGCATCATTTTTCTTATCAATATTTCCCAAACCTATTTTGGAGTAGAGGGATTTTGTTCGAAATCAAACTGCTTGTCAATGCATATGATTTTCGGGTTAGGTTTTTCTGTTTGCAAAGAACAAGGACTACCTTGAGTTGTCTAAGGCCATGAGGCTTGTAGGAGCACCTGTGGACCCCGGTGGAACCTGAGAGCCACCAGAAACTGCAGCAGGTCAAAGTGCAGCCACTGATTTCTCGTGTTCATTCATGCATACATCCTCTCTCCCCTTCTCCTTCACTTGGTATTTCTGCTTCATTCTCTTCTCTAAATGGACCACCTCGCTTCGCTCTCTCAGAGCTTCTTCTCCCTGGTAGCCAGACTGGCACATGACATGGTCACAATGGCCTCTCCTTCCCCACATCACAACTTCTCAACTTAAGTTACTGCTGCCAACTGGGTCCTTCTGTTTTCCAAAGCAAACTGCCAAGAGTGGGGATCTGATAGGCCCCGCTTGTCTTTTCACTCCAGTCTATGACCCAAGGGTGACCGCTGGGTCAAGTGTTCCCTCATGTCCAATCATCTGTGCTGGGCGTGGGAGGTGGTCATTCAAAGAGCATGCAGTGGGGAGTGGCTGACTTGGCACTGTGGTTAATAAACATCCCTGGTACATCTGGCACATCTAAATTGAATGGTTTTTAATAGAACGATTTCCCCCATTTTCTGAGAGTTAGTTTGAATTTCCATTGTCTTCCGTGTTATTAACAATTTCACTAAACTCATTATCACATAAAAATTGAGAGCCTACATTTTAGCTCTTTTTTCTAATAACTACAGATATTGAGTGAGAGAGTCTAAGAATGAACGTCGTGAGACTGTCTTCGGACATCACAGGTGGACGCTGTTCCAATGAACACTGCTACCTTCTGCGTTCAATCCGTGACTAACTCAGACCCAAAGTCAAGTCAAAAGATAGTACGTTTCCTTTTTTTTTTTTTTTTAACATTTTTTATTGATTTATAATCATTTTACAATGTTGTGCCAAATTCCAGTGTTCAGCACAATTTTTCAGTCATTCATGGACATATACACACTCATTGTCTCATTTTTTTCTCTGAGTTATCATAACATTTTGTGTATATTTCCCTGTGCTATACAGTGTAATCTTGTTTATCTATTGTACAATTTTGAAATCCCAGTCTATCCCTTCCCACCCTCCACCCCCCTGATAACAAGTCTGTATTCTCTGTCTGTGAGTCTATTTCTGTCCTGTATTTACGCTTTGTTTTTGTTTGTTTGTTTGTTTTTGTTTTTTAGATTCCACATATGAGCGATCTCATATGGTATTTTTCTTTCTCTTTCTGGCTTACTTCACTTAGAATGACATTCTCCAGGAGCATTCATGTTGCTGCAAATGGCATTATGTTGTCGGTTTTTATGGCTGAGTAGTATTCCATTGTATAAATATACCACATCTTCTTTATCCAGTCACCTGTTGATGGACATTTAGGCTGTTTCCATGTTTTGGCTATTGTAAATAGATAGTACGTTTTCTTGATTGATAAAGAGTCACACAGTTAGTTGGGTGTGTGAATCATGTGTGCAGGCGCTGGAGCCAGCCCGCCTGGGATTCAAATCTGCCTCCAATCCTTGAGGGGCTTACGTGGCCCTGCTGAGCCTGCCTTTCCTTATGTAGAAAATGGGATTACTGGGAATATTTATGGCACAGGTTATTGCAGAGATGAAATGAATGAATCAGTGAAAATGTTTGCTAGGAACAGGACCTACTACAGGGCAAACATACCATGAATGTTGGTTATTATTGACATAATTGGTTCCATAACCCTTGCTGAATACCTGTTGTACCATTCAAGCTACTTGCAGGTGGGAATCTGTGAAGTTTACAACCACAGTGATTTTACTCAAGAAAATGCAGGCAGACTTCTTGTCACTTTCTGCCAGTTTATGTGGCCATCATTTTATTATAGAAAGAAGTTAGACTGGTTTGTTATGCAAGGGTCTTTACAGAATCACACTGGTAATTTTCTGTCATCTCCATGTATCTTGTTTCATGAATTTCCTGTTATGAATATTTTCAAATGCCTGGAGTCAGGTTGAGAGTAATTGCTTGATTTTTGCTGTCTTCCAGAACAATAGATATTTAATTTATTCCAATTAAAGTTTCCGTAATTTACTATGGAGTTATTCTACAAAGCTAATTCTTCAAATCCTGTAGTGACATTTTTCTCTGCATTTTTCCTCCTGTGTTACTTCTGGCTATAGTGATTTGACGCTGAAAGTGTATTGCTGTGAGAGTCTACACTGCAACAGACACAAGAGTCACTCTTGAATCCAAGTTCATGAACTGTGAAGAGCCTAACAAACAAAGAAATGTGGTGTTGCTCGTGTTAATCTCAAACTAAGCTGCAAAAGTTCTGCTCCAAAGTTCTGCCACACTAAATACACTTGTCTTGCTAAGTATACACGTCAGGTTCACTGCCTCTAAACAGACAGCCTCTCCTAACCTAGTGGTAAACATTTTGATTACTGAGAAGTGTTTTCACATCTGCTTGTTTCAAGCATAAGTGCTTTCCTCCATCTCACAGAAAAATGGGGATAAGGCAAACATCATCATCCTCCATTCATTTCTACTTGCAGTTTTAGCTAGTATGTAAGTACGAGGCTCGGAGGACCAGAGAATGTCTTAAATTAACACAGTATTTAAACTGTGTTGCCCAGTGCTAGGGAGTGATGGGAAATTGGCTTTCCTAACGGAGCTGTCGTGAATATTCATTTTTCCATCTGGGAACTGAGCACATGCGATTCGGGAGACTGAAAACTGTTGTGACTTCAGCTCTGTAACTACACAAACTTTACAGTCTTGAAAGTGTAATGCATGTTAACAAATTAATGTGTCGCTGTAAAAGTATACAAATGAGAAACAGAACTGAATTAGTTGCTGAAACTAATTAAGTCCACTTTTCGGAGGTGACCTGGGGCACAGCCACATTAAAAACAATCATGGGTGGGGACTCAGGACCCCACTTTGATCACTATTATGAGAGGGCCAGAGGAACTTGGAGACGTTCTCTGCTCACTTCTCCACAGGATTCCAATTTCAACAAGAATTGCCAGGATCTTCTTAGAAATACAGAATACTGAGGAAATGGAAAGAAACTGAGTAACTCAAAGACATACCTTATGCCATAAATAAAATCCTGTAGTTAGAGCTTGGATTGAAAACCTCCCTGGGACTGACAGCTCATTCCTGTGTTAGAGCTGCTCTCTGGAAATTAATGGGCTTGGCTTTGTATCTCCAACTGTTCTGCACAAATGAACCAAACTGGGAATCAGTTGGAGTCACTGAAGCTTAACACAACTCCAGCTATTGTTTACATGGCTCCCATGAAACCTCTCTGCCAAACTGATTAGATTTACAGTTCATTCGATAAGCTTGTCTGCTCACAGTGCAGAAGGCGGGGAACCTTTTCGCAAAATGAAACCAGAGCTGGAGAAAGGAAGAAAAAAACAAAGCCTTTAATGAAGAGGGAGGCTGAGAGCCTTTGGTGGGGGATCTTTTTAAGTTTTAGGAAGCCTCCCTTGTGCTGGGATTCTCATGCTCAGTGTTGAAAGGACACTCTGGGATTTGCCCTCCTGCCTACCAGAAAGTCTTCAGTGCCATTTTCAGGTTTGTGTGATAATGGATATGGGTAATGTTAATGGAAACTAGAGACTATTAGAGACTCCTAAAGATGAAGTGGGTCAGGGAGCACCATGTGGATCAGCGGAATACATCACGAACCACACAATGCCAGACAGGGCTGTTTTTTGTTTTTCTCCTAACCCCATGCTAATAGCTGGGAGAAACTGTATAAAGCCTACCCTATTTGCACATGCTCTGGACCTATTATTGTGTGATTGGGAATTAGTCATGGAGCCATGAGATCATCACCCCCAAGACTCTTTCTAGTCACCTTTAAGAAAGTATAACTGATCTCATTTCTCCAAGAGCATGACTCAGTAGCTCAGTCAACTGTGGACGAGCCCTGTGGATCTGCTTCCACTGAGAAAGATGGCAGAGCGGGGGCCAGCTGGGTAGAAGCTGGTGCCCCCTGTCAGAGGGGTCCCCCAGAGGAACGCTATACCACATCTCTTTTGGTTATCTGTTTCTTCATCACAAACCACCCTAACACTCAGGGGCTTGGAACAACTCCTTTATTAATATCTTACAATTCAATGGGTTTGGAATTTAGGAAGAGCTTGGATGGATGATTCTTCTGCTCCACATAACGTCAGCAGGGATTATTTGGTGGCATTCAACTGGTGGCTGGATAGGTTTGTAGGGTCCAAACCAAGTAGCTTTACTCTCACACCTGGCACTTTGGCATGGGTGGCTACAAAGCTGACCTCAGTCAGACACTTCCCCCTCCATGTGGTCTCACGGCTGCTTCACCATGGAAGCTGGACTTTTTTTTTTAAATTTTAGTGGAGGTATTGGAGATTGAACCCAGGACCTTGTGCATGCTAAGCATATGCTCTACCACTGAGCTATACCCACCCCCTGAAGATGGACTTCTTACATGGGGGCTCAGGGTCCAAGAATGAAGGTTCCAAGAGTCCTGGGAATGAGCTATGAGACTTCTTATGCTTTAGCCTGGGAAGTCCTAGAATGTCACATCTGCTAATTTTTATTGGTTAAGGAAGTCACTAAGGCCAGTTTAGATTCAAGAGTAAGAGAATTGAAACCCACATCTCTGTAAGAGGAATGTCCAAAAATCTGTGGCCATCTCAAGTTTGCTTCACTTTCTTGAGATCTTAGAGAAAAAATTCAGTCTTATAAGTCATTTTTCAAATCCCTTACCCAATAATGGGAAAAAATGGATGAAAACTCTCAAGAAACCCTTATGTATACACTGAATGTTTAATAATGTTTAATAGATCTATTAAATGGAATATACGATTGAGAGTAATTGTACGGCTTTCAAATAGATAACTCTTCGCTGACAATTTTACTATCAACCTTGACTAAATTACAGAAAAGATCGATGTTTATATAAAACAATATAGTGTGTTAAACTCTGGGACGCACACACTGGATGCCTTTTCCTATTGTTCACCTTGTAGTCTTTGATCGTATTGCTGTAGCCACACTCCCTCACACACGACCCATATCTCCAGAATTCTGTGTAAACTATAGTTGTGCCTTGGAATCACATCATATTATCTTTGCAGGTGCAAAGAGAAGCCTATTCCCTTCAGTGTTTTAATTTTTCTTGCCATGAAAAATCACATCCGTAGCTTTAAGCTCTGTAGCCTCCGCTGTGTCTGCTGTGATACTCAGGGCAGGATTTCTCCCAGCGATCTTTCCCTGAGAAGGCCTAGCCGGCATTAAGCGTCCTCCCAGGTAGGCACATGCAGTTGGAACGGGAAAAGGCCAAGCTGCAGAGACTGACCCAGTCATATACTATTATATACTATTGGGTGGACTGGGCGGTGGAGGGGGCGTTAGGGAAATCTCCCACCTGAACCCTTCCTATCTCATGTTACCATGTCTTTTCTTTGGTGACTAAAGGACAAGCTACACTGAAGTGACAGCATTGTAGCACTCTGGGATAGTAGATACAAGACTGAAACAAGTGTATTTTCCAATTTAGTGCATCTAGCCTGCCCAGGACACGGCTGCTTTCTTTGTTCAAAGGGGTTCTGGATTTGCAGCCACCATGCCCTGCTCTCCAATCCATCCTCCTCCTCTCCACTCTCCTTCCAATCTCCTCCAAATCCTTTGCTAAAAGTTTCCATTCCAGATTAGGCAGTCCACTCTCCCTTTTTCTAGCTATCTTTGAATTGTTGGCAGGATTATAGCATCAGAGACCTTGAGTCCAAAATGGTGCCGTGTTAATTGGCTGACTTGATGCAGGGGGTTTCCATTCCATGAGAAAAAGAATGACTGATCTTTAGAGGAATCTGGGTAGGGAGGATGTGCCCTTTGAGTTATGTGAACTGTGGGGTATGCTCCATTTTAAGCACATAATACAAGGGTGATAAACTTTCTAAAACACCCCTCCAAATTCAAAGAAGTCTACTGGTATAAAAGCAATGATTGGTAAGGTACCAGAGTCAGTCATTTTTTAGTAGCTTCTGTGTTCCAGGTTTAGTTATTGCTACTGGGGATACAAAGATGAATAAAGCATGGCTCCTAGTTTGAAGGGACTAACAGTTTTGTAGAGTTATAAAAGCAGATAAATCACAATATTACTTAATATGAAGTAGGAGAAAAGTGTGTAGAGTGTTGATGGAATCTGAAAAGAGAGTGCCTGGGCAGATGGACAGGGTGTCCACTTATCTCCTTAACGCTACTCTCCTCTGATTATTTACCCTAAGTGGCTGATGGCTGGGATATGTCTATATATATATATATATATATATATATATATATATATATCTCCTTTCATGTACATTTGAAAATATCTCAACTTTGGAATATATTTAAAAAATACACATAACACTCAAATGACTTTTCCTGCATTTGGATTATTTAAAAAATATGGATTGAAAACTGTTTATAACTCCTAAAGACATAGCTAGATGACTGCAGTCAACATATAAAGAAAGTCTCAGAGAAATAGATGTACATATTTGGTCATTTACAGAGTGTAAATTAGGAAATTCTAATAGCACTTCAAAATCAAAGAGCTGACTGTCTCCCATACTCTCTTACCTCCTTTTCACCCAGGGCGCGGCATCTACCCAACGGTTTCTGTAACCAACAGCAAACGGGGGTGGGTTGGCTTCTTGGGGAAAGTAAACGCCTTCTGGAGCAATGGGCTGGAGACTATTTACTAGTAAGGTCCGAGGCTGAAAAAAAGTCACCATCGGACGGGATAGGACACGAATCCCCTTGGTTAGCCTTTCTCCGCCTTCCATCCTTCTGTGAGCAGCAAGAACAAGGAGCATGTATCCCTGTATGGACACCCCAACCTGTCTGATGAAATGTGACTGGTGGTTTTTTCTTGCCAGAGAACAGCTTTGATCAAGATTACACTTTGTGAACTGCTGCAATTCCTTGTCTGGGAGGCAGGAAATTTGGTCTCTGTGGACTATTTGTCAGCCAAGGCTGAAAATGGTATGAAGGTGTGGTCTCGGTTATGAAATCAGAAGTCGGGATATTCTGAGTCTTAATTTGGTCAGAGACCCTGACGTTCTCTCTCACGAAGAGTCCCTGCTTTGATAGCTCCAGACAGAAAGTAGAACGATAGCTTTTGCCTTGTGGAGATGTGCAGACTTTCTAAAGATTTTTGAAAATGAAATGTGGTTTAAGTATCAGTGAGCCCATTTTCTCCTGTTCACCAGGCAGTGGCCGGAAGTACATTGTATGACGGAGAACCATTTGGCGCCTCACTTTTGATCATGTGATCTGGGACAGCAAAGCTATTGTTCCAGGAACATTCTTGGCTATCAGGTGGTCCAAATTTCTGCATTCTTTTTCTCCTTTCTTTGTTATTTGTTCTTTATAGTGGTGTGTTCACGGGGCAGAATGTACTACATTGCCTTCAAATGTGTTGTTAATGTGCCAGGAGAAGCAACATGTTAAATATAGTGAATACTGAATTTATGTGCAAATTCAGACTCAGAAATTTTGAAGTTCAGGGTCTGACTTCCCTATAAGGTAGCATAGGGAATGTGCTAAGTGTCTCCTAACTACCCTGACAATTCATTTTACATAGTATAGGCTGCTTTAATATTAGCAGCAAGATGTAGTCAATACAATAAAGGGTCAAACAAAATAATAATTTTTGGGTTGGCTATGATTTTTGACAACCCTTAGCCCTTACTTTCCCCCTTGTTGAACAGACTGTGGAAAGAGGAAGATAAGGATGTGTTTGGGAATGTCCTTCTGCTTTCATTCATCTCTTTCTTCCACCAGGCCTCCTAGCTGGCTAGTCCTCTGAATTTTCTTCTCTTCTGAACCTATGATACTGAGTTTGGAACTCCTGGTTGCTTCTCCAAAGACTGGCAGGAGATGGAAGTGGTCCAGAGTCAGGGTAAAGCACAAACTTGCGTCCATCCAAACCTCAGGCACTAAGAAGCTATAATACGACAGGGATTATTTGTCAAGATCTGATCCGAAGGAATGGTTTCTCCTGAATACTTACATCAAGTGAATGTGGGGTACAAGGTACAGATGACCTCATTCACATGTGCCTCCCCCTGTGTTTAATGTCCATTATCTGAGGCCCTCTCTTGTTTTATATTCTAGTATATTTTCTTCTCCCTCTATATTCTAGTATATTTTCACAGCTATTATTTTATTCAGCACATATTTAATAGCAGACATTGTGCTACATATCTCACATATATAATCTCATTTAATCCTTTAAACAACTTTATATGGATTGTAAAGCTACTTTGAAACAGGTAATATTTCTGGCCATTTTACAGATTAGAAATTTGAGTCCTAGAGAAGTAGAGGAATTTGCTCTAGGCCCTCAACTGGGAAGTGGTGGGGCTGAGCTTCCTTCCTTGAGTGCTTGCTTTGACCTGAATTGATATACTCCACAGATCACTGGATTAACTCCTAACTCAGAATCACCTTGTCTTTTTATTTGTTTGTTTGTTTTCCACTGAAGATATTTTTATAGAAAGCAACAAAAAATTTTAAAAATGCCTCCTCCAAGCTTGTCCTTTTAAGATTGCATTTGTGTGGCATGAGATACACACAGCTTCATGTTTGTTGCTGCTGATGGTGTGGTTGGAAAACCAAATATCCCAGTGGGGGTTTCACCTCAGCCTGGGGAGCTCAGTTTTAAATTTAACTTAATTCATTTAAAGTTTGAGTTTATTTCTGGCTGGCTGGCAAAATGTGGCTTCCAGGCTTAGAAAAATTCCCTCAAAACAAATTTGAAAAAACAAATCCCACCTAAAATGGCAATGTGAAATACTGTGCAACATTTAATGAGGTCATTACAAGCAAATTAGAAACATTCAATTTAAATTTACTTTAAAATAGATCTGGTGAACAACCTGTCTACTGATGGATGAATGGATAAAGAAACTGTGGTATGTATACACAATGGAATATTATTCAGCCAAAAAAGGGAAAGAAATCCTGCCATTTGTGACAACATGGATGGACCTTGAGGGCATTATGACAAGTGAGATAAGTCAGACAGAGAAAGACAAATATTGTATGATCTCACGTATATATGGAATCTGAAAACAACAACAACAAAAAAAACAAAATCCAAACTCATAGAAACAGAGAACAGACTGGCAGTTACCAGAGGTGTGTGGTAGGGGTTAGCGGACATGGATGACAGTGGTCAAAAGAAGCAAACTTCCAGTTAATAAGATAAATACTTGTGAGGCTTTAATGTACAGCATGGTGACTGCAGTTAACAACATTGTTGTATATCTGAAAGTTGCTAAGAGAATAAACCTTTAAAGTTCTCCTCACAAAGGAAAAAACTGTAACTCTGTGAGGTGATGGATGTTAACTAAACTTATTGTGGTGATCATTTCCCAATATATCCATATATCAAATCATTATACTGTATACCTTAAACTTACACAATGTTATACATCAAATATATCTCAATAAAACTGGAAAAATAAATAAATTAAATAGATCTAGGTGTTAAGGTAGAGTTGGCAATTTGTATTCTCCTGGTTCCAACTGAAGGCAGGTTTGCCCTTATAAAAATGTGCTGTGATTTAACAGCAAAAGAAACATCAAAACAAAAAGCATTAAGGTTCAGTGTGGAAGGACACCCCCTGAACTCAATAGGGAGAAAAAAAGCAATACGGGAAAACTATTTTTTTTTTCTGAAACAAACAAAAATCTGCCATGGAACAGTCCGAATCCTGGTTTGGAATAATCTAATACATATATCTAGTTCACAAAACAGTAGGTAGATCATGGGTCAGTGCATAACTCATAAAAGCCCAGCTTTAAAAGCCAGCACACAGTGGAAGTTCTGGTTTTGACACAGCGCTCTAAATGCTTCAACTCCCACTAACTTTATTCATCATTAAGGCAAGGCGACTCTGGGGGCGTGGGGGGGGGGTAGATGGTATCATTATCCCTGCTTCATAGCAAGGGAAACTGAGGTGTAGGGAGACTAAATGATTTGTTTAAGGTCACTTGGCCAGTGTGGAGCAGAGATGGGATTTGAAGCAACTTGGGTCCCACAGGCCATGTGCTAATCACATTGACATGTGGCCTTCAATAAAGGGCTGCAGAGAACTTGTGAAGAGGTCAATATAATGTAACCACAGAAGGAGAATAGAGAGATGTTGGGGTTTTTTGTATATACATATATTTTATTGAAGTATAGTCAGTTTATAATGTATCAATTTCTGGTGTACAGCATACTGCTTCAGTCATACATGAACATACATATATTCCTTTTCATATTCTTTTTCATGACTTACTATAAGCTATTGAATATAGTTCCCTGTGCTATACACTGTAAACTTGTTGTTTATCTATTTTATATATATTAGAATCTGCAAATCTTGAACTCCCTTCCCACCCTCTTTCCCCACCTGCTAACCATAAATAAGTTTCTTTTCTATGTCTGTGAGTCTATTTCTGTTTTTCTGTTTTGTAAAATAAGTTTGTCTTTTTTTTTTAGATTCCACATATAAGTGAAATCATATGGTATTTTTCTTTCTCTTTTTGGCTTACTTCACTTAGTCCATCTCCAGTTCCATCCATGTTACTGCAAATGGCATTATTTCATTATTTTTTATGGCTGAGTAATATTCCATTGTGTAAATATACCACAGCTTCTTTATCCAGTCATCTGTTGATGGACATTTAGGTTGTTTCCATGTATTGACTATTGTAAATAATGCTGCTATGAACATTGGAGTTCATGTATCTTTTTGAATTAAGGTTCCCTCTGGATATATGCCCAGGAGTGGTATTGCTGGATCATATGGTAAGTCTATGTTTAGTCTTTTGAGGAATCTCCATACTGTTTTCCATAACAGCTGTACCAAACTACATTCCCATCAACAGTGTAGGAGGGTTCCCTTTTCTCCACACCCTTTCCAGCATTGTTTGTGAACTTTTTAATGATGGCCATTCTGACCGGTGTGAGGTAATACCTCCTTGTAGTTTTGATTTTCATTTCTCTGATTAATTAGCGATATTGGGCATTTTTTCCATGTGCTTACTGGCCATTTGTATGTCTTCACTGGAGAATTGCTTATTTAGGTCTTCTGCCCATTTTTGGATTAGGTTGTTTGTTTTTTTGTTATTAAATTGTGTGAGCTGTTTATATATTCTGGAAATTAAGCCCTTGTGTATCTCATCTTTTGCAAATATTTTCTACCATTCTGTAGGTTGTCTTTTTGTTCTGCTTATGGTTTCCTTAGCTGTGGAAAAGCTTTTAAGTTTAATTAGGTACCATTTGTTTAAGAGATGTTTTCAATAGCTAGTTTCTATGTTGCCTAAAAGTAGCAAATATGATCTTCTCTCCTGTTGGTGATGGTGAAGTCAACAGACCAGGGAGCCTGAATGTGAAACTGATTAAAGTAGGTTATTGGGTACTTGTTAAAACAGTGTAATGTCCAAGATTGTCTACTGAACTGGAACCCACTGTACCCCACTTTGGACTATATATGACTGGAGATATTGATTGGGAGAGAAGTGGGAATACCCCTATTGTGCTGAGGGATTCACTCTGGCAGCTGTGTCCACCCATAGACCCTTGATAATGTTCAGGTGGCTTTTCTATGTGGCACAGGCTGCTCCCTTGGTACAAATACACCTGGAGGTTAAATGGCACACTTTTGTTGTCTATTTGTATCACCAATTCAAACAAATAAATGAAACGCATTGTTAAAGAAAACTTACACTAATAAAATCCCCATCCCCAACCCCATGTGCACCCTGTGCTTCTGTTTCCAAAGCAGGGATGTCCCATTCCAAGGCAGGCTCCTCAAGGCATTCCAAGAGCCTTCTGGCTGGCACTTAATCTTCTTTATGCCATGGGGTCCCTTTGGCAAACTGCTGAAGATCATGGCCCACTTTTCAGAACCAGGTTTTTAATGCATAAAATAAAATACACAGGATTACAAAGGAAGCCAATTATATTAAAATATAGTTAACACAATGTTTAAGCAATATGATACATACTTTTAAATTGACATTATATAATAAGATCTAGCTGAGAGTTTTATCTAATAACTACTGTAATTTAAGATATTTGCAACAAGTGTATGTGATGTAAACAACCTATGGGTTCTACAGGAGACTAAGTCATAGATACCTACTGCCACTGTGGTGTTGCCTACATTCATAACGGAAGGAAATGCTAAATGTCAGTTAGAGGATTAGTGAAAATAAAAGTGTAAAAATTTTTTGTCATCCAAATTCATAGTAACCTGAATTCTCTCTCCCCTGGTTAAGAACTCCTCCTGGATAAAGTTACCCCAGGGGTTCACACTTCACTGGAAGCCCCACCCCACGTCCTGGAGGCTGGAGCCTTTAGGCCACCCACACAGAGCTCAGAGCTCTCTCTGCGGGGAGGTTTTCCTTCCAACTAGTCCTAGGAATTTGAGGGCAGAAAAGAGGGGCTCCTTAGCTCGTGGGTGCCACTTTAAATAATGCATCCTTTACTGTGGAGTGGCTTTTGAGTCTCAGAACACCTGGAAACCAAGTTTTAAGTTGCCTACGCCAGTGTGACTTCTCCCCCAAATTCTTCTTTTAAGCTGGGCACAGATCCCTGGATGCTCCGGGGCAAGGCTGAGCTTCAGTTTTCTCATCTGCAAAAAGAAAATACTTCATAGGATTGTTAAGAGAATGAAATAATAGCTGTGCGTTGTAAATTGCACAGCACTATTAAGGTTTGCACTGTTATTCTTTTTGACGGTTAGGTCTGTGAGGGAATGAATGAGGAAAGACTGCATTTGCACGTGGGCCTTGGTCAGCGAGCACCCGCTGATCGGGCGATCAGGGCGAGCGCATCACAGAGACTTGCCTTGCTAACAGGTAGTAAACGCCTTTCCGGTTCTGCGCCGAAATGGCAACCGTACAATTAAAGGGCTTCTCTCCGGGAGGACCCCCGGCCTGGGGCTGCCCAGCCCGCAGCTCGCCTCCGGGTCTCCCCGCCGCGGCTTCCGGGCCAGGTGCGGTGCGACCAGGCAGCGAGGGGCGGCGGGGAAGAGCAGCGACGGGCCGCACCGCAGCCGGGCCGGCCGGGAAGGTGCCGGCAGCGGGCGTGTGAGGAGGGGCCAGGGGTGGGGAGGGCCGGGGCGGGGCCGGCGTCCTCGTCACTTGATAAAACGCCTGCGAGTCTCCAGAGAACAACGGGCTCATTCAGTGGTTGGGAGCTGCCCGCGAGGGGGAGCGGCCGGGCGGAGAGCGCTACTCGTCCCGGGGGTGGGGCCGGGCGCGGCAACGAGAGGAGACCGAGGTGGCCGTGGCGGCAGCGGCGCCGTAGCCTCCAACCCGGCCCGGAGCGCAAGGCGGCCGCGCAGCTTCCCGCTCCTCTCCCAGTGCGCCGGCCCATGGCGGCCGCGGGGCAGCTGTGGCTGCTCTACCTGTCGGCGGGGCTCCTGCCCCGGCTCGGCGCCGCCTTCAACTTGGACACCCGCGAGGACAATGTGATCGAGAAAACCGGGGACCCCGGGAGCCTCTTCGGCTTCTCGCTGGCCATGCACTGGCAGCTGCAGCCCGAGGACAAGCGGCTGTGAGTTTCCCGACTCTGCTCACCCCACCGGGGCGCCGGCCCGCGCGCGAACCTGGACGAGGGCGCGCCGCGTTCCCGCCGGCCGCCTGCCCCGCCCGCCCGGGACACAGTCGACCTCGGGCCGAGCGGGGCCCGGCGCCCGGCGCGCTCGCCTCCGGCCCCGCCCGGCGCCGCGCCTACCCCCTTTCAGCCCCGGAAGGAGGAGAACCCGGGGGTCGACCCCTGCGAATTGCGTCCCGGTGCCAGGCGGGGCTGTCCTCGGCCCCCGGAGAGTTTACATTTTTTTTTTAAACGAAGTGCTTTCGGGCGGTCCTTGCCTTCGGGCATGTTTGCTGGGAACCAGGCAGGTGGCACGTTTTGCCGAGCTTCACGTGTGTGTTTGGGGCGGGGGCGATGTGGGAGTGGAGAGGTTGCCGTATCGCTGCGGTGAGGTGGCTGGGAGGGTCGTTCAGGGAGATCCAGGCCTTTTCCAAACTCAAAGAACACCCCGTGTCCCCGCAGACCCACGTGCCGCGGAGAAGTTGGAAAGTCACCTTTCATCACGTCCTGCGTGGCTCTCTCCGAAGGGCGGGTGCCCCAGTAGGAGAGACTTTTACATGCCCTCCCCCACTTTTTAAAAGATGGAACTAACCAAGCACCTGTTCTCAGGACTCTATCAGCTGAGAAAACAAGACCCCCCTAGTGGTGTGTCCGGCCCCCGCCCAAACTCCAAAGCTTCCGGCGCCACCCGAGACCCTCTGGGCCCAGCATTGGGCAGGCCCTGCCGAGGGGTTAAAGCAAAATGTCTGTTCTGGGCTGGGGCTTTGCAAACAAGGTTTGGAAGTGACAACCCCCCACCGTGGCATAGAGGCGCTCCTCCCTGGAGAAAGTGGAGACCGGCACTCTGAGATTCTCCTTTTCGTTCTTAGACAGTGTTGGGTTCCCACATGATCAAACTACTTAGGCTGGAGAGGGTATTTGGGAGCTTAGTCGCCTTAATCGCTGTGGGGCTGCATTCTTGATCTGTGCCACCGAAAAATAAACTTCACAAAAGGTTCCCCCTCCCCCCAGGCCTTTGGTTGAACTGAGGTCCTTCCAGGACCAACAGACCGGAGAAAGCAAAATGCGGCCACAGAAAAGAGAGGACTTTGTGTTTGTGAGAGGGAAATGGAATTTTAGGGCTGGAGGAGACCTCCTGATTTCAGCAATTAAGAACTTTGGAATTAGTGAATATTGTGGGCCCCTGAATCTTAAAGTCAGATTTTTCAGATAACACCTGCCAGCGAAGCAAAGAAATTAGTTGGGGGTGGGGAGGCCGAGGGCGGGTGGTCTGCAGGCTTGGCCAGCTGCTTATACTCTGCTTTCTCTCAGTAGAAATCATTGTTAAGCTGTAAATTTGAAATGAAAGGTGGTTTCTGTTAACTCAGTTAATGGATGACGTTTAGTGTCTCTGAAACCTTGCGTGTGTAAATAAATGTGCATCCACCCATATGGAGAATGAACTTGTTAGTGCAGAAATGATTGTGGGCCAGCAGAGGGAATCCGTTGTCATTGGCATTCTTTGGGCCAGTCGCCTACTGAAGCTGGTGGTTTCCTTGAAATACTTGTTCCAGCAAACACTGTGCAGGGGAACGACTGGGGCAAGAAAATACCTTGGGGATGGAGACTTGTGAAACGTGACTTTAGCCAGGAATCTCTGTCACTAAGGGTAGCAGTATGCTTGCTAAAACTTGTTCTTGCTGGTGGGCTTCTCTGTTATTAGAGCTGCTGCAAGTCCTCCCGAGGGTGAGAGTAGGCCTGTGTTTGAGCCCTGATGCCTTCTAGAAATGCTCTTCTTAGAGGTGACAGAGGAGGGTGGCCCACTTTAAGGGGACTGTATCTTTCCCTAGAGTTTAAAGTGTGGCAGTAACCACACTCTTAGGGGTCTGTGGTTTATGTCAAAAGCCGCTCCCTGCCCCGCTTCTTTTGGTCAAGTATTGCAACAGCATTGGCCCTCTTGGGAGAACCAGCACACACGGGCCATACCCACATCAGTTATCACCTTTGTCAGTAAAGGGTGTGGGTATAAATAACAGCCAGTGAGGATGAGATCCCACGACTCATGGGCCAGCTTCCTAAACTCTGCACTTTATGGAAAAGCTCAGTGGGATTATTTCAGGGACCTGGTGAGAGACCTGAGCTCAAATTCCTTCTCAGTGTTTAACAGCTGTTAGTCTGAGCCTTAGTGTCTTTATCTGTAAAATGGAGATATTACTGCTTAATAGGGTTGTTATGAGTATTAAGAGTTAACATGCAAAGTGTTTAATTCCTGCCTGGCATGGGTATTTGCTGACTATGTGATAGCTGTTAATCGCGATAAATTTAGAAGCAGTAATTGAATCCCTACTGTGCGCCTGCTACTCTACAGGCGTTAAACATCCTGTGATTCTCACTCTGTCAAAGAGGAAAGCCAAAGGTTATTGCAGTTTGGGTAATTTTAAACTTAGTCACACTTATGAAACCCGTTTTCAAAGCAATTTAACTTTAATCCATCTTAATTAGACTTGTAACAAAAGTAAATTTCTTAACAAAGGACTTGATTGAGGCAGGTGAAGTAAAGTATCAAACATGCGTGAGCAGACCAGATGAATGCAGCATTATGGAAACCACCATAGATTTTTGTGGGTTAACTTTTCTGCAGTGCTATTTAAATATTTAATAACATCTTCAACTCTGGTTAAGACTTTATAACAGAATAATATTGTATCTGAGAGCCTTAAAACATGTTGGGTGTTCCAAAAACTTTGGGGACTGTAAAACTGGAATAGAGACCGTAAAACTTCACTCTGGTTTTTAGGCTGTGTATTAAAGAAGGTTCAGGCTCCAAAAGATTATTAGATGGTTGGTTCAGTTACTGAGGTCAGGGTCTGAGCGCCTTGGAATCTTTCATTTCTCTTAGGTAGTTAAGGTTGAGTCACCCTGGCCTAGGTAGACAGTATGGGATGATGTCTGTGGGTATGTCCGTCCTCTGAATCATCCATCCCTCTTAGATCCATCTCTTCCCGGAATAGCTGTGTATGACTGTCTACAGGGCAGAATCTGAAAGGAAGAGTGATATTAAGTGAGAATAAGTGATATTCTCATGGAGCAGTTCTGGGTATGTCCCAGTCACCGTTTTGTTCTCTTGGGAAGTTTCTGATGACTGCTGTCGTCCCAAGGCTCTCCAGGCCCACTGTCACTGCTGGTGTGACTCTGTAATGTCGGCTCTTGATTTTTTGCAGACCTTTGATGTTCCTGCTTTAAAATTCATGTTTACTAAACTAGAGATCATCTAGTCAGACTGGCTCCCTTTACAGATGAAGATACTAAAGCCGAAAGTTAGGAAGTGTCTGTCTCAAGTTTCACAAGTCCTTAAGCAGAATCTTAGCCGAATCTGGATTTGAACTTGGTATTTCTGACTCATGCTCATTCCACCTCTAAAAGGAGAAGTCAGAAGTATCCTTCAGACCTGGAGAAATTGGCCGGCATCTGAGTTGTGGAAATGTACTTTGTTAGGCTGATTTATTAAGCTGCTCCCCATGTGGGTCAGGGCTGTCTAATTAAATATCTGTGCCTGGGCTCTCTTCCTGTTGACCCTTATTCCAGCTGGCCTTGGATCAGCTTCTGGGTCCTTCCTTCTTTGCTTGTCACTCCTTCCCGTTCTGAAAAAGCCCAGTGAGAGGTGACAGGAGCCAGCCCAGGATCGGAACTATGTCCAGGATGTCTGCCTAAGCACTTGCTTCCTTGCATTCACAGTGCCATGTGGCTCAGGGCCATCACCCAGGGACTGTGTAGGTCACCTTAAGTCCTGAGAGTGGAGAACGAGCCAAAATGGGCAGGGAGATTTAGAGAAGATCTTAGGACTCTGCAGGAAAGCAGAAATAGACAAGTTTAATTGTAACCCAGGCTGGTGTGAGCTCATCCAAGCAATGACTTAAGGTTGGAAAGAAAGGGTTGGGGTATTCCTGTGGTATGAATAATATATTGGGAAAGTCAGGTGAAATGCTCATGTAATAAAGTTCTCCGCTATTGTAAAGAAGCAGTTACTGTGTTCTTAGCTGTTTAATACTCTATTTTGGCATGACATTTAAGCTTTTGTAACAAAATAGTACTAGAACTGTGGTGCATGGTTCCCCTAGGACCTTGGCTCAGTGTATGGCTGTGGACAGAGTGGCCAGTGAATTATTTGGCACTTTTAAGGTAGACAGTGGAGACATGATAGAAAATACTATCCTATGCTTAGATGACAGGGTCAGTTTTACCTGGAACACTGATTGGTTCCGAGTCAGCTCACCTTAAAGAACAATCGAATCATTGTGAGAACCAGTTTAAATTTCTCCATGAAAGCCTTTAGAGTCCACCCCATACTACAGCATTTCTTCTTCCTTTGAAGGTCTGTAGCCCTTAGTACCAAGTGCCTGCCAGTTCTGATGGCTTTGTTTAACTGTTACCTGCCATTTTCAGAGAATGATCTAATCCCTCCCAACTGAATGATAGGTTATGTGAGGGCAGGGGTCTTAATGTTCATTTCTTTGCCTGATAGCACCTACCATATGTCTTGCAAATACAATGGAGTCAGATCATACACTCAATTTAACTTGTGAAATCAACTTTTCCAGCTCAGGGTAGAGAGGGAGAAGGCCCTTTATTTAACCCTTGGCCCTTCCCTGCTCCCATTAGGCATTGGTCTTTGCTGCCCCCAGGGAAAGGGAAACTGTAGTGGTAAAGCAGAGAGACACCTAAAACGTTAATTCTTCGTTTTTGAGTTTTCAAGGGCCCAGGTCCCAGCTAAGGGGTTTTCATGAATGATTTTTAATTACACTTGACTTTTGCCTTAAAGGCAGACTTTCGAACTTAACCCCAGATATACAGGCTGACTTCCACTGCAGTGGGTACTCAGGATCTGCGGGTGGTTAAAATGAGACTGGATAGGGAAGGACAGCTGTAGAATAAGATCCCAAAAGCTACTTGACAAGGGTGTGGGGGTCAAATAGAAGTGAGCATGTTGAGGACATTTGTGAGCTGATGGCTAAAGCTGTAGGTATTCATGGACAGGAAGGGAATCTTGGCTGTATGTAGCTCTTAAAGTGTAATGGTGGGGAAGCTGCTGACCCCTCCAGTGAGAGCTGTAGGATGGTGATCTGGGTGGATCACGTGTTGGGACCAGAGTTCTAGTGGCCTTTTGGGAGGGTGGTCAAGGTTGAGCCCCAGTAATAGGCACAGGGAACAGGGCCAGCCCCCACTGCTCATCTTCCCCTTCTCTGTTTGGGTATAAGTTTAGAGTCAAATAACTAGGAACCTTAGGGGTTCTTAAACCTACCTGGTCATCAAAGTAACTTGGGGAATGTTTTTATGTTTAATTTTAAAAATATAATTTTAGGCTCAGCCCAGATCTGTTGTACCAGTTTCCATAGATGTGATTTAAGAATCTGTTCATAGAGTTTGAGCTAGATGAGCTTTCCTTTTTTTTTTTTTTTAAATGCAGAAGGTAACACATCATGTAGTGGATAAGAGCAGATTTGAGAGCTAGAGTCTAGATCCCAGCTAGAGTCTTGAACTAGATAGGACCAAATCCTGCTCTGGCATTTACTAGCTGTGACATTGTGCAGGATACCTACAGTTCTGCTCCCGGGTCCAAGGTGTGGGGTTTCCCCCTTACACCACCAAGCAATTCTCAGATACCAGCTGTATGTCCTAGAAATCGACTCAGTTCTGACACTCTCTACCTGGAGATCACATCAGATCTCACAAATAGGGGGGTCAGTCCTACAAGACTGCCTCTCCCCCATTTCAGATGCCCGTCTCAAGTCCAAGTTGCCACCTGTGCAGCTGACGGACCAGCTATAGATTCGATCTTCCCAGGACCCCTTCCTTGGGTTTAATTTGCTAAAGCAGCTCGCAGAATGCAGAGAAACATTTTACTTACTAGATTACCAGTTTATTATAAATAGATATAATTCAGAAACAGCCATATGCACGGAGCAAGGCGTAGGGGAAAGGTTTGGTGTTTCCATGCTCTCTCCGAGCAAGCCACTCTCCCCTAATCTGCATGTCCACCTACCCGGATGTTCTTCGGACTTCAGCCTTTTGGGCTTTTATAGACTTCATTACACAGGCATGATTGATGAAATCATTGGCCATTGGTGATTGAACTCAACCTCCAGCCCTTCCTCCCGGGAGGTCAGGAGGGTGGGACTGAAAGTTCCAACCCACTAATAATCAAGTGCTTGGTTCTCCTGGCAACCAGCCCCCCTCCTTAGGTGCAGTCGGAAGCCACCTCATTAACATAACAAAAGACACCTTTATCGCTCTCCTCGCTTAGGAAATTCCAAGGGTTTTAGGAGCTCTGTGCCAGGAACTGTAGATGGAAACCAAACATGTATTTCTTACTATAAGTCACAGTACCTAATCTCTCTAGGCCTCTCTTTCCTCAGCTGTAAAGTAAGGATAATTATACCTTAGACTAGTCCTGGCCCAAAGTAAGCACTTTGTGTTTGTTAAATAAATGTGGAGACCAAGGCTGTAAGAGGTGAAGTGGCCATGTCATGTGGCACAAGGTGCTTCTAAATCCACATCTTCCTTGCTTCCTGGCCTGTGCAGGGTGTGTGCTTTCTCTTTTAGGGGTTTGATTTTGATCAGGTTTACGTGTACATCATCCCTTCTCTTACATTTTACAGTTAACATGTTTGGAAAGTACATCTCAGAAAAGTACAGAGTACATCTCAAAGTACACCTCACCTTTTGGTGGCCTTTTGGTAGCTGCCAAGCAATATATAAATACCAGCAGGGTTTCAGTATACAGAAGAGATGAATGGGCAGACCGGTGAGGGGATGCTGAGGTTCTGGACAGGCAGTGACTTCAGGCATAGGATACCCATTCAGGGTGGACCTTGTGGTTACAGGGTGGAGTTACTCATAAGGAATACCAACTGTCTGGTTTCCAGATATTCTCAAACCTCTGTGACTTTGAAAGTACCACTCCACCCCTATCCCTGGCAGGCCGGGTAATTTGCACTCCACCCAGGGCAAGGCTGATGACGATTTGTTTTTCTTAGTCCTTTGTTTGGCATTAATGTATGTTAAGAAGGAGCTTGTGCAAAGCTGGATCTGATTGTCAATGATGAAGCTGCCTAAAATTAAAAGATGCATGGACAAAGTGTGGAAGTGGTGTTTTAGCAGATTTGTGTTCATTTGCTATACTGGTATTTAGAATTGCACAAGAGATCTCTTGGTACTAAATTAAGAGGCTAGTTAGTTGTCAGTTAGCCCTGAACCGGCACAGATCGACTGACTCTTTCCCAGTGTGGGCCCCTGTTAGCTAATAACAAGGTGGAATGATCGCCATGTAAACTGCTGCTGTCTGGCTTTTTGTTTAAACAAACAGGGCAGGACAATTCCAAATCCAGTCACCTGTTCTCCGGTTGGTGTGTTTGCAGAATGACACCTTCATAGGCCAGTGTAGCCGCGGAGCTTCCCTACATCACGCGTGCTTGCACACATACACAGGCTGGATTCCAGTGTTGGATACTGTCATTTTATCTAATCCCAACTTTGCCAAAAAAAAAAACAAAACCCTTTAAGTCTCTAAAACCAATTAAGCGTTCTGAATTAGGGGGAATGGGGAAAGTGCCATGAAAGAGTGCAGAAGGCCAAACCAGTGACACGGAGCCACGGATGCGCGCGTTTATTTGCCTACCAGCTGGATGTATTTTGCATGTCGTACAGTATGAAGATTACTTTTTTGAAAAGCCACTTCAGATAGAAGAAAAACCTTTTAGAGAAATAGGCTTTATGAGCCCGGGAGTATAGAAATAAAAATAAACTTTGGTATAATTTGAAAGGGGCACATTGGTTAGTGATATGAAGAATAAACAAAGCCCGGGGTAATGCCCGTGTACCCGCGGTCTGTGCTTGCTTTCCTGGGTGATATCCACGTTGCTACGGTCTGTTCATTTTGAAAGGGACATTCGTTTGTACTGAGGTTATTTTAATTCGGTGTGTGTGTGTGTGTGTGTGAGAGAGATACACAGGATCATAAACATTTAAGACCCAGAGGGTAGGATGTCACTGAACTGCAGGTCTCCTGAACCAAGTAACCTCTTTTCTTTGAAGAATCAGAGTCCTGTCTTCAGGATATACTGCCATTGATAAGGGATCAGTCTTCTGTGGTCCTGATAAAGCAACATGCTATAAAGTTAACCAGAGGATCCCATGAGACTGAGCCATGGTGTGGGTGTGGGACGGCAGTATGGCTGGCCCATTCTGCACACTGGGAGTTTGGAGTTCTGTGCTCTCCCTCTTTGCTGAGGAGAGTGAAGAAATCTTTCCCACGTGCCCTTCCCACTGATAACGTCCTGTCAAATGATGACCTGACCCCTCTCCTACTGGCAGGTTAGTTTCACCTGTCCTATCGAGAGCAAAGGTGTTTTGAAGTAGTGAGACAGAAATGTTTAGAATTCTACAAGGCTCTGGAGAGATTGGAGATAGGTAAGAAAAGATATTTAAAAACCTAGGGTGAATGTGAGGTCTTGAAAACCTATGGATTGGGCTTAAGGAATCCAGCTTTGCTGTGACACAAATAAACCTAAGAGTTTTTAAATAAGGAAAGGCTTCAAGAGGCTTAGATGTGATCAAATGGATATGCAGAGACCTCATTCTAGGAAAATGGCTTTGCCACTGGTGCCTCCTGGCTGCTGGGGAGAGTAGGTCCATGGGCCAATTTAGGACAATACTCAGAAAAAATTGAGAGCTGGCTTTCAGATCTGGGTGACGAATAGTCTCATGTGAACCCACAAGTGCAGAAAGAGATGGGCCTAGACACTGTTAGACCTTCTAGAGGCTCAAGAACAGGGACTTGGGGAGGACTGGAGGAGAGGCCCACTAAATTAGATGGTCCAAAGCTCAAGGGAGGACTTTGGGGGCCAGCTGGAGAAATGTTTTAATGCCCAGCACGTGGTAAAGCTATTTCAGATTCCATGTTAGATTGGCCAGATTGGAAAGAAAAGTACTTCCTAAGTCTTGTATTTAGGAAAGGCCCAAGGCTGCTACAGAGGGAACTGAGAAAGGGTGTAGGGTGTGGAGAGGCGGCTTGGGGACCCCTACTCAGAGCATGATCGCAGAAGGTGAGTGCTGAGAGACAGTGATTCCCTAAGCTCAGTAGTGCCACCAACCAGAAGCCAGCTGAGAAGGTGTTTCACTATCATAGGGTAAGAAATTGGTCTTCTGTAAACTCATTTCTTTCTTTGTGTGTGCATGTATATATACAGGAATATTTTATATTTCAACCTAAAAATATAGGGATTTTTATCTTTACTGGAGCATGAGGACCAAGTAAAAACTTGGAAGGGAGAGCACTCTGGACTTGCTAGAAAAACCATAACCAGCTTCCCCTCCCCTGTAAAAGTTGTTAATAAATGCCCAGGCACTGTTCTAGGGCTGGAGATAGAGCAGCAAACAAAATAGATAAAATTCTTGCTCAGATTCTGATGGAAAAGATAAACAAAGTAAATAAGGTATTATGTTAGATGGTAATAGTGATATAGGGGAAACTAAAGTGGAGAGAGGGACTAAAGAGTGAGAGTTGGGTAGGGAGTGAGTGGCCACCGGGCAGCCAGGGAAAACTTCCCTGGGAAGGTGCAAGCCATGTCAGTATTGGGGGAAAAGTATTTCTAGCAGTGAGAACAGCAAGTGCAAAGGCCCTCAGGCAGAAGCATGCCTAGCATGTTCAGGAACAGCAAGGAAGCATGTAGTTTCCTTGGCACCAAATTGTGTCAAGCTTTAAAGATCATTGAAAGACTGGCTTTTACTTTGGAATGAGATGGGAAGCCATTAGAGGGTTCTGACTTAGGTTTTACACGGATTTCTCTAGCAGCTAGTTTATTGAAGATGGACTGTATGAGGGCAAGTTTAGATGCAGTGATCTTAATGCGGAAGGTCTTTTTAGTAATAGGTAAGAGATGATAGTGGTTTGGCCCAAGGTGGTAGTGGTAAAGATATTAAGAAGTGGTTGGATTCTGGACATATTTTGAAAGAGTCAACAGGATTTCCTATGGACTAGATATAAGAGAGAAAACCTGGAAGGATGAAGTTGTCATACAGTGGTTTAGGGAGGACTATAAAAGGAGTAGATTTGGGGGAAAGAGCAGATGCTTAATTTTGGAAATCTTAGGTTTGACATGTCTAGACATCCAAGTGGAGTTGTTGAGGAGGCAGTTGAATAAAAGTCTGAAGTTTGGGTGGAAAGGTTTGGATTGGAGATGCAAGTAGTGGAGCCATGTGCTTCTAGGTTGTACTTAGAGGGATGGACTGAATGAATGAGATCACCAAGGAAGTGGTGGACAGAGCTGCAAGGCACTCCCACGTAGAGGTTAGGGAGATGGGGGAACCAGCACCAGGGACAGAGAGGAATGGTCAGTAAGGTGGGGAGCTAGGCGATGTACTATCCTGGAAGCCACATGATGAGGTCATGTCAGAGAAGGAGTGACCAATCAGTTGTGTCAAACGACACTGAGAATTCGTCACTGGAATAGCAATGTGGAGGCCCTTGGTGACTGTATCTGAACCCTTGTGGTGGAGTGGGTGCACTGCCTGGTTGCAGCGAGTGAGTTTGTGAGAGACTAGAAGAATTGGAGGCAAGGAATACGAGCTCTAAGTTCTGCTGAAGAGGGGAGCAGGACAAGAGCTAGAGGAGAAACTGGGGTTAAGAGGGAATTCTGTTCTATTTTTTAAGATGGGAGGAAATGACAATGAGCTGGTTTGTTGATGAGGATAATTCAGTAGGAAAGGCCAAGTGAATGCAGGAGAGAGAATTGCTGGTGTGATGTCTGCAGTAGGTGAGAGGGGTACACCAGTGGGGAGGTTAGCCTGGTTACTGGAGCACAGGTAGCTCATCTCATCACTGAATAAAGGGGCACAGATGCAGGTAGGTGGGTAGTGGGTAGTTATCCTGGTGGGAGACTCTGGGATTTTTTTCTGGTTGCTCCTAATTTCTCAGTGAATAATAGATCATTAACCCTAAGTTACTCAATATCTGTGTAGAAGTTTGCCTTGTAGGAGGAAGAACTCCATTCTAGAGACAGAGGAATGTGGGGTTTGAATCCCAGCTTCTCCACATTCTACTGACTTGACTTCGGAAAAGTTGCTTGTCCTCATCAGTAAAATGGAGGCACTAAATGGTAACTACCCCGTAGGGTTGTGAAGATTAAATGAGGTGAGCGGGGGGAGGGTATAACTCAGTGGTAGAGTGTGTGCTTAACATGCACGAGGTCCTGGGTTCCATGCCCAGTACCTCCCTAATAAATAAATAAATAAGCAAACTTAATTACCTCCTCACACCAAATTTTTTTAAAAAAGAAGTTACTTTTAAAAAATAAAAAAATAAATGTGGCAAAATAAAAATTGATAAATGTAGTAAGTAATAAAGCCTTCAGCATAGAGCCTGGCACATCCAAGAAACATCAGCCTTTACTATTGAGAGTGCCGTGAAGTAAAACATGAGTGTAATTCCCTCACATGGGGAGTTTTTATAGCTATCTTGTCTTCGTAGTCTGGCAGACAGCAGAGGTTACCCTTTGGGGGTCAGGTCAAAGGTGAAGTTGCTCCATGGGCTGGGCTACAGCCAGAGTTGGGGACAGTTCACAGACAGGTGGGAACTATAATACTGCCTTGAAGAAGAGGGTAAGGGGAAATATGGGTCCTGGTGGAAGGAGGAGAAAATGGTGATGGGCAGAACTCTCTAAGGATTTCCAGTTTCTTATGTTATATTTGAGCTACAGAGAACCACAGATTCTTATTTTGTTAAATTCTTTCTTACTTTTGTTAAAGGCTCACTTTGTGCTGAGTGTGCGTTTCCATGTGGGAGTAGCTGCAGCTCCAGATCTGGTTCTGTCTTGGACGGCACAACGTCTGTGTGTCCTGCAGGCCTGGTGGACACCAGGACGTTGACAGGTGGATGTGTGCCATGCAGGGTGGGAGTGAGCGGGGAACATGCAGGGGTGCCGGGGCCTGGCATCGTGTTCCCACTAGCTGAGTTGATTGTCTCTGTAATCCTGGTCCACACACCCAGAGTTTCACTGCGTGTACTGAAGAGAAATGACACATGCCCTCATCAAACTGTCAGGGATGCAGAAAACAAGGCTGAATGACACTTCGGGCCCTAAAGTACTGTCAGTTTTCAGTCCCTTTCAGGATAAGTGGTATAGACTAAAGAGGTAGCTTGAGGTAAATCTGAATCTGAAAATAAATAGACCATCTCTGAAATTACACAAGGATGTGACTCATCAGGACCTTAGCACCATCACCCCAGGGCGTGCTGCAAATTCTTTAGGGGACATCTTCCGAGGTAGCTTGGTGGCAAGTTATTTTTAAAAATCTAAGAATAGTGCAGATTGAAGTAGTGTAAGTTTTTAATACAAAATATGAGGCTTTAAAGACAGTTGAAGCTCTTGGTGGTTGCCGTGCCTCTGCCCCCAAACCCATTCATCTCCTCCGTCATCCAGGGTTTCTGTGAAAATGGTGGAGAAGCACTGACTGGCTCAACCCTTTCTCTGCAGAGGGATGAGTGACACCCAGAAAAGTCAAGAGACAGCTCGGTAGTAGCAGTATGAGCTCTGAAACCGAGCCACCCAAGGCCCAGTCCACCCAGTGCTATTCCATACATGCCTTCATTTTGATGATGTGGCCCATCCCTGGAGTTAGACCTGTACGGCATGATCTTGCTCTCAATAGAGCAGCATCTTACATTTTTAAATGTCATCCCCCATAATGGTATGGAATAGCAATAGCAAATATACAGCCGCTCTTGCCCTGTCACCCCGGCTAACTGGGGGCTTTCCAAACAACCATAGCACTGCTAGCTGAGTCAGTTCTCCAGGTCAGCATGAGTTAGCCTCTGCTGACACATGGGTGTTTGCACATCGGACAGCACCTGTTTGCCCTCTTGACCTGGCCAAATCCCCCGCATGTGGGAGGCACTCTACACGTCTGCCTGATGGACACAATCCCTGCTGGTTTGAGCTTCTCAAGAGCAAGGCTGATGGCTTGTCCACTTTTTGTTCAAATCTAATAGAAAGGGATACCCAAATGGCATTTGTTAAGCCCTTGGTGTTGATTTAATTTCCCAAATCAGTGAAAGATTGTAGAAAATAGGAAGTGGATGACCATTTCTTTAGAATGAGCCTTTACACTCTGGTACCACTTACACATGAGATCTACCATCTTAACCATTTTTAAGTGTACAGTTCAGTAGTGTTAAATATATCCACATGGTTGTGAACACCCTGGTACTTCTTAAACATCTTCTGGAGTGCCCAGAAATCAGGATGGCCATAGTGTGAGGCCATAAAATATTGATAAACCAAACTTCAAGTACCTAAACGTAGAATTGTGCTAAATCCTATTATCTGATATGATATGCTGATGTAGATTAGTGGCAATGGAAGTAAAAGTTTAACAAATTAATGATTTTGAAAATTCCGTCTCCTAGCTAAGTATATGTTCTCCAATTTGGTAAAGGACAGCTCCTGGTTGAATTTCGCAGCTGTGTCCTTGGCTCCATTTGTGGAACCTTAGGGTTCCTCACACAGACCCTTTGAGAAACGGAAGTAATTTTTTTACCGAGTTGTGAGAAAATTGCAACAGATAAAAAGCCTGGCTGTTTCTGACTTATGTCTTGCTACTCTCCATTCCTAACTCTCAGTAGCTTTAAAATGAAACAGATTTCGGTGGCACGCTGACTCCAGGTGAAGCTGAGGTTGGATATGACAGTGGCACGTTCATGGGTTGAAATTCAGAAGCAAGTGTGTGTGTGTGTGTGTGTTCAGGAACATCAGATTAGACTGACAGCTGTCCCTGTTGGTTAGGGCAGCTTTAGTTTGTCTTGCAAATATTTTCTCTGTTCATGGTACCCTCCCCACTCCCACCCACCCCCTGCTTCCTTTAGAGCCACGTTAATCTCATACCTGAGCAGTTTATCTTCTCCATGTGTTCCTTGTCTGTCTGGTTTTCTAATGCCTAATTTCTCTATTGCCCAGAACCTGCTGAATTTAGTTTAATAGACTTTCTTTGTTCTTACAGATGTTTTCATTATGAAACTTCTAGTAAGCTATTTGGGAGCTGTCAGAATAGAAGCTTACTGATGGTTCTGAATTGTGGGCCCTCTGAAGGCAGGGGGTTGGGTCTGAGGGATCTGTGTTTGCCCAGAACTCTGACATGGAGCCTGACAGGCGTCACTCAAAAGTAAAAACAGAAATATGCTTTAAAAGAAATCCACATGCAAGCCCTAGTGTTTTCACCTGCACAAAGAGGGGGCATATTCTAGTAATACTACCTGTAATGCATTTGTGGATCTCTTTACCATCCTGCAGAAGTTAGGATGGAACCTGGGGAATGATCTAGAAAGGTAGACACCTCCCTCACTTTACAGACCAAGAGCTGGGGGCCCAGGGTTTATTGTTGGCCCCACAGCCAACTACCGACAGAGCTGCAGCTCCGTCCTCCAGCTCCTGTTCAGAGGTCTTTCCCCACTTGGACCCCATGCTCCACCCCCAGTGCCCACCCCTGCAGGATCCATCTAGCCAGGGTGTCTGCTTTATGAAATGTCACTGGAAGCTTAAAGAAGAACTGTTCAAGCCCCACCCAACTTCTCTGAAAATCTTTACTCATCAAAAAGAGTTGCCTTGAGGGGGAGGGTATAGCCCAGCGGTAGAGCAAGTGCCTAGCACGCATGATGAGGTCCTGAGTTCAATCCCCAGTATTTCTGCTAAAAACAAAGAAGCAAACAAAAAACCCTCATAACCCCTCCTCAGAAAAAAGGTGCCATCCTGAGTTCCTATCTCAAGATAAGTATTTCTCCATTAGGAACTGGGCCTGGCATTGCGTTTGGACGCAAGCCCAGAGGCAGTTGTGTGCCCCCCACAAGGACCCCCCACACTCTGTTTCTGAATGAGTGGTCCAGGCTCCCGTCACACCTCTGATTCTTGCTTTAGACTAGAGGAAAAGTGAGGTGCTGACTCAGGCCATGACTCACTTCCGTTCCTCTGCGGCAGGTGTGGCCGCTCTGGGCTGGGCTGGGCTGGGCTGGGCAGCGTCCACAGCATCCAAGACAAAGGCATTTGAACCCTGCAGCTATTTATCAAAGGTCCTTACCGCACTTTAGCAGGGCATATTGGGATGCCTCCGAACTGAGCACATCCAATCCTTCAACGGAGGATACGAGGGGTGAGGACTTTGTATCGTTTCTCTGTAGCTGAGATGTTCCCCTGAATGCTGTCAGTGCCATGGATTTTATAGTGAAGGTGAGGGTTCCTCTCTCTGATGTCATTGCATTTCACTTAGCACCTCACTTGACTATGGTGGAAAGCCTGTCCTTCCTCCCAGCTGGTGGGATTTCCTCTCCTCTGTATATTTCAACCTCTGCTCATTACAATAAACGTGCACTTTATTGTGATGGCCAGCCGGCTAGCACAGCGCCTGGTGCACCGTAGGTCCAGGCTTACGTGCTTCTTTATTGATGTGTTGTCATGCGTCTGGAATGGGCTGTGAAAGTCAGTCTCTGACTCCTGCCTGCCTGCAGCTGCCTACATAAAGATAGCACGTGTGAGCTTGTCTGACACAATTATGAGGTTTGCCTTTTCATGATTTCTGGGCATTGATTTTTTTTTTTTTTTTAATCTCCGCGACCATCTATCTCTTGTTATTTTCTCTGCAAGGCTTTCAGTGACCCAGTGTCCATCAACCTACATCATTTTAAAAATTACATTTTGTTTAGTTTTGAATAGGTAATAAAGTCACATGGTATAAACATAAAAGCTAAAAAAAAGGACGTGACATGAAAATCCCCCTTGTACCACTAGTGCCCTGTTGTCATTTACTTCCTTGGGGGCAACCATTGCTTTACCAGTTTGTTGTAAATCCTTTCACAGGGATCTGCAAGTTTATAAGCAAATATAAATATGAATATGCACATTTTGTACACATGATAGCATGCCGTATGTATTCTTTTGCACCTTGCTTTTTTTCCTTTGGGATGTTTTAAAGCTCCTTTGATGTAAAGAAAGAGCTTCCTTAGTATTTTTAATGTCTGCATAGTGTTCATTTTTAAAGATGACCCATCATTCATTGAACCAGTCTGGATATTCAGGTATTTTCTAATCCTGTGCTGTTCAAAACAGTGCTGCAGTGAAGAATTCTAAACCTCCCTCCTTTCACCCTGAGCAGAAGATCAGTTCCTAATGCAGTGGCTTGCCCAGCGTTGTTTTAACGATCATGCCTGGTTCTGGACGAGTGGCTGGCTGCACTTCATGACTTTCTATCACAAACTGTATCCTACCATCTGATATCATTAGAGGCTGTTCAGCTGGTGGGGTTGCTGGAATCTTTTTGACAGCTAGAGTTGACAGTCTTAAGCCCAGGCTGTTGGATTCCTGATGGCTTCAGCATTTGTGCCCCACCTGGACTTAGGCTTGTTAAAAAGTACTTGTTAAAATTAGAACGGCTTGTTGGAATGTGTGTTAACCGGATACTGATAAGAGCACATGCGGTGCTTTATCACTGCATTAGAGTTTACAAGGGTACGTGACATTTCACTTGCTCCTGCAATGCAGAAAACGCAGACCGGAGTAACCCGTACAGATGACGCCCAGCGAATAGGCAGGACAGCCAGGACTTGAGCCCACTGGGTCTTCCTGGAACTCCCTTAGCATTTCTGACTATGGTTTTGGCTTGCCAGTCTGTTACGGGGCAGGCAAGAAACCATGGGCTAGCTGGAGGTAGTAGCTGCTCTCAGCTCATACCATGTTGTCCCGATAATCACAGGCCCAAGTAGGATGGATGTTCAGCCGGTGCATCTCAGTGGAGTAGTTCTAGTTGTTAAACGATTGAAATATTTTTAGTTGGTAAGAGCTTTGTCCAGTCCCCCTTAATGTCCCTCAGCACTGCCCTGGCCACTCTTCCCATAGGACACCCCCCTCCTCCCATATGTCACCACAGTCCAGCAACTAATGGGGAAATGTCCCAGTACAACGAGGGTCTCTAGTGCCACACCACTGTCTGTGCTGATGGATTGGTTTCCAAGCCACACTGGCTGCTAAACATTTTCAGATACCATCTTTAAATGCGAGAGTAGGGTGGTGAACATTTAGCAATGTAACTTGACTTCTATAAGTATTTGTATATTTATATACATACACTTTTAAAGGTGTTTTCATTGTTGTTCACAGTATCCTATTTCTAAATCTTTTTTTTTTTAACCTGAACATCTTTTGGTTTTGCTTTTTGTGTTGCTTTGTTGTTGTTCCTTTGTATAAGTCTGTGTAGCAGATCTGAGGTATCAGGGACCCAGAGCCGCTCTACCCCAATGCGGAGCCTCAGGCTCCTAGTCCACAGTCCACAATGGTAGAATCTACATTCCAGGCATGATGAACAAAGGCACAAAGAATAGACCCGAAGGCACACATGCACCAGCTCCTAGAGAAGGATCCTGGACGCAGCAGTGTGCTGCTTGGTGACGCATCCCATTGGGCAGGACCGAGTTATATGGCATGTCCTGCTGGAAAGGGAGGCTGGGGTGAGTAGCCTTTATTGAGGGTGGCCTTGTGCCCAGCTGAAAAGTACTGTGGAAAAGGGGCGAAGTGGCACTGGGTGACAGCCAGCGGTCTCTGGCATAACCACTCAAAACCTGTTGTTCCAGTTATCTCATTTAGAAAATAAACTATGTGATCATATTAATTTCCTTTTCAAAACATTGAAAAATCTGGATTTTCTACGCTATTGAATTAGTCACATGGGTATGGTGGCCTGCCAGGTGTGTGCTTTTTAAATACACCTTTTTTCTTCTTGGTTTTTATTAAAAGTATTTTACTGAAAAATTATGAAAATGAAGAAGTCACTTTTTCCTTTGCAGATGAGCTGTTTGGTAACAGCTTTTAAGGAATGAGTCTTTTTGTTTTGAGCTAGCACTGATAATATGCTCAGTGCACTTGGCATATAAAAACCATATGCTAATAACGTACTTGAATTGAAAATTAAGTACAATGACAATTATAAAATAAACTTCATTTAACAGAAATTGACTAGATGCCTATGTCCCAAGCACTGTGTGAAGGTCAAGGATGGGAGGGTGAGCTCATGGTCTAGTTCAGACAGGTCTTTGGACTTGGTTTCTTGAAAGGACAGTTCACTAGAGGGACAAATGTGATTTGATTTGGCCACTGGAAAGTCAGGTATCTGATGATTCAAAACTGCAGGAAGTGATCAAATGCCACACTGCACAAGCGGCTGCTTTGTAAAACTGAAAGAACAGGATTGCTTGGGACTTGCATTCTTTTCGTACTGCAGTAGATGACAGTATTTTTATTATCACTCTTCAAGTGATGTCTCACTGGTAATGAGCTGCTTGGTCAGCTGAAAAGCGCTTTTCAGCTAATGATTTTATTCTTAAAATGAACTGGTTATATATTTATACTTCATCATTTTTGATTGATCTGAAGTGGAATTCTTGGCCATTCTAAATGGAGGCCAGTATCTATTGTGATTTAACCTTGTTGAGTGCTAACTGTATTCTTTTTCCTTGAGATTATTTAAATCTTTATTGTTGGGAGATAAGAAGCAAGTGTTGAACCAAGGCCATTCCAAAAATTGATGCCAGGGATTCCTTCCCCACCCCCATCTCCATTGTGCTAATATGACCACTCTTGTTGGCATTCCAATTAAATAGCTGAAACGGATGCCGTGATTTCACATTTTGCCCCCTGGTAGGTGGTAGAGGTTTCTGAGTTGGAAGAGGGGTTGCATGTTGTGGGTAATAAAAACATGTTCTGCTCTGGGTGTTCCTTTATTGTGTGGGCTCCCTTGTGCTTGGTCAGAGACACACCTATAGAAAAATGTACCAAGTCAGGTAAGAACTAGAACCCTCAGGCTCAGACGTCACAGGAGTTTCATAGTCACTGGAGACTGAATTTAGTTCCAGCATGTTTCTCCAAGGAGACAGGAAGAAAGTCTCAAGAAATCTGGGAAGGCCAGGACAAGATGACTGGTTCTGAGATCCACATAAAGGCCACAGGTATCCTTTGGGCCCCTGTGGCACAGATCTCAAAGCACTTTATAGACCTTAATTACAGCTGGCCATGCTCTTGTAAAATAAGTTATGTTTTTAAAAGGCAGATAGATCAAAGTGCTTTAGTGACATAACCCAACAAAGCAGAAAGGAGATTTTGGGTGTAGTAGTTCAGAGCAAGATGCGAGAGTTCAGCACAACTCCTATTTCAACACTTAACAGCTGTGTGACATCAGACAAGTTACCTGTCCTCTCTGAACCTTCATCCACATTTGTAAAATGGGGGTGGTAATGATGTCTACTTCTTAAAGAACTCATAGCAAAGTGCCTGATACATTGAAAGACCATGGGAGATGATAACTCCAGTGTATTATTAATAATAGCTTGTTTGCCCAGATTTGCAGGTAAGGTATGCATTTCTTTTGCGATTTCTTAGAAACTTATTAGAAATCTAGTCTTTTGAAAGTGAGATTGTAGTTCATAGAGAAAAGGGAGCTTCAACCTTTTAATCACCTGTGTAAATGGGAAAACCAGAGGCTGGGAAGTGAACAGATTTGTTCCACTGTGAATTTTAGCTCATACTTGCCCTATTGGATCTGCCAGTTACTGTAGTTAAATAGGGTTTTGGTTTTTCTTGGTGAAACACACCCCTTGAGGTTATTTAAAAAATACATATATATGAGACCAGATTACTGCCCTGAAAGAGTTTATAGTCTAATTAAGTGGACTTGGGAGAAATCCTTGTCTAGGAAAGAGAGGTGAAACTCAAGCAGGGTCTTGAGGCAAATTCATACATAAAGCCTAGAGCTGGAGTTTGGAAATTGCTGTTGAGCAATTGAGTGGAGTAGGGGCAGGACGGCTTGAGCCAAGGCACCAAGGCCTTTGTGTGCTGGGGAAGTAAGGGGAGCAGGGGCAACTCAGGCGATGGCTAGTGTGGGCAGATGGCAGGGAGGCTCCCATGTGCAGTGGGAAGAGCATGGCACGTGGGCAGGACATAGGGCTTGAAGTCCTACCCATGCCAGGTGTTGTCTGAGCCTCGGTTCCTTCATCTCTGAGATGCAGACACCGACCTCCCGATTGCTGAGACTTAACTTGAATAAAAGTGTATGTTAAGGACTTGTAATTATAGAGTGTCTTACTCTAGAGTGTTAGGGTAATACTGCAGTTGTCCAGGTGCCACCAGCAAAGGACCATCCTTACAGCAAAGGAGCCACTGAGAAGAGTGTCAGAGTGAAGTGTGGAGGCAGAGCCAAGAGAACGTATTGATGCCTTGGATGTGGGAGATGAGGGGAATCAAGGATGACTATGTTTCCGACCCGAGCAGAAGCCTGGGTGGATACATATGCTTATTGAGAGAGGGAAGGCTTGTGCGGAGCATGGCGGGTGGGACAGCTGAGTTCTGTTTTGAACATACTAAATGTGAGCTGCTAAGTGCAGACATCTAGTAAGCAACTGGGTTGGAGTGTGGAGCTAAGGGGAGAGGTCTGGGCTGAAGAGAGATGTTCTGAGAGTTATCTGTTAGTAGAAGGTGTTTCCAGCCCCAGAACAAGAGTATAGCCAGAGATAAGGACAGACTCCAAGATCTGTTGGAAGGACAGCCCCAGTGAGGGGGAGGATGAATCAGGCAAGTATCAACGGTCTCCCTGCCCTTTTCTCCAACTGCCCAGTCTAGTTCTTGACTGGATGCAACTGGAGAAGTCAACACTGAACCAGACTCGGGAAGGCCCTCTCCTCTTAAATGAGGAAGTGAGCCCACAGTTCAAAGCTCTTTTTGAGGGGTAAGATAGGAATGCATGGTGGACAGAGTTCCTAACCTTGGAGAATATTCAGGTAACGGACACTTCCAGTTAAATAGGGGGAGGAAAGTTTAGGGCTCTCTGCATGGCACCCTCCTAGAAAATCATGTAAAACTCTATAGAAGAGCCCCCTGTGCTTAACCCTGCTGCTGTGATTGCGGAGGAATTTGACATTCTGGGGATTCCTCTCAAACAGTGAATGAAAATGTGGTTTTAGGATTTGGTTCAGAAAAAGGTGGAATGTAGTCAGTTTCCTTGCCAGTCTGTGTCCCTCGATCTTCTAGCTCCTCTTTGCAGGTGGTTAATGGTTTTCATTATTAAGGTCTTTAGACTGATAATAATATAGGCTCAAACACATCCTAAAAAAATGAAGGAAAAAAATCTACATTTTCTTGCTTCCCTCTCCCACATTTTATGATTTTGATGTCCTCTTTTACATCTTCATGTTTGTTCTTTTGCTATTCACTGTAGTTATCGCATTTCCAATTATGATTTTCTCTTTTCTGTAGATTCTGGCTTCTTTTCTCTTTAGAGAAGACCTTTCAGTATTTCTTTCAGGGTAGGCTTAGTATTGCTGTATTCTTTTAGTTTTCACTTGTCTAGAAATTCTTTATCATCTACTCTAAATGATAGTCTTGCTGGGTAGAGTATCCTAGGTTGCAGGTTAGTCTTAAATGCAGACTGCTTCACTGGCCATGGGATCTGGGCAGGTCCTCTTTGAACTTTTGTTCTTGTTTCCCTAAAATCAGGGACTCTGATGAGGTCAAGCTGGGCCCCGTGAGCTCCACCAGGAAACCGGGGCCTGATGGGAGTTGGTGGGCAGTGGATCTGCCTAAAGGGATCCCAGGACTCAGTTACGGTCCACACGGCATCCAGCACCTGAGGAGGCAGAGAGGGCTGGGCTTCACCGAAGTGATGCTGGAGTCAAGTGGAGGTGTGGGCAGGAGTAGGGGACAGAGCAGACGTTCTGCGGGGAATGGACTGCCTCTGCACAGAGTCAAGTGTGAATGAAGAGCCTGGTGGAGAGGACACATTTAGATGGTCTGGTTGGAGTCCAGGCCATGGAGGCAAACTGCTGTCTATGTCAGGTGTTGCTAAGCATTGAGTTTTAAAAGACTGGTTTCCTTTGTGTCTCTCAGGAAGGCAGGAATCCTGGAAATTGGAACCACTGACTCCTGACAGGTCCAGTTGAGGCAGGAGGTGGCCCAGTCATGGCTTGCGCAGAGCGCTCCTGGATCAGGGAGCTGCGGAAGGACTTGCTGAAGGAGTGAACGGAGGGATGATTGACAGGCGGTGCTTAGACTCACTGCCAGCATTTCACCATCATTTACTCAGATTTGTTGGCAAAACTGTTTTTAAAAATGCCACATTATTTGTAATAATCAAACTTTTACATACAGTTTAAAAACCACCTTACAAAACAGAATGCAGACGTTTTTTGAAAACCAACTAGAACCCCCAAAGGAATGTCTGATTTGCTGGAATTAAGCTGAGGGATCAGAAGTAACAGCGGGCAGTGCTGTTTTGGATTTTCTTCCACCTTTAGGGCCACTCAGAAAAACAGTGGAAGGTTTCTCAGTTTAAATCTGCTGTGTTGAAATTATTAAGAGTGAACTTTAATAATAAGCATAAATTACTATAATGAACTTAGTTCATTAAAAATACATATCAGGTGTCCTTCAAGTGCTAAGCTCTGAGCTGGACACTGGCCACAGCAGTGAATAGAACAGGTGTGGCCTTGCCTCCATCAGCTGACTTGGGGAGGGAGGTGGCCAGTACACAAGTCCTCTCACATAGTTGGAATCACTAACCGTGGTCATGCTATGAAGGGAAGGTGAATGAGAACTTACAAGAGGTGGGACCAGACCCAGCCTGGAAAGTACACTAAGGTTTTTAAGCAGAGACCTGAAGGACAATGAGTAGGATTCCAGGGGGACAGAGGAGCATGTGCAAAGGTCCTGAGCCAGGAGACAGCAATCTGGATGACAGATTTGAAAGAAACCCAGTATGGTTAAAGGTCAAAAGTGAGGGAAAGGGTAAACTCAGGGTATACTTTTCCCATATACTTGGCCTCAGCAAAAGCATTTTAGGTAACCATCCAAACTCAAGGTCTTGGTGTCTGAGTACAATTCAATAAGGAGGAGACTGTTTAGATTTCCTGCTGTAATAGGCAGAACGCCTGCAAAGAGTCTATGTTCTAACCTCCCCCATCCCAAACCTGTGAATGTATTAGATTAAGTGGCAAAACGGAATTAAAAGTTGCAGATGGATCAAGTTTGCTAATCAGCTGACTTTAAGATTAGGGAGATTGTCCTGGATTATCCAGCTGGGCCAGTGTGATCACCAGGATTCTTATAAATGAAGAGGGAGGCCAGAAAGAGAGTTGAAGATTGTTGCTGCTAACCTTTCAGTGTGCATCGAGGAATGCTGGCAGTTTGGGAAGCTGACAAGGGCGGGAAACATTCTCCTCCAACCTTTAGAAAGGAACTGCCGACACCTTGATTTTCAGCCCAGTGAGACCCATTTCAGACTTCCTAACTACAGGAACTTTAAGACAATAAATCTGTATTGTTCTAAGCCACGAACTTTGTGGTAACTTGTTACAGGAGCCATGGAAAATGAACACACCTGCCCAACTCAGGGTCTCATTGCATGGATGGCTGTTGCTACCAAGTCACTTGGTAGTAATGACCTCTGGTACTCTGTAGTTTGCAGAGCAGTGGGGAGTGGCCCTTACACTTCCTACCTGGAGGGGGCTGATTGATCTGTGCGCATTCTTCAGTAAATATTTATCATGCGCTGCCACGTGCCGGGGCCTGTGCTGGATGCTTGGGATAAGTCCGAGGGTTGAAACCGAGACTTTTCGTGTCCTCGTGGAGCTTCCTTCTAGATGTGTCACAGCCCTGACCTATGCAGAGGGCTGACAACAGCCGAGATTTCATGTCCAGACATTCAGCCAGCTGGTGGGACACTGCTACGTGGTTGTGAATAGCAGTGACTCTCCCTGAAAAAGAAGTCAGCTTCCTATCTTGACTACCTAGATAAAACTAGTTTTCCTGTAACATAGTTATACTTAGTTTTTGGGTTGTTTGGAAATGATTCTTCATGACTAGTAGCACACATTATGCACAGCTCACTGCTCCTGGATATAAATTGCGAATGCAGAGTTCTCACGTATATTTTTTTCCTTACCATATGTATTTTTAGATCTCCAAATAACCAGTCATCAAAATAAGGAGAATAGTTTAAGTTTTATAACTTTAATAATATGGAATAATAATATATAGTGTATGTGGTGTTTGGAAAGCCTAACATGGGGTTAGTCTGATGATTGATTTTTCTAATTCCAAAGAGGGAAGAAGCAGGCCCTTTCTCCTCTAAAGGAATTTGAGGAGAATTTGAGGTGCAGGGCTTAGATGAAAAAATGAGCAAGCTTTAATGCCTCCTCTTCTCCTCTTCACCAGGTGGAGAAGGAAAGGACAGAATTGGGCAGGCCACCAAGTTTGCTGATGGGGGCCGGGGTGCTGGGAGGGTGTGGACGTTCCCTATTGACCACTGGTCCTTGGAAAGCAGGCCGTTCTCCCTCCAGCCAGAGGAGGGACAGTGCTTCTGGCCAGGAGAGAGGGGCTCTTATAAGGCCAGTGGAGCTTTGGTGACCAGACAAGCTGCCCTCGGGTAATCTGGTCATGTAGGGATGGACTGTAGGGCCTCCAGGCCAAAACAGCTCGCCAGTACCTGTGAAACCACGGCCAAACGCAAGCACGCAGCTGGAATTTCTAGGACAGTATTTAAATTCAAGCGGTTGCACCAGTCAGGTTACATGGCTAGCTTTCTATCTGAGGCTGGGATGACCATATAATTTGTCTACCAAACTGGGACGTTTTTGACAAGGAAAGGGAGCCCAGGACAGCAGGTATGAATCAGGAGTGTCCTTGGAAACCCTGGACCTGTGGTCAGCCTAGCGAAGGGCTGGAAGCTTTAACCACTTTGTGGACAGTCTGACCAGAAGTGGCCCAGTACAACGTGGTCTTTGTGTGGAAGGGCCTAGACTTCCCAGAGGAAGAGAAGGCGTGACCCCTGAGAAGCCTGTCCACAGCACAGAGCACTCTCCAATTTGGGGTTTTACAGATGTTTCCCATACATCCTTAAATATAACTTAAGATCTCTTTTTTATGCTCAGATTATTTTCCACCTTATATTTGAGCCCTTATAAAATTGTTCTGTGAGAGCTGCCCTCTTGATTACTTGAACAGCAAAGTTTTGTTTGCTATAAACAAATTAGCCTAAAAGGACAATCAGTTGTAATTGTGGATGCTGATAGAGGTTAATTTTGTTTTAAAATATTTTAAATAAAATAAATTGATTTTTAAACAGGAAGCAAAGAAATTAGCTCACATTTAGTAATAATTCCTCAGGATTGACACCCTAATTGCAAGTCTTGGATGTTGTTATAAAGTTTAAAATGTCCTAGAAATGCTCTGGAAAACTAGCTTAGACATTGCCTTCTGAAAGTAATGTCAAAGCAGCATATGGGGTGTGAACAAAAGGGCCTCATGAAATAAGAATAAAACTATGAATGTTTAATATAATGTTATTTTAAATGTTGGCATAAATGATCAAATGTCAATGGACTATTTCTCCTACATTTGTAAAGGCTTATATATACAAAAAACTTTAAAAAAAAATTTTTTTCCCCATGCATGGGGTCTTATGAGGCATACCTGGTGTATGAGGGGCAGTGATAATGATGCAGAGATGTGTGGTGACAGCTGGGAGAAAGCTAGTTGCCTTCAAACTGTGAGGAATCTTGGCTAGGTTGAAAATCTGATTCCTTTAATTAAGGATTGAATTTTGACTTCCGGTTCCAGCTGGGTGACTAGCTGTACAGATTTCCCTCCAGGCTCCTCAAGGCTCCATGATGGCTGAGAGATTATTACTAAATGGCAGAAAGCAGATGGGATCTGGCTGATGACCTGAATGAGGGAGTAGGCCACACTCAGGATCATCCTGCAGGGACTGGGGAAAGGGGGGCAGATAATCTGCCCTGTGACCACCATGAGAATTATCAGGTGAGGCAGGGGCTGGGAACGAGGCGTGGGTCTGGAAGGCCTGTGTGCTGGACCACAGATGCCAGGTGACACCGTCATTCCCTGTCTCTCCAGACAGAGTAGAGGATGCTGGCATTTAATACTCTGGCAAAAAAACAAAACAAAAATCCATAGTACTTTTTTGGGGGGGAAAGGGGATGGGAATGTTGACAGGTGCATGTTTTCCAAAGCTTAAATTGATTATAACTCAATTAAAAATAAGAAAGAATGGATTCTTGTAGAGGTAGGCAAGGCAGTTACAGTATTTTAAAAAAACAGCTAGGGAAAGCTAAAGCTTCTAGTGTGAATGCTGGCACCCCAAGAACTAAGCCTTTCTCCTCAAGCATTTGAAGACTGGCTTGCAGTCCTGACAGCAGCTCCCTACCCACTCACTTAAAGCGAATCCTTCTGTCAGCAGACCCCACCCAGGACTCCGTTTCAGAATTCCTGATCCGGGTGAGACCGAGCCAAAAATGGACCTTTTTAGACAAGAGCAAAACAAGAGAACCCAGGATTATCAGGCATGTGATGAGAGCTAGCCCCATAAAAGGGAAGTAAACCAAAAGAAAAATTGGAAGAAACAGAAAAAGAATGGAGGGGAAAAAAATACTTCTAGGCAAAATGCTTAGAATTTTAAGAACATGTTAATCCACAAAATAAGAATAGGGTGCATTGTTGCGTAAAAGGCACGAGCAAAACAAAGAGTGAGTTTTTGGCAATTACAGATATAACTGATGAGATTTTAAAATTTCACTAGAAATACTAGAGAATTAAGGCAAATCTCAACCACAGAGAGGGAAGGAAAAAGATTAACCCAGGAGGTTTGACACCTGACTAGCCATGGAACAAGTGACATGATCTATGTATGCACTGTAAGAATTTCTTGGAAGTTAGTGTCCTAAGTGTCTAGGCTGAAAGAGGCCACGCAGTGCACAGTGAGTAAAGGCTCGCACTCACGCTGGGTACAGTGGGGAGCCTAGGAGTTGCCTTGAAGAAATGAAAAGTGGACTTATGATGGAATTTTCATGGGCAACACTGGATACTAGAATAAATTAGAGCAGTAACATTAAAGTTCTGAAGAAAGTGTTCTCCAACCTAGAGCCTTACACCCATGCCATCAGTCAAGAGTGAGAGCAGAGTGACATTTTTTTATAGCTGGGACTCAGTTTACCTATCATGGTCTTAGGATGATACTTAAGAAAGTAATTCAAATGGGAAACATGCGATCCTAGGACACAACAGATGAACCCAGGAGGGCAGTGAGGGAAGTGCTGGGATGACCCGGTACAGCAGGCCTAGGGGAACAGGCAGCCCGTGGGGTGCCAGGAAGTCAAGGGCTCTGGAGGAAGCCTGAGTAAACAAGAGATCCTGATCCTATATAAGGTATGATTGGGAGCTTAGAAATGATGGAGACTAGAATAAAAGCAAACAACATAACCGGGGGTTATGAGAAACGCAAAGAAAAGCAAAAGTCACGGTCCAAATGTGAAGTACACCAAACAATTGATAGACTGTAAGGAAAACAAGTCTGTCTGACCTTGATGCTGGGAGCAGTATCCTTGGAGGCCAAGGGATTCTGATACTGGAGCCAGATAGAGGATAATTTAATGCAGTTTGGTTCAGCACTGAATATTTACCTGGTTACATAAAAGAACAGGTTACCAAATTGTGGTTACCAGACAAAAATGTAAATGGTAATAGCCCTGCTAACAGTGTAAAAATATGGCCAGGGGATGGTAGGACTTGGAGAAATTAAGAGAAGTCGGGGAAAAAGTGTCAGAGTGCTGATAGCGTAACCTTCTCAACTGGGGAATGCAGGGATTTTGTCAGAAGTTGATGAAAGGAAAATAGAAGTTAAAATATAATTACTTAAAGGGTAGCAAATAGAAGAATTAAAGTCATATAGTTATTAAACACAGGAGGGAAAATAGCAAATAGTTTAAGCTCTCCCCTTTTCATATTGTGCGGTCAACAGTTAATTGCCTAAAGCTGATAGATAAATATATCCGCATCTTATCTAGAGTCATGGAGAAGTAAATCCAGAATTTAAAAAAAAAAAGTTTTGCCCAGAGAGTGGGACTTGGAATGAGTGGAAAATCTGTGGCTTTCTGCTGTAAGTTTTTTGTTTTTTTTTCAGTTCTTTCTTTTTGATTTCTTGCCATTTATATTTATTAAAAATTAAAGACTGACTTTGAAGATGGGTTAAGTGTAGAGGTGACACAGTTGAATTATTAATGCCGTCTTCTAATTTAAAGCTAATTCGGACAAACTAAGAAGGCTGTGTTTTAAATTAAGCAATAATAGTGTCCTTGTTCTAATGAAGCAATATTTCACATTTCCTGGGACAGAGTTGCATAGTTAGAGGCAGAATCTTTAATCCTTGAGGAAATGAATTATTGCCAAAAACAATGAAGCAAAGCTGCTATTGTTCTTAGAGTTTTAAAAGTACCCCAGTACTTAGAGCTTTTGAAGTAGTTATGCAAAAGAATACCAGCTCTACTTGGGGGAGAGGTTGACTATGTGAAAACAGAAGTATGGCATACTTGGGGTCTGAAATAACCCTGTGGCTAATAGCATGGTAGTGGGTCCTGAATCTGTGCTAAATTCTGATCCAGACTCCAAAGACCTGAATTTATATCACGTGCTCAGTCACTGCCACACTTGTGTAGTTAGCCTTTCACATTGTTTTACTCTTTCACATTTTATTTCTCATCTTTAAAGATGATATGGTTTTGAGTTTAGCATTTAAAAGGCGAGTTTCCAATGTGTTGGAATCCTAAGGCAGTTTTGGTCTCAGTACAGCTTGAAAACAGTAGAGGTGATTGTCTACTGGCCCTGTGGAAAGCAATTTGGGAAGTAATCTTCCTGTTCCTTTTGGTGTCTAAAACAATCTTAGCTCAAACCAGGTTCTTGCCCTCCCTTCATGACAGTCTTTCTTTTGACCTGACATGGGAATAGGCTTCGCAGACCCTGTTCCATTCATTTCCACCACTTCCCTTCAAAGGCCATAACTTCTGTCCCTGGGTCTGTTACTCTGAACGTGAGTTGTTCCTGTAGTTCTGATTTCCTCCTCACTGGGTGGGTCGGTATAAAGAACCCTGCTGCTGCTGCTTCTTAAAAGAAAATGAAGCGAACAGCCTGGCAGCTGCTGCCCCAGCCCTGGGAGTTGCTGTGGGCATCCTGGCAGTGCCCAGAGTGCCTGCTGCTCACACTGAGCCCAGCCTCAAAGGGATCTGAGCAGAAACAATCTGAGCGTGGCCTGCACCTTCCTCCAGATGCAGACCGTCCCTCCTAGAGCTGCGCGCGCTCTCCTGCTGGCACAGGAGCCGGCTGTGTTCCCGTGGCTTAGATCAGTGCCCAGGTCCTCAGGGACTTAATTAGGATGTCAATAGGTTGTACCAGGGACGGTCTCGTTGACTAGACACGGATCTATTTTCAGTTATTTGTCCTTGCCAGACATAGTCTCAGCTAATCATCTTTGATTAAAGCTGGTTCTAAGCAGAACTAAGAGTTTGCTTATTTTCTGAACCAGGGAGGGCAATTTTACCTTGGGGATTAAGACACCTGCTAGTTGCTGAGTTTGGGTGGGATTACTGTGTTCTCTCCCACCAAGGTGCTTCCTTACCTTTTCTATGACTGATTTTATCTGACTTAACTCCACCTGATCCCCCTCTCCCTGCAGTCATTGTTTTCCTGATTTTTCTGTAAGTGCAGTCCCAGGGAATGGGGTTCGGCTAGAGCACCCCCCCCGACTAGTGGGCATGCACTCTTCCTCCTCTGGCTGCCCAGATGGGGGCTGAGGCCACAGAGCACCCCTGCCTCCCTCCATATGAATTCAGGCAGATTCGGAAGTGGGCTCACTGTGCCAGCTGTCCAGGGACCTGGGAGGAAGGGCAGTGCTGGGGACACAGGAGGCAGGGTGACAGCTGACGTTACTCTCCAGAGGTACATTTCTCTTATTTTGTCAAGTTCTCTTTTCCTATGTGTTGCCTGCCCCTACCACCAAAACAAACAAACAAACAAAAACAACCCTTCCTACTGCTTGCATCTTTCTGTGTGGTCAGCTTTCAAGTGCAGTGGCCACCACAAATAAAATGGGAGGACTTCTACAAGCACTCGGCTCTTGTAGCACACAGGAATTCTTGTTGCCATGGCCCCTACAACCAGCCAGCAGGCTGGAGTTAAAGGTCTACCCTGCCATGCACGCGTGTTAGCGGCCCGCCCTTTAAGGGTCAGGGGACAGTGGAAGATGCAGGGACCAAGGAGGGAGAAACCCTCCCCACAGCCAGGGGAAGAGGGGCTGGAGGGAGCGGCCCGCTCTGAAGGACTGCCCACGTAAGTGGAACAATGTCCGCAGCTTTTTCAACAACAGGAAACCCGGAAGCACCTGTCACACCCTGACGGGCATAACCCTCAGTGGAGGCGGGGGCTCGAAGGGCTCCGCAGATGCGCTTCTGTGACCCTTCGCACCCTAATGCGGAGCTCCGCGGACCAGGCCGCCCAGCCCCAACCTTGCTGCATCGCTGATCCCCCCTCCTCCATTTCCTCTGGCTCCTTCCCTCTCAGCCTTTGCACGTGCTGTGCCCCTGACCAGGCCACCTCCAGCTCATGTCATCGCTAGGTGACACTCTTCCTCCCCGGCAGGCTTGGCGCCCTCTGGACCGTGCACAGCACCCTGCCCACCTCGCATTGCCTCTGCTTCCCTGTGGTTTAAGGAGCCGCTTGTGGATCAGGCTCCCGCAGGGCCAGGGCTCTGCAGGGAGGAGGCAATCCTTATGCACCCTAGGAGGCTCTTGGGTGTGAAATGACTAAGTGAACGAGTGAGCGAGTGAGCGAGTAAGTCAACAGGAAGGAACAAGCTGGTACCTGCCTTCCGTAGCTGGTCAGCCTCCTTGGGCGGGGTTGAGGAGCGGAAGTGGTCAGAGAGGATACACAGTAATAACCTTGGAACTCCTGGCCTGTTCTTTATGGCCTTCCCCACTGGAGTTGGTTACCTTTGCAGGAAAACTCCTCCCCACCTTCACCCCACCCATCTGCAGTAATGCTTTGACTCTGCCTTCCCTCACCTTTCTGAATTACTGATTCAGAAAGTGAAACAGTTCTTGTTTCAGTGTTTCATTTGTGTAGGTTTTGCCCTTTCAGCTAAATTGCAAACACCTTAAAATCCTGGGTTTTATTTCCTAGAAAGTGATTTAGAGGAATGGAGAAAACGTTACTCCAAAGTAGCTTTTTTTCCCTGGCTACCATCTGAGATCTTACTTACCCTCCTTCCAAATGCCTCTGTTTCCTCATCCGTAAATTTAAGGAGCTGAACGCACTCTCTGGTTCCTCCAGTGCCAACATCCTGTGCTTCTGTGCTTCTGATCTCAGCCCTTGGCTTGTTCCTCCCAGACTCTGGGACGGGGTTCCTGCCCCACACCTGCTGGGTAATTGAACTTGTTCACACACAGTCTAGGCTCATTCACCTCTCAGCTATTTGTCGGGGCTCCTGGGATCAGGGATTACGTTAGTGGAATAGATGGAGGGCAGCTCTTGGCCTTGCCTCTGCCTGGAAGCTCCAGGCACCAAGGACCGCACCTTGGTCCTGCCCAGTCTCTGCTCCAGTTCTGTACCTTGGTGTTTGCTACTTCGTCCCTTAAATGTAGGACGGATTAGAGGTGGAGGCTGATGGTGCCGTGCTATCTAGGGCTCTGAGAGGAAGGATGGTGCTGGGGATACGTGTTCCCACGTGAGCCAGCCCTCATTTTGTTAGACCCACTTCACTGGCTCTCCATGGGCAGAGTCTGGCTCCCCTCTCGTTTCCTGAGTTCATTTCCCTCCCATTGTACCCAATACATTGCATTGGTTTAAAAAAAATGTACATCCTTTATTGGGATTGCAGTGGAGACAGAGGTGGTAGGGACTGTCATTTGTGGGGTTTATTGTTTGTTTTTGTTCTTTTGGCATCTGATATTTGTGAGTTTCTTGAAGGCCAGGAGTGGCTTTTCTGTTTGGGAGTTTGTTGTCTGTTCACTCTTTTCCCATCCCTTTTCCCTGACTCCAGCCTTGTTTCTCTTTCAGCTCTGTTTCTCTCTGTCAGATCAGGTGTATGTTGTTTCTTTTTGTTTCTTTTCCCTGTTGTTCATCAGTCAGCCAGATCCCAAAGGTTGCAATACTGATGGTGAGTAAAGGACATTAACGAAAGGCAGGCAGCAGAAAAGTAATAGGTCTCTAAAGATCCCCCTGGCTGGGAAACTGAGCTTTTAAGCATTGTGGCTTTGGATTAGGAGCCCCTCTTACAGGAGATGGCAGGAACCCTGGGGCGGGAGGAGAGAAGGAATATTATGATGTCTAGTACATAAATGTTATTCTCAGACCCTCCCTGCATCCTTTGTGGAGGCTGATGGGAAGATAGAGGGAGGAGCTTGTTGGAGATGACCAGCGTCCCAGGAAGTAAGAATCGATGCAAAAAGAGGCTGCAGAACAGAGCAATTTGGTCCAGTTTTTTCTTGGGCAGAGGTTTGGTTCTGAATCAGTATTGTTAAAAGGTAAGCTGAGGCATAGTACAAATTTTATAAGTTTTTCTGAGCAAAAGTTGGCGCAAATCAGGCAGTGTCAAACTGGAAGTGGTTAGGAGTGCTCTGCCCACAGGAGCAGGGAAAGATTTAAAGAAAGTAAGGGAGCAAAGCAAGGAAATTATTTAATCGGCTGTGGCTTTTTGTGATTAGTTGTCCTCAGGGTTTGGTTTTGTAACCTTGAGGCATTTCCAGGCTGAGATCTTGCTTTGCTTCCTTAGTCTGCTACAGAATTAAGGTCACGAAAGTCTCATGGCCTCCTAGTTCATTAATTTAACAGTCTGTAAACGGAAAGTCTCAGGGATAGTCAAAATTACCTTTGAAAAATACCTCAGGAAGGCGTAGTTAGAAGTGGGTGTATTATCGGTTGTTAAGTTTGGTGTGACCATTTTTTTTTCTCCAGTGTGGGAGTGTTTGTTTTGTCTGAGTTCCTCATGATGTCCTTGTCTCAGATGTAGGAGGCAAGCCCTATGGGAAGTCTGTCTTTTAAAGCACCAGCCACACTCAGCAGAGATACTGGTACTATGGTAGTATGATGCTGATACGTCTGCCTTGTTTCAGCAGCCGCACTTCCGGTGCTTGACTTGCGTCAAGGTGTGTGTGTGTTGCATGAACCAGTCACAGGGCTCTGCCTTTACCCTCTGCAGCAGAGAATTAGTGGTCTCCTTGACAAAGAATAATCCCAATATCTCTTGCTTCTGACTAATTGAAGTGTTAAATGCAGTATTCAGTTTAAATCTCCATATTCTCTGTTTTGTCAACAGGTTGCTTGTGGGGGCCCCACGGGCAGTGGCCCTTCCCCTGCAGAAGGCCAACAGAACAGGAGGCTTGTACAGCTGCGACATCACCTCCCGGGGGCCTTGCACACGGATTGAATTTGATAACGATGGTGTGTTCTTCTGCACTTGCTCAGGGTTCTGATCAGCTCGCCTGTACCCCACTTGCCCTTTCCAGGAGGAAGAAAGAGGGGACAAGGATTTATTCTTGGAGAGAGTATCAGCCTTGACTGTTTCTTGCTTGCCCTGAGAACATTTACTTTCTAAATCACTTGGGCTGCAGGATGTTTGCTGCCCCTCCTGACTTGCTTTCTAAACTGATACAGTGTATTGATGTTGCCACCTAGTGATGCGTTTGGGTTCCACAGGGGATTGTAGAAAAACTGAATTCAGAGCAGGGAAGTAAATTGTGCACATCTTGTACTTGGCAGCCAAAAGTTCTCATTTGCTGTTAAAAAATATTTGTGAGAAAGACTATGTGAATATCAGATCTCTCTAGAATGAGAACTGACCAACATGGATAAGTTTTGCCCTACTATCTATTAGACAGAGGTTTGTTTTGTTCAGACTCTGTGTGGTAGGCAGAGCAGTTAGTGTCCTGAGAAGCTCCAGACAAACCTAATTTGACATACTTGGTCTAAGGAGATTTGCTGATTCATGTTTATGTTCTCTTTTTCCATCTTTTAGAAACTTTTTTTTTTTTCTTTTTTACTGATTAGAAAACAATACACGTTAGCTGTGGGAAACGTGTAAATGACATTGAACTATAAAAAAGAAATTTCAAACCCACTGATAATCGAGACATAATCACTCTAACATTTTGGCTATTTTCCTTCTGTTAAAGTTGTTTACTTTTTAATATTTTTGTAATGATTCAAGTAAAAATTATGCCTGCCTTCTCATTGAGGAAGGCAAAAATTTGGATGTAGGGTCATAGAGGAGGTTCAAATTGATACTGAAATGAGCACATGGTGATATTTGTGGTTTTTCTCTCTCGCTCTTTTTTGTAGGGAGGAGGTAAAAAAATATCACTCTCTTTTTTGCATTCATAGAAAGATACCAAGTGAACCTGAGGCTTTGTCTTCCCATCGCCAGTAAAGAAAAGAACAGTTCATGCTGTTAATGTAACAAATTTGGGAGTATGTGAAGTGCCTACTTCTTGTTAGTTTGGATGGTAGTTCCAATTTGGAAATTAGATTTTTACATTGTTGCTTTAAGGGGCATATGTTGGAGGGCTTACTCCTTAGTCTTAAAACAAATACCTTTTTATACTTGACCCCGCAGGTCAGAGGGTGAAGAGCTACCAGGTAGAGATATGTATTTTATATAAAGAATTTTATGAAACATTCATACTAATAACCACTTACCCATATTCTTAAGATGAGAAATAATTCTTCTAGAGTGAGTAACTGAATTTTCTAAGTACTTAGACTTGGAGTCAAGGTAATTTAGAAGCTATTTCTTATATATATATATATATATATATATATATATATATATATATATATATATATTTAATTTTCCTTATTGAGGTATAGTCAGTTTATAATGTGATTTCTGGTGTACAGCACAGTGATTCCATTTTATATATATAATAAATATATAGAACATATATATTCTTTTCATATTCTTTTTCATTATAGGCTATGACAAGGTATTGAATACAGCTCCCTGAGCTATATAGTGGACTTTGCTATCTATCTTATATTTTTATTCATTTATTGGTTCATTGTGGTGGCTTTGAAGTCCTGTGTGTATGTAACCTGTGCTTCTTTTCACAGCTGACCCTTCATCAGAAAGCAAGGAAGATCAGTGGATGGGGGTCACCGTCCAGAGCCAAGGTCCCGGGGGCAAAGTTGTGGTGAGTGTGTCCATTCCACAATGTCCAAGTGCCTGCTGTGTACCAGCACTGAGCTTACAGCAGTAAACAGAACAGGCAGAGCTCCTGCCTGCATGGAGTGTACATTCTAGAATACTGACTGCTTTAAAGCAGGAATTGTCAAGTTTCAAGAAGAGGTCAAAGCATTATTTTTCCTGTGATTCCTGATATACTTTGAAACAGCTTTGCAACCTGTTTTTCTGAAGAACTTTCAGATTCAAAGAACTTTAAAAAAAAAACTTTGAATATCCTTAAAATTCTAGATGGTCTTTAAAACAAAAAAGCAAAACAAAACTAGATGTGGTTTTTGTCCCAGGAATGATGTAGATGAGTTATAAAAAATGTGAGAATGGACATGGAAAGTAAGATCCGATCATGGATATACAAGATGGCCTTGGAGGTGCCAGGTTAGATTATGATGATCTTTTGTGTCTCTTTCAAAGTTTGCTTGCTGTAACAAATTTATATAGAATTTTGAAGAAAAAAAAAAAAAAGGAGAATTTCACTGAACATTGAATTTTTATAGTTAAGGAGTTGCATTATGGGAAATTGACTTGGACATTGTATTTTCAGCCTGTGTTGCATGGAGGGTGACCATGAATGACCTGTAAAATTAGAGATTATTTCATCTCTCTTGGCAGTGTAATTCTCTCTGCCTTTTTTTTTTAATTTTGTGGGGAGGAGGTAATTAGGCTTATTTATTTTTGGAGGAGGTACTGGGGATTGAACCAGGACCTTGTGCACGCTAAGCATGTGCTCTACCACTTGAGCTATACCCTGCCCACCCCTACCCCCCACCTTTTAAAATAAACTTAATCTTAGAGTTTAGAGGCTAAGTTAGTTTGGATTGGTTATAAGGAAATAGTGTGGATAAAAGGGAAATGTCTTTGTTTTAGCTGTGTTTGTCTGATCCCTCTGAAAATAAGCCCATGATTTCTCTCCTTTGGAACATGATTACTTATTTTCACAAATAAACTGATGTGAAGCTTTATACAGCCATTAAAAGCCAATTAAATTGAGAAGATGAAATAAGGTGTTGCCCATTGTTTATGTGACAGGTACATTGACAAATAATTGCCTGGATTACAGATTGACGTTCAGTATTTGGATTGGAGCGTTATTCTCTGAGTGAAGCTAAGACAGAAGTCCTATGCTAGATAATGTCTCCCTTGTGACACTTTGGGGACGATTTACTGGTTTTTGGATCCAATCTCAGGATGAGGACGCATTTAAATCCCATTTAGATTTAGCCTCTTTACTATTGACAATTTTACCAATTTAGAATAAAAAACATAAGGTTTGCAGACGTATATGGGCTACTTTCTTCCATCTGTTTGCAGACGTGTGCTCATCGATACGAAAAAAGGCAACATGTTAATACAAAACAGGAATCCCGTGACATCTTTGGAAGGTGTTATGTCCTAAGTCAGAACCTCAGGATTGAAGATGACATGGATGGAGGAGACTGGTGTTTTTGTGATGGCCGACTGAGGGGTCATGAAAAATTTGGTTCTTGCCAGCAAGGTGTAGCAGCTACTTTTACTAAAGACTTTCATTACATTGTGTTTGGAGCCCCAGGCACTTATAACTGGAAAGGTATGACATGTATTTATAGTAATAGATTTTATGTGACTACATAATTTCTAGTCTATGCACCGTAATTTAGTACATTTTAAGTTAAAACAAAATGTGTTACAAGGCACTTGTGTGTTATAGAAATAGGATAGGATATTAAAATATCTAAGTTCTGATTTTTAAAAAGAAATAATGGTGGAAATGTATGTTTTAAGAGATTTTAAAACATGATGTTTTAAAAACCAGCAATTTATGTTAATGTAAGTAGTTATTTTTTTTCTGTAAGAATATAATTAACATGGGTATTTTTTGCTGTTTTACATTTGCCTGTTTTCATGAAGCTGAAAGTTCTAATTTTAAGGTAGGGATCTGAAAACTGAGAAGAACTGAGTATTGTCATGTGCAAATAACATATTAATACAGAATTTTGTTTCATTATATATTAAAAGGCTGTGTTTTGCAAAAACGCAGTAGAGTTAGAAGGATAGATGACAAATTAGGGAGTTTTGAGATGCTAACTTCAGATAACTTGGGGAAAAGTTGTTTAATGGTATTATTGAGATGATACCTTGATGTGGGTAAAAGGAGACGTTGGGAGGGAGGGAACAGAATGGCCCACATTTTTTGCCTGGATGAACCTGGTCAGAGCTCCTGGAATAAAAATTTAACTTCTCTGAAGAAATTAAGCAGATATAGGAAACCACTGTGTTATAAAGGACAAGTAACCTAACTCTAATCCATAATGAAAAGAAATGCATCTGATTTGAAAATAAAACTTTTTTTGGAGAAAATTTATTAAAATAAATTCTATGTTATAACATTTTCACTAGTCAGGAAAAATTTAGGATAAAAAAATCTCCAAGTTTTAATTCTAACTATTAGAAACGATCCTTGAGAACACCTTCCTCTGTATGTCATTTACTTTGCGAGTAAAGTTCCTTTGGCCTCCCTACCCACAACCGAGTCTCTCATAGAACAGTGTTAGTCAGGTGTTCTTGACCCAACTGAAGTGTCACATTGAATTTAGAAAGAATTTTATTTTAGCAAGAATAGATGCCCTACATGTAAAACAAAACAATAAAAACATCCACCAATCATTTATGCTTTAGTTTATGGAAAACATGTCTTAATCTGTTTTATGAACTCTGACATAAGATTTTACTATTAAAAAAGAAACCATACAGTGAGTTTACCATATGAAATCTCTTTTCAATTATTAGTTGTAAAAATTTTATTGAAGATTTTAAATCTTTAGTCAAAGTGATTTGAAGAAAAGATCAATATATTAATTTCACTTTTATACTATAGACAAGAAGGTAAATTGATTTAGAATGATAGAAAATGTAAAATATGCCAGGCTCATATAATTTTTAAAAATGTCTTCTGTAGGTTTGCTTAACTAAGTAAACATTCCATTTTCCACCTAGTTTCATGGCGTTAGAAAGATAATTCATGAAAATGCATGGATTGTTTTTTTATTAGTGGAACAGATTTCTTTGATGTAAACATTTACATGAACATGATTTTTTTTAACATTTCATAACCTCAAAAGTCATCACTTTCTTCTGCCTTTTCTTCCGCCGAACTTTTCTTTCTGTGCTTAGTGGTAATGTGGGGAATGTTTATCACGAACCATCTGTTTTATTTTGTTTCATTTTCTTTCTTTTTTTATTTTTTTTATTTTTTACCATTTCACTCTTTAGGCATTGTTCGCGTAGAGCAAAAGAATAACACTTTTTTTGACATGAACATCTTTGAAGATGGGCCTTATGAAGTTGGTGGAGAGACTGACCATGATGAAAGCCTAGTTCCTGTTCCTGCTAACAGTTACTTAGGTAGGAATGAGAGTAGATGGCATGCCTACCTCTTCAGACACCTCTATGGGACGTTACTGTCACAGGACCCTGCACTTTTAGGCTGAGGACAGGCCAGGTGGTCTGTGGCTGCATTTACTGGAATGTAAGCCTTGGAGATCCTGAGGTTCCTGACTGATGCTTGGGATCCTTCCCCTCTCACCTGAGCTCCCTCAGGGCAGGAGGAAACCTACCATCTCCTGAAGTCTTCTGTCCTCCCGTACAGAGGTCTGTTTCCTGAGCTAATATCGGCCTCTGTCACCTGGAAGGGGCTGTTCATGCAGCCACGGTAAAAGTGCATGGACATTATTAGCGGGGAGCTGAGCTGCCTTCCTTCTCCCTCAGTGCAACTTTCTAGAGATCCTCTTTAAGAGCTACATTTCTGAAGTTACTCTTTCGAGTGGCAGGTCAAGACATCCAGGTCCTTCCCTTGTGATTGCCATTCTCCAAGGCTTGGCCTTGCTTCTGGATGGGCCCTCTTGTCACAAGGCCCCTGGCGGGTGGCATGGGGGCTTTCCAGCCGAGCCTGAGCAGGACTGCTAAAGCAGCTTGGAGGACACCCAGATTGGGTCTAAGTGCCAATTCCTTAACTCCTAAGGCTTGTTTGCATTACTAATGGGTGTCTTAAATTATTCATGTGCATTATGGTAATTACACAAAGGCTTTTAAAAGCTTTAATTCTTGGTATGAGTTGACATAAAGAATAATTACTGTGCATTTCTTGGAAAAAATATAAAAAATCTCCTAAACCTAAATAGTAACCTATTCTTTTAAAAAACAGAGACGTACCCATGTTCTAGGGATATTACTGGAACAATGGAAGGTTAAAAAAAGGGAAAAAATAGATGTAGATCTAAGAATAATTCTAAACAAGGTATTAGTAAACATACTCTTAAAAAATTATTCTAATTATATAGATAATATATCAACAATACTGTTAATTTAAAAAAGAGAACTTTTCAGAAACTCTGCCCCTCCTCCCAAATTAAAAACTTGATGTGAAGGCACAGAAGGGAGAAAAGAAAAGTTATGCTTATCACTTTATGTTAAATATCTACCATGTTTTGTAAATAACATACTATATCTAACTGCTTTATAGGTCTTATTTGATCCTCCCAACAATATCATAAAATAAGTATTATTTTGCTGATGAAAAAAAAAACTGTGATTTAGGGAGATTAATTCCCTAGTCCAAGATTACACCATTAATAGTCCCTCAGCCAGGGGAAGAAATTCTTGTGGATTTCTAGGGCAGAGTGGGAAGCAGCGGGGCGTGTGAATACTGTTAGTGATTTTGCAGGTTAGGAAGGGGACACAGGGCTGAGTGGTTTGTAGTCTCAGTTATTAAATAGGAGTTTTCAAGGTAAAATATTTTTCAAAGTAAATATTCTCAACACACCATTATTTTATTTGAATGTATTTTAACAGCCAACTTCTCTTCAAATGCTTATTTAGAGATTCATTAATGATACTTCAATTTTAAAGGCTCTGGCCAAGAAACCAACACTTTGGTCTTTAAGGTAGATGTCCATGGATTTTATAAACCTAGTTTCTATTGGAACATTTGAAAATATGAAACATTTTTTATTAGCCACATTTGCCATTTTAGGCTGGATTTCCTTAAAAAGGGATGCCTGCCGGGGAGGGGGTGGTGGTCAGGTTTGTACTGTTAGGTTTTGGTTGTCCATGCTGTCTGTGCATCTGTCGTTTCAAAAAAAAAAAAAATCAGTGGGTTTTAGGAATAAAATGATCTGCTTGAGATTTTGGAAGCTGGCAAAGAGGGTGGCTTGCCAGATGCTGAGGTGGCCTCATCACCCAGCAAGAACAGCGGTAGCTATCGCACCTCTTACCAAGCATAATTGCTTTTTCTTCAATCTCTTCCGTCCCGTGCATGTGTACAGGCCTGCTGTTTCTGACCAGCGTTTCCTACACAGATCCCGATCAGTTTGTTTATAAAATACAGCCTCCCCGGGAGCAGCCCGCCACATCCCCTGATGTGATGATGAATAGCTACCTAGGTTTGTGACCTCTGAGATGACAAATAAATTGTCTTGGTCATGGTCATTTAAGAATTTTTTTTTTGATCCATACAGAGCATAAATCTTTTTATTTTCTATTTCATTTCAAGTGAAGCACACGTAAAAAGCATGCCACGGTCGAGGCTCTGCTGCCAGATGGTTTTCAGAGCTGGAGTCCATCGGGTTGCCCTTTCCTAAACTTGTAGCTCATCATATTTTCCAACCCACTTCACAATTTGAGAACTGCAGCGGTAGTGGTGACGCTTTTCATAAATAAAACCCAGTAAAAAGGGTGAACTTATAGTATGCTGCATCAGCCCCACCTTTCTGTAGGAAGATCTGATGAACTTGAATGGTTTTGATCTCAGTATTTGTGATCTGACATTCTACCTGATACTTTGTAATGAGGTGCTCGAACATTTTTCTGCCCCCGGAACAAGTATGCAATTGATATAGATGACAGCTTGCTCACCTCTATTGTTTATGCTAGGTTCTCAAATACCCTAGCTCATCTATCATGGTTTTGTTTGCATGCTTGTGTCTGGGAACTAAGTTGGCCCCAAATAATGAAATTCTGTCTCTGATATGTTAATGATGTTAGCATTTGTTCTTGCCTGACGACTAAGGAGCTTGATGAATATGGAAGTTACTAATCACTACATTATAGTAAAACCCTATAATGTGCTCAGTTATGCTATGTCAGGTTTTATCTCTGTATATATGATGTAACTTTTCCACAATAATTCAGTGTCTAGCTTGATCTCCTTACCCAGCAGTTTGAGTATTAAAATGGGGTTCAAACTGATTCTTAAGATGCATGAATACTTCATGATTCAAGTTACACAAAAGCTAAATAGCATAGATGTTTTTCCTTAAAAGGCTTAATAACATTCCCATAGAAAGCAGTACGGTAACCTGCTACTTTGTACCTGTGTCAAAGCTCTTGACTCTGAGACTCTTACATATCTTAGGTGTGATAGCTGGTAGGAAGGGTCAGAAGAAGAGGAGTAGGAAACAGAAGGAGAAAGTAGTGATGGAGTGACCAGTTTAGATACTGCCTGAAAAACAGAGTTGATGTGACCTGTGTTTTGTTTTTCCAGGCTTTTCTTTGGACTCAGGGAAAGGTATTATTTCCAAAGACGAGCTCACTTTTGTATCTGGTGCTCCTCGAGCCAACCACAGTGGAGCTGTGGTTTTGCTTAAGAGAGACCTGAAGTCTGCACATCTTCTCCCTGAGCACATATTTGATGGGGAAGGGCTGGCTTCTTCATTTGGCTATGATGTGGCGGTGGTGGACCTTAACAGAGATGGGTAAGAACCTCTTAGGTTATTTGAAATTTGCAAAGAATTAGTGGCTACTTTGGCTTCAGCAGGTCTTGAGAAGAACCACCCTTTCAGGTTAGTTGATGGGAAGAGTAGTTTTGCTGCCAGATTTTGCCATCCTGTCACATCTTCACCACTTACATTCAGGCAGCAGATACTCATTACCCTCCCCAGGGTGTAGAATTACATTTTCAGTTATGTCTTAGGATCATGGGTCCATGAGAATTACAGTTTGCAAAGAAATTAACTCAAAAAATGTCCCCTGTATGGTTTTGTTCTGTGGTTTCTTAAGGGGCTGTTGAGCGTCCAGAATGCCCTGTTGAAAGTAGGGGTTGGTGACAGTCAATACAAAGGTCTCTGCGGCTGGTGGTGCCAGTTTGGGTCTGTGGTAGAGGGTGGAAGGTGGAGGGGAGTGGAGTCTTTACTGGGAGTCTCTCTTCACTATAGATGTAACTTGGGAACTGGCTTCAAGTTCTTATCCTTGATTTTTTGGGGGGTGTTTATTATGAGGCTACCTTGGTCCAGATTTGAGGTCCTATTATTATCACAACTCTTTGTATCCTTAGTACCTGGGCTGGTGGGATTCTCCGTAAGCTCGCTGGTGTTTTAGCTGATGGTTCACAGTTCCTCTCACTATGTTTTCAGGTGGCAAGATATAGTTATTGGAGCCCCACAGTATTTTGATAGAAGTGGAGAAGTTGGAGGTGCAGTGTACGTCTACATTAACCAGCAAGGCAGATGGAATAATGTCAAGCCAGTTCGTCTCAATGGAACCAAAGATTCTATGTTTGGTGTTGCAGTCAAAAATATTGGAGATATTAATCAAGATGGCTACCCAGGTAGACAATAGATTGGGAGATGGTCACAGTTTATAGATAATTTGATTGTGTAAGATAGGGAGTACTTAATGGCATCTTACTTTAAAACATTGTATTGGAATGCTTTTAAAATGTAATGTTTGTTAAAATGTGCTATTGTCAACAGATATCGCGGTTGGAGCACCCTACGATGGTAAGGGGAAGGTTTTTATCTATCATGGATCTGCGAATGGAATAAATACCAAACCGACACAGGTAACCGGATTACCTAGATTTCTACAATAAAGGTCTCAGCATTTTGCTTTCGAACGGAGTGTTTAGGTTAATGTGACTTTTCACACTAATCATGTTTTATTTACAAGTCTACAATAGTATGAACTTTGTTTTTATAAAAAATATATTATTAGAAGATAGTTTGGAAAGATATGAATGCAATGACCTGCTTGTTTTCATTGTAAAATTTCTTTGGTAAATTAGAAATCAAAGTAAGCCAAAGAAAAAGAGCGTTCTATCCTGACAGCATAAATAGATGGAAATGAAATACGTTTCCTTTAGTAGCGCACTAGAGATGAAACTGGATGAACATTAAGAGATGATTGTAATTACATGGAGAATTTAGACACCAAAAGCTAAAAACTGTTTTAGGGAAAAGTAAGTAAGACGTTTGGAGGGCAGGTAGAAAGGTTTGGTTTGAAATACCCTGATTAACTTAATATAGTACACAAGCTCATCAGAAATTGGCTCTTTTGTTCTTTGAGATACAACATACATCAGGTTACTTTTATAAAATAGTGTTTGAATCATGTGTATATTTATTTTTAATTTATTTATAATTTAATATGATTTATAAGTAAACTTAAATTTCAGTTAAAAGAGACTTATGTATCTTTTTCAAAGCATGGATAAGAGGCTCATTCTGGGGCCCAGTCCATTCTGATGCCCTGTTCCTTTCAGATTCTCGAGGGTAAATCACCTTTTTTTGGATATTCAATTGCTGGAAACATGGACCTTGACAGAAATTCCTACCCCGATGTTGCTGTTGGTTCCCTCTCAGATTCAGTGGCTATTTTCAGGTGTGTTATATCTGACTTCAGTTAAGCATACTCAGTAATCAGCTTACACTAGAATTTTTTTTACCTTTGAGTTGAAATTTGTAACAACTATACTTCAAAGGCAAAGGTTTGTATGAATTTTGAATATTTTTTTCTTTTGAGAGTTGTATAACAATGGAATAAAAACCTATTTTGTAAAACCTTGCTATAATTTTGAACTAATTTTTTAAAAAGATCAGACTTGTTGAACATTTTTACTTGTGAATATATTTCAAAACTCCTTTTCATAAAAATTGAAACACATAGAAAATTTGAGAGTATAAAGAATACAAAGAAGGAAATAAAAATCTGTATTTCACTATCCATTACTGAACTCCAGAATTTTGGTTTACACTCTTCTAGTTTTTAATTTTCTGTGAATATACATGTGCGTTTAACAAAGTTGAGACCGTCAGGTACATAATGTGTACCTGCATTTGTCAGTTTGTAACGTACAATGGACTTTTTCCATGAATGATTTTATAATGTAACTTGTCCCCTGTGTTGAGTACTTTTCTGAAATGAAGTTGAGGGCTGTCTGATACATCACTTGGCTGGATCATAGTTTATTTAACAACTGCCATACTGTCATTGGACGTTTATGTTGCTTTCCAGGTTTGGTTGTTTGCTCCCATGATACACAAAGCTGTAGTAAGCATCCTTACTTTTGTTCATGTCCTGGATTATTTCCTTTTTTTTTTTTTTTTAATGTTTTTTATTGACTTACAATCATTTTACAATGTTGTGTCAAATTCCATTGTAGAGCACAATTTTTCAGTTATACATGAATGTATATATATTCATTGTCACATTTTTTTCTCTGTGAGCTACCATAAGATCTTGTATATATTTCCCTTTGCTATACAGTATAATCTTGTTTATCTATTCTACAGTTTAAAATCCCAGTCTGTCTCTTCCCACCCCCTACCCCCTTGGCAACCACAAGTTTGCATTCTATGTCTGTGAGTCTACTTCTGTTTTGTATTTATGCTTTGGGTTTTTTTTTTTTGTTTGTTTTTGTTTTTTTTGATTCCACATATGAGCGATCTCATATGGTATTTTTCTTTCTCTTTCTGGCTTACTTCACTTAGAATGGCATTCTCCAGGGGCATCCATGTTGCTGCAAATGGCTTTACGTTGTCGGTTTTTATGGCTGAGTAGTATTCCATTGTATAAATATACCACATCTTCTTTATGCAGTCATCCGTTGATGGACATTTAGGCTGTTTCCATGTCTTGGCTATTGTAAATAATGCTGCTATGAACATTGGGGTGCAGGTGTCATCCTGAAGTAGGGTTCCTTCTGGATATATGCCCAGGAACAGGATTCCTGGGTCATATGGTAAGTCTATTCCTAGTCTTTTGAGGAATCTCCATACTGTTTTCCACAGTGGCTGCACCAAACTGCATTCCCACCAGCAGTGAAGGAGGGTTCCCTTTTCTCCACAGCCTCTCCAGCATTTGTCATTTGTGGATTTTTGAATGATGGCCATTCTGACTGGTGTGAGGTAATACCTCATTGTAGTTTTGATTTGCATTTCTCTGATAATTAGTGATATAGAGCATTTTTTCATGTGCCTATTGATCATTTGTATGTCTTCCTTGGAGAATTGCTTGTTTAGGTCTTCTGCCCATTTTCGGATTGGGTTGTTTATTTTTTTCTTATTGAGTCATATGAGCTGCTTATATATTCTGGAGATCAAGCCTTTGTTGGTTTCATCTGCAAAAATTTTCTCTTTCCGTAGGTTTTCTTCTTGTTTTGCTTCTGGTTTCCTTTGCTGTGCAGAAGCTTGTAAGTTTCATTAGGTCCCATTTGTTTAGTCTTGCTTTTATTTCTTCTAGGAGAAAATTTTTGAGATGTATGTCAGATAATGTTTTGCCTATATTTTCCTCTAGGAGGTTTATTATATCTTGTCTTATGCTTAAGTCTTCGATCCATTTTGAGGTTATTTTTGTGTATGGTGTAAGGGAGTGTTCTAGCTTCACTGTTTTACATGCTGCTGTCAAGTTTTCCCAACACCATTTGCTGAAGAGACTATCTTTATTCCATTGCATATTCTTGCCTCCTTTGTCGAAGATTAGTTGACCAAAAGTTTGTGGGTTCATTTCTGGGCTCTCTGTTCTGTTCCATTGGTCTATATGTCTCTTTTTGTACCAACACCATGCTGTCTTGATGACTGTAGCTCTATAGTATTGTCTGAAGTCTGGGAGAGTTATTCCTCCAGTCTCTTTCTTTCTCTTCAGTAATGCTTTGGCAATTCTAGGTCTTTGACTGGATTATTTCCTTATGATAAATTCCTAAAAATGGGTTGCTAAGTTGAAGGGCATGTGTGTTTCAAGATTTGTGATGCAGATTCACCAGAAGGACCTCCAGAAAGGCTGTGGTGATTTACCCATCAGCTTTGCCTTCATCCCTTATCCAAGTGATTCTATCACTGCTGGAAATCAGCAGTAAAATTTAAAAAATTTTTAATTTAAAAAGTAGCACATTCTTGTAAAAAAGTTAATGTAGAATTGTAGTTAGTGCAAGTTCCCCAGTATTCTTTTCTTCCAAGAGAAAACTTTTAATAGTTTTGAGTATCTCTCCACTTCTAGGGCATCATCAAAAGGTTCTCTATTCTGGTTTTTAAAAATTATAATTTCTTTCAGTTCTCTCTCCTTGGTAATACAGATACAACAATCTTACTCTTTTTATCAGCTTAATATTATTCCATAATATGCATTTAATGAATCTTCAGTTGATGGAATTTTCAGATGGTCTCTGACTTTTAGCTGTTATAAACAGTGTGCTATTGTATATATCTCTATGTAATGGATTTTTGTTTTTGCTTTGAAGAAAAATTCCTTGAAATAGAATTACTGGGATAAGGGTTAGCACATTTTTTTTCTTAGTGCGTATACCCATATAAAAGTTGCAATTTATGCTCATAGCAAAAACCTACCAGAGAGCCGGCTCATTTTTTTCACATTCTTACCAACATTGAACATGATGAATCTGTTTATTAAACAAATTTTTGCCAGTGTGACATGTGATCTCATCTTTTGATTGAATTTGCATTTCTTTGATCATTAGTAAGAATGAACCATTTGGTGGGTTTTTTTTTTTTTTTCAGGCTATTTGGCTTTCTTATCTCAAAAAATCTCTTTAAAGAAATCGGCAATGATGTACAGTGAAACCCTAAGTGAAAAAGCTATGGGAAACAAAAGCGTGCCATATGTTGGTGCCATTATGGCCCTGTATTCTTCCAGGAGGCTGGAGTGTAGATGTAGCCTCTATGTGTGAAATATCATCCTAAGTAAAACCCCTGGGGATAGGAAATGACACCAGGGCACTTCTGAAGAGAATTTTATTTAAAAAAACCAAAAATACTGTATGTATATAGAATATTGTGGGCAAATGGTTTTCTGATTAAATGGCAAGATCTATGAAAGCCGTTTTATGTGAAAACTAAGAACCGCAAGAGAAGTTAACAGATTTCAAAAGTGAGAGACGTGAAAACAAGTGGAGAAGACTGTGTCTGGGATATTAGTGAGACCAAAGGAGGAAGTAAAAAAAAAAAAAAAAGTTAACTAAATGAACCTGTGTTACTGCCTTTATATGCCTGCTTCTCTCTGTTCATGTAGGTGTCAGGTATTAACTTTAAAATAGTCAGCGTTTTTAAAAGGTGGAAGAGTATAGTATGACAACTATTTTGGCAAAGCTTCCATCAAAAACAATGTGAATGTCTGGTTTTAGTGTGAGGTATAGCCCTCACGTATCAAGAAGACTGGAATTCCTGTAGCAAAGTTTGGTCACCAAGTCTTTCCCAGCAGATAACCTATCTTTAGTCAGTTGAATGTTTGCCTCTGTATAGAGCTGATATTTTAATATCCTTAATTTCCTGTCCTCATAAGTAGGCTGACTATGAACCCATAATCTTGTTCCTTGTTTCCTCAGATAGTATGAAAGTAAATTTCAAAAGCCTTTGATAATAAGGAGAGAGCCAACACCCTTATTTTATAAACAAGGAAGGCAGGGGGAGGGTACGGCTCAGTGGTAGAGCACATGCTTAGCATGCACGGGGTCCTGGTCTCAATCCCCAGAACCTCCCCTGAAAAATGAATCGGTAGACCTACTTACTCCACCCCCCACCCCATCCCCACCATAAAAGGAAAGCAGAGGCCCAGGGCTTGCTTGGGCTTTTAAGGGTGTATCCAGTGAGAGCAGTCTAAGTCTTCCCAACTTCAGTCCTGGGTATTTCTCCCCTCTAAATCATAGTAGTACTTCAGGGTAGTTAATAAGTAGATGCCAAATTAAACATCAGACAGCTGAGCCAATATGATTCGCTTTATGTATTAAAAGTCATCTTTTGTGACTCATATAATGTGCACTCAAAATAGTGTGTTTTGTGTTTAAAAGCAGATATAAAAAAAAGGATTTAGGTAGAAGTGTATGTTAAAATAGTTTCTTTTGAAATTTGTGTTACATTAAAGCCACACCTGTGGGATTGCTCTCATCTTTAGGACTATATCTACAGGCACACCTCATTTATTGCTGCACTTGTGTTTTATTGTGCTTTGTGGATACTGCATTTTTTTTTTTTAACAAATTGATGGTTTGTGGCAAGGTGCCATTTTCCCAACAGCATTTATTCACTTCATGTCTCTGTGTCACATTTTGGTAATCCTTGCAGCATTTTAAACTTTTTTCACTATTATTATATTTATTACGGTGATCTTGGATGTTACTGCTACAACTTGCTAAAGGCCCAGATGCTGGTTAGCATTTTTTTAGTAATAAAGTATTTTTTAATTAAGGCATGTACATTGGGTTTTTTAGACATAATGCTATTACACACTTCATAGACCACAGTGTAGTGTAAACATAACCTTAAATGCACTGGGAAACCAAAAAGTTCAAGTGACTCGCTTTATCATGATCTGCGCTATATTGCGGTGGTCTGGGACTGAACCCGCAGTATCTCCCAAGTGTGCCTGTGGTTTGTATCTTAGGAATTAGCAGCTGTCTAAATGTAAAATAACAATAGAAGGGTAAACAATTAAGATAAAGGGAAATGAAGAAACAAAATGTGGGCAGCATTTGCCCTTTTATTGGCTCCTGCCTTCTTTATGCACCCTCTCTAGCCCACTAGTAGATTGATTCCAGAAGCTCAGACTAGCTGTTTGGAATTTGGAATGCATTTTCCTATCGAAACAGTTTTCTCCAGGATGGCCAGGTTTACAACAAGCCCACTGAAGTTAGTGTGACTGAATCTCTGTAGTAATGAAACCATAGAACCCGGTCTGAGTTCTGCCTGGGGAGCGACAGAGGAGAGAGGCGCGGTGGAATCTCCCCACCCAACTTGCACCCCCAACAACCATACGCTTGGGTTTCTTGTGCCTGAGGCCGATGTCGAGCCTGTGGTGACCCTTTGGCTGTGGGGAGTAGGGAAAAATATGTAAGGGAGAAAGGTGATGTTTTTACCTGGTGAGATGGTCTCAAGGTGTGGATTTAGCTTCTTCCATGTTTGTGAGGCTTTGCTTAAAGAGATGTTGTGGGGGTAAAAAAGTTGTAGTCAGTCCCCACAGCAGGACAATGACTTAAGGTTGGGGATGGGCGACTCCGAGGGAGGAGAGGAAGGGCAGATGTTTGTAAGATGGGGACCTGTAAGTTCAGGATTTGTCTGGATTTCTAAAATTCATGTGTATGTAGAAATCCTGACAGCATCCCAGGTGTAACCTTTTTGGAGGGTTTTTAGCAAGATTACTCAATTCAAAGTACATTTTTTTTTAAGATCAACATAAATATATTATAATTTATTACCTAATTATTTACCTAATAGGGTAACAAAATACAGATTATTTTAAAATCTATATTTTGCTAATTCTGAAATCATTTAAGATTTCTTTTTAAAAATGCATATATTCTTTGACTTGGAAATTCTGCTTAGGAATTTATCCTACAGGAAATGGGTGTATGTACATGGATACATAGTTGTGCATACGAGGATGTTTGTTAGAGCAGAAGGCCTAAAAAAAATCAGTGTTTACTGATTAGGGACTGGTTAAATACATGATGTTACACTGGCATACGCAACACCACCAACTGTGAAAAGCAACCAGATATAAGACATCTGAAGTAGTAATGAATGAGGAAGAAAAGCAACATATGCAGAACAATAAGCATGAAAAACTCCCACTTAAAAAAATTTGATACATGTTCTTGTATTTAATTTTACAAAATATTTTTTTTTAACAGAAACAGACTGATAATGTCTGGAAGGACTTTCAAGGCTTCTTGGGGGTTTGCCTGGGGAGAGACATATTTGCCTGAAAACTCTGAAACTTTTACATATTGCCCATTTTATTTTTAAAGTTTAAAAACTTACAATTATAAAGCATTTTATAATTTTAAAGAAATGTTATACTTAAAATTTTTATGAATACTGTTTAATCAGGTTTTAAACTGTGTCTGTTGAAAGTTATCTTCTTTATCAATTAGGGGGGTGGAATCACATGTGGAGACTTCTTTTTGCTGTAGGTTTAAAAAAAATTTGTTTTTAATTATTTTACTTTTGGGCAGGGGTTAGGTTTATTTATTTATTTATTTTAATGGAGGTGCTGGGGGTTGAACCCAGGGCGGTGTACATGCTAAGCACACACTCGTACCACTGAGCTAGACCCTACCTCCCGCTGTGGTCATTAAGATGCCGCAGGGGAGGATGCCATCTCATGTATGAGCTCATCTTACGTTCCTGTAGCCAAAGGCTGAGCTTGTTTTCTACTCCTTTGTCTTCAGATCCAGGCCTGTGATTAATATTCAGCAAACCATCACAGTAACACCGAACAGAATTGATCTCCGTCAGAAAACGTTCTGCGGGGCGCCTAGCGGGATATGGTGAGCGTTTGCGCCGCGTCCCCGTAATTCCCCCGAAGTTCCCCCGCAGTTTCACGCCTCTGCTTTATGGCGACCTTGATGCCCTGAGACCCAGGGATGATTGAGAGAAATGGGCAAAGGGAAGGGGAATCTGTCAAGTCAATATATAACGTTTTACTCATCATTAGTCCCTGTGAGGATTTGAGAGTTGGGGAACACGTTGGAAATTTTTTTCTGGGATAGTAATGCATCTTTTAAGAAATATGTGTTTGATTTTACACAGCCTCAAGGTTAAGGCCTGTTTTGAATATACTGCCAAACCCACTGGTTACAATCCTTCAATAAGTAAGTATCTAGTACTTTAAATATTCTATCTTTTCTATCTGCCAGGTTGGAAGTCCTACATACGTAATAGGAAAATAAAACTGTAATGGCCAAAATGGGTTCGTAAATTCTTGTTTAAAGACTTAAGTCGATCTGTTATCTTCTCTTTAATCAGGAGGGTGAAGCACAAGAGGGGAGAAATTCTGCATTTGGTCCCCATTTGAATTTTCCAGAGCAGATGCTTTAGGACAGAATGCCTTGGAAAAGTACTCATTTGCTCCCACAACCGTTTCCTCCATTTCTGTCTTTAAAAAGCAGTGTGGAAAATTGGTTTTGTGGTTGTGATGTGGTGGACTGCGTTGGAATAATTGCCAGTTGATAGTCTCTCTGCTGCCCTGTCCCCGCCCGGAGGCCCCCCCGAGGCTAGAACACCCAAGCCCCCAAGCTGTGGCCCCAAGGGCAGGCGCTGGGGGGATTTGAAGGCTGGCCTTGAGAACTTAGAAACTTGGGCTCTGCTCCCGGTTCCAAATGGTGACCCTCCTACAAAGCAAGCCCCTTAATGTTTGAGTTTTTATTTTCCTATCAGTTAAAAAAAGTGCCTCTGATAGGAATTACTACATAGGATTGTGGTGGAGATCAGATGAGATAAGGGGGTGAAAGCAGGCTGTCATGTATAAGATCTTACTCTGTTTCCTTTTGTTATGTTAGTCATATGGACCCTGTTCCTGGCTGGGCTGGGCTCTCTGCTTGGCAGGGGAGATTCTTTTTCCTTCTGGGTTCCTTCCTAGAAGTAGTGAGGCTGAAGCTGAGATCAAAGCAGCGCAGGCTTTATTCAAGGACTGAAGAAGAATGGAGGAGTGGGAACTCAGTTCACAGAGTCACTTCTCTTTGCACCCACATGGGGAGAGGGACTCAATTTGACTTAATTTTGCAGAGTAAAGACAAAGGGTAGAGGAGCCAGGCTAATGGGGAGGCATATGCATTAGTCTGCCCGGGAAGTGGCAGGGCTTTCTGGGGGAGTGGGTGCCACCCTCTTTTTATCCTTCTTTTGGTCTGTAATGTCCAGTCAAGGCAGCTGGTAGGTGTGTCATTTAATATGTTATGTAGTAAAATCAGCAGATGATGAGACTCGGGGTCTGATGGAGGTCAGATTGATTGTCATCTTGGTCCCAGCTGGTTCCATCTGGTTTTTTGGTTTGTGGCATCCTTTCTCATCTCTGGACCCTTTAACTTTAAGATTGGTGTTAACTCCTGCTAGAAGTGATTGTTGAAGGGTTTTGAGCAAAGACCTGGTGCAGTTCTGGCAACACTTTCTTCATAATCCAAACAGGAGTTTTGTCACAAGTTTTGACAAATGCTTAATGATTCTCTAACAATAGTGATGATCACCAGGGCCTTCTCTGGTTTGTCTTAGGAGCAGCCGTACCTCCTCAGGAGTAAGCCATCTGCTCCAGCTCCAGAGTGAAGGTGGGGGCCTGGGAATTTAAAGGAGGAAGTACAGAGAGTGGTCCCGGCGGCTTGTATTCTGGTGTAGCTGTGCCGCAAAGGCTTTCTGGAAGGATGAGGTGGCTCTGTCCTCGTGGTTTTCAGTTTTTACTCCACCTTGAGGAGTAATGAGTTCTCTCAGGGTTTCTCCATGTTTTCTAAAGTATGACTGTTCTCTGTATTAAAAGGTGTCCCTTTTAATATTCCCAAAATTTGACAAATAAGTCTGTCTTCACCCAATCCACGTTGTCATAGGCCCACTTGGCCTTCATCTTCCCACATTTTAAGCTGTCCTCGGGCAGTTCCTCCATTTCCTCAATCATTTTAGGCCCCTCTTCTGCTGTACCGTCTCCCCGTGGGATCTCTGGACCTTGCGTGTGGCGAGCGTGGTGTGCGCTTAGTAGGACTTTATGCATGGACTGTGTTCACTTTGCCTGTTATGTAGCTTCTATTTTATTGAGTATAGAGAATACTTCTTTGTGTGGCTTTTAATGACAAAACATATTTTATGATTTCTCGCAATCTGTCATCCTCTTGATATTGTTCTTGTCATCTTTACCCAAATGCAATACTTTACACTTGGCAGCTTGGGTGACGGGCCTTTTACCGTTGCATTTGGAAGTAGCCCAGAGAGACCAGGAGAAACAGTGATTCTTTGACCAGACAAAGAGAGGAAATGGAGACACATTTTTAGTCTATTAGTCATTTTCTCAAACCACTCTCCGTTTGCCTGTAGAAATGAAATCTCATCAGAATACTCTTGGTCTTCCCCCAGATCAGTCATTTATAGAAAATAAATTACAGATGTTCTGCTAGCTTTAATGCTGCATTTGACACCATGTGGGTTAATATTAATATTTTCTATTTCTATAACGACTCCATTAACCAAGTGTTCATGGATGGCCGATTATAGATAGAACTTTTTTCTCTGAAGGCATTGAGAGAAAACCTGTTTTCATCTCCTGTGCTTCCATGGCATTGGGAAACTCTAAATCAAACTGAGTGGAGCTTGCACAAAGCTGCAGAAGTTAATACATCTAAAATCTGTCCCCCATGTCAGAGTGAGAGCTTATTGTTTGACTAGGCTGTTTTAACTCAGCAGTCCTCAGATACGGTGCTCAATACGTACAGATATTTATAATTGAGCCTTAATGAGTATTCTAGTTGGCTTGCCCCTCAAAAGGTCAGCAGAGGCGGCCAGCAAGGATTTTAAGATGATGTGAACTGTCTGGAGGGTTAGGAAAGGTTGGAGTTGGTCTGGTAGATAAACGGTTTTAATGCACCCACACCCTCCCCAGCTCTTGCTGTGAGGGGCACTCAGCATGTGAGCCTTCGTCTGGTTCATTGTGAAGGTAGCAGGTCACTGATAAATGGATGATGTCAAGGCTCACAGGGGCCTAAGATGGAGGCACGTTTCATTTGGCAGCCGTGACATTTAAGAATTCTTCAGATGGACACAGAAATTACCATTGAAACTGTTGTTTCTGAATTTTGGTCTTATGCATTGGAACAGCTATTGTTTCAACATAAGAGTAACGTCACTGTGTGTACGTGTGTGTGCCGATGTGCACTGGGTATATGTTGACGTGTGTGCCTGTCGATCTAGCCTACAGATCGTATTTGTGTCTGGTGTTGTGCTGTCCCTGGGGAGTGCAGTGGTGAACAGATTGGGGTGGTCCCTTTGCCTGGGGAAGATGATCAGGCAATTACAGTACAGTGGGCCAAGTGTAGTGATTAGAGAAATAGAAGTGTCTGACCCCCCAGGATGGGGCAGGAGAGGCTTCCTGGAGGCAGTGAGGTCCACACTGAGATCTGAAGGAGGAGTATTATATCCAGGCAGTGAGGGAGAGGCAAAAAGGGAGGGGGTCCAGCTGGCAGAGGAGAGAATGACTCCTGCAGAGGCCTAGAGAAAGTGGGAACCCACACATCTGAGAGGCTTTTTATAAAGCAGTCGTCTTTTGTGTTTGTGACAGAGGCTTAGGAGCTGGCCCTGCCTCTGTCTCTTACTGTGTGACCCTGGGCCAGTCACCTAGTTCTGTGTACTTCTGTGTCTTCACCTGCAAGAAGAAGATATTAAAACAGATGCTCTCAGAAAGATCTCTTCCAAACTTTAACATGAGCATGAGAATGTGGGTTATGTATTTTCTCCATTTCCTGGACCAGATTTTTTTTCCTTGAGGCCACCTTCTCTGGCCCTGTACACACTTCGGTTTGCTTCGCCTTCTGATGGTTAGTGAATGATTAATGATAAATAAATGTAAGTAGTTCAAGTATTGGCCCCTAAAGAAACAAAGCTGCTATGTTTAACAAACTGGCAAAGAGTGTGTCCTGATCATCCGAATCCTAGCTTGTCTATGAGCTCCCTGAGTGTGGGGAATGGAGCCTAGGGTGTGCCTTCTGGGGTTTGGAAGTGGAAACCTTGGTTGTGGGAGTTTTATTAGCTGACAGATGTGCCCTCTAGCCACTGAGAGGGGTTCTTTTACCTCTCAATTCTTTTTCTTTTATAAGCAAAAAGTCTCATCCTATTGTCAAAAGTTGTCTCCATCTTTAATGTATGTATTATTCCTGCTTTTTAGACAGCTATCCTTTATCCCAGCTTCTTAAACTTGGATGTATGTTAAGAACCACCTGTTGATCTTTTTAAAATGCAGATTCTGGTTAAGTGGGTCTGGCTGGGGCTCAAGGCGCTGCATTCCTGACGTAGCTCAGGAGAAACTACTGCTGCTGATCAGTTTTGAATTTAAGTGTCAGATTGTGGAAGAGGGGGTGGTTTTAGGCCCCTAGGGTGTGTTGGGTGCCCTCCGTAGAGATAGTACTCAAAGAGTTCTCGGAATGTAGCCAGAAACGGAGTTCTTAGATTCTGCTCTGAGGTTTTGACTTATTCTTGAGCTCCCCCAGGTGGCCCAATGGAAATATAACTTTCAAACATGGTGAACAGCCATGGGCAGGAAAGGACAGCTTGATCTGAAACATCAGGCAGTCAGGATGTATGTTACCAGGAAATACTGCAGAGAGACGATGGCAGTGGGAGAGAGCGTTCTACAAGGAATTAAACTATTTTTAAAAAGAGCTCAGTGTACTTACAGCTGTGCTGTGCATGAATGCACTTTAAGGTCGTATAACGCTGTTGACTTTGTCTAGCCATTGTGGGCACACTGGAGGCTGAGAAAGAAAGAAGAAAATCTGGGCTGTCATCAAGAGTTCAGTTTCGAAACCAAGGTTCTGAGCCGAAGTATACTCAAGAACTCACTCTGAACAGGCAGAAGCAGAAGGCGTGCGTGGAGGAAACCCTCTGGCTCCAGGTGAGGGCGTCAGACGGTCAGATCTGTTTTTTAAAGGGGACAGAGTGAGGTCTTGGTGACATATGTAGATCTGACATTATGCTAGCAACCCGTTATCTGCTACAAAGTAAAGCACTGTTTTGCAGTTCCCTAGTAGCGTTTACACCGCACTTAACTCTCTCTGCATACTTTTCAGGAAAATATCAGAGATAAGCTGCGTCCCATTCCCGTAACTGCTTCAGTAGAGATCCAAGAGCCAAGCACTCGGAGGAGAGTGAACTCCCTTCCAGAAGTTCTTCCAATTCTGAATTCAAACGAACCCAAGTCGGTTCATACAGATGTAAGTCTTTCTGACTTCCATTTCGCCAAAGTTTTTGCCATATTATTATGCTAAATCAAACATCTCTGAAGGCAATAGAACGAGTGATTTGCTTTTGTATTAAATTCTTTTGTATTAAATAAGCTTTTTAATGCATACGGAGTTTGAGAAAATGTGTTTCCCAAATTAGCAATGAATACAGAAACATACAGAATACAATTTGGAGCCAGAGAGTATTTTTCTTAATTTTTGGCCACTGCAGCTTCAAGACTATAATTGATAGAATTTATTATTCTCCCATTAGGTTTCTCCTATAGCTGTATGTAGAAAGAAAGATACATTGTATTTTACCATTGAGAACATTAAAATGTGGAAAAAAAACTGTTAGTCTGAATATTAAAATCAAGCAGTATCAAAATTCAGCAAAGCAAAAATGTATTAGTGGTGAAATAGTCATTGGGTGCCTAATGTAGCCTGTGTAATCCTTGGAAGCAAAATTTATATTAATAGCTTGCGGTATACCTCCTATGAGATGGAGTCTGTTTGCTCAGGTTTAGGATGGCAGAGATGCAAGATGAGGCTGGAGGACTGTGACATCTTGATTTGGCATTCATGTCCTTGTTGTCAAAATCCAGTTGGTACTGGAGTGTCCACTCTGAGGCTCTTGGTTCTGGTGGCCCACTGACAAAGCTCTTCACGAGTAAATCAGGCTTAGGGGCTAATGCCTGAATCTGCACATTGTGATCTGTATTGTCTCCAAGCCTTAGTTCCTTGTACCTTGTATACTTTTTAATATACTTTTGATGTCATTGATTATCACATTAATATTTCTAGTGTATATTCCAAACTATGTAGTCACATTAAACGTAACAAGCAAGGAGACCATTTTCCAAATTATTTATCACTGTGATTATCAAGCACCCCTCAGCACTGTGCGAGATACTCTACCATTTGCTTTCCTGACCATAACCTCTGTTTTCCAATCTGCGCATTGGGGCTCTTAATAGTATCTCCCTCATAGGTCCGTTGTGAGGATTCCATGAGTTAAAATGCATAATCACGCGTTTGGTAGCACTGTCATCATTACTGGTAATTCTTTCAGCAACCCTACAAAGTAGGGTGGAGGTCGCCCCAGCTCACCTGTGATGAAGCCTAGACTCTGAAGGGTTCGGTGACCTGCCCGAAGCCACACAGCCGAGGGAGCGACAGAGGCAGGCTTATTCCTTCCTTGCCCCACGGTATCTCAGTGCCCTGATCAGAATGTTCTGGAGACACAGTTTTGTTAAAGGGTGTTCGATGCATGGCAGAGTATATTTGTAGCTTGAATTCTGCTGTATTAATTGTCACACAGGGAAGTGGGCTATAATAGGGAAACAGTCACCTAGTTGAGAGTCCTAAATGACATAAATTACAACGGTTTTGTTTTCCTCCAGGTGCACTTCTTAAAAGAGGGATGTGGAGAGGACAACATATGTAACAGCAACCTTAAGCTAGAATATAAATTTTGTACCCGAGAAGGAAATCAAGACAAATTTTCTTATTTACCAATGTAAGAATCACTCTGTAGTAATAGTAAAAATGACTCTGGCTTTGCAGTGACTTTGTTAAGAAAGGGTTACTGAGAACTTTGTCATTTTCTGTTTTTTAACAGTCAAAAAGGTATCCCAGAACTAGTTCTAAAAGACCAGAAGGACATTGCTTTAGAAATCACGGTGACGAATAGCCCTTCCAACCCGAGGGATCCCACCAGAGACGGAGATGACGCTCATGAAGCTAAACTCATCGCAACTTTCCCTGACACCCTGACTTACTCAGCATACAGAGAACTGCGGGCTTTCCCGGCAAGTATCGTTAGGACCAGGTTGGAGAAAAAACTAACACCATGTGGCAAGTGAATGTATTGTGCGATCTGGTGTGTTTTTCTGTTACAGGAGAAACAGTTGAGTTGTGTTGCTAACCAGAATGGCTCACAAGCAGACTGCGAGCTTGGGAATCCTTTTAAAAGAAATTCCAGTGTAGGTGATGCCTTCACATACTATATTTCAATGTTTTAAGTACCATTACAGCGTCGATATGCTCAGTCTGTGTTAACAGTTATTTCTGGTTTTTAGGTTACTTTTTATTTGATTCTAAGTACAACTGAGGTCACCTTTGACACCACAGATCTGGATATTAATCTGAAGTTGGAAACGTAAGAGTTCCTTCAACCTTCCGTTCAGAATTATTTCTTGAAAACACAGCCAGTCAATGAATTGGCCTTTATCTAGCTCATAAAAGAAGCGTAATTTAATGAGAAAACTGACTGTTAAAATAAAACCCTATTGTTTCCTTTTCATTTTCAGAACAAGCAATCAAGATAATTTGGCTTCAATTACAGCTACAGCAAAAGTGGTTATTGAACTGCTTTTATCGGTCTCTGGGTAAGTGTTTGTGTTTAGCATAACAAATCAGTGTTTGAAAGAACCATTTACATTCCTCACTAAAACTGGTGTTTTTTAATTTAACAGAGTTGCTAAACCATCCCAGGTGTATTTTGGAGGTACAGTTGTTGGTGAGCAAGCTATGAAATCTGAAGATGAAGTGGGAAGTTTAATCGAGTATGAGTTCAGGGTAAGTGGCCGCAGCGGTCCTTTTATTCTATATACTGGAAGCTAACATTATATATGGTGTTGAATATGTAATTTTAATAAATAATATCAATAAACATGATAAAGTGAGTTTGCGAGTTTTTAAACACTATCCTGGCTTAGGGTAAAAGTTGTGTCTTCCAGAATGGAGAGCCACAGCTGTCATTCAACATAGGACTTTGTTCAGAATCCAGTTCAGGTTGGTCTTTTTCTTATTAGAGAGTTTTAGTGTATATGTGGTGTAGAGACAAAGGAATTCTCGATTTTCGCCCCCAGAGTCTGTCTGTAAAGCAAAAACCTCAAAGTAGTTTGTGTTTGGCTTTAGAATGTGTTATGATTTATTTATTCCTCTGTTACAAGGTCATCTTTCTTATTGCTTGTGGTTAATGTTCATTGACCTTTCCCATGCCCAATTTCGTGATGGTGAATGTGGCTTTGGTGTAAGCCAGTGAGGAAGACTAATGATTGCGCTGACCCATTTCAGAGTAGCTGGTCACAGTGACTCGTAAGTCCAGGGGAGTGAACATAAACACACGGTACAGAGGTGGCTCATAACTCATGTGGGTTTGGGTCTGTGCGACTCAAATCGTGTACCTGAAAGTGTCGTGACCATGTTGAGGTGAAAGTGAAGTGGCACAAATGGGCCCGCCCTTGACTCCCGCAGGATGAAGACACTGAATTCTCCTCTGTGCATCTCTTAGCTTTACAGGCACAGCTGTGACAGGTAGGGGTGGTGGTTATGACATCGCCTTTGCAGGTGTAGCTGAGCTACTCCGGGTCTCAGTTGTTTTCCCGAGCCTCCCCTGGGTGGTAAGGACAGAGGCAGCTTCATTTTTGCAGTCGTGGGGGACTTCTTAGAAGCAGGTAATGGGTGCACTGCCACCACACAGGCTTGGTCATCTGCCAGGCAGGGTGGTTACAGAGTCGCATGCAAACACACATGTGACTTCCCTGGGCATATGGAGAGTGCGGCATATCTATAGTGTAGATTCTGTTGCACACAGAAGTTGTTCCTGGATTGATTGAACAATCATTTCTCTTTGATCTTGATCTTTTTTCTTTCTTCCTTTTTTTTGGTTGGGGGTGTGGTAGGAAATAATTGACCTATTATTTATTTATTTGCTTTTTAATGGAGGTACTGGGGATTGAACGCAGGACCTTGTGCATACCCAGCATGCATCTACCACTGAGCTATACCCTCTGCCCCCTTTCTATTTTTATTGACAAGAATCTTTAAGCACAAATCTCTATTTTGAATACCCTACCTGTAGTCCATTTTTGGAGCCTGTGCTGTTATTGCAGGATTATGCCAGATATTTCAGCTTTTTCTCTTGGCAATAGGAACTGCTTACTTAATCTTATGTTGCGAGAATTACACTGAGATAATACATATTATTTTCTAACAGGTCATTAACTTGGGCAAACCTCTGAAAAACCTCGGCACGGCAACCTTGAATATCCAGTGGCCAAAAGAAATTAGCAATGGCAAGTGGTTGCTTTATTTGGTGAAAGTGGAATCCAAAGGGCTGGAAAAGATAGCTTGTCAGCCACAAAGTGAAATAAACCCCCTGAACCTAAAGGTACGTCAGTGGATTTCTCTCATGTCTCCGTAGATGTAAAGAAGAGAAGGGGGAAATCATTACTTTCCCTGGGAAACTGACATTCTGGCCTGTTGACTTTTTCTTTGGTGTCACAGTTTCTCTTTTATGGTTCAGTAACCAGGTCAGGCTAAGGAGTTCTGCTGACGAGGGACCATGGTGCACATAAGTCAGGGTCGGTCAAGTGCCTTTTGAAGAAAATGACATTTCTGTAGTTTTAAGGCCCAGTGTGACATCTAAGGAGGATGGGGACATGCTCCTGGGGATGGGCCAACCAGTGTTAACTCCTGGTGGAACCAGACTCATTCCAAAAGATGGTGGCACCTTAGCAAGTGACCTTGAAGCGTTTTCATTTTTTTTCAAAGTAGTGAATATTTATTGAGTACTTATTGTGTCTCAGGCACCATCCTAAGCTCTTTGCTGCATTTTCTCAGTTCATTCACTTGATAGTCCCATGAGGTATTTTTCTTATCGTCACCATATCATAGATGAGGACACTGAAAATCAGAGAGATTAACTTTCTCAGAGTCGCTTGGGAGTTAAGAGGGCAGTGCATTCAAGCTTAGGTCCATACACTTTCAGAGTCTGCGCTGTTAACCCCTCTCTTGACAGCTCCACACTCACGTAACTGGCTTCTTCTTTACACTCCAGTTTGAAAGCGATTTGTTTTGTTATTGAATGTCTGTTTTACTGTAAATTCTAAGGTGACTGCATGTGATTAGTGTTCATAGTTGGTGGGTTATAGAATGATCCTCTGTTCATCGGCTTGGAGAAGCAAGATGGTCCGTTATTCCTAATCTTTATTTTAAGAAACCTGGCATTTCAAAACATCTCCCTTGGCTTAGTTTTCAGTAGTCTACTTTGAAGAAGTCATATGCTAGATCTTTTTGCTCCTTTCCTGATCTTCAATGTCATTTATTTTTTCAAGATGTGCTGACTTTTTACCATACTGAGCTGGGTGCTTATGAGTACAGGAATGAGATTTTGATCCCTGATCTTGGGACGCTCAGTTTGGTGGGGAGACAGAAGAACAAAGAGAGCCTCTTTCTCTCTCTGAGTTTTAAGGAAATAAATTACTTTAATCAGGAAATTTGAAGTGAGGTTGGTAACAACACTTGGTGGATTTTACACTTAAATTACTTCTGCATCTTTGGTGATGGGAGAAGGGTAAAGATGAATTGTCGATCGTGTGAATTTGGCATTATTTGGGAGGGTGTGCTCTAGAGTGTGTACGACAGTGCCAAAGAATTACATTAGGTGGAACTATCTCGGGTATGATTCTTTCCAGAAGTCTCACAACTCAAGAAAGAAGCGAGAAATTGCCGAAAGACAGACGGACGATGGCAGAAAATTTTCTTTATTTGCCGAGAGAAAATACCAGACCCTTGTAAGTAGTTTTCAAGAGCTGTGCTGGACAGAGGGTGGCAGGGAGGGCTTCCCCAGCCTGTCACACTATGACTCTTCTTCTCTCCCCAGAACTGCAGTGTGAACGTGAACTGTGTGAACATCAAGTGCCCTCTGCGGGGGCTGGACAGCAAGGCCTCGGTGGTCCTGCGCTCCAGGCTGTGGAACAGCACGTTTCTGGAGGTGCGGCCCTGCCGCGAGCCCACACCCCGCGAGACATTGGCTGTCTCTTAGGGCATGTCTCTCTTCACTAATGCATCCGCTAACTGTGTCCCCAAACAGGAGTACTCCAAAATGAACTACTTGGACATTCTTGTGCGGGCTTCCATTGATGTAACAGCTGCCACCGAGAATATCAAGCTGCCAAACGCAGGCACTCAGGTGAGGATCCCCCTGTCTTCATACAGCTCAGAGCAAATCTGTCCCCTCCACCCCAACCTGCAGCCTGAGGATGGGCTGCTCTGGGACTTGTTTCCCTCATCGCACCGTTACACCCACTAAGGAGAAGGTAGATTGTGTCTTGAGGTGCTGCCCACCCTGAGCTGTATTTCAATAGAATCATGAGAAAAAAGAAGTGACTCTGGGGTCACCTGGGTCTGCGGTGAGGGGGGGTGGATTTGAGAGCTGCTGGCTCAAGGAGAAAATGGCTGCACCTCCCAGGTCTGTAAAGCCCCCACATCTTGTATCTTCCCTGATGCTGTCGCCATTGTTGGAGGTCCCCCCATGACGGTAACCTCACCGCATCATGGGGTAGCTCGTGGCATGTGTGGCCAGCTGAAGTTATTAGAAACAATCTCCAAATACGAATCCAGAATTGAATCTTAAAAAATCCATTCCTGGTTGTGCTCCCTGGAACAAGTCCAACATAAGTCCTCTCTCGGCCACATAGCAGCCTTTGAAATAATTGAAGGAGACTATCTTGCCTCCTTGGACAACATGCTCTTATTCTCTTTAGTACTAAGCACCCAGGTCTCCAGGTCCCTGTCCTGCCTGGCACAGCTGAACTGGTTCCAGGTCTCTCCCCATCCAGGGCCGGCCCCATTTGGGCAGTGTGACCCCCAGATGGGCAGAGCTGGACGTGCGGTCTGCCTAGTTTAGCTTCGCTGGAACTGCCTCCCAGCATCTCAGCCCCACGCTTCTGTCAGTCCAGCCTAAAATATGGTTTTTTAATGGTGGCTGGTGATTGTTTGCATTTCTAGCAACTACTATTTTTGTTTATGTTCTGCTAATACTTAGAGTGTTGTCATCAGAATTTGTTTTCAAGCTTTAGTCACCATATCCCATCCTTGAGCAATTAAAAAAAAATCTTAAGTGCATGCCTTTAGTGCATGCGATTTACTCACATTTTATGTGATTCACTTTTGGTCTGTTGTTTCAGTTTACTGCATAATTTTGCATCTGATCATTTGCTCTTTCTTGACTTTCTATCCCCATAAGCTTTACCTTTTTTTAAAACCAAGAAACATGCTTTCTGTGTCTGCATCTAGGTAATTAAGAAAAATGTTGAACTGGAATAGGAGCAGAAGCTGGTTACCACAGTGAGGGAGGGGTTTCTTGTGGGGGTCTGACATCAACAGGGGCTTATATCAGTCTCTCAAATGACCACAGGTCACAGGTGGGAATGTTTTGCAAAAGAGACTGAATGGAGAAAGAAAGATTGTGAATTACTGTCCTTAAGTTGATCTACTGATCTGCTAACAGCAATGTCCTGCCTTAAGTCCTTTAGGCAGCTGAAAATTCAGTGAGTCTCCCCAGTCACTCTGGTTTCTGGAATACTGTGGCTGTTAGCTGTTAGAATGTGTCTTCCAAAACAGAGCACATTTGGGGCAAGTGCTAAGCTGGGCGGGATTCTGGAGCACATGGTGCAAACCAGGACTGTCCCAGGCTCACCAGGACATACCATCACCTGGCCTTCTGTTGTCTTTGCAGGTTACTCCAGCCCACCTTTCTACTTCTTACCAGTAAGGCATCATAAGGACTGTCAGCTAAACCACACCCTCCCTGAGCATCCTTTCTCTCTGACTGAAGGCAATCGCTATAATTTTCTGTAACTTTGAATCAGCAACCCTGAGAATCACTGAGTTTTTAGAACTGGAAAGAGAAAGAATACTTTAGAGTGAAGGGGCTAACATGAATAAAGCATTAATAAAATGTCTACCATCTATTAGATGCTTCACCTACATGCTATCCTTTAAACTTCAGAAGAATGCCAAGGTAGACTTTGTATCCATTTTACAAAAAAAGGAAGCAGGCGCAGAGAAGGATGTCATTTGGGCTCCTGGATTGAAACCTGTGCCTGTCTGACTTCAGGGCTCCTGTTCTTTGACTCTGTGACAGTTGCTCCCCATTAAGCCCCCAGATCTCAAGTTCAGATGAGAAAACTGAGTCCGAGGAAGATTGTCTCCCCCTCAGGACCAGCATGTGGAGGTGAGACCAGACCTTGGGCTCATGACTCCTCGTCAAGTGCTCTTGTTTTCTGGAAGATGATGGAACTGGGGCCCCTGGAATCCAGTCTAATGGCTGGGGCACAAATGCAGATGACGTTCTCTTGGGCATTTCGTGTTCTTGGGGCTGGGGGAACGTGTGCCTACTAGTGGGAATTGGAATCTTTGCTGGGATCCTGCTTGGTTTGTTTAATAATTGGTACATTTGAAAACATTATTAGTCTCACAACTAGAATACATTTCTTTTGAAAATGGAGACTTTTTTTCCATCTCTGATACTTCTGTTAATTGTGATTTCTGAGATACAATAGCTCAGATATCATATCTACACCTTCCTTTAGTATTTTAAGGTGCAGTTTTTGGGGGCCTGAAGATTTAAACTTAATTCAAGTGTCAGGATGCCTTCCGTTTTATTCCCCCACTTACTGAGGGTTTTAATTTCATCTTTATCTTGGGTCGTCTATTCTTTCCAGTGTCTAGATCATTCTTCTTTGGAGATAGAAGCAAAGGAGGTTGAATAATTAATTCAGTCTTGTCTTTCAGTCTTAGTATTGAAATTTTCCCCATTGCTTTTACTCTAATCCCGGCTTAAAGAAGACTAAAAAAAACCTTTATGTTTCCGTATAACCCAAGGAATTTCAAGAGATCTGTGTCCATTTCTTAATAAAATACTTTCAAACATTATTAGAACAAAGTCAGAGAGAGCTGGTCACCTAACTGAATCAGATAAGATGGTTACCTTTTAGCATCAATTAAACAAAAGCCATCCAGTTAAAAGCACTTACTAAGGACACAATGTGTGCTTTTCCTGCAAAAATGCTAGAGAAGCAAAGTTGAGTAAGACCCAGCGTCAATGTTAAGAATTTCACAGCCTAGGAGACAGTGTCTGTCTAGGTCTAGGAACCAGGAGAGAATTGTTGAAGGAGAGTATTACTTATGAGTTGTGTTTATATACCCCCACTTCATTCCTAAGGAAGTAGAAAGAGTATCTAAGCTTCCTGGCTGCCAAAGATAATAGGAAATATGAAAGGCACATCATCCCTCAGGGGTAGGAGATTCTCTCTCTCTCTCTTTTTGGTTCTAAATTCAGAGAAGAACTTGAGTATGGATCCTTTGATAAGACATTTCTGATATGAAGAACACTTACTAAGGAGGGCTGGTGCCTTTATAATAGAGTTTTGTAAAAGATATGCAAGTCCCTTCATAGGGTGGTTTCCTATACTGGTGTTTAGCACAGAGGACGTTACATTCGAGAGTGATTTAGGGAAACCACTCTGGCGGGGGCAGGCTAATGTGGTCTCAGCACTGCTCACGGTGATGGAATTTTATGCATCAGCAGAGCTTAAGCCCTTTTCCCCTCTATGGGCACATGATGGATGAGGTTCACATGCACAGGTCATCCCTCTGGAAAGGCCGAGATTTTAATGAGACCAAAAAAAAAAAGTTTTGGGAGTTGGAGTAATTTCTACTCTCCTTAACCTGTCATTGTCCATCAATAACAGCTGCTGTGACAAGATGAGACAGGGCTTCCCGAGCTCTGGGAGTCACAGCTCACAGTCGGTCTCCTCTCTCCCGATTCTAAGGCCAGTCCCAGCTGAAGAATGACCCCTATCAAAGAAAACAAAACAAAACACTGCAGTTGACAGTTTAAGGAAACAGACAATAAAATCTTGCTGACTGGCCTCTATCCCCTTCCTGGACCACAGTGTGGCCTTGCCCGCAGACTAGGTTTGCAGATCACATCTGTCCTTTAAATGTGTGAACCAGCCCCTAGCTTCAGTCCTCAGTCTTTGCTGCGATGTGAATTGTTTTACATTTTCTAAAAGGCTCTAAGATCTGGTTTGAATGGTAGCCGACCTGGGACTTAAGCTCTCATCTGGGTTCGCACCTACGCCTCACCCCACCCTCAACCCCACAAAACCAAAAAATACCTGTTCAGCCCTTAAGCTGTTGGATTGCAGCCACTTATGGGAGTGGTTCCCCTCCTGATCAGCCATTTAAAAGGCTCTGGTGCTCACTGTGACTATAAGGCTGATTCCCCTTGCATGGGATCAGTCTCCACTCTCCACTTCAATGTTTTATCAGAGCTTATTCTCAAAAATGAGGATGGCCCTTCCGAGTCATCACCTTGACCCAGGGACACACTGTGCCTTCCCTGTGCTACATACTAGGGAAGCAAAGTTAAATGAGATACAGCAGAGGCTCATGGAAATAATCTTTTATCTTAGAATAGTCCAGTTTACCAGTCACATCAACTATATTATTTCTTCCCTGGTCTCTCACCATTCTTTCTTCCCTACTTGATGGGTACTCCTATGCTAGAACCAGTCATTTCAAAAAAAGGTTGTTTTAGCTTAAAGCTGGGACACCTGTTGGGGGAAGGGAGGAAAGGGGAAGTGAACCATGAGGCCCTCCTTGGGGCTGGGAGCTTGGGTGAAACCTCATTGAGAGCATAACAGGAAACGTAGTAGGTGATTAGGTGTTTATGCTGGAGACTCTAAATGTGAATTCTTTCCTATTAAATGTTTAAAGAAAAGCAATTATTTCAAATATATCCTAATAAGCCAAATGAGGTTGAGAAGCTGTTTTCTAGTATAAGTAGGAAGGGAAGTACTTTAAGAAAAAAAATTTTTTATAGAGTTCAACTATAGAAGTAATAAAGCACAGTGTAGACATAGAGGCATTCTTAGGCAGCATCCAGAATTCAATACTAATAGAGAACACTTCACTAGGAACTCTTCTCAGAAGTTAAATTGCTCCAAGTTTTCTTTACCTTTCAATTTATAGTCTCAAAATTCAGAAAAAAAAAAAATCAGAAACTGAAAACTGGTAGATCTCTAATCAGTATGGTTTACAAAATCCTGTTTGTAGCTTTCACCAGGTCTTTTACATGCTCTGAAAAATAGTCTCCAGGCATCACAGAAATCCACTTGAATTCTAAACCCACACAACCAAGTTGTTGCAAATTGCCATGAGCAATGTTTTAGATTTCTGAATAAACACTAGTTGTATTGAATTGGTATTTGCCAGCTATCAAATGTTTAGACCTTAAGCTTCTTATCAGCTGCTGCTTAAAGCTCTGTGCTGCCTCTGAATGAATCCAGAGTCTAGTTTGCCCATTCGCATTGCTGTAGAAGATGACACCGAGCCATTTCAGGAAATTTTATTCTTTGTGATGGGCTTTAGTTTGCTATCTTGTTCCTGAAGTCAGATTCAACTGCTCGTTGCTCAGGAATCTAATACTGAAAAATAAGTGTTGGGTAAAAAGAAAGCTTTATTGAGGAAGCTGACAGTCCTGGGGAGAAGGTGGACTCATGTCTCAAAGAACCAACTCCCAACTCCCCAGGCTTTGCTCCGAGGGAAAAGAGGAAGGGACTACGTGCTGGGGAGGGGGACAGTCTTCTGTTTTCAGAGATGACTGTCTGGATTCTGTGGTTCCCAGTAGCCATCAAATCTTACTTGTTGTTGGAACATTATCTGAGCCATAAATCTCTGGTCAGCTGGAGGGCCCTGCAGGGTCCTGCTCAGTTTCAATCCTAAGAAAAGTTGAAGTGGTATCAGTAATGCAGTTCCATCAGTATTTTTATATTTCATAACATCTTTAAAATCTGAGTGAGGAATGTAGGCTAATTGTGCATACAGTGATCCTTGTTGCCACTGTTGAATACTTAATTGAGAGAGAGGGGAATCATTCTCAAAAAGACACCAGGCTGTATAGATGTAAAAAGATTGGCTGTGTATTGATAATTGTTGAAACTTAGTGACAAATAAATGATGGTTCATTGTACAATCTTCTCTACTTTTGTTGATTACAAACATTTTAAAAAGGTAAGTTAGCAAAGAAGTAATTACTTTGTCAGAACACAATCCAGCATTTTCCAGGTTCTGGGAAAAGATCTCCAAGAAATGCCTCTTGAAGCAGTATTCCATTATTAAAGGAAAGGATCTTACATCAAAAAGGCATCTCATCCAACCATAGTCTGCATTGTCCAAAATGTGTATGGAAGCAAAATTAGTACTGTAAACTCCCGGTATTAATTCTCCAATTTATAATGATACTGCTTTCTTTTATGCCCCATAGGTTCGTGTGACTGTGTTTCCCTCGAAGACTGTAGCTCAGTATTCAGGAGTACCTTGGTGGATCATCCTAGTGGCCATTCTTGCTGGGATTTTGATGCTTGCTCTATTAGTGTTTTTACTATGGAAGGTAAGTCATATCTAGCATTTGAGTTTTGTGAAAGGAATTTTATTTCATGTTTTTAAAAAAGTAAACTAACACTGATAGTATATAAATTTTTTTCATTGTTTCCTTTTCCTAACATTTTACTGTGAAAATTTTCCAACATACAGCAAACTTGAGAATTATATAATATCTAAATACCTACCTAATATTTTGTACTTGAAGGTATGTTTGTACACTGTAAGAAATTTCTTAAGTATATACATTTTGGTGTTTCATACATAATTTAGCATGTTTGGCAAATAATACTTAAATTTTTTTTTTTACCACTATGGCATTTTCTTTATCTAAGATCAAATTCTGAATCTAAGCTAAATTTTTGGGTATCACATTAACTGGAATCTGTGTCCCTGTTAATTTCAACTTCTGTAAAGAAATGTTCATGGCAGCCATTGGGGCTTGTCACAGTTGTAGCCAGATTAGGAATAGAAAAGCATGAAATTTCTCAAAGTGGTTATCACTGCCTGTATCACAGAAGGAAGATTTGGGTTTAGTATGATGCTCTTCATTAGAATTTGGTCCTGCAAATATAATATAGTATCTTCCCCCTGCTTTCTACCAATGAATAGCCTATGTTACAAAAAAAGTATGAGATGGATGCGTACTTTTGTTGCCAGAGATTATGGATTATTCTCAGTGAGTAATGGAGGTTCACAGACCCTTATCAACAATTACAACTTGTAAAAAACTCAGAACAAAGTTTGTAATGACTTATTTAGTAGCACAACTTGATATGATGGGAGAAGAGGTTATTTATAGACTTTATCCTTTATTCATTAGTCTCACTGCAGAAATACTAATTTTTTGATTACTATGACATTATGTATGCAGTGTATTACTTTTCTAAAATGCCAGAAATTCTGGATTTACAAACATGTCTGGTCTAGCGGTAAAGGATTAGGAAACGCAATCATTAATCTCTAGGATCAAACCATCCTTATCTTTTCCTTGGATCCGAGAGGATAATTAACAAGGGCTCAGGATATTCTCACTTTCAAATATTGGTCATCTCTTTTTTGCTTAATTTTTCCAAGTAACTTCCTTTTGCCAATCTTGGATAATTTTCTCGTGTTCTCCGATTGTGTAATTGAAGCTTGGTGTCTGTTCGTGCCAAGACTCCTCCTCCCATGGGATGTTAGCCAGTCCTACCTCTGATGTTTACTCCAGGTAGTAGGTTTCTCTGATAAGCACAGCCAGCCAATACAGGAGATGCTCTAGAAATTATGTTGATATTGAAAACTGAATGTGAGGTTTGATATTTGAGGGTGGCCTGCTGCTCTCTGGAAGAAGTCACAAGGACAGTCTTTTTCAGAGCAAGTCAACTGGCAGTCTATAATGAAGGTAGGTTGAGAGTTAAGAAACCCAAGCTATTTAATCTTGCACAAGGCATTTCATCCCCCTGGGGTTTGCCTTCGCTGCTTAATAAGTGGATTGGACTAGGTGATCTCTCTCTCTTTTTTCTTTTTTTTGGATGTTCTAAAGTATCCAGACTCACAGGTGAACTCTAAAGTAATCAGACAACTTCTACAACCCCCACATGAAAATCACTTTTATTTTTACTTTTCTTTCTGAAACTGAACTATTTGTTTTTATGTGTTAAAATAATAGAATTTGAGGGCCAGAAAGGACTCCAGTTCAGCAGCCTTTAAATTGGGTTTTGTACATCTATATAGGTTCCAAGACTAAGCTAGGCAGGTGGGGGTAGGGCCAACATCCCCACTTCAACCATAGTAGTTCTGACTTATTTGCTTAAATATCAGGATTCTACATAGGATTTCGGTTGGGGAGTGGGGTGTCGGTCCTCCAGGCTGGTCCAGGCACCTTCATTTTGTAAACAAAGATGACCATGCCCCATGGATATCAAGAACGTTGCCAAGTTAGAGGCATAACCAGGAATCTTGGTTCCTGGTTCATTCCTTTCCTCACTTTATTTAATAGCGCATGTAATTGAAGGTTGGCTGGGTGTGCTTACTTACAGTAAGTTGAGAGTCACAAATAAATATCAAGATAAATAGTTTAGATCAATGCTGCCCAATAAAACTCTGTAATAATGGAAATGTTCTGAAGCTGCATTATCTATTAAAGTAATCACTATTCACATTTGGCTGTTGAGCACTTGGAATATGGCTAGTGCAACCAAGGCACTGACTTTTAAATTTAATTTAAATTTAAAGAGTCACACGTACTTAGCAGCTACCACTTATATAAAGCAGATCTAGATTTTTATCTTCATGGCAGGCTAGGATGCAGAATTTTCTGGGGAGGGAAGAAATTTGTTCAATCAAGTACATTTCAAAGCGCAGCTCCATGGCCTTATGAACTAGATAAAAGTAAACAGAAAAGGTTCTCCATGGCTGAATGAGGAAATTTTAGTAGAAAGTGGAATTACAGTTTTATACTCATTTACAGTGACCTAACCTGAGCAGCGTAGGTTCCTGCCACTTAAGTGTTAGAGTGGTTCAGAGTGTGGGGAAATGACAGCAATCATTGCTTCATGATGATGTATTCGGATTTATATTGTGATTTATCCCACAAAGGCTTCACCTTAGATGGCATTTATTCTATAAAACTCACTGTGAAAAGCAGAAAAATACTCACAGTATCTATTTTATTTAGATTTGTGCTGTCTTAGAGAATTTATTCTTTAACCTTGGAATCAATAAACTGTAGATGTCAATCTTTTGCCTATTTTTGGAGTCGATATTCTCTGCAAGAAGAAACCATCAAAAGATATAACCAGATGTGTATATATTTTCCCCTTTCAGATGATTTTGTTTCCCTCAGGCTTCGTTACAAATGGAAAAATCAATTAGCTGACTAATGTCATCCATATAAAATCTGACCAGAGACCCATGGTAATAGAGTTGGGTTAATTGCTGTCACAATGTAATATAGTACAGGAGCTGTTCCCTTTTGGTTGGTCCACAGTGCTCTCTTTGTAAACAAGCTATAAATAAAAAACAGGTTACAATCTGAGATTTTCTTTTACACAAAACTGTAAAACTGACTAAATACCTTGCTTCCTTGTAGTGTGGTTTCTTCAAGAGAAATAAGAAAGATCATTACGATGCCACATATCACAAGGCTGAGATCCATGCTCAGCCGTCTGATAAAGAGAGGCTTACTTCTGATGCATAGTATTGATCTACTTCTGTAATTGGTAATTGATCAATGTTTTTAATTGCTAGCTGTGGGACCTGCTATGGTTGTGGTGGCTAACTTTAAAAGCAACAGCTTGCTGTGTGTGTCCCATTAACAGACGTTTCCAAATGTCCACAATGGCTTGCCTTGCTTGAATTTATTTTACTTTATTTATTTCACTTGAAAGCTTACAGTGTTTTAAAAAATGCACAAAGAATCTTGTTGCAGGTGAGTTATTTTGTGGTGTTGTTATTGTTAAATACCACCCACAGCACTGAAGAAAACTGCAAACTATATGTACACACAAGAGGAGGCTTTAGACCTCTGTACAAACCCAGTTTGCCCCACGGTGTTAATCAAGTATCTAGCATCCCACTTGGAATTTCAAAGATGCATAAGAAATCATTCCAGATTTCTTGTCCATTTTGGAATTCCCCACAGGTAGAAGCTTGTGTTGACTGCCTAATTAACCTGTTGCATGTTGGAAACATTGTGTTTCTCTTGAAGAGAAGGCTTTCTCACTGTCATCTTTTGGATCTCCTTGCTATAAAGTGATGGGGGAAGGCTTGGAATGCTTTTATTGTTGCTCAGGAATTGTTTTACGCTAGCTAAGCATGCAGCTTCCTTTCCCTGCGTATCTACTACAGGTCAAAGACCATTACAACAGACTATAACTACTGGCATGATGGACATTACGACCAGCTTCAGAAGATGGTTCTTTGCCAATGTGGCCTTCAGTATACAAACTTCTAATATAAAAATGCTGTGGACAGTTTTTATTTCAATATGTTGTAATGGAGTTTGATCTTGTTTCATGTTCCTGGAGATTTTTTCAACCCTGGGTCTCAGTTGAGTTTAAGTTCGTGTTTGGCTCCTCTTATTTGTAAATCCATGGAAATGGGAATTGGCAGCGATTCGTTTTTCCATTTCTGTGGGCACAAGGGGATAGAATTACTCCTGTAATCCCTCCCCATGGCACTGTCATGATGAATCCCAACATTTCCATTCCAGTTTTATATATCACCCTTGATTTCCTTCTTTGTTTAAATGGGGCAAGAGCCACATTTGTAATAGATAGGTGTTTTGGCTTTTTTGCAGAGAATAGAACTAAGGCCTCAGAGTAAAAATTCTTGCTCCATTTTTCCTATTGATTTAGTGATAACTACGTACATAATTTTATTTTGCCCCATGACAGGTTCATAAAACCATTCACAATAAATGTTCTGACATTAATCAACCATTCTAAGTATCTTGCTCATCCACTTTCTATCCACAGTTTCAAATTAAAAACACATCTTTTAAAAAACACATATATTTTATTCATTTAAAAAATTCAGTCTGATTTTAAAATTTACAGATATGTTCTCAATATAAATCTATTTGGATCAGACTGAATTTTTTTAAAGACTAATAAAATATATATTCATTAATTTAAATGTACATGTTGCCTCACCTTTTGCAAAAAAAAAAAATTAGGGAATGCTCTGAAATTTAATCTAGTGATAACTTTCCTCAAATTCTTTGCATGATTGATTTTATTGCAGAACACAGTTACTACATGATTAATGAAACAGCTTAATTTGGAAGCACAACTGGAAATCCAGGCAGTATAAATTACCCTCTAGCTATTGAGAGATGTGTACTGGAGCCTCAGAGGAGGGAGGATTCTTAAATTGACACCCCTGAACACTGACCTGTTCAAACAGTAATTTGTAAAATATTTGTGACCTGATTTCCATTTTGTTAGTGGAAGAGGGGCATGAAATAATCTTTGGCTTATGGCCTTGAAAAATTTTGTCCTTTAAATTAACATGATGTTCTAACAGTCTGAAAATTAGATCTTTTACACATAGTATTGTGATTATTAAAAAAGGAGGCACTATTTCATAAACCTTTCCACTGTTGAAGGTAGCTTACGTTGTTATAAAATGTAAAGACAAGATGGAAAAGGGGACTTTTCTTCCATTCTTACAGCTGTACTGTTCCATTTATTCCCACTGGCTGTTATCATTTCTTTTTGACCTATTAATTCCTTCTTAAAAGAAAACCGTGTCTTTTATTCTTTGTCTAAGTCCAAAGATAGGCATAGCTGAACAGAAAGCTTAGGCGTGCCCATCTGGTGGACCTGCTTTTCTTGGAGTTATTTAATTGTTTCTGTTTCTTTTTCCCCCTTCTCCAGTGTGGATTCTTTAAACGCTCTAGGTACGATGATAGCGTTCCCCGATACCATGCTGTAAGGATCCGGAAAGAGGAGCGAGAGATCAAAGATGAAAAATATAACGATAACCTTGAAAAAAAACAGTGGATCACAAGGTGGAATGAAAATGAAAGCTACTCGTAGGGGGGCCAGACAAGCTTCACAGTACCCAAACTGTTTCCCCCACCCCAACTCAGAAATTCAGGTGGATTTAGAAGCCTGTTCAATACCTGAACATTGATTTCAGACAGACAACACACAATACGAGCCTACAGTGCTAACTGCGGACGTGGTTACATAGCTGAGGCTCCTATTTGCACAGCCAAATTTAAAGCTGTTAGAATGGATTTTTCTTTAACTGCCTTAATTTAATGTTCTGGGTTGCCTTTGTTTTTGGTGTGGCTGACTTACATTGTGCTGGGGAAGGGCCTGCCCAGTTGCATGCCCACAACACCCTCCCAATAGTGTAGCTGGAAGAAGGCACCACAGTCACCACACCAACAGAGTGACCGTCCCGACCTCGGCACCGCCTCTGCAAACGTTCTCCTCATGGGACTGGAGAACCTGTAAGTTACCTGTCCTGCATCACAAGACTATGCGATCAGGGTGGCTGTGTTCCTCTTAAAGTGCCCTCGTAAATTAAATGTGCAATAGAAGGTGATTCCCATCCTGCCATCTTTTCCCATTTCCTAGATGTGTGAATCCCGCTCACGCCAAATACATACACATTTCATCCCCCTTTCACTAAAACACACAGGTGTAACATTTGAATGCTAGTTATACTTATTTGTATATGGTATTTATTTTTCTTTTTTTACCAACTATTTTGTTATTGACTAACAGGCCAAAGATTGTCCAGTTGACCCTTCAGGTTGGATTAAGCAATCAGAATTAGAACATGAGAGGTCATTGGTTGGACCTGAATTATTTACTGCAAAAAGAAAATAATAGTTCTTTATAAATGTACCAGAGAGTTGTTATACTTGACAGATAAGTTTAAGTTATTAAAACATCTCCCTTCATGACAGCCCTCACCCCCCCCAAGCCCAAAACATTCAAGAAATAGGATTTAACTGTAAAATGTTTAATTTTTATCAGACATTGGATATTTTTTAGTTTAGAACCCTGTGTGATGTTTCTGAATTGGATGCTATAACTTTCAGGAACTCTTGGAAATAATGGGTTTGTTTGTTGAACTTCACTGCAGTTTAGTCACTGCTGCAAATACTGTATATTCAGGACTTGAAAGAAATGGTGAGTGCCTATGGTGGATCCAACCGATCCAGCGTCAGACTACTGAATCCTGATACCAAAAATCAGAACATCGTGGCTTTTATGTTTTTCAGTGTTATTGGAATCATTTAATCAGTGAGTCGATGTTCTGTTTTTTGCTTTGTTTCCTTCCCTGCCTATATCCCCCCAAAGACTTTGGGACTACTCTACCAAGAACTTTAAATTGTTTTTTAGTTTTAAAAATGAAGGGGAGGGACAAGGAAGATACTATTATATACATTCAATAGAGACTGAGTAGTATGAAAGCTAAATTTTTAAAAATTACTGCACTTCAAAATGTTAAGTTATATGGGGGGCAGCAAACAGGTGCTAATTTGTTTCGCTATAGTGTGAGCAGCATCTCAGAATCTTTCAAAAGAACAAAATACAGCTATGTGTGCCATTGTTGCTTTGGAGTTTTAATTTTCTTTTTTCTTTTCTGAAATCTTATGCCCTTAAGATGCTAAGGACATTATTCTAGTTGTAATTTTCTGTTTGGAATTTTCATTAACAAAAATAGTTTTACACGTGATATTTTGTTTACAGAAATTTCTCTAAAACAGGTCATAACAGTGTTTAAAATCTCAGTTTCTTGCTTAGGTAATTTGGAACCTAATGCACTGGCTTTCTAGGTGGCCGAGAAGCTGGTATTTTAAAAGTGTTTATAGACCTTTGTTGTAAAAATGAATGTCCTGAAAAGGGGAGGTGGGTGGGGGTGCAAGGGTGGTTCAACAACAAAAGAAACAAGAATGTAGTGGTGTTTAAATTTGTAATTGTTAAAAATGTCATCTCAAGTCAAGTCACTGGTCTGTTTGCATTTGATACATTTTTATACTAACTAGCATTGTAAAATTATTTCCTGATTAGAAAATACCTGTGGATATTTGTATAAAAGTGTGAAATAAATTTTTTTATGAAAGTGTTTATTGCTTAGTAACACAGCATGGTATATGTGAAATTATAAATAACCTTCATTGCCTTTCTTTTTATTGCAAGCTAAACTATAAAGTTTTTGATGTTTTAATTTAATCGGTACACTAAGAATAATCTCAGATCAGCCAAAGATTAGTGCATGCCCCCAAAGTGCAATGTAAATATGGTTGATGAGATTTTCCCCTTTTGGCTCTACTGTTCAGTTGAAAATATTTTCAAAAGAAAACAAACTTAAAGATAGTTTGTTCAAGATACCTACAAATTGGGAGATGTCTATATGCATTGATTCACCTACTTCAAAAAGCTTATTATGCTCATGAAGGATAGGGTATCATTTAGCAATGGTACCACGGCATGAAGAATGCAGGTTCTGTGGCTAAGTTGCCCCCTTAGAACACACCTGTGATGTAACGCGGCCCAGCTGTGACATGCATCGTTATACTGATCACCAAGGACTGATTTGGCAGAATTGACAGGTCAGAAAATACTTTCTTCACCAATGGATTCTATTTAAATTTAAGGAGTTTTATAGAACTTCTCTAACTGGATTATCATAATTTAATAAGTATAAGGCATGTATATAGTGCCCAGACAATATAGCATACCCTGGCATGAATAAACGGCCATTCTAAAGTGTATTATCTGTCCAGTCTATTAGGTAATTGTTTTCCGTTGTACTTGGTATTACAAATTAAATCGTAGCCTTTTTAGTTCTTTGAAGATCAGATAGGTGTCACCACACAAGGAAATGAGTGATTGGCACTTTTTAAATGACAGGCCAGTGGTTGTGAACCTTTATTAGTCACAAATGGGTTTATCCAGTTTAAATCACTGCAATAAGCTATAATCAAGATAACCATTAAGAGTGTCAGTCACTGTGGTTTGGGCAGCGCTGTGGCGTAAATGACCTTGGCTGGAGGTCATGACGGTGATGTGTACGACTCCTGCAGTTCTCCTCTCTCGCCTTCTCAAAAAATACAGGGATGCCAGGCGTGATAGGGGTGTGATTACGGGGATATCCTTGGATCCATCGCAAACACTGACATGTCATTGTTGGTTGCAGATTACTTGCCACAGCCTCACAACCGGTCATGCACAGTCATGGCTTATGCCCTTGTGCTCGAGAATATTCTAGAATGTGGGGTAGATGTAGGTGGGGAATTCTTTAAATTGTCCAGACCAGGGAAGTAAGGATAAGCTTGAGCCTTCTCCCCTAAATGAAAACACTTCAGTGAGAAGCTGATTTCTGTCTAGTGCACTGACCCACAGGAGGACAACGTGGGAAGACAGTCTGGGGCCGACAGACTGTTGTTTTAAAAGAGGAAAAACGTGAAATGCCTGCTGTAGGTGGCTGGCTTCCACAAAAGCACATCCTCAGGGCTGAGAAAACAGGAATGTGGAAGAGTTCTTTGATCAGCATGGGTAGCATAAAGTAAATGATTAAAGGCAGCTCCTCAAGACCAAAAGATGGGTCCAGCCACTATTGTTGTCCAACCACTTACACTGAGGAGAAGGTGCGCTTCAAAGAAAGGAATGGAGAAAATGAACTTCAGAATGATTTCAAAAGTGTGGCTACTGCAAAGAACCTGGGGGCATCTATCTGCGCCTCCAGTAGTTCCTGATTATGGTCAAATGGCAAGTAAGTGTTTCCTTTCTCTCTTGTATCTTCAGGTTTTGCTGACTCTGATCCAGCTGTCAGAATGTGAGAGTGCTGTGTGTACTGGTGGCTGAGGCCACGTCTGCAGAGATGTTACCAACAGACCCATCTAGGAGGGAGGTTGCAAAGGGGTTCATGGTTAAATCCTCTAAGGAGAAGTGAACTGTAAAACACAGATTAGAGTGAGAACACTGGTCCAGCACAGCGCAAGGGTGGACCGGGCGCCACAAAGGGCAAAACTAACCAGGGAATGGTTGAAGGCTACACCGGAGTGAAGGAGGTCTCGACTGTGGTCTTTGTAGCAGTCAGCAGAGCTGAAGGCCCTCCGTCTTCTCTGCCCTGACCCTGCAGCATCTCTCCGTCAGGCTGTCTGTGCTGGGGTCATGGAAACGGGCAGAGACAGGCCCATGTTAGCAGAGGTCAGATAAAATTTCTCACACGTTAATCATTCTTCTAGAACATCCACAAGAAATTTCAAACTACAGGGACGGCGTGTGCTTCTTTATCTCAGAGCCTAGCAGATAAGTATTCAGTTCAGCCATGGTCAGTGGATAGATTTAAGGGAGAGTCCTGTTAAGATCCTGCTGTTGTAACATAGAGATACTTAGATGTGGTTTCAGCCTTTTTTTTTTTCCCAACTGGAAATAAAATTTCTAGGGATGTTACTAGCCTCTGGGGACACACATACAAATAAGACATTAGCTCTGACCTTTTATAGGAAGCTAACCCAAAACCACCTCTGGTACTGACAAACAGAGGTAATTGTACTCTGTGTAAGTAGATTAAAAATCTTGCGTTAAGATATCAATGGTTTACATATGAGGTCAGTGCCCTGTCCTATGTGGATAGATCTTGCCTCTAGAACCAGTCCCATTTCCAGAAATTTTGAAGTAGTCGTTCTCAATCTGGGCTGCCTATTTGAATTCCTAAGGAGCATTTTTTAAAAGTTCCAATGCCCAGACCACATGTCAGACTGACTATCAGAATATCTGAGGGTGGGACCCAGGCATCAGTGCTGTTTAAGGCTCCCCAGATGACTAAGGGCAGCTAAGATTTAGAACTGCTTCAGAGGTCATTGGATGGCCTGAATACTTACAGAAAGGGTTCTGTCCTCTGGAAATGCCTCATCTCTGCTTGTGATGCTTCCACTGCCCCAGTAACAAGAGCGTAGAAGCTAGCAGCATTTTGCCACAAGAAGGAGGCAGCTGAACAGGATGTGCAGGAGTGAGGCTGGAGTCAGACCGCCAGGGTGTGAATTAGCTGCACCTCTTGGAATACAACACTGGTGAGTGACTGACATGTCTGCACCCCAGGTTCTTCCTGTGGAAAGTGAGATTGATATTAGTACCTCATACGTACATGCCTGTCACATCTCATAGGTTCTTATAAAGAGTAAATGAGTTGGTCGGAAAATGCTCATTGTTAGCTATTTTTATAATCACACTTGTTATGTAGAATCTTAAAATGGTAAAATAGGAAGCAGGCATGGAAATCTAGTTCTACTTCCTCATTTCACAGATGGGGAAACAGTTTATTTTAACTGTCACTGACCTTTCGTCTCCTTACTTTTCAAGATCTATCACACCCTATGATTTACCTCTTATAGCTGCAATTTGCAAGTCTAAGTACCCTTAACTAAAAAATAACGTGAGCCTAAGTCTTAAATTTAAACTGCTCATCAACATAGGTCATTTTGTACAAAAAGATTAATCTTACTTTTATGTTAAACTGTTTCAAACCCTTAATACTAATGACTGTAATGAGAGTTGGTGCTGGAACACATACACAAAGTTTCAATATGTTGGCATCTTGACATTGCTATGTACTGACTCTTCTTTTTTTTTTTTTTCCCTGAAATGGAAGAGTGTAAAAAGAGGATTCTTTTTCTGAACCCTTTCTTAGTTCTTTCCATACACTATTAAGTCTTTGGTTTCCTGTAATGGGAAGAAGGCACGTTGTAGTTTTGTTGCTTACACCTTTCCTGCTGTGCAGAAGGGGAAATGCTCAGAGCCCATCTCGTGCTTGAGTTACAGCATGTATATTAGAGCAGAGTTTGTCACAGGAGTAGTTTGAAAACTCCCATTTCTCCCTCCCACGTGTCACAATACACTGACTGAAAGACCTACTAAAGTCAAATAAAAAAATAAGCACTTTTCCCCAAACCACTGCAGGGGTCTGATTCCAAGGTGTCATCAAATTGCTGACAGAACTCCAAGTTCTAAGGCACTTGCCAAACTGAGGAAAGCACCCTGGTTTGGAAGTGGGTGAGAGCATCCTCCTCACGCTAACACGCCTGAGGCTCACCTGGCGGCCTTGTTAAGCTGCAGGTTCTGATTCGGGCAGTCTGGGAAGAAGCCTGAGAGTCGCATTTCTAACAAGCTCCAGGTGCTGCTATGCTGCTCGTCCATGAATTACACTTGGAAACAAGAGTCTATGGAGTGGGTCTTCCTTCCAGGTTCAAGTCACTTCTCTGCCACTTCCTACTTGTGTGATCTTGGGGAAGCTTACTCACCCCTAATGGTTTAATTTCCTCATCTGTAAAATGGTATATGGAACAAGCAGGATTATAACCTAGGCCTCTAGGAAGCAGACACCAGTCTAATCATGTTTATACAATTTTCAATCCCTGACATCCTCAAAGTTGTGGATAAAGAGCAGCGGGGGCACGTAATAGTCTTTGTTATATCTGAGTCTATAGCTTTCACTGTCTTGACATTAGTTTAGGCAACTCTTATGGGCCATGCCTTCAAGTTACCTGCCCTGCTAGACACAAAATCCCATTATGGTGAGTCCCATTACCACTGAATGGGGAGCCACATGCCAGTTCTGGTAGCTGACCCACAGAAGCAGTGATACCTTGGTCCAGTGACAGTGACTTCTCTACAGTAACAAAACAAAAAGACTGAAATAAGGTTCAGGCTAACCCTAAGAATTAAGTTTTTGCAATCTGACATTTCCTTAATCAAGCAGCAACAGTTCTTCAGTTTCTCTTTGCCTGTTGCCACCACAAACAACCCAACTGCTCCTGCCAGAAAACAAAATAAATTAGTAAAATGCCTAAGCCATTGTGGTAGATAACTAAGGATTGGCTTGTTCAACCTCTATTCCATCCTTCTTCTAGTTAGAAGGACTGGAAATCTAAAAATACTTTTCCAGGCTCCCTTGCAGCTAGGGGTTTCACATGTGAATTAGAGTCTATGAATTAGGTACCTCATTTGAGATCTGCAACGTGGACTCAGTGGGTGTTTCTACTAGCAGGCATGGTCACGGAGACCTCAAGTTCAAGTTGAGTATCAGAAAGGGTTAACTGGTGGTGGTCTCTTGTCTCCTTTTCCTGACCTTGGTTTGCAGCTACAAGTAGCTGTCTTCACCTCAATTTCCAGAGACCACCCCCCAAGTGGGTTAGTGTTTTAGAAATTATCCTCAGAGGCCCAGCCTAGCATCCCTTTAAACTATTTTGTATACATGTAATTTCCTGAATTAAATCCCTTCACACCAGTAATACCCAGAGTGGTTTCTATTTTATGCCCTGAACCCTGACTGATAAGGCCACTCACCCAAAGAAAATGCTAAAAGATCTAGGAAATTAAAAGAGAAAATAGGTAGAGAGGATGTAGCTGCCTTCTTCCAGCTAATGCTGGATTCAGAATACTTTTACTACTTTTAAGATCAACTTGATTCTCCGAGATGTATGCCACATCAAGGTGAATCTTGTTTCTTTTTCTAAATCTCTAAAAGAAGGTGGAAATGTGTATGTACATTATCTGACTTAATCAAGAAATGAAAGGAATAAAAAGAGAAAAATGTGAAGAATCATTATTCTGTGAGAGAATGACATTTCATGATTTGAATGTGTTCATTAAATAACGGTGATTCATAAAACACATTACCAGTCTGCAGAACGTGGAAATAGATAATGAATTTGTGTTGTTTTTATCTGCCCAGCATCCCTTCTTCAGGTGAAAGGATCTGCTGTATCCCTCAGGGATCCTTTCTTCTCCCAACTTAGCCCATGATGTTGGGTGGGTATGAGTGTGTGTAAATGTGTGAACCACCTCTCCACACCTAATTCCATTTTACACAGATGGAAATGTGGCCCCAGCCTGGCCAGAGTAAATCTGGTATTTTTCTAGAGTGATGAGGGCCTCACTACTGAGATTTTGCCCGTCTGGGATTAAAGCCTGCTGCTACTCTGTCGGTCTCTAAAATAACAGAAAGAGTCAGCCTTGTGAAGCTTGTGAAGTCTACACCAACAAAAGCAGAGCTGAAATATGGGGAGGAAGAACAGAGGAAGAGGAGGCAGACAAACTCTGATGCTTTGGGTCTACCACTTGAGGAATTTTTTCAGTGACTTGAAACAAAACAGTCTTTTATTTAAGTAAGTTTGAACTGGGTTTTCTGTACTCGAGTCTGCAAGAGTCCTGCCTAATACAAAAGTAAAATCCGTCAACCCTAATGCATCTCTAAAAGGATTATCAAAAGAAGACATTCTGAATTTCCTTTCCTTAGATGGTTTAACCAGTGAGTTGCTCCCACCTTTCCCCTTGGCTTCAAGCATTCTCTACCTCCTGCTTCACCAAAAAATGTAAGTTATCATATAATGATTTTCTCAATTTCCTGCCTAGATTTGAGCCCTGGTCTGATTTACTTCAACACAAATGCTCTCTCCACTAGCCTACACAGCCTCAGCATTCTCTGTAAAAGTAAGTACTTCATTGGTTAGTGCCTGTCCCACAGAAAATGCTCAGTGAGAGAAATGGCCATAATCATTGGTAAGAGTGAGCAACCTAGCCAAGGTTAAACATTTAGAAAGCGGTGGAGCCTTGATTCCAGCCCAGTCTGCCCACATCAACTCCACGCGTTCTTAAACACACTGACAATGCATGTCCATCAGAGATGTGTCCCTCCTCCCCTTTAAGGCAACCCTTCCAGTCCTCCAGGACCCTGCTCAGGCACTTAACCTCTCCCTCTTCTTTACATCCAGCTTGCTTCTTAAGTTGCTCACCTCCAGCATTTAGAAATTCTCAAGACTTTCCCATTGTAAAATATATTAAAAAACCCATTCAGCTCCACAGTGGTCCTTCCCAACGACTATATTTATTTACAGCTATCATCACTACTTCCTCATCACTGTTCTCATGAAGTCATTTCTACCACCAACCTTTTGGTTATTCAGTCTAAAGCATACTTCTCAGTTCTCATTTTATTTGACTGCTGGAGAATATTTAATGTATTGAATGCCCCCTCATTTTTTAAAGCACTTTTCCTACTGTTGGTCATCCCTTAAGTACTTCTGCCTTGAGGGATTGTCTCTGGCTTCCTATAACCTCCCCAGGTGATCTCAACAATTCCAATGACCAGCTGCATTAGAGATAATGAGTTGTCTCCCAATGTCCCTTCGCTCCTTTTACCATAATACGAATGTTAGCTGGACGGATACAGAGTCGTTCCTCAGTATGAGCAAGGGGATTGGTTCCAGGATCCGCAAGGATACAAAATCCAGGATGCTCAAGTCCCTTATATAAAATGGGGTAGTGTCTGCATATAACCTAGGTACATCCTCCGGTATGCTCAGATAATCTATACATTACTTATACCTAACAATGTAAATTCTACGTAAATACATATAAATACAGTGTAAATGCTATGTAAATAGTTGCCAGCCCAGGACATTCAAGTTTTGCTTTTTGAAACTTCCTGGAATTTTTTCCCTCCAAATATTACCTATCCGAGGTTGGTTGATTCCGCCAACGTGGAACTCCCAGATACAGAGGGCCAACTGGACTACCCAGAACAAAAGACGTCTCCCCACTGTAGTTGTACCTAGGCACAGCCATGTGGCATTAGCTCAATAGAAATGTTTGGACACAGGCCAAAAGAAGGCAAATGTTACAGACTGGAAAGCTGTGTTCCCTGTTATTCTATGCAAAATATTTAATAACACCATCATCTGTGATTCTTGGGAGGCAGACTATATCCTCACCCAGGAGAAAAGGAAGGAAAGACTGTTGATGTATGTTGGCTGCTGCTTGCTGCTTTTAGCACAGGCCCATGAAAGTGAGGAGCTCAGGCAGGAGCTACCCAGCTTGAGTCAAGGGTGGAAGGGAGTACAACTCTGACGAGGTGGCTGTTTTCCTTCACTACCTAAAATCTTAATCAACTTAATGTGTTTCTGACAAAGTTGAAAACTCCATGGAGCATTTATATACCAGACAGAAACAGTTAAACCAAATTTCATCCTAAGACACCATCAAATTGTAAGAGGCGCCATTTTTTACAAACTAGTAAGAATTTTAAAAGGTTGCTAATTGTAATGCTTTCTTGGCCCTTGAAATTTTATTAAGGGCTTGTAGATATTTTTAGACAGATTTTAATCATTTTATTCCTTATGCATATAATAATAGGAAAATGTAAGTGAAACAAATTGGTGAAGATTCTCCAAGAACTTCTATACTTCTTTATGTTTACAAATATAAAGAATCTTTCAAATTAACCTTTTACTCAGACATAGTAAATGTGGTTTCCAAAAAACAGTATTGTGATGCAGCATTTCAGAGAGCCGGCCACTATTCCAGATTTTCTTCCAGACAGCCCACACCCAGTCTGCAGTTTTGATGATCAAACACAGACAATGTCAACACCTGTTTGGACAGGAATTGTAAGAGTCTACTGGTTTGTGAGCTGTTAAAATGTGAAAGAAAAAAGGTCTAAGCATCAACGAAATATGGCAACTCACATTGCTCTGAAGAGGAGATGACTTGCTCCGAACTTTTAAAGGCATCTTCAGTTACAGTTTCCTGACAGACAGTGAGGGCACCTCAGCAGGTGATGAAAATGGAAAAGGACCTTTCGGCAAAGCCTTTCACTTCAGTTGGCCTCCTGAGAGTGGAGGAGGGGCTAGGTGGACAGCACAGTGCCCAGGAAACAAAAGACTAGCATCTGAGGCTGTGCACTGTGCCTTGCCTGTGGCTATCTGCAAGTGGAGGGGACCATAGGCCAGCTGTGTGCTTTGAACGAATGATAACAACCATAATCCAAAGTCTCACCTAATGACTTTTGTGCTGAATTATGCATGAATGAAGGCCAACAAGCTTGGGGATTTTTTGTTTCGTTTCTTGGAGTAGGGAGGGTTGGGATTTTTGAGGATCGTGATGGGAAGGGTCACATTACCATCTTTTTCTCTCAGGGCCTCTGAAGGTCCTAATCTCAGAGTCATCCTTGCTGACCACTGTAAAGTAGCCTCCATACAACACACACACACACACACACACACACACACACACACACAATCACAGTACTCTATTTTATTGTCTTAATAGCTTGTAGTACTCTGAGATAAACTTATATATTTATTATCTGTCCCCTTAGAATGGAAGTTCCATGAAAGCAGGGACCTGGATGTCTTGTTCATTGCTGGATCCCCAGAACCTTCCCAGCACACAGCATGTCTAAAGAAACATTTACGGAATGAACAAACCCCAGAAGTAGGCACTTAGAAACCTAAGAAGAAATGAAATGGAAGAAATAAAGGGAAATTGATGTGAAACTAGAAATGTGGGTCTTCCCACCCCAACAAAATTTTAAAACAAGAAAAACTTGAACTTCGCTGATGGCACGTATAATTCAGACGTCAGCAGATGTCATGCCTGTCTGATTTAGCTCAAATGGCTAATTCCAGTTTGTCCAAGTCCAGAGTTCCACATCCTTAGCAGTTTGCGACCTCAGGGTCCCCTTCAACCAGACCACTGCCCTAGGCCCAAGTACAAATGCTATCCCAATTCTTACGCAAAATTTATCCTTTTCACCAGTTTGCACAGACACAAAAGATCCAGTCTCCACAATCTTTTTCTTTTTTTCAGTGAGCTTTACTGAGGGTTCAGGGAGCACCCTCACTGTAAAACAGCCTTTGCAATCGCCACCTTCCTTTCCCTTCAGATTTGTGAAGTGAATTCCTCTCTGAGCTTCAAGGCTGTTCTGTGAGCTTTCCCTGGGACCTCTCTCAACTCCAGTAACATAGCAAAGTACATACTCCAGATAAATACGATGTTTTCCCTAAAACAAATCCTGGTGAACAGGATGGCCTCCACATGACTGCACAAGTAATTACTTGAATGACAGTGATCCTTAAAGAAGGCAAACACAGGTAGGGAAAAATCATGCTTCAGTGGAATACAATGCATTGTTTAGAGCACAGTTTTCTAGGGTGTCTGATTCTGATTCACCAAATTTGAGCTATTTATAACTGTGTAAATTGTAGATAACTGATAATGCAAATAATTCCTGCCTATATCCATGCAAATACATTCTGTCAGGTGGAGGTTCCAAAGGGAAAAAGTCAGTTTTACAGCCCTTTTCAAATTCATTTCTGTATTTCTATTTTTAGACTTCTCCTTTGGACTGGTTGTAACATCTTTTCAGATTCCCTCATTTAATGAATGTCTTAATTATAATTTTGGCATGGTCATTTAATTTTTTCAGCTTTATTGAGGTATAATTGATAAACTTGTAAGGTATTAAAAATATACAATGTGATGAAGTTTTCATTTTATAGTTGCATGAACTATAATGTGTCAAGGTACAATTTACTATTTTTTTGAAAGTTACCTTTCTAAAGTATCAGTCAGAATTCTGGGGCAGGAAATGGTAGCGCACTCAAAGGGGAAATTGAAGAGCGTTTGAAGGCACTATTTACAGAGGTGTGGGCAGAATGAAGAGATGGGGATCATGAAGCACCCCAATTAACAGCAGAGGGAAACTGGTACCACCGCTAGGGCTCACTGGCCACACTTAAGAGGGACACAAAGCATGGCCTGGCAGGGAGGAAGGGGCAGAGGAATAATCAATCATGACTTTTCTTTCCTCTTGTTCTCTGAGCCCCATGAAGCCAGAGGGTAAAGGAGACAGGGTGAAATAGTCTAGTTTGTTTCCTATTGCTTTTTCCATTATTTTCAGTCAAATCAGCCCAACATGAATTATAAAATGTCAGTGAAGATCTGGCCCAAGTCTGCTATATATAAAGATTTTTATAGAGCTTTACATTAGGATTATACTTTTATGTACATAATTAAATAATATAGCCCGTTAGTAAAGTTCATATAAAAGAGATACCACCCTTTGATCACTTTCTCCCTTTGATCACATATTTCATGGTCTTATGTTCATACTGCTTCCTCTAAGATTTTTTTTTTTAACCGTAGTCTTAACAACCATTATGTTAACAGGTACCTGAAAAAAATCTAATTTTCTCTCCAGTTTCTGGACCCTAAGTCTTCAATCAAGAAGCAAAAAGGTGATGCAATTTTATATGTGTTTTTATATATTCATTCTCTGTATATTGGGTGGAAGCTTGGTGAATATATTTTGGAGAAAAGAAGAGTTGAGTTGGTTTCTGGGTGAACAAACCTTGATGCAGTAAATCTCAAGCTCTCTGCCTGGTCTTTGTGCTTCCATACAAGTTAATGTTCAGCCAAGGACCTTGACAGGCTCAGGTGGAAAGCGGCAGAGTTGCAAATAGGGGCTGAGGAAGCCGAATAATACTTTGCCTGACAGTGTGAGAAGAGCTTAGAGCTCAGGGAGTGATGTGGAAAGAAGGGGACAAGGAGGAAGTTAACGTGACCCGAGGCTAGAGAAGAGTCGGAAACAGTTGAGGGACTGTTTTAAGGATGTCTAATATTCAAGTTTAAATTGTCTTCTCCCAAACTTTTGGTAAAATTGGCTTCAGGCTATACATGAGTATGAGTGGTTCTGATAGGATCCTAATAAGGAAATTAAAAAAAAAAAAAAAACAAACCCAGCAGTAATGATTTTTAAAAAAGAGATGCCATTTACTGAGTGTTTAGTATGTCCCGGGCATTGTGCTAACACAGATGGCTATACTCTCTCTGTCATAGTCACCCAGTGAGACAGATATTATCCCCCCCTTTTAGGAAAGAAGGCTGAGGCCCAGAGAGGTTAAGTAACTCACTCAACACCAAATACTCAGTGCATGAAAGAGCCAGGATTTGACACCAGAATCCAGGCTCTTTTCATAGCACCGCACTGCTTCCCAGTAATCCTCCCCACTCCATCCTTATAAGGCTGTCTGTCCTCTGGACGCCAACTGACCATCATTGACAACAACCCACCCCTCCTCTAAGGATGCCTACTTCACAGTCAAAGGGCTGTAACCAAATTTTCTGCAGGTGTAAGTCAAGTCTGTCCCTCTATTGTTTCCACCCACAAGTCTTCATCTGCTGTCTGGGCCACTCAGAACAAACCTAACCCTTCTTTTAAGGAGCAGACTGTCTAATATTTTAAGATATGTGTAAAACTCTTCTACCATGTTGGACCCTACATAATATGCTTTGTAATAGCAGGCATCTATGAAAGGGATCCTCTCTGAATTGCATGTGGCTTTAGTCCCAGCCACCGAGAACACTACCTGGTTCTTAGAGTAGGCATTCAGCAAGTATTAATAGAATGGATGAAAGAAGGGCACATTTGGAGAGTACAGAGGATGGTTGGTGGGGCAGCAGACATCTAAAAGAGATATTACCCTCTGACCTCTTTCAATACATGTCTCACAGTCCTATGTTCATACTGCTTCCTCTAAGATATTTTTACCAAAATTGTAACAACCATGGTAACAGATATCTGAAACAATTGTTAGAGGCACAACTTTTGGAGAATATGTTCAAATGCTGCTTCCACCTCATCCCCTCAACTACCTACACTTGTTCCCAGGTGTTCAGTGTTCTCCTTCAAGCCAAACCTGCAGGACTAATGAAACTGAGGAAGTCATCTGTTAGATCCTCTAAACTATAACCTGCGTAATAAATAATATCATGTCACCTGCCTTCACTGATCAAACTTGCCTAAATTGTCCTTGCAAACTGCATACCTTCCAAGCTTCACATAGCTTAGACAATATAAGACTCCCTTAACATATAGACAACCCCTCTGAGATATGGGTCGCTAGGGTAACGGTTGCCAAAGTTGTTCTTCAGGAACATGGAGCTAGTCTTGCCCAGTTCCAACTTGTTGAGACCACCAACCATTCCACTGGACCTGCTGGAGTGCTGGATGGATGACCTTTTGACATCAGAAGGTCAAAAACTCCACCCTCAGATTATACTAACCCTGCCTTTTTCTGAACATGCATCCCAAGAAGAAGCATACAGCACAGTGTGCCTGTGCAGAATGCCAATTACTCCACCTTTTTCTTACCTCCAGCCACCTTTCCCCAGGCATCAGGCCTCCCTGCTTCTTTCTCCCATAAATATCCCAAGCCCCTTGCCTTAGGGGAGGTGGGCTTAACATTTGTTCTTCCTTTCCCTCACTTGGCTGCAAACTTCAACGTCTCAGCATTTAGCTTGCTGTGCACTGGGCAAATGAATCTCCTTCGGTAACACTAACACATCCTAAAAAGAGATTCTCATCTCATTTTTCATATGTATCATATTTTTATACAATCCAAGACCTGACCACCATGAAGAAATGAATTGTTATTCTATACCAGGAACTCCGATGTATATTTATTATTATTATTAATATGTAATAAAATACTTTTTAAAATTGATAAACTGCACACCCATAGACAAGTAATTTTGTTGCGTCTAAGACATACCAAGGCACTGGGGGTGGGTATATGGGGAAGTAATAGTGGAGAGAAGGGACAGTGGTGATTTTCATTGTAGACTGCAGGCTTTGCAAGCCTATGGAACTAAATCCAAATTAAAAATTCCCTAGCTTTATATTCACTATTTAGAAATCTGGAAAGGATGGAGCAACCAAACTGTGACATTAAGTCGACAGTTAAAGAGAAGGGCAGAGGGCATAGAAGGACCCTTTAAACACACTGCTGCCCATGCTGAGCATACCTGTTGATAAGGCCACAAGTTGGGCTGCCAGTTCTCTTCCCCTGGAACTGCAGTCACTGTGATATTATTTAGGGCCACACTCCGCAGTGTTCACCATGGTACCACTCAGGTGCCACTGTTTGGCAAGGGTCGGCTCCTGAATCTCTCTGGGTCTTCCTCTGTAAAGTGTGGGCTTGCATCACAGACGAAAGTTTCTGGAAAACGCTCACAGGAGGACTCTTTGGTGCCTGGAAGCGGATCGCGGCCCTGTCCTTGAACCTTTCGGCTGAGCCTGGGAGGGCACAGGAAGCAGAAGGTGGGATTTGTTCCCAAAGGGCCTGGGAGTGGGGCGAACCACACCGTGAGTGGGTCATAGCGGCCTAGGGCGCGTCGGCCGCCTGCAGGCCCTCGAGCCTGGCGCCCGGGACTGGCAGAGGACCCGAGGGGCGCCCCGCGGCCCGGCCGCCGAGTGCACCCCGCCCTCCCGCTCTCCCGACCCCGCCCCCCGGCACAGGGGGCCGGACTTTAGCCCGGGGGCGGTCCCGCGCGCGCTCCCCGCCTCCCCCCGCCTCCCCCCGCCTCCCTCCATCTCCAGGCCCCGCCCAGTAGCGCGGGGGGCCAGGCTCCGGCGAGGGGGGCGGTGGCCGCGGCTGACAGCGGCTCCCCGCCCCCGAGGCCGCCACGTCCCTCACGTACCACCCGGCCGAGCCGCGGAGCGGCTACCTGGTGCCCGGGGCTCCGGCTCCTCCGGCGGGGCTCGGCATGAGGCTGGCGCGGCTGCTGCGCGGAGCCGCCTCGGCCGGCCCGGGCCCCAGGCTGCGCTCCGCCCGCCCAGGCGCCAGCCGTAGCCTCACCTCGGACTCGGGCTCCGGCCCGGCGCCAGAACGCGGCGTTCCGGGCCAAGTGGACTTCTACGCGCGCTTCTCGCCATCCCCTCTCTCCATGAAGCAGTTCCTGGACTTCGGTGAGTGCGGCCCGGGCCTCCGGCCTTCGAGCTGCGGCCGCTGACCCCGGCCGGGCCCGGCCCGCGCGGGCGCTGTCTCGTCGCCGGCGCGCCCCCCACCTCAACGTCTTTCCCCCAGCGCCTTAGGTGCTGCCTTCCTCCCTTGCGGACCGGTCCTTGAGCTCAGGTGCAGGCGCCGCGGGCCGGTTAAATAACCGGGGCAATGTGCCTTTTTTTTTTTTTTTTTCAATACCGTGTATTGTTGAGAAACAAACCACCGGGCCCGAGGGCGAATGACCCCCCGCCTTTCGGCGCACGTGTGCACATCCGCGCTCGCAGCCAGGCGCTTTCGGCTGAGCCCAGCTCGCGTGAGAGGCAAGCGTGCGGGACATCTCCCACAATCAGACTCAGATTCTGCAGAGTGATGATAAATGCTAGGTTTTGTATGTGATGATTGCATGAAAGTGGCGTGCTATAGGGGAAGCAGGTTACAACAGGCCCAGTGTATCAATAGAATTTTTCCTTGCCACTGCCTTAAGAGGGTTTCCACCAACGGCACATTCATTTCGTCAACAACAAATAATAAATCTGGAGCACGTGTAAAGTGCATGAGTACCAGATGCTGTGGGGTGTACTACGTTTTACCTCTGTAGAAGTGAGTAACCACTTTCCTCTTCCTCAGATAGGTGCTTCCTGGTTTTCTCTAGAAAGGATGCAGAGGAATTGCAAAATCAGGCATTTAACTTCGACTTCTCAAATGGGGGCGCTAAGGGGAAAAGGGAGAACTAGTAAAGCCAAAATTTTGAGTAGACAAGAGTTATCTTCTGCATTGTGAGTGCTATTAGGTCACTAACGGATCAGTGGTGGCTTGAAAGATAGCAGCATGTTTGGGCACTTGATCTTAAACTTGTGGTTTACAGTGGCAATTTTGCTTGGCTCAAAGCTCTTGGTTTTCGTTTTTTACTTTAAAATGATTCTAGTGTGAATAAGGGGTGAATTTGGCTGTGTTTACAAGTATGCCATTAAACTTTCACAAGAAAATGGGTCTTTTTTAAAAGCATAATTCCTGTACAATTGACAATCTAATTTTTGCTAAGGTTGTCGCTTGCTAAAACAGCAAGATTAAATTAGTGAGTTTAAAATGCATTACTGAAATAATATGACTTTTTGTTTAACTTTAAATGGAACTGCTTGCCAGAGGACATCCTGCAGCTATTCTGCTTAGCATTTTGAGATAGGAGTGGAGGAAGGAGCAGGTTGCTTTCCAGGAGTCAGACAATTGAATAAGGACCAGCTGGGGAGAAGCTTGAAGATGGTTGCTAAACAGGTGTTGGCATTTTTTACTTTCTGTTGCCTGAACGCCTCCTCTCCATATGCTCTTTGTTTATGGCGATTAGTATAGTGGTTCTGTGATATGGCATCAGTGAAACTTCCCATGAACATGTCAGAATTTCTGCTATTTCTTAGACAGATATTCACATCTCATAAATTTAGAATTAGGAAACAGATTTTTTAAATGACAGCAGCACCAGGTGATACGGGATAGGCTTTCACACGTCCTATGTGAATTGAATTCTGTGCCTTGCTCAGACTTGCTTAGGTTGTCTTTGTTCTAAGACGAGATGTAAGTAAGGGAGACATTGCTGCTTTATAGCGTGGTTGGAAGGTCAGGAACTGGAGGGTTGTTCAGAATGCCTCACAACCCTAGAGACTGTGCTGTCTTGTCCCTTGACTCCTCTTCCTTGCCCTGTTATTATGGTGATGCTGCAACTTGCCAAATAACTCCCTCTGTGTTTCTCCCTGCCTCATGGCTTCCACTTAACTGCTGTTCCCACTGTGTTTGGTTTCAGGATCTGTGAATGCTTGTGAAAAGACCTCATTTATGTTTCTGCGGCAAGAGTTGCCTGTTAGGTTGGCAAATATCATGAAAGAAATAAGTCTTCTTCCAGATAATCTTCTCAGGACGCCATCAGTTCAGTTGGTACAAAGCTGGTAAGATTCTCTGTCTTGTGTTTGTAATTTTGATAGAGTTGTAGACTTTACCTCAAGTTAAAGCAAGTACTTTTTTAACTCTTCAGTGGAATCTTAAGGTAGTAGCAGCATTCCTCCTCCTTTCTTTGGGTTTGTCTGGGCTTGTCTCCTGAATCCTGGACTGTACCACTTTTTGGCTTTGAAAAAAACAATCACCTGCACAGAAATACAGACATTATATTTAAGATTTGTGTTATTAAATCTGTAAGGATGTTATATAGTGTAATAAAAATACCTTCTGTTTGTTGATAGCTAGTGGTTTATATACATTACGTTTAATCCCTTCAATAACCCTGCCCAGTAGGCATTATCATCTCCATTTTTCCAGGTGAGTAAACTGAGGCACCTACAGGTCAAGTCCTTTGCATAAGGCATTACCACTCATGGTGGAGCTGGGATTCAGACCTAGAATTGTTTGTGTCTACTACACTATGCTGTAGTCAGATTGATGAAATATATTAAAAAGTGTACTGATTATATTTTCTTGAAGTATATATTTATAAATCACAAAAGTTAAAATCTTTGTTTTACCATTTTAAAACAATTAGAAGTTACTGAAATTGTGTAGAAACTGACCTCTCTTCCAAAAAATGACAGTAGAGGTATTAAAGGTGTGCACACATATATGGCCACCTGGATACAGCTTTTCTTGTTAATCTTATTAAAAACATTATTCTCTTAAGCACTAACATTTCAAACGAAAGAGTTTGCCAGAGTTCAGTCTTAAATGGAAAAATTTATCTTCAAGACATTCCCAGTTATGATTCATGGAGACTGTAAGCTTTCCTTTTGTTGGCATTATAATTTGTAGGAGAAGCTGATCTAACATCAGTTTTTTTTATAATAACTGAAAGAGTATGACTGCCACATAAATGATAATCAGATGCTATTTAGTCCAGGAATGGAACAGTTAGAAACATGGTTTAAGTAAGAGGCATTTGTTCAGGAATTCTGATGTAAGGAAAACATAATTTTCTGTGGAAGCTTATTCCTGTTTTTTTTTTAATTCCTCATTAAAAATAGAATATGAGTAAGTCTGAGCTGCATTTTGAAACCTTATCTGTGCCTAACACATTGTAGGTATTGATGTATCTCTTGAATAAAGAGCATAATTATTCTTGCTAATGAAGGGCGAAATAAGGGTTAAAACAAAACAGTAGACATCAGAATCACCTGACTTTGGAGTGTGTTGACATGCAGTAGGCATATTGCTTGCTGGGAACAGCTTTCCAAACCCACATGTGGATTTGCAGATTTTTAGGGAACTTTCACTGCCCCTGCATGCCTGCTAAGTTAGGGCAGTTGTAAATCAAGTGCCAACAGACAAGTCAGAGCAGACCTTACACTTCCGAAGGTCACTGAACGAGCTGATGTGTTTTGACTCTGGGCCTGCACTGCCCAGTGATGTGACCTTGAGAGGGTCATTTGGCTTTCCTCATTTCCCTCCTTTACCAGGTGATTTGCTCCCTTGAATTGTTAGGTAAATTAAAAACCTACACTTTCATGACTTTTGTGTTTTTGTTCAGTTCTGTTTAAAAGGACCATGTGTTAGATTGTGGGCTTTCAATAAATATTTGTTGATTGGATATAAACATCTAAAATTAAGGTTTTAAAGCACAGACATTTAAGTAGATTGGCCTCCACATTTTACTGAGACTAAGACAAATTAAGCCATTTGCCCAAGATCACATGGTTATTAGTGACAGACTTAGTTCTTCTGACAGTCAGTATTTGTACTGTAATGTACAGTGGTAATTTTAAGAAACTTAAAAGCTGTTTTAGAATATAGAACAAAAAAAAAAAAAAAGAAGTAGGAAATCTTGAAATTCTCAAATCAAACTTAACCTGTTTTTAGGAGAAAACATGTGCCTTCTGCTGCTTAATGCCAGGCACTTTGCTTGAATGTGAATGGGTATAAAAATCCTGCTTCAACCATAATTTATTAAAAGTTAATTTAAGTTAAGAAATGTTAAAAATACTTTTTTGAGCATTTTCACCATACTGAACTTTCAAAATGTAAAAGAACAGATGTACCCTGTTGATTTGCATTTTAGGTATATCCAGAGTCTTCAGGAGCTTCTTGAATTTAAGGACAAAAGCGCTGAAGATGCTAAAACTGTTTATGAGTAAGTACACTGTTTTAACCCTGTTCTGAGCACAAGTTTTGCACTCTTTGAACATCATATCAAAAATATAAATGTATTAAACTTAAACCTGCTATTGGGTCACTTTAGGGAAACTGATTAACTTTTAGTTTCCCACTGCTTTGGAACATATGGCAGCATATGTGCCTCCAGCAGCCCATACAGGTGAGGCACGTACATAAATTTGTAAATTGGGCTGGGCATGAGAAAGGTTTTATGTTCCTTCTAACTCTAGTGTAAAGAAAGACACAATTCCAGTGTGAGTATCAGTGGAAAACTAGATGTGGCCTCAGTGCCGCTTGGATGATAGGGGACTGGTGAGGACTCTTAACCTGGAGAGCGCATGCTTCTGAAGGACAGCCATCTTGGCTCCATGATCATGCAGAGCGCCGCCCAGATCGTCCGATTTGTGTGTGTGTTTGAGAACAGCCACCAGTCTAGATTCTTAATGTAAAAATCCCCCAGTTTTGAAAGATGGGAAACTAATTAAATTTTTAACACTGAAATCCTACAAAAACATATCTGTGGGTCTCCATTTTATAACTTGTGGTCTGTAAGACAGTATAAGTAATAGGACCTATTTAATAATCAATACAGCAGGACCAGTAATCCCAGTAGTCTCCTAAGGTAAGGTACCTGCTTATTCCAATGAATGTTGCTCAGAACTTAAAACCTACCTCTTTTGTTGTCCTCCTGGTCTAATATACTTTTTTTTTTTTTGACTCTCTTGAAAGGGGATAGCAACATTGCACTTTTTAAACCTGATTTTGGTAAAATAACGTCAAAAATTTACTCTGCACAGTTTACACAAATGATGTCATTTAATCTTTAAAATAACTACTGAGATAATACTATCTGTGCACAAAGAGGTTAAGTAACTTAAGATGGCATAAAGGTCACATAGATAGCAAATTATAGGACCAGGATTTGGACGCACTCAGTCCTAAAAGTATACATTATGCTCTAGAACCTTCTGAAAACAGTCATCCAGAGCTGAATTTTAAAAATAAGGTGAACCGCCATGCAGAAAAATACTGTTTTTGGTTTTAACAAAAGAGAGAGAGATGTGAAATAAACAATTAAGGAGTGACTAGAAATGATGAGTTGTTTGTTGTTTTTGAGTTTTGTTGTTTGTATTTTGGGTAAACAGTTTGGTTTTGAAACTGATTACAAGCTAGGAATTCCCAAAATGTTTTGAGCAGTGAGAGCATCACTGGAATAGATTAATAATACTCCAGATGATGCCTTTGAACGGGAAAGCACTCGTTCGGAAGTGTAAATTCCGATGGGTGTGTTACAAGATGGATTTTGTTAATTCATAACTAAGACTTCTTTCCAATTTTATTTAGTTCTTTAAATTAATCATGAATAATGTCTTCCAAATGCCAGAAGTGAGAAAGCTGGATGGCTTGAAAATTTTTCTTTTAACACAACAGTTCAGTTTTCCTCTCCTATTTTTTTAAACTCATAAGATGAATGGGATTAGAATTGTTTTCTTCTTTTCTGTTCTCAGTGGCCCTTTTTGTCTTTGAACCTAGGGAATAGTTCCAAAACAGACAGCCTTTATTGGCTCATTCATCTTCATTCCTTACAGAGCGTGTGTTCCCTAGAAGCAAGTGCTCTGTCTTGACTTACACTAAATGTCCCTGGAATACCATCCTCATAGTCAGTTCTCAGATAACCTTAGTTAATAATGGTTTAAAAAAAACACCTTATCATCTGTAGGATTGTATCTTGTAGCAGCTTTACTTTTAGGAGTTACAAGAAAATAACTTGAGTTTCAGAAATTTCATTTTGGAATTTCTTAACATCTTCATAGATTCTGTGTATTTTATGATCTGAAATATATTTCATTGAGTGTAAGAAAACATGTACTGATGCTCCTTTTACTGAATTAGGGATTTCTTGCCACGTATAGTTGACTAAACTTAGATTTTAGTATTATGTTCACTTGTCAAAATATTTGGCCATTTTGACAGACAGGTTTGTTTAGCTTTACAGATACTGTGATACGGATCAGGAACCGACACAATGACGTGATTCCCACCATGGCCCAAGGTGTGATTGAATACAAGGAGAACTTCGGGGTGGATCCCGTCACCAGCCAGAATGTTCAGTACTTTTTGGATCGTTTCTACATGAGTCGCATTTCAATTAGAATGTTACTCAATCAGCACTGTAAGTGTCTGGAAGTCAAGAGAAGAAGCTAAATAAGATGTGTTGGTATATTTTAAATTTATTTAGAAAACTTCCCTTTAGGGAGAACATTTAATTTTACTTTTTTTGTGTGTGTATTAAGAAAAATAAATAGACTGCCATACAGAGGAAATTTTTTAATTGAATTTTTATGTTTAACATTATGTAAAATACCATGTTTATGTATAATGAAAATTCTTGTTCTGCGGTTTGGTGCCAGTTAGAGAAGCAGTATTTAAATCTGGACAAGGGCATTAAGTATTTCAGCTTGTTTTATTTGTTTGCATGTTTTTTGTTGATAGCTTTATTATTTGGTGGAAAAGGGAAAGGAAGCCTGTCTCATCGAAAGCACATTGGAAGCATAAATCCGAATTGCAACGTGGTTGAAGTTATTAAAGGTAAATACTTAACACTTCTCCTGTCAGAAAAGATGCAGAAATCAAAATTGTTGAGTGTTATTTCTTCCTGTTAAAACAACGATTTATATCATGAGATAGAATGGTAGGAGTGAATGTATGGGCTTGAAAATAACTTCATAATGGTAATTGTGCACTCTGTATAGGGTGAATGTTTTGTTGATACAATGCTTTATTAGGCAAAGTGTGGTGATGTTATGTTTTACCTCAAAATGTTCCTCCTCCTCCCTTTCTGTTCCCTGTGCCTGGAGTTGTAATTCATAATAGTTTGATTTGCTTCTTTCCATACTTTTTTCTGTTTATACGATGTGTACTCATACACATACATAATTGTTGGTCTTACATTGTTGTTTTTGGAAGACGGGGCACTCTGTGTGTATCTTTCTATAAGTTTATAAACACTGTAGCATGTTCAGCACATGTAGATATATGCCAGGTTCTCTGAATGGCTGTCACGGATGTATCAGGACGTGTTAGTTCACCCTCCTGTAGATGCATGTTTAGGTTGTTTCATCTTTTCTGTTACCAGCAATACTGCAGTGAACAAACATCCTTAGATATGGGCTGACTTTTGCTAGTATTTTAGAAGGCAAGATTCCTAGAATTTAAAATACTTAAAATGCATTTAAAATTTTGATACCTCCAAAAATGTATCAAATGGTGAATGAGAGTGGCTGTTCCCTAAACCCTTACCAACTCTAAATTTTTGTTGTATGTGCTGTAAATAGTTTCTTCAGCCTGCTGTTTCTCTTTTTACTTTGTTAATTGTGTCTTTTCCCATACAGATGTTACAATTTTTTTGTAATTGTATCTGTCATTCTTCCTTTATGGCATTTAGGCTTTGTCTTGTCATACTTAAAAAGACCTTCCCCGAACTAAGATTACTGAAGTGTATTTTCTTCTATAGAAAGTTTTAAAAATTTCATTTGTCTATACTATTGCCATCTTAATGCATGAAGCAGAGGTAAATTTATTTAATGCTTTTTTTGTTTTGATTCACACTAGATGGCTATGAAAATGCTAGGCGTCTGTGTGATTTGTATTATATTAACTCTCCTGAACTAGAACTTGAAGAACTAAATGGTAAGCCTGTTGTCTTTTCCTCAATGATTAGTGTTGTGATTACCTGAGAAGCAATGATAAGAAGAACTTAGATTTGTTTTATTATAAAAGGACTTCTCATCAACTTCTTCATTGGATATAAAAGCTGAGGGAGAGCAAATAGTGTTAAAAAAGATGTATATATGTGTATATGTGTACATATATATTTTTTAATTTAGTTAGATTCTTCCTAAAAGACATTTTTGCTTTTTATTCCCTATTTTCTTTATTTTTAATGGATTTAATACTGATTCTTTGCTTATTTTTGATTTTCTGGTTAGTCATAGAAAAAATTGATGACAAGAAAATTACATTTGACTTTTATATGCACTTCAGTGGTGTAAGGTTTGCCCTCTAAGATGTCTACTTCCTGAGTTGTAAACCATTTTTTATTGTCGAGGAAGTGAAAAGACTGGAGATATAAAAGAGAAAAGAAGGATGCTCATCTACTGGGGAATCTGTTTATCTCTGATGGTCTTCTTTTTACCCTGACTAGTGCCTTTTGGACCAAAGAGATTTAGATGCCTTGGAAGGCGATTGTTGAGTCTCCCTCCCTGTGTTTCCTAGAGGTAGGGTAGTTTGGTGGTGGGGAAAGCATCTCTTAAGTTAAAATGACCCTTAAAGAAGATTAAAATTACATAGGCTTATACTGAGTGGCAGGGCAGTGGAATTGCCTGGTGTTTTTCTAAAGCCATATTCAGTCTTCTGGCCCATAATGCACAAGTGATAGTTTGGGAACCTAAGTTGCTGTGGGCAGTTTCCAGATGTCCCATCCATGTTTCCAAGGGACAGTTTATTCAGTGGAGAATCCAGTTTATGGGCTGGATTAGAATTCTAAGGTATGATGAGTCTTACTCCTTTACTGAAAGTTCTGCTTTACTCATCATCTGCCCTCTGTCCCTACCTGGGCTCCAATTAAATGTTTGAATGTAGAATTAGTATCCCCTTGATAAAGTGATGCTAGCTCAAAGTTTTTATTTGGATCTATATCCATAGAAATGCCTAAAATAACACATTCCACCTGGGTGAAACATTTAAAAATGACTTTTTAAAGAAAGGATGTATGTATGTGAGTTGGACCATGGAATTTATAGATAATAACACTTCTTTTTGGAAAGTAAGATTCCAGACTTAAGACCGAATGTCCTTTAAACAGTCTCAGTGTCATAGAAAAGAATGGGAAGATGGGTTGGTAGATTATTTTGCAGGATTACAAGAGTGACTGCAGGGCTCATGTTGCCACAGGCAGTTATAAATCTGTGTGAGCGTGAAGTTCAAACACTGATACAGTAGAGGACTGTTGCGGCCCTTCTCCCCCAGCTAGTACTGTCCTCCATAGTAAATGTTTTCTTTTCATCACCACACAATATATTCTTAAAAATGCTCTAAGCACATCTCTCTGTACTTTCATATTTTTCTCTTCTGCTCTGTAGCAAAATCACCAGGACAGCCAATACAAGTGGTTTATGTACCATCCCATCTCTATCACATGATGTTTGAACTTTTCAAGGTTTGTAAAATAGTATTACATCACCTTTATCAGTCCTTTCCTGAGGTTAGGAATCTGCTCTGTAAGTTAAATACGCCACCAGGCTTTCCTCAGTTTCATGAAAGTGTATCATTTCATGTTCAGTGTCATGCCACAATGCTGGAGATCAGCTTTTTGTCAACACTGATGGGCCCCTCAGTGTAGTGGTCAGCTCAGACCTGGGAGTCAGAAAGACCTGGGTTTGAATTCCAGTTCTGCCACTTAACATGTGTGTGACCTTAGGCAAGTCATGCCTCAGTTTCCTCCTCTGTAAAATGAGGATAATCCTATCCAGGTTATTATGAAAATTGAGAATAACATACTAAGTGTCCAGTACAATGGTAGCACACTATAGGTGCTCAATAAAGTTTTATTTATATTTTTACAAAACAAAATATTTAGAAGAACTGTTCTCAACTTTCCACCCTTAAAGGACCACAGTCCCACTGTTACCCTTTTTTTTTTTTTGAAAAAATCATTTATATAGAGTTACAGGACTTCTGCTGTTATGTTTGCACTTTACAACAAATTTTGAAAACTATATAAAATTATGCTGGTAATGTTGACAGTACATTTTTTGACACTTGCTGGTAGACAGGAAAGTAATGAGGAGTGGTACGGGTTCATGTGGCTGAAAATGATTACCCCAGTCAAGTCTGTAGTGTCTCAGTGTGGTTACCATGTCTTTAGCCAGGAGTAGACTGAGAGAGAGAAGAAGTGGCTTTCAGCTTGATCACAAAAAAGAAAAATACACTGAAACACAGAAAAACTAACTGGCTGATTGTCTTAGAATAGCAAAGATTCAAGAATTCTCTTTGTTCTAAGACAGCAAGAACATGTCTAATACCTTACAGAAATCTTTGTGCCCAAGTGGTTAAATAAACAATTGGCACCTAAAGGATTGAAAGTAATTTTTTCCTTGAAATTTTAGTCACATGAAGATCTTGTTCCCCATGATGCTTAATAAGAGAAGTATTACCGTATGGTGTAACAAATTTTACGTTATGTCAATAATAATAATGGCTTCCATCTGGAACCTGATTAAATGGCCCTTGGTGGAGATGACAGACTCTCCTCCTTAGGGGACTCGATCCCGATTGGTATGCCAGGGCCACACACTCTTATTTCCACATTCAGCCCTGACTTCCGCCTTTGTAACTGTATCTAGCCTCAGCAGTTTCTACTCCAGCACTGCATGTCGTGTTACCACTTAGTGCTTATGATATGTTGGCATTGTGTACCCTATTTCCTTTGGAAATAGATCAAAACAGTTTTAAATTGTAAATATCCTAATTTCAAACTAGTGGTAAATTAAGATTCATTTCTACATCATAATAAGACTTACTATTAATACTATATGAAAAAATTGTTCTTTCTTAAAGCAATCTATGACAATTAAAATGGTTCTTAAAAATAGAGATGAAACTGTTTTCAAAAATAAGATTGCCCGTTACCTACCAAATTATAAAAATATTTGGGTAGAAATTTCTGCTTTAATGTAAAACTAGTTAAAAGTGGCTGGTTTTGGAAAATATGCAGAATTTATTTAGGATCTCTAAATATATACCAAGTTCTCTAAAACTGACATTTAAAAAACTAATTCTTTCAATATGGTTATAAGAATTATGATTCTTTGGCATATTTACATTGAATTAAATTTTTAAAAATTTCAAGTAGTGCATATGTAGTTGAAAATTATTAGTTTCTCTCTTTCTGTAAAGTTGTGTTTTTAATGTAACCTTAATGTATTTCAGAACGCAATGAGAGCGACGATGGAACACCACGCTGACAAAGGTGTTTACCCACCTATTCAAGTCCATGTCACACTGGGTAATGAGGATTTGACTGTGAAGGTAAGTGCTGTTTTTTTGTTTTAGCTGATGTACAGACGTACACATACTTTGTTGAAGACATTCTTTATTCTTAGGGAAAAGAAGTCTTATTCCTAATAGATAATAAGCACATTGCTTCATTTATCTGGCAGGTTATGAAATTTTCTCTTGAGTCTGTTTCTATTTTGGTCCCTCACCCAGATGATTGAAATTAAAGTACATACTGGAGACAGACAGTTTAGCAGAATCATGGATGTCCACTTTGATATCCACTTTGATTAGTGAAAACTAAAATATTTGGGTATTTGTAGTATTATATAGATAGTACAGTTTTTCATTTTTAAACAATGGTTTTCAGTCTACTTTGATTTTAATTGGTTCCTTTGATTTTCATAACAGTTCTTTAGTTAGAGGGACAGGTAATTTTATTCTCAATTTTATAGATTTGAAACCACACATAGTGATTAGTTCATTATTATAGACAGCCAATAAATGACACATGACGTGAAATCAGTCCTTTGACCCTACTTCCAGGCCATTTCTACTACATTTTACTATCTTAGAGTATGATGATGTTTCTCTTTTTCAAATAATCATTTAAAATTTTGTATTAAATTAATAAATACAGAGAGTATAGAGACCAAATATGTCAGTTCCTTGCCCTTTGTATGTCACTACTCAGAGATAGTCTTGTTATTCTGATATTTATTACTGTATTTTAAAGTAGTATTCTGATATTGCTATTTCTGAAATTAAAAATTTTAAACAGCAAATATTAGCTTTCAGTTCTGGTGGCTGAGGGGTTAGCTCTCTTAGAGCACCTCCCCTCTCCACACGCCCCCAGCCTCAGTTGTCATCTTCCCAGTACTCAGGTTCATACATGGAATTCTAGATTTAGAAATAATCATCTTGCGGAACTTTGGAAGGCATCTACTGTTCCTTTTTTTTTTTTTTTGAGTAATACGATACAGTGGTTTTTAGTATATTCATAAGGTTGTGCAACCATACTATGGTGTAATTTCAGAACGTTTTCATCACTCCCAAGAAAAAAACTCATGCTCATTAGCAGTCACTCCCCATTTCCCACTCTCCTCAGCCTTTGGCAACCACTAATCTACTTTCTATGTATGGATTTCCCTATTTAGGACATTTCATAATAAGATTCATAAAATAATACATTTTATAAGCGTATTCAGATTTTCTATTTCTTCCTGAGTCAGTTTCTGTAGTTTGTGTCGTTCTAAGAATTTGTCCATTTCCCTGGGTTTGCTAATTTGTTGGCATCCAGTTGTTCATAGTTTTCCCTCATAATCCTTTTTACTTTTTTAGGATTGGTAGTAATGTCCCTAGTTTCATTCGTCATTTTCTCTATTTGAGTCTTCTCACTTATTTTTTAGTCAGTCTAGCTAAAAGTTTGTCAATTTTGTTAATCTTTTCAAAACACCAACTTTGTTTCATTGATTTTTCTCTGTTGTTTTTCTATTTATTTTATTAGTCTCATCTTTATGATTTTCTTCCTTTTGTCTGCTTTGGAGTTTGCTCTTTTTTTAGTGTCTTAAGGTGGAAATTTAGGTTATTGATTTGAGACATTCTACAGCTCTAAATTTCCCCATAGGCACTGCTTTTTCTGTATCTTACAAATTTTTTATATTGGTTTCATTTTCATTCATCTCAAACTATTTTCTAACTTCCCTGTGATTTCTTCTTAAACTCATTGATTATTTAGGAGTGTGTTTAATTTCCATGTATTTGCTAATTCCCCACCTTTTGTTTTGTTGTTGATTTCTAATTTCATTCCATTTTGGCCAGAAATATAGTTTGTGTGATTTCAGTTCTTTTACATTTATTGAGACTTGTTTTATGGCCTAACATGTGGTTTATCCTGGAGAATGTTCCTTGTGTCCTTGAGGATAATGTATATTCTGCTGTTGTTGGTGGAGTGTTCTGTAATAGCTATTAGGTCTAGTTGGTTTAGCGCTGTTCAGGTCTTCTGTTTCCTTGTTAATCTTTTGTCTACTTGTACCCATTATCCAATGTGGGGTATTGACATTTCTGGCTCTTAGTGCTGAATTGTCTGTTTATCCCTTCACTTCTGTCAGTTCTTGCTTCATATATTTTAGAGCTCAGTTGTTAAGTGTATATATGTTTATAATTTTTTTATCTTCTTGATGTATTGACCTTTTATCATTATAAAATTTCCTTGTCTCTATTAACAATTTTTGTCTTAAAGTGTATTTTGTTTGGTATTAGTATAGCCATCCCAACTCTGATTTGGCTTCTGTTTTCATGGTGTATATTTTTCTAAACTTTTACTTTCAGCCTCTTACTTTGAATCTAAAGTGTGTCTCTTATGAATAACATATGGTTTGATCATTTTTTTTAATCCATCTTGTCAGTGTCCATCTTTTAATTGGAGAGTTTAAGCTAATTACATTTAACATAATTATTGTTAATGTAGAATTGATGTTTGCCATTTTGTCATTTGTTTTCTGTATATGTCTCTTTTGATCCTTTATTTCAAGATTGCTGCTGCCTTTTTTTTGTTACAATGTTTTCTAGCTTATCATTTTAATTTTCTTCTTGTTTTTTTTTTTTCACTTCTATTTGAGTTATTTTCTTAGTGATTGTCCTGGGATTAGAATTAACATTTTTATTTATAACAATCTAGTTCAGATTAATACCAACTTAATTTCAATAGTATACACACTTTGATCCTATATAGGTCTGTTCCCTCCCGCTCCCTATCCTTTGTGTCATTATTGTCATGTAAGATACATCTTTATACATCAGATGCCCATCCATACAGACTTATAATTACTACTCTATGCAATTCTCTTTTAAATAATACAGGAGAAAAAAGTTACCAACAAAAAATACTTTTAAACTGTCCTTTATGTTTACTTATATAGTTAACCTTTCCTGGTTCTTTTTATTTCTTCACGTGGATTTGATTTACTGTCTGTGGCTCATTCATTTCAGGCTGAAGGAGTTCCTTTAGTATTTCTTGATGTGGGAGGTCTACCAGTGATGATGCACTCTCAGCTTTTGCTTACCTGAGAATGTCTCAATTTCTCCTTTGTTTCTGAAGGATAATTTTTCTGGCTATGGAATTCTTGGTTGATAGTCTTTTCCTTTCAACATTCATTTTTTTGAAATTGTTAATCTCACTGACTTTTGGCCTTCATGGTTCTGATGAGAAACTAGTTGCTAATCTTGTTAGGAATCCTTTGTATGTGATGAGTCACTTTTCTTGTTACTCTTAAGATTCTTTCCTCTTGGCTTTTACAGTTTAATTATGATCTGTCCAAGTGTGATCTCCCTGAGTTTATCATACTTGGAGTTTGAAGAGCTTTATCTTTTTCATCAAAATTACGAAGTTTCAGCTATCATTTCTTAAAATATTCTTTTTGCCCCTTTCTCTCTTTCCTCCTGGAATTCCCAGTATATGCATGTTGCTACCTTGATGGGGTCCCACAGGTCTTTGATGCTTTGTTCTTTTTTTTTTTTTTTTTTCATTTTTTCCTTTCTGTTTCTCAGACTGGATGATTTTAATTAACCTGTCTTCACTATTGCTGATTCTTTCTTCCACATGTTTACATCTGCCATTGAGCCCTTCTAGTGAATTTTTGTTTTGGTTATTATACTTGTCAGCTCCAGAATTTCTACTTAGTTCTCTTATATAATTTCTATATTTTCTATTGCTATTCTTTACCTGGTGAGACATTATCCTCATACTTTCCTTAGTTCTTTAGAAATGGTTTCCTTTAGTTTTGTGAACATATTTAAAGTAACTGATTTAAAGTCTTTGTTTAATAAATCTGAGTTTCCTCGGGTTGAGTCTCTGTTGATTCCTTTTTTCCCCAGTGTGTAGACCATACTTTCTTCTTTCTTTGTATGTTGTATAATTTCTGTTGAAAATTAGACATTTAAAATTATATAATGCAACAACTGAAGATCAGATACTTCCCTGCTCCCTAAAGTTGGTCATTGTTATTTGTTTAGTGACTTTTTAAAACTGATTTTGTAAAGTCTATATTCTTTATTGTGTGTGCTTTCTGCTTGGTTCGGCTAATGGTTGAACTGAGATTTCCTTAAATGCCTTCTCCCAGTCTTTGTCAAGGGACTCTGTATTAATATTGGGGCACACCTTCAATACTTAGCCAGACAGTTGACAACTTTGACTTAACTTTTAGGTTCTCCTTGTACAGAGCGTCAAGGTTCGTCAGAAGTGAACCCTCTCAGGTCTTTCCTGAACACAGCCCTGGGCATGAGCATGACCTTCTAGATTCCCAGGATATTCTTGAGCTTTTCTAAGCCCCTATGGACATCTCATTCCTGAGCTTCTCCTGTTAAGTTTATGGATAGCCTATTGTTTGCCTTAACTGTTGTACACTGCCTCATGCAGCCCTTAAATTAATCAGTCATCTCTAATTTTTTTTGACAAGTGTTTCTGAGGACGGAGGAGCAGTGGGTGCACGCAAGATTTTTTGCATTGGGGAGCTCAGAATCAGGTCAAAGAAAGACAGTCTCCCCAGTGGTTGCTAGGCTGCTGGTTTCACTCTGACTGCAAGCTGTTGATGCAGTAGGGATGGGAGGTGGGAATAAGCCAAGTTAAAACACCACAAAGCTTGTTGTTTTCCTTGAGTAGATGCTCCCTAGATTGATACATGCCTTTGGTTAGTTCCCAGAGTTCTGACCATTTTTGCGTTTTGCTTTGATGGAGGACTTGTTGGCGCTCCCTTCTCCATTGTTTTTGCTGATGTCACTCCTGCTGTTCCTTTTGAGAAAACTTATGTTTATTCCCATTTGTGTTCCTCTGTATATGACTAGTTTTAGACGACAGGTTTTGTTGTTTTGTTTAATTGAAGTTTTTAAGCTTTTCAGCTCTTTCCTTAAATTTCATAGTGTTGTGACTTCATGTGGGTCTTTTTGTACCCATTGAACTGGGCCCTTTAGAATTCCCGCTGTTTGCTTGATACTTTCTTCTTTACTGTTTCTTTCTGATAGTCATATTTGGAGGATGTTGGGCTTTATGAAATGACCCTTTGATTTATCTTTTTCTTTTGTTTTCTGTATTGTTAATTTTTCATTTTGACTTTGAATTCCCAACCCTTCTATTGAATTTTTATTTCCATTATCTTATTTTAAATTTCCAGGAACTTTTATTTTTTATTACTCTTTTTTTATAGTTTTGTGCTCTGACTGTATTTCTTTTATCACTCTGAAGATAGTAATATTGGTTGTTTTTTAAAAAATTAATATACCTTAGCTCTCTGCACTGTTTCCTCTGAATTTCTTTTTTCTGTGTATCCCCCTTGGCTATTCATGTAAAAGAGTGAGGCACAAATAAATACATGGTAATACCATCCGTTTGCTGCAAAAGTAGTGCAAATGTGTCACTTTTTTCAGCCCAGATGCTAATGTGTGTCTATTTTTTGGTTAGTTATGTGTCACCTACTTGCCCATTAAGGTTTATTTGATTTACAAGTCCCAGATGTCTGCTGCTTTGGGGCTTCAGCTGTGCTACAGCATGGTCTTCCTTATACCCTTTTCTGCTTGTTTCATGTGCTTTCACAGGCTGGTCTGCAGATCCTTGGCATTACTTATGGTCATCCAACACTGCATGGATCCAGGGTCACTGAGCTCTTAGGCACTCAACAGAGACTCATTCTGTGCTGGTTAGAGACTCTGGTATAAAGAAAGGTTCATCATAACCCAGCCATTCCACTCGTAGGTGTATACCCCAAAGGATTGAAAACAGACATTTAAGCAAAAACTTACATCTCAGTGTCCATAGCAACACGATTCACAATAGCCAAAAGCTAGAAACACCCAGATGCTTATCAGCTGATGACTAGATTAACAAAATATGGTTTACCTGTACAGTGGAATATTATTTGGCTGTAAAAGGAATGAGGTATTGGTACATGCTACAACAGGGATGCTACAAGATTGAAAACAATATGCTGAGTGAAAGAAACCGGTCACAAGAGGCCACATGTTATATGATTTCATTTATATGAAAAGTCCAGAATAGACAAATACATAGGGACAAGAAATAGATCAGTGGTTTTAATCAGTAAAGAATCCAGAGTTTCTTTTGAGGTAATGAAAATGTTCTGAAATCTACTGTGGTGGTGACTGCACATAGCTGTGAGTACAGCACACCTCGTTTTGTTGTGCTTCGCTTTATTGCACTTTGCAGATACTACATTTTTTACAAGGTGAAGGTTTGTGGCAGCCCTGCATTGAGCAAGCCCGTCGGCATTATTTTACCAACAGCATTTGCCCATTTCATTTCTCTGTGTCACATTTTGGCAATTCTCACAATATTTCAAACCTTTTCATTATTATATTTGTTACAGTGATCAATGATCTTTGATGTTACTATTGTAATTTTTTGTTGTTGTTTTGTATTTTTAAATTAATGTATGTACATTTTTTAGACCTAATGCTGTTGCACACTTAACAAACTGCAGTATACGTGTAAACATAACTTATATGCACTGGGGAACCAAAAAATTCAAGTGATTCACTTTATTGTGATATTTGCTTTATTGTCTGGAAATGAACCTGCAGTATCTCTGAGGTATGCCTATATATTAAAAACCACTGAGTTACACACTTTAAATGGGTGAATTGCATGGTATGTGAATCATATTTAAGTAAAGCTGTTTTCAAAAAGAAAGGGTCTTGAACAGACTGTTCCAGAAGCCTGTGTGACAGCCCTTACCTCAGGCTCTGCCTCCTCACATCCAGGTCACGTGACTGCATCTACTCTTGTTAGCTCTTTACATGTTACATGCTTGCTTTAATTTTCTTCTGTAGAGCTGTCATTCCCATCACTTACTCTAGACTTCCAGGTTCAAGGCCTAGGGCTTTTTCCTCCTCCATTCTTTAAGCTTGTTTAAATTATTGACATTAAAAATTTTTTATCCCTCTACTAAGAACCCTGTGAGAGAACTGTTTATTTCTGTCTTACAAGTCTAACTCCTCTTTCAGATTTGGTGTTTGGTGTTATAGCCACATCTATTAAATTAAAATTTAAATGTATTGGTTCATTCACTACTGGTGATTTTGCAAACCTGACCTTGAAAAAGCTGTTGAATAAGAAACTTCAGGACCTCTGGGTTAGTAAATTTCCTGCCTTCAGAGCTGTCATCAAGTTAGTAGTGACTCATTTCCCTTGGACCTGAAAATCCACATATATTAGCCCAGGGAGCCCAGTGTTACAGGAAACAGGACATTAAGGATGGAAGCTCTCAGTCAGATGACTTTGAGAAGTGGTGATTTCATGCATGGAGGAGAAAACTTTCAAGATAATTGGCAAACTTCTCTTCCTCTGCCTTTCTGTTGACATTCCGTGCCACCCTTCTCTTTCATGGTCTCTTCCCTTTTCCTTGTCATACGCTTATGTTCCTGTGATTCTAGACTTTTTATTCAAATAATCTTAATCAGAGGTTTGTTTAATTTCCACATCAATTTCTCAGTATATTTGTCATCAGAGTGCTGTTCTTGTCTTAAATATATACAGACCAAAGTCTGTCTCTGTTATTCCCTCCTTCCCTTTGCACAAAGAACTCAGGTTCTCTGGTGTAGTATCTGTTACAATTCTCTTGGAAACTCTCAACCACTTTAGAAACTTCTGGTCCTAGTTTATTGTGTTTTTGCCTGCAAATCAGAAGAGGTTACCTTTATCAGTTTTTAACTGTATTTCTACGGCTTAGAGTACCCCTTCCCCTCTGGCCTTTTTTGCTCCACTCTCTGCTTTTTTCATACCAGCTTAGATAGCTAGAAATCACTTCTTGTTTCATTCCTGCAGGGTTACTATAGTGTTTCTGGCTGGAAGGTTAAGGAAACCAGGAAATATTTATTGAAGTGTACCTTTTAAATCTTAATATCTGTTCTCAAATGTTGTTTACTTAATATTTACAGAACCACATTTCGGACTTATGTTACCAGTAAGTGTGCAGCAGGGCATTAAATTAAAGGATGAATAATTAAATTAATGAATCTCAGAAAATTCCCAGAGCACTTTATTCATCTTATTAAAATAAATCTCTTCACAGGGCTTTGAATTCATAGCCAAGAACAATTTCAGCGTAATGCTACATACAAGTTCTTAACTGCAGTATAAGAATACAGACGAACTTTATTATCTAGTTATAGATATATCAGAGGCAAGTCTTCAGACAGTATTTCAAAGATTTTTATTCTAAAAATAGTATGAACTTCCATTGTGAAATATATATACATAAAGATTTTTAGAGATTACATAAAAACTATAAGCCATTCAAATATTGACTTTTTAATACATAGTATTCAGTATTGTTCTCATCTGTCTATCTATATACATGTGTTAAAAGCAGGTTTGCTTGTATATGATGACCATGTTAATATTATAGAGTAGAATCAACTTAGATTTTGTGACAAAGGAAAATGGCTGTAGCAGATTAGAAGATAAGCTGTATAGTAGCTAGGAAAACATAATGAAGACAATCTGAAAATAAGTTACCAAATTCAGCCTACCATATGATTTGAGTTGGAAAGTGACATGAGTAAGAACAGTACAAAGTCCTGTGTACCTTACAACTCACCAGAAAGTTGTCTGGGAGTCTGTGCTGTGAAATTACTTCTAGGAGAGACTCTAAAACACAAGGAAATGGCTCTGTTTTTCCTCCCTCAAAATGAAAAATTACATTTTTTCCATAGCAGAAGTAATTGTGAAAAAAATTTAGAAACTAAAAACCTCAAAGAAGAAAATCACTCATAATTCCACTGACAAAATTATTTCATTATAGGCTTTTTTGTAATAAAATTTTTACAGAATTAGAATATTATAAATGCTTCTTCATATCTTGTTGCTACTTTTGCTACTTAGTATTTTGTGCACATCTCGTGCCGGCACATACCGCTCTACAGGGTACTGAGTGGAGAAGCAGTGTTCTATTTCAGAATGCGTTTTAGTTTAGTTTAAACTAAACTTGGGGTGGCAGCCCAGTGTTAGCTATTCTCCACAGTGCTGATAGATATTCTCATACATGTCTTGCATACTTTTCTGATTGTTTTCTTAGGATAAACATTGTTGGGTCAAAGGGTACATGCATTTTTAATCTGGTTATCAAACTGCCTGCCAGAAAGGAATTAGAAATTTATTATTACATCCAAGTTGGGCTTAGCTTTGCCCCATTGTGTCCTGTACTGGTTCATCAGTGTGACTGCAGTAATCACACAAGCCAGGGTGCTGAGTTTATATCACAGTGGAATTCATTATGTCTTAGAATTCTACATATTAGAGGAGTTAGCTCCACCAGTGAGGGGAACGTTTACATTCACAACTTGCATCACATGGTATTCGTTTTTGAAAAGCAGAGCTCTTCAGCCAGCACTGCGTGTGCGTCGGTGTTTTGCTGTTTCTGGGACTTGGTCATAGGGCATGATCCTTTCTCACCTTAGATGAGCGACCGCGGAGGTGGTGTTCCTCTGAGGAAAATTGACAGGCTCTTCAACTACATGTACTCAACTGCACCCCGGCCTCGCGTGGAGACATCCCGAGCAGTGCCTCTGGTACGTGGTCAGGAAGTCCTGAAGTGTGTTTGTGACTTGCCAAAAAATACATCAGTTACCACATAAATCAGTTAAGCTATTGTGTAGGGTTTACCACAAGGACGAAGGGAAGCTATTAGGGAAAGAAAACCACTTTTTAAATTAAAAAATTTTTAAAAAGCGTAAGGCAAAGAATTATAATCTTAGAGTTCCTGTTGCCAAGCCTAATAGTGGTATGTCAGTAGTTCTCATGTGGTAAACCACATTTTGATACACTATCTCTAATGTGAAGCCCAAATTACCAGCTTTACTGGCATTTAGTCAACACTGGTTTAATCTTTAGTGGCTTTTTTTTCCCCCTCAAGTACTTGTAATTAGATTACATATTCTAGGCTTAAAAGTAAGACTAGAGTTCTAATCAGTTTGATCACCAACCTGAAAATGTTTCAAACTGGAGTTGTGTTGATTTTTTTTTTTTAAGTTTATCACAGTCACCTATTTTCAGGTTTAGTAAGATTAGCTTTTGAACGGACTTAGTTCCGGTCCTCCAACCCCTGGAAAAGCACTTTGCCATATCTCTCAGTTCTGGGAAAACTGCGCTTCCAGGCTTTGAAGCTTCTCTGGCATATATGCTGGAGTTAAGCTGTAGCATGATGAAATACAGTATAAGGTGGGTCTCTTTTAGACTGTTTCCTGGGACGTTACTAAGAGGACTTCATTCTGGTTACACAGCACAGATTCTGTGGCTCCAACTGTAATACAGTTCATTTCTTACCAAACTGTTGAAATGATTCCTCTAGTAATGTGCTTCTCAAGTTGAGATGTGGGCAGGCATCCATATGACAGGGGACAGAAGAGGTCAAATAAACACGAGCATTTTCTTAGATCCTGATTTTACTCTAGAAGTAAGTGGAGAAAAGGGATTTACTGCTTATGTAGTAAAGAAATACTGTGGACTTTTTGTGGAGAGCAGCATAGCGTACTAGTCCGGGCTCTGAATCTGTCTGGCCCATTCCCCAGCTCAACTGCATCCTAGCTGTATAGCCCTGGGGAAAATTACTGACCACTCAATACCGCGGTTTCCCCAACTTTAAAAATCAAATTATTGTGACAATCGAGTTAATATGTAAACATACTTTTTATAGTGCCTGGCACATAGTAAATGCCATGTAAGTGTTGTTTAAGATGCAAAATTTATGTGAATTTTTAAGAAAACAGGAGACTTGACATGGCACAGGCTCCCCTGTACACCTGCACAGCCTTACTGAGGGTGAGTCTGTCTAAGCTCTTACAGAGGCTCCTTCCTGGTGTCATGACCGCTTTGTAAGTGGACCCAGTAAGCGAGCACTGTGGCAGCTGGGAGGAGGCTGCTTGACATCCACAGGAGTGGTCCTCTTGTCTACCTGATTACTGGGCGCTTCCTCCATGTGGATGCCTTCTCCTGGGCATCTACACGGACGGAATGTCTTCACACTGCTCATGCAGTGTTCTTGGGACCATTTCTGGAACCAGTTAACGCATCGGTCAGGGTCCCACCTGGAAAGAGAACTCAAATTATGGTAAATCAAGGAAGGCTTATCTCCAAAGAGGCAGATTACAGAGATATGGGTGGGAAGGTACAGGAATCCGGGCTTACAGCAGCAGAGCTGTCACCACCCTGAGCCAAAGGGAGAAGGAGAGGTTGCAGAACCCAGAAGGGCAAGTTGCACAGCAGCTACTCCCCGGGGCCCAGCCTGCCCAGGGGAAGTGATCTCAGTGGGAAGGAGGCAGGGGATGAGTAGCCTGACTTGACTCCCTCTGATCTCCCACTGGATTCCCCACTGACTGGACCCACTGGAAGTAGAGGGCATGGGAATCCACTGGTATCTTCCATTCAGGTGAGCCTCCCAGAACAAGGAGAAATGTGCAGGACAGATAGTTGATTTGAAAGGGCAAACAGAAACTGGTTAAAAAAAAGTCAAGTAATAAATGGTAGAGGTAGATAAGGCCAGACCCCAGATATGTTAACAGCACTCTGATTCCTGAATCCACATACTCTCTTCACTAATGTATTGTATGGAATGTCATTGAACATCTGAGTTCGTGATAAATAACCTTTTTTACATTTATCTGAATGTTCTCCTTTGTATTAAAGAACTGGTAGGATTTATCCAGGTAAAGAAGGCCATTCCAGATACTGGGAACAGAATGAACAAAGATGCAGATGTGAAAAATAACATGATCTGTTTGAGGAACTTAAGAGCAGGAGATTTAGTTCAACTGGGCTAGAAAGTGGGAGGCCGAGACCAGATATTACTGGGTCTTGAAAGCTCTTTTTAGAAGCTTGGATTTTTCTCTCAACGCAATGGGTTGGGGGTGGTGGGGGTGTGGTGGGTGTTAGGGTGCTTTGAGGATTTTTAAGCAGGGAAGTGACCTGTCAGTGAGAATTGAGTAGACTTATTAGCAAGCTCTCCAGGTTCAAACACAAGCTGGAAATTCATGGTACGGAGGCCGGAGATGTACCTGTTAGGCTGCAACCAGGCTCTTTCTACTCTTGCTCCTGAAAGGGAGAACATGTTTTAGATGATACTGCGGAAAGCAGTGTTGGGATACTCTGGAGCAGCCCCATAAAGAAAAGCAACAGGCTTTTTCCAGACCCCCAAAGGTTATATAGAAAAAAGAAGAATGAGGAGTTTTAAATGACTAGATGGAAGCGTCTAATGCAGTACTCAACTAGCTTTCAGCAATAACGTAACAGATCTTTTAATTCAGGCTCTGATAGCCCTGGGATCCTCCAGTAGCATTTATTTTAATTGGAAAAGTATTTCAGTGTGTGGCTTTCTGAAAAGAATTCCATTTTTCTCCAACAGGCTGGTTTTGGGTATGGATTGCCCATATCCCGCCTTTACGCACAATACTTCCAAGGGGACCTAAAGCTGTATTCCCTAGAGGGTTATGGGACAGACGCGGTTATCTACATTAAGGTAAAACTATGTAGTCTTCTTATAAGATGCCAATATTTAACAGTACTGAAATTTTCCTCTACCTCATGCTATTAAATTAAAAATTATATATATATATATATATTTTTTTTTAACATAGAATCTCATCTATTTTGATAAATGATCTTTGACTATGGGAGAGAAATGTTCTTATCTACAGTGATTGACTATGGTTCACAGAAAAAAAATGGGTTAAAGTGGGGGAATCAAGAAGTTCTCTTATAAAAAAAAACTTATCTTACAAATTTAATTGAAACATAAGACACGTGAATGGGCATTGACTCACCGGTCTTTTGATGCACTTGCTAAGGCCTTTCCTTTGTATACAGGTTTGCAGATTGAAGTTTCAGTTGTCTTTGCTGCAGAAGCTATACTTACAGTGCATTGTTTTGGTTTCTTTAATCAAAGAAACAACCGAGTGCATGATCCTTTTTGATTTTTACACAGTTCCTTACTTGTCTTTCGACCCTTATTTGACAGCAATTTTTATATAGCTTTCCTTCATGGGTCTTTACAGAGCATTCCTCTTAGTTTTCAAAGAATCCTTCCCCACTTTTTCTGTGCTTTGTTTAAGCAATACTTTGATTCAGTTTTGGAGTTACAATGACATGTTAAGTACATAAACAGATGTGGTAACAATTACAGGTGACTTGTGATAAGCATTATAGCTCACTGGTGGGAGCAGTAGGCCATCCTTACTGGCCTGGGATATTCTGTGTGTTTATTCAGACAGAGATCAGTATATTTTACAGGGATGAAAAGCACTGGGCCCCACCAGTCCACTGGATTAGTTCAGCAGTGGGCTATTGGTACCTAATTATTTAGTACGCTAGTTTCTTGTTCTGGCCACTAGATGGCACCTGTTTTACAGAAAATGCTGAAGACTGTATTAGAAAATAAATCTGTCTGAAAAGGTTAAATTCTTTCAAGATAGTAATTCTTTTTCTTTTTGAACCATCTCAGTTGTGAGGGACTTGAAGGCAATACGACGGCAATATTTTTATCATCAAATGTATTATTTTTGTTTGAGTCTAGCTTCATTTAGGAAAAAAATAGAAGCAAGAAAGTATTATTAGAATCATTAAATAACAGTGTCAAAAACCTTGTGTACCATTATTGGAATGAAATTTCCAGTTCAGTATTTTGTACATCTTGGGGAATGCCTGTGGCTTAAGGTTGAAATCCTACCAAGATATCCTAACTTGAAGATAACGAGGAACATAGTTTACCTCTGGTTCTAGTAATTTAGAGGAAGCTGAAATAGAACAGTGAATTAATGGTAATTATATGTTGAAAACATGAAGTTACAGTCAGCCCTCTGTATCCGTGGGTTCCACATCCACAGATTCAAATGTGGATGGAAAAATATTTGAAGAAAAAAAAAATTGAGAAAGTTCCCGAAAGCAAAACTTGAATTTGCTGCACACTGGAAACTATTTTACATAATAGTTCCCATTGTATTTGTAACTATATAGCATTTACATTGTATTAGCTATTACAGTCAATCTAGAGATAAAGTACACAGGAGGGTGTGTGTCCATTATGTGCACATACTACACGATATTGTATAAGGGATGTAAGCATCTGCAGATTTCTGTATTTGTGGTGGGTGCGGGCAGTGATGTGGAGGGCAACTGTGAGTGATGCAGAAATCGCAAATGCTGTAAATAAAATTGGTGACCTTAATAGCAGGAGAAGACACAAGATCAAATCCAGATTTCATTCAGTGATCGTACAGCTTCATATATTAAGGAACGTATGTGAATTTTTATGCTTTTACACTTCACTGATGTTCAGTTAACCAGCTTCTGCAGTGGGTCATGTTGTATAAGCGATGTCTACCACACCTGTGTAAAATTTCAATCCAGCAGCTTCCACGCTGCCTGGAGAATTACCACAAGCAATAAGTTCAGTCAACATGCACACCAATAACATGTTTCAAATATATGCTCTACTTTAAAATGTATGTAGACAGTGTTATGATAAAAATACAAATCCAATAAAGTATTTAATTTTTTTTGGCCATTGTATATTTTCTCAAATAATGGATTTTTTAAAAAATGCCTGACTTAGGCCGGCCTTCTTTCTTCTTCCAGGCTCTGTCAACAGAATCAATAGAAAGACTCCCCGTGTACAACAGAGCTGCCTGGAAGCATTACAACGCCAGCCATGAGGCCGATGACTGGTGTGTCCCCAGCAGAGAACCAAGAGACATGACAACATTCCGTAGTGCCTAGATACGTTTGGGACACCTGGGAAATCCAGATGTGGCTTTTGTATTAAATTTGGAAGGGATGGTGTTCAGAACTACATTATCACCAAATACTTCCTGTGTTGATTTCACAGTTAACTGTTTGGGTAGAGTAAGTGGAAAGTGAATTCCATTTATGCCTGTTAATCTCCTAAAGGATGAAACTGTACCTATTTTACACTTATGTTTTCACAGTTAATTGAACATATTTTTAAACAACTGTAGTTTTGGTCAACTTTCTCTTTACAGTAGACTTCAGAAATATGAAAGTCTTTGGGTTTCTACAGGAAGCTCTGTGGTGGTTCTTTTTTTTTTTTTTAAATACTTTCGTGTCTGCTAGAGACATTTTCTTAATACTGACTAGCTAGTTAGCCATTTCTCTGTTTTTAGAGGAGTTCTGCCATCCTGTAAGTAGTGTGACAGATGTAATAAGATGGTCTTCAGATTTAGGTGACTAGCTACAATTAAAGCAGTCAGCAGCTGCCCCATAAGTATAGAACCAGCCACCTTTCAGTATCTACATGCATTGTCTTTACTCTGCAGTTAATTTATCATTTTTTAATTTTATTGCAAAGGGTTGTAATGACTGGTTTCTTATGGAGCTAAGCTAAGATCATGGGCAGTCTGCTTTGAATGTGCTTATGATTGATGCAAGGGGAAATTTTTATACTGAAAGACAAACTAACAGCTGCTAAAATTCTAAACTGAATTTAAGAAATTGAGAGCAAGGCAGTGAGTCCCCAAAACTGAACTATTGATTATTGAGATTACCTGAGGGAGCTTCTGAGAGTTTTTCTGGGCCCTACTCCAGATATACGGAATCAAGACTCTGCAGCTGGAGCCCAGGAATCTAAATTTTTAAAACACTTCCTAGATGAGTCCGATGCCTCACCTAGTTAGGAAAGTGTGCTTTTAAAGTGAGTAATGATATCATGGTTGCTAAAGTGACAGATTTTTAGGTTTTGGTTTTGACCTATCAAAAGGTCAGATTTCTCGACTCTAGGAGAGACAAACTGGTGCAATTAGAAGCATAATTAGAAACAGGAGACAAATTGACTGTGGGAGAATAGTCAGGTAACTGAAGGATTAGAACCATAGGTGTACAAGTATTGACAACATACATTTTATAAAAATTATCTACACTTTTATCAGGAAAAAGTCACCTTGGGCTTATCACAACAGCCCTTTGCATTCATATGGTAATTTGAAAACACGAATACCTTGGTATATTATGATACCTCTGTCGGGCTTTAAAACATCAATACAGAGCAGGCGGTATCATCTTTGTTTTGAGACAGAGTGTGGCCCAAAGCTGCCCAGAATTGGAGGCTGGGCTCCAGCTTTATCTGCCGATCACTGTCAGCCTGGTCTGAGAGACCATGAAATTAAGGAGACAAAGTTGTTAGTCGTACCTCATCTTCTAAGCTGACAGGGAAATACACTGAAAATAAATTTTAAATTAATATTTTAAATGTTTGAAGAACAGCTTTACTATTGTAGACGGTGAACTTTATTTACCAGGAAAATACACTGAGTTGAAACACCCCATTCTCAGGATTATGTAAGTTTAACAATTCTATACGCATTTATAACTTGGAAGAGTTGTTAAAGGGCCGTTAGTCCAGGATCCTCACCTAAGGGATGAGGGTCCTGAAGGCTGGTTGGCAGCTCCTGCTGCTCAGGCCACTGAATGGGGTGGAGTGGCCACTGAGTGGTCTTCAGCTGCTTTTCCACAAACTCTTAAAATGGAAAATAGGCTGATGGAAAATAAACAGGTTTTTTTTTAAAAAAAAAAAAAAAGAGAGATGAAGATCCTGAGATTCGGGGTGTGGGGTTTGCCCGGGGCTAATTAGCTGTGACCACATGTCGGAAAAGATCTTTTCCGTATTATTCCTTAATCATGGATTTTTATTAAAAAAAATAGGATATGCTAGTGGATTGTTTATATTAGTTCAGTGTGTTAGTTTTTTAGCTTTAAAATTACACTTTTCTTGTGATGAAGTATTTTCAAATCCTTGGAATCAAAGTATTAACTTTCTTTCCTAAATGAGACATTTGTACAACGGACATAGACGATGTTTTTACTTATGAAATGCCCCTCACAAAATTAAAGTTTTTCCCTCTTTAAGAGCTAAGAAATAGCGTTTTCAAAGGAAAAGTGAAATCTTTTCCTTTAGCTTCTTTTTAAAGATATAACAGCTTTTTTTTCACTTTGTTACTGAGGTAAGGGACAGAAAATTACATGCAAAAATATTCAGGGGGATAGCTTTCTCCTAGTTGGTTTTAAATCATTGTGCTACCTAAAAAGTTTAAATTCTTACACTATTTTTCCACCAGCATTTAATATGATGCCATGTAGATTTAAAAATATATACTGAAGGCTAAGAAGTGGATACTGATTTTTTTTCTACTAACTGGGGCATTTAATGAATGTGCCAACAGTTTTTAGGAATAATTGCAAAAAATATTCTGCCCTATACTTAAAATATTGGCTGGCTTTAGATGTCTTCATACTTAAAAGTGAAGAAAGTGATCACTGTTACATGAAGATGTTGAAGTGGCAGGCTCCCCTCTTGTTTTATAAGATGCTGTGTATGGCAATAAACTGAAAACATGGATTAACTCTTATTCTGAAAGGAAATTGGGTCAATTTAGGTTTTTTTAAACTATAATTATGTTTTTAAAATAAAGGTCTCTTTCATCAAGGGTCGGTGTTCTGTAAACGTTAAAGAAGTCACAGCTAAGGGGTCTACCACATCTCACTATGTTCAGTGGAGGGAGGGCTTGGGATTTACAGCGTGTCTATTCTAATGGCGAAAGCGAGCGGTAGAGTTCGTACGGTTTGAATTATGGTAGATTTTTGTTACGCAGACATCCACAGATGACTGACTTATTGCATAAATGAACATCTGTTGTGTGATTTTTGAAAGGTTATATTCATGTGCTCTTTGAATAACTTCTTATAATGTAAGTAATGTAGGGAAAGTCTTAATTTAACTGCCATTACCCTCTACTTGCACCAGCTGAAAGTCAGAACTAAACTACTCTAGTCAAAGGTAGTTTCCTGCCCTGCTCCTGATTGATGGGCTGTGACCACAGCCTCCCTACACTGTTAAAGTTCCCTAGCAGGACTCCCCTGTTAAAGACCTGGGGAAATACATGACTAGCGTCAGGGCCCCTTTGTGGCCTCGTGAGCAGCCAGAGAGGAAGCCCCAAATCAGTCAACCAGTTTCAGTTTTATATCTTTAACTGCTGCGCCATCAATGTGAAGTTTTAACAGAAGTGTCAGCGGGGTTGAGTTAAGCTGGTTTGCAAATGTGGCTCTTCCTGGAGGAACTTTCCATCATACTGTATACGATTAACTTCTGGCTCCAATCATTAATTTTCTTATAGTCAAACCCAGTGCACCTGAAGAAACGTGGCACGAAGGATTTTATGTATGTCAGAAAGAACGCACCACTGGGTTGCTTAGCCTGGCATTCCTCAACTACTGTGCCTTTTGTCTGCCTACATGTTTGGAAAGAATTAGACATATACCACCCACTCTTCATACTTCTTAAGCAGTCTCTAACCATAGGCTTTTAACAGCAGGAGACAAGACTGCGTTTCTTAAAAAATTTGTAATACGAGATTTCATCTGTGTTTATATTAGAACAATTCTTGTCACATAGTAAACAACATAGGTGTGTATTACTGTTATTATTAACAGTCTTTCCTCACTGGGACCAATACTGTAAATAGCCCAACTATGGTATAAAAAAAAGTTCAGAACCGAGGTTGCATTTTTGGAGTTTGGAATGTATTCCTAGGTCCCTTCATCCTGGTGCAAGTTTGCCAGTTTTTGTTGCAAAACTTCAGTCTTTTTTTTCTGGTCTTGGAAGAGTTTTTATACTGAGGAATAGTGGCAGCTACCGTTTGCTTTGTTAAATTAGAGATTTTTAAGCAAAACTATCCAGTAAAATAAAGCAGAGACACTTCGATTTGAGTGTTGTATTCACTCGGGGGTTATTTTCTGAAAGTCTGGAGCTGCCCTTGCTGTAGCTGCCATGTAGGCTGTTGCCAACATTTCATGTCAAAACTGAATTTTCTGACAGCTGTTTGTAATAAATTTTAAATGATGAAAAATTCCTTTAGAAAACATTTTATTAGGCCAGGACATTTTAAAGTTCAACTGAAATATTAAAACTGCTGCAGTAGTCTTGCCATGGTTTTATATTTGGATGTCAGTTATATTGTTATAATACTGTATGGAAATATCTAATTGTCTAGAAACTTATTTCAAAATGGAGCACCTCCGATTACATAACTGAAATAAAATAGAAAATGTCATTTATTTCACTATGTAGCAGTATAGAAAAAAATCTGAATATGAACAATCTTTGCATTCTTTACTCTCAGTATTTCCTATAACACCCAGTGTAAAGTAGGCACTTATAACTATGTTCAGTAAATGCATAACGAATAATTTGATAACACTGTGTTCTTTCTCAAAGTGATACACGAAAGTGGGTAAGCAGAATAAAGAAAACTATGGGTAGTAACCAGCACAAGAGACCTAGCAAAAGGAGAAAATACAGAAGAGAATGAGCAGTTAGGAGAGTAGCAACACAGCAGTACTAAAGCTACGGGCTTATTCTAAAGTATAAAAAGTAAATAAGCAAACACTGTTAGGGGAGGTGAAGCCACAGCCGGACAGCAAACAGCTAGTGGCAGTCCCTCCAGGAAGCTGCTGTAGGCTGTGTCAAAACCTTCGAGAAAAACCTCTAGCAAGGACTAATCAGAAAAAACGGGGGCCACATGAATAGTATTTAGATAAACAAAAAAGGACGTAACTACAAACACTGAAGATAATAAGGATACCATTAACTTTATGACAAAAAATTTGAAAGCACAGAAGAAATTATTTCTAGAAAAATGAGTATTACTGACATTTATTTAAGAGATTTTGACAGTTTAAATCAATAACAACTAAGGAAATGGAATTAGTAACCCCAACTGCGCTTCGCCAAAAGACGCGGTGTTAAATGTTTAACCAGAGTATCAAGGAACTCATCATTCCTGTCTTCCAGGAAACTCTGAGAGAATAGAAAGAGAAAGCCACCCAACCTGTTTCACAGAGTTAGTGACATCCTAAAGCTAAACCTGATCAAAGATGGTATGAAAATTTGTAGACTAATCTCACTTATGAACATAGATGAAAAAAATCACCAGTAAAAGAACAGTGTTTAAAAAAATACATCATGGATGAAGTAGGGTGTTTCCTAAAAATGCAAGGATATTTTAATATCTTCACAATCTATGCAATTTATCATATTAAATGGTAAAGACCATATGATTACCTCAGTGGAGACAATTCAATATTAATTTGTTATTCTGGAGTAGAATTAGTTGTATTACAGGTGCTTAACTAACTCACACAGGTCATTGTTGGATGTTACAATAAATCTGCATAGTGGCACCAGGTAGATGTAAGACAGATATACTGGAATGGTCTTTGCTGGGTTGGGTCCAGTAGGTTCTACCATGGGAAATGTGACTAGTACTATGGCCAGATGCCACCATTTGCCAGGTAAAAGTTACTGGCCTGGGGATTCCTCCTTTTTACTGTAGTAAAATAGTTTGAAACATGGAATAAAGGAGCATTCGGTGTCTTTGTGTTTGGGCAAACACAGGCTTATGGAAGAGGCCTAGTATTGTCAACAAGCACATTTGTTTGATAAAGCCTACCCTTTCTAGCTCTGGAGTGGCAAATCCCCTTCATTCTGGAGAAAAAGTTCCCTTTCATCTCAAAATCAACCCTCGGTGACCAATAAAAGCAGCTAATAGGAACAAGCGCCAGTTAGGAGCATCGGGTGATTGCTCATTTTCTGTGGTGCACAGCTGACCTTGATCATTGTTGTGCGGTCAGGCGATGTCTTCACAAGGACTTGGCCAATGGGAAGGTACAGCTAAGTCCTCGTAAGCAATGTTCCGCCAACTTTAACATGCACACGAATCACCTGAGGACCTTGGTGAAACAGATTCTGGCTCAGCAGGTCTGGAATGGGGTCTGAGCTTTTGCCCTTCCAACAAGGTTCCAGGTGACACCGATGCTGCTGATCCAAAGACCACGCTTTGAATAGCCAGAGTTTAAAGGTTGTGGGATAAACTGCTGTGAGCCAGATACATCTAGTAATCTGATTCTTAGAGTTTTAAGAAGGGTTAGGAAGGATTTATTCCTGGTATCTGGAGCACTTGGTGGGTATGCCCACGACCCTGAGGTCCGAATCCCATTAGTTAGCTAATTTTTGATGAAATCTGGGTTTTCAGGATCTTACCCAATAGAACAAGTAGGTAAGGGAAGTCCTGGATTTGCCACTCCAGAGTTAGAAAGGGTAGGCTTTATCAAACAAATGTGCTTGTTGACAATACCAAGCCTCTATTATAAGCCAGGTTAATGCAAGAAGGTGATGCCTGTGTGTAATGTTTATCTTCATTTCCACTTCACGGGAGGGCCATGGGAGGTACCAGCCATCTTCGGTGGATAAAAGCTTCACCAACATCCTTACTGTCTGCTCCAGGCAATAACAAAAATCTTCTGGTGGTGGGAAGTATGGACCCAAGACTGAAGGCCCTGGCACTTCACAGCAGTGTTGGGGTACACAGAACTTGGGACAGCCCCTTACAACAAGATCCAAGTCATAGTTTCTCTGGTGAACCTAGATGTGGACTCAGCCTGCATGGTATAGACCCTGGCAGGGCACATCAAAGTCAGTAATACCTCCCTTACCTGTGACTGCAACACTTAATGAATATTTTCCAGTAATTTAGCAGATGATTGCAGTGATTCAGCAAAATCTAATACATGACTGTCTTGTAAGTAGGTGACTGCTGAGGGTATAATGAAGGAGAGTTGGTTTATAACTTGGCTGGAAAAGTGGATGGCCTCATCACTACTAATGGGCAAAGATGTTAAAGTCAGTATCTGGAAAATTCCTGCTGGGATTTTGATTGTGATGTGTTAAATCTGTACATCAGTTTGGGGAGAATTCACAACTTAATATTGAGCCTTTCAATTTATGAACATGATATATATCTGTTTATTTAGACTGATTTCAATTCCTTTTATCAGTGTTTTGTAGTTTCAGCATACAGATCCTGCACCTATTTCATTAGAATCAAACCTAATTTTTTTCATTTTTTGGGAGCTATTATAAATATCCATTAAAAATCTTTTTGCTTTCCAATTGTTCATTGCTAATACATTTCACCCTTCAAGTCTTTAGTACAGCCCCTCAAAACAAATGGTGGCTCTGGAGTTTTACCAAGGACTAGACATGGCTAAGATAGTTCCACCTGTGGAACTTGTGGTCTTCATCACTGAGTAAATGGCAGCATGTCTAACCCAACGTCGTGCTGCCATGAACCTGACTATGCCTTTCTTTCTAGCCCTCTCCACCTAGACTACCTGTTGTTTGGCTTCACTTGTGAAGGTCTTCACCTGAAAAAGTCAACAGTGTAATTTTACTGTCCCACTCCAGGGCTGTTTGAATTTTCTTCTCTGGTGCCACAATATGGTGTGACCACACTACTTTCCTAGTTCTGCTCTAACTGAGATTCTGGAGATTCATATTGATTATGTCCTTATCCAAGCATCATCAGGGACATTGATGTGAGCTCCACATCCCCTAACAAACACATCAAAACTATATCTACCTGAAGAACAATTCTCACAGAAAACTAGCTGGACACTGGCAGAAGAGCTCACACAATCGAGGCTGCAAAAAAGATCTCCATATAACGGGGTAGGATGAAAAGGGCATCAAGACAGGACCAGCACCCCTGGGAGGCATCTGTGAAGGATGGAAGGTCCACACGGGCAGGCCCTCACCCTGGGAAGCCCCCTTGCCTCCTGGGAGGTCCACTGGGACAGACAGAAGGGCTGGAGGGGCCTGGACTCTGCAAGGAGTGTGTGTGTGTGCTGGCTTGCTAGCAATCAGGGAGGAAAGAGACCGGGGCTGACAGCTGCCACCTCACCACGGCATCTCCGGCAGACAGGCCCTGGGAGAGGACTCAGTCTAGCTGTGCTGAGACAGCCTGAAGGGCCTGGGCCGTGATAAGGGCTGAACCTCAGAGCCACTATCAGCACATGCACAGCGGGGCCAGCTCCAGCATCGGAGCCCATCCTCAGTGCACACATGGTAGGGGCAGTCTGGCAGCAGGCGGCATTTGCTGGCATACACACTGGGTTGTGCCACAGAAAGGGACATGTCTGGGCAGACAGGCCCTGGGGAGGAATACACGGCAGCTTGTTTCCCAGCAGGCGTGCTCCAGTTCCACCCACCCCACACCGTAGCTCAGGGCCAGATCTGGGGCGGACAGGTCCTGGGAGAGGCCTGCCATGGGGGTGGCCCAGGTCCCCGGCAGCTGTACAACCACCTTGATTCCAGCAGCCACGGCACCCTGGCCCCCAGCACCAGCCCACTTCAACCGCAGTCTAAGCAACGAGGCCCGGCATGAGCACAAGGAAGGAGGGGACAAGACCTTGGGCGGCTCCTGGGCAGAACCGCGGCCACCTGCAGAGCAGCAGATAAGTTTACTGTGACCGCAGGGGCCCTCTTCAGCGATCACCCTCCTGCAGACAGACCACACACTCAAGAGCACCAAAGCCCTATCGAACTTGACCCTCAAGGCTTCTACCCCAACCACTGGGAAGCAGACTCGGACCCTGACAGAGCAAAGGGGAGGCCCCACCCAGCATCCAGCGAAGGCTCTGGACTCAATCACCAATCACACCCCCATCAAGGGGACAACAGCCAGCACGCTCCGAGGAAAGATGTGACTGGCATCCATACCCAAGACAGCCCTCACACCAACAATACAGGCTCACAGTCCACACGTGATGTTCCTACAGAGAAACACCGCTCTAAGACCACAGTAGATAACTGTTTCTCCTAAATGCAAAGAGACAAAGAAAATTAAATAAAATGAAAAAGCAGGGCAACTCCCAATCAAAAGAACAAGAGAAATCCCCTGAAAGAACAAATAATCGAACAGACGTCAGTCTACTCAACGCCACGTCAAAAATGTAATAAAAAGGAATTAAGAGTATCAATAGAAATATCACTATAACAAGGAACAAGGAACTATGAAGAGAAACCAATCAAAATTACACAACTCAACCGCCAAAATGAAACCAATATAGAAGGAATGAACAGCAGACTAAATAATGAAGAATAAGTGATCCAAAAGGTAAGATAATGGAAGTCAACCAATCAGAACAGCAGGCAGAAAGTCAAATGAGAAAAAAAAAATGAAAGCAACATATGAGATCTATGGGATAATATAAAGCATGACAACCTATGCATAATCAGGGTTCTATGCATAGGAAAGAAGAGAGGAAGAAAGGGAAAATGTATTGAAGAAATTAGGTTTGTAAAGTTTTCTGCCATAAAGAAGGAAACATATCCAGGAACAGGGAGCACAGAGGGTCCCAGACAAGATGAACCCAAACCCAAACAAGACCCACACCAAGACATCATAATTAAAATGGCAAAAGTTAAAGAGAGGATTCTAAAGGCAGCAAGAGAAAAAAAAAAAAAAAAAAAGAGAGGCAAGGGAACACCCATAAGACTGTCAGTCGATTTCTCTGCAGGCACTTTGTAGGGCAGAGCAGAGTGGCATGATGTATTCAAAGTCCTGAAAGGGATAATCCTGCAACCTGGGATAATCTTGCTGGGCAGAGAGTATCATTTAGAAGAGAAGGCGAAATAATTTCTCAGATAAGCAAAAACTAAATACAGTAATACTAAATCTACCATAAAAGAAATATTGAAAGGTCTTCTCTAAATAGAAAAGAAGCAGGAATCTATAGGAAAGGGGGAAAAAATCACAATAGGAAAGGCAAATATATAAAAGATTGACAATCACTTAAGCAAGCCAGTAAATATATTACAAATCAAAGAATTTTGTCAAAGTGATTATAACTACAATTAACAGCAAAACGATAAACATGAAGTGGTCCTATTTTACATCCAAATCACAAAATGTGGGATTAAGATGTAAAAAAAAAAAATCTTTTAGAAGGTGTTTGAACTTACGACTACCAGTCTAAAACTCAACCATAAAATCATTATTTTCTGTACTAAAGATAAAAAATGAAAACCACCAGCACCACCACTACCAGAACATGTAGTCTTTATCTGTATAAAGCACATTGCCTCTCATATCTGGAAACACAATGTTACTCCAAAACCCTAGCTGACCGAGATCATTCACACTTGGTGGAATGACAAATTCATCATCTCATTTTTAAAGTCTTTAACAGAACCAAAGTACTGAAATATTTGATGTGTACAATATGCGAAGTATGTTATTGTTTAATGTGAACATTTTTGAACTATACTTCTACCAGACTTCTATAAAAAGAAAACCAACTCCTAAATGCCTAAATAAAACACAGCCAATTTGGAGGTAAAAAGAAAGAAATAGTGGAATTTAAAACACTTTATGTTTTGCTTTGAATGTGCCATGGGATTTTCCTCCAAAAGATGTGCCTTCCTAGTTATATTTATTTGAGTTCTTGTTTAAATTGGTTTCCCTTCTGTGAGCATTAGTTGGTTTGCTTGGACAAATTAGTTAAACTCTGAAGCCTTAGTTTCCTCATCTGTTAACAGGAATTATAATACCTTCCTCGCAGGGTTGTCATGATAACTGTATGACATGAGGGATGGACAGTGGCAGGAGGTGAGCACTTGGTAAATGGTAATTATGACATTGATGCCTGATTGTGGGAGAAGGTCCTTCTAAAATGGACTAATCAGTAGGTAGAAACCTGCCTGGATTTCAAAATGCGCTTTGGATAATTCACAAAGTAAGTAATTCACAAAATATTCATGAGATCCTTGGTTGGGTCCCAGAACTGCTATCAAAAGCACTGGTCCTCTCCCACATTTACCACAAGACCACTCTGATGATCAAATGAGAATGCAGATGTAGAAACAACTTTACAAACTGGATAGCAGCTTATGATTGTAGTGTATTGAAAGGAGGCTTAAACTCAGTAGAATGAATTATGCACAGCCTAATTTTGACATTTTTCTGAGAGTTCTTGGTGGATCCTTTCTAGAAAGCTGATGGTTAATGGAAAACTCTAAGGAAAATCTCTTCTTCCACTTAGAAGCAAAAAAGACCTGGCTTTTCCCCCCAAGAATCATATCCTTCCAAACACATTAGTATACAGAGTAGTTTTTATATTTGTGCAAAAGGTGGGGAAATGTTGTTCTAGAAAGACTGAAGAAGAGGGAACATCCCCAAATTCATTCTTTGAAGCCACCATCACCCTGATACCAAAACCAGACAAAGACACTACAAAAAGGAGAAAATGGCAGGCCAGTATCTTTGATGATTATCAATGAAAAAAACTCAACAAATATTGCAAACCAAATCCAACAATACACCTTAAGTTGGATTCATTCCAGGGTCACAAAGGTGGTTCAACATATGGTGTTTCACATTGATTATGCATATTAACAAAAGACAAGACAAATGATCATCTCAACAGAGGCAAAAGAGCATTTGATAAAATTCAACATTCATGCATGGTTAAAACTCTTACCAAAGTGGATATAGAGGAAACATATCTCAGTAAAAGCTATAAATGACAAACCCACAGCCAACACAATACTCAACTATGAAAGCCTTCCCAGTAAAACCTACAACCAGACAAGGATGCCCACTCTCACTACTTCTATTCAACACAGTATAGAAATATTGTTAAAATGGTCACACTACCCAAAGCAATCTACAGATTTAATGTGATCCCTATCAAATTATCCGTGATATTTTTCACAGAACTAGAACAAATAATCTAGAAATTTATATGGAACCCAAAAGGCTCATAATTGCCAAAGGAATCCTGAGGAAAAAGTTGAAGACATAACTGTCCCAGACTTCAGACAATATTACAAAGCTACAGTAATCAAAAAAAGTGTGGTATTGGCAGAAAAACATAGGGTCAATGGAACAGACTAGAGAGTGCGGTAATAGACCCACACACCTATGGCCAATTAACAAAGGAGGCAAGAAATACAATGGCAAAATACAATCTCTTCAGCAAGTGGTGTTGGGAAAGCTGGACAGCCATGTAGATGGCTACATGTAAATCAATGAAGTTAGAACACTCCCTCATATCACATACAAAAATAAACTCAAAGTGGCTTAAAGACTTAAATAGAAGACATGACACCATGAAACTCCTAGAAGAGTATATAGGCAAAACATTCTTGGACGTAAATCCTAGCAATATTTTCTTAGATCAGTCTCCCAAAGCAATAAATAAATAAATTAATTAATAAATAATAATAAAAGCAAAAATGAACAAAATGGGACCTAATCAAACTTACAAGCTTTTGCACAGCAAAAGGAAACCATAAACAAAATGAAGATAACCTATAGACTGGGAGAAAATATTTGCAAACAACGCAACCAACAAGGACTTAACTTCTAAAATATACAAACAGCTCACTATCAAAAAAACAAATAACCTAATCAAAAATGGGCTGAACTCCTAAATAGACATTTTTCCAAAGATGATATACAGATGGCCAACAGGCACATGAAAAGATGCTCAACACTGCTAATTACTAGAGAAATGCAAGTCAAAACTACGAGGCAGTATCACCCCACACTATTCAGAATAGCCATCATCCAAAAGTCTACAAATAATAAATGCTGGAGAAGGTGTGGAGAAAGGGAACCCCTCCTACACTGTTGGTGGGAATGTAAATTGGTGCACCCACTATGGAAAACAGTTTGGAGATTCCTTAAAAAACTAAACAGAGTTACAATATGATCCAGCAATCCCACTCCTGGGCATATGTCCGGAGAAAACCCTAATATGAAAAGATGCATTCACCCCAATGTTCATAGCAGCACTATTTACAATAGCCAAGACATGGGCGCAACCTAAATGCCCAACAGATGAATGGATAAGGAAGATGTGGTATATATATACAACAGACTATTACTCAGCCGTAAAAAGAATGAAATATTGCCTTTTGCAGCAACATGGATGGACCTAGGGATTATCATACTAAGTCAGACAGAAAGATAAATATATAATACCACTTATATGTGAAATCTTAAAAATAATACAAATGAATCTATATACAAAAGAGAAACAATCACAGACACAGAAAACAAACTATGGTCACTCAAGGGGAAAGGAGTGGGAGGGGTAAATTAAGAGTACGGAGTTAACAGATAAAAACTACTATACATAAAACAGATAAGCAACAAGGATTCACTGTATAGCACAGGGAACTATATTCAATATCTTATAATAAGCTATAATGGAAAATAATCTAAAAATATAGATACAACTGAATAACTGTGCTGTACACCTAAAGCTAATATTGTAAATCAACTATATTTCAAAAAATATATATTAAAAATTAATGTTGTGGCTAATTCCAAGGGTAGCATCTCTGGTGCCCTCTCAGCACAGTCCTATGTTTAAATAAGTCAATGATTAAACGTACTGCATGGGAATGTGATGCCTAGGAGAAGAATTCAGGCCAATTTAACAACAAACGATGGATTTGAGTATCCACTCCAACTTGGAGTAGATACTCTAATACTCCAAATTGTGGAGTATATTCTCCAAATATTGATTATACTATAATGACCCCCAGCAGAAACTGGGTGCTGTAGCAAAAACCAAGCTTTTGCCTGATTATCTGGGAGGTAAACGGTGCCAAGGTTTCCTCTTGGAACTTAATCAAATTCTCAATCAGTGTCCATGACATCCACATGGCAAGGGGGATATAATAAATCTTAACCATTTTTTGGCAGCCCACCATCTTTTAAATGGCTTTTCTGGATTCTAGTAAACCTCCACATTATGAGTCTAACTTTCTTAAGTCTCCTTTGCTGCTAGATTACAGACAGTAACCTGAGACAGTAACCTGATTTACAATCATAAACGTCTGTGCTAGCAACATGCACACGTTCTGAGCGGTTTCCCTGGGCATGAATGTCTGGCTTTCAGAGGGCATCGTGGTCGCAAGGGTCACGTTTATGAAACAGAAATGGCTTCGGTGCTGAGGCTGGTGCTACAGTGAAGCTGAGTTCCTAGATTTTAGTGCTCATGGGGCAGAGAAAATGGTAGCTATTTTTTTGTTGTTTTGTTTCTACTTTTTTGTTGTTTCCCTTTCCCTTTTTTTTTTTTTTGATTTTGTTTTTACTTTTTTTTCCTTGTTGAGGTGAAATTCACAGAACGTAAAATTCACCGTCTTCAAGTGTAATTCAGTGGCATCCAATACAGCTGTGCAAGCACCACTTCTCTAGTTCCAAACTTTTTCATCAGCCCAGAAGAAACCTTGCACTGTTAAGCGGTGTTAGTTTCTTTCTCACGCCAGCTTTGTAGCGTGGTTTGGAATATTACTCCTGGGAGCTTATCCTGGAGTCATATTCTACAGTAGTACAATCACGTGTGAGTGAAAATATACAAGGGTAATCCTACAGAAACAGTTTGTGCCTAGATTCGTTCTTAGACATACTGTCTTCAAAGGAATGTTTTAAACCAGCCAAAGACTTAACACCAACAAGCTTACATTTTAAGTCTATTTTAAATTAAAAATCCAAAATAGTAAGTACATTCTTTTTTTAATTTTATGAGTTTGGAAATACAATAAACAATTGTGGAAATATAATTGGGTATATTACGTGTACAGCTCTTTCCTAAATGCCTGCTGTTCACATTTTTCCCTAAGATGAGTTTAAGCCAGTCAAGAATTATGGCTTCAACATGTCCCCAGTTGTCTTGCCATTCCTGGGCCTGCCTCAAACAAAAATAAGAGGTGCTGTTAATCTGAGGCAAGACAACTCATTGTGTTCTCACTGCAGCAACAGGCTGCCCTGCGTCCAGGCTCTGCGTTCTTTCCAGCTCCTGGCCTGGAGTGAAATGCTCTTCCCCAGCAATCATGTGATGACAAACCCAGCCGCAAGGCCCTAGGCATGAGGCTGGCCACACTCCAGGTAGACGCTGATCCTGCATCCAGCTAAAGCAGGGCCAGCCCTAAAGGAGAAAGCTGAGCAGCAGCCAGCTTTAAGGACCCTGCAGGCAGCAGGCGCTGAGTAGAAGCAGAGGGAGGGGCAACTCTCAGCAGCAGGATAGCAACTGGCGACTGACATTTGGAATCTGCAGCTTCCAGCTTCGGACAACACACCGTTTCTAGTGTATACTTATCCTCCAACGTTTCTTGGGCAATTATTTAGAAAAAAAAATTTGTTAAAGGAGCTATGTTTAGTGTTAGACTATAGATGCCCAAGCCGTATTCGGTGGTGTGCAGTTTTTATAGTAGGATGCAAAAATCTGAATAACTGTCTAAGGATTACTAATAGCAGCCTGGCCAATACTTGACTCAAATAGGGGTGAGACGCCTAAGGCAAAGAGGTCAATTTTAAAATACCATCGTGCTTAATTGTGTTAAGTGTTTATGCCTCACTAGACTTGAAGTCTATGTGAAACCAGATCCAAACATTTACCAAGGGCTGTTTACCACCTCCAGACTTGTTTTTTCATTCTTTTGAGTTTTGTCACTTTGCTTATTCCATTTCCCTTTGTTTGGTTAAAATGCTTAACATTCTCCTGTGTTCTATATACTATTCACCTGTGTGTGATGCACCTAGACCCTCTGAAAAAAAATTAAAAGCTATTTGATCTATGATTGTTTATTTAATGAACATGTGTTTTTTGAGCGCCTGCTGTACAGCTGGTATTATGAAAGACACTGGGACTAAAGAGACAACAAGAAAAGCACCATTTTTAGGTGGTGCTTTTCTAGGTCATGGAATTAAATTTCTCTTTCTCAGTGTCATTTAATTGCTACTCAGTTGACCGGGTTCCATTTTTAGTTAGACTATTTGGAGGCTCATGGATAATTGAATATTTTCATAAGCTGCATGAAATTGTGTAATTTTAAATTTCTATAATGAAAAAAGCACATATAAGTCCCAAATTGTGGATTATTGTGAGTTATTATAATAGGCAAAACTGAAAACATTCTTGCCTCGGACCTGTTTTCCAAAGTTAACAGGTGTTTTTGAGATCCCTCTAAATGCACCTTTAATTTTCAGTCAGCAGATAACAGCACTTGATTTCAATTCAAAGCAAGTTATAACGGTGTTCTGTTTAATACTATGACAAGTACACTTAAAGCTTCCAGCAAATAATTCTTTAGTGAAAACTGAACACTTTCAAACTGAAGATTCTCTGATCTCTTAGAAGGGGGAACATTGTGATTTTTTGGTCAAGTAACGTTAATTGAACAAAGTGAAAGGCAGATTTTACTCTTCCTCAATGTACTCAAACAACTGGCCTTTTTTTTTTTCCTGTTAAGTATATTAAACACAACCTGAAATTTTATTTTCAATAAATGAAGTAAGCTTTACGTTTTTCTCTGATTAACTTTTCTCAGGAGCATTGTAATGAAGTGAATTTGATTTAGTGCAACTTGCTGTATTAACTGCTACAGGCACTAAGCTATCCATTGCATCCTATAAAATCAAGATCACACAGAAAAATTCTTCCCAACAACCCAGAGAAGTAAAAAGGAAACATTCCCAAATAGTAGGTTTATAAAATGGGTTTATGCATTTTCTTAAATGCTCATCATCATTGGAAGGCAGACTATCCAGCTGCTTGTGCTTGTGTGTGAAACCAGTACAGCTGTAGAAATAGCAAACACACATCTAAAGTATTATTTCGACAGCAGGTTTTTATTTTCTAGACTCCATGTATGATTTCAAATGAAATACTTGTTAGGATCTTGGGGTTTGGGTTGCATAAAAATTGAACCATTTATTTTCAATGATCTGAAAAGAGCCAATAAAATCAGAAATTTAGGGTGGAAGAAGGAAAACACCAAAAAGCCCTCAACATTGCATTTAGTGATGGTTTAGATTCAGGATCAACAAATCCACAGTTAAATCCCGAGTATAAGATACTTTACACTCTACAAATTCTTAGTAAAATCTTTGTATTATATGTGACCCTCTCATTGAATGTTTTCCTCTTTCCTTTCAAAACAGCCAGGAAAAAACCCACAAATTATCAGAACTCAACCAGCATGAAATAATCTATATGATCTATTTGTAATTTGAAAGTCCGAAAGAGAATCTCCAGGCCCAGGTAATTTCATTGGAGAATTCTGCCAAACATTTAAAGAAATTAACATCAGTTTTACATAATCCCTTCCAGAAAGTAGAAGAAAGGGGGTCATCTCCCAATTCATAAAGCCAGTACTACTCTGCTATCAAAACCAAAGACAGTACAAAAAGGAAACCTACCCACCAATCTCTCTCAAGAACTTAGATGCAAAATCCTCAACCAAATATTAACAAATCGATCCAACAATGTGTAAAAAGGAGTATATAACATGGCCAAGTGGGATTTATTCCATATATGCAAGAAAGGTCAACATTAAAACAACAACAACAACAACAAAGTAATCCACCAAATAAACAAAGGTAAAGAAGAAGAATCAGTGATAGTATCAATTGATACAGGGAAAGCATTTGACAAAATCCAATCCCTTCCAAATAGCCAGGGGTCCCTACTTTGGGATTTGGTGGTGTCGGCTCCACTCTCAGGCAACTTTCCCATCCTTGATATACTCCCTGTGGGGCTGCACCCTGAATGCCTGCAAGACTTTCAGTTGCCCAGTCTCGAGACCGAAGAAAGAGCCCGGATACAGCGATAGGCCTTCAATGGCTTATAGGATAGGGAAACTTACATACCTGAAGCAGAGGGTCCTGGAGCGACGCCCCACCGTAGACGGCAGACAGAACATGACAGCAGTGCTCACTTCTTGGGGGAACTGACGTCAGGTTGGCTCATCAGTTACCAAGGAAACCAGCAGCTGGGGCACATCCCTCATGGCCCCTCTGGTTAACAACCTTCACGAACATCACAAGGGCAGATGTCTCCCTTGAATAAACTAGCAGGTGGAACCGTTCTGGCCTAAGGAGTAGAACAATCACTAGCTGGGGCAGGGGGCAAGCACGTTCTTGTTGAGCAGGGTGTAGGTGAAGCAGGGACTGGTCGAGCAGCAGATGTGCAGAGAGCAAGACAGCAGCCATCCTGAGTGGCCTGACTATACACGACCCTACGTAAGAAATACGTTTTTCATATGCATTTTGTGAAGGACTCAGATTTTAAAAGAAATACTTGGATGAAAATGGTATAAATCAATCACAGATTTATCATATCATAATTTTTTAAGTCACATATCAGAAATGGGATTTTTTTTCACATAGGGAAAACAGTATTTTTTTCTAAATAAATAATGTAGTTGGAAAGTTCATAATTACTCCTATGGTATACACTTTACTGGCCTAAGCTAATCACCTTGCCATACTATTCCTGTTCCCAAGATCCACCATTATACATTAACATTTGAATGAACACACTTATTATATCGCCAGGATAGCAATTTCCAGATCTAGTGCTAATGTACTTCCTGGCTAAAGCTGAAACTATTAAGAGCAATTAACTAATTCATGAATTAATATTGTTTAGACATCAGCCTTTAGAACTAAATGGGATAATGTATGTAAAATGCTTAGCACATTTCCTGCCACAGAGTAAGTACTCAATAAATGATAGCCATTAGTATCAGCATTATAAACTAAAGATGTCATGAGGTTTTCTACATTGACTATTGCCACGTGTGATTTTTTTTTTTTTTAATGTAAAGCCATTTTCAAGCTAGGGATAAATTTCTCAAGTCCATTTTCAAATCCATGGTCCTATATGATGGACCATGCTCTCCCAAGTCCAATCACTAATCTATCAATCCAAAGTTCAGTTAAAACATTTACTAACAGTTTTTCCCTGGAGTGAAGTTTAGCTATACAAGTGCTATACATGCAAGTCAGTAAAACCAAATGCTACCAGCTAGTTTTACGTAAAGCCCTTGTTTCAGAAATTTGTGTCAGTTGGGTACTGTGGGAAGCAGATGCAGAGTTAGGAGGGCAAAAGCTTATTGAGGGGTAACTAGAACAAAATTTAGAGATGAACTGGGGAGGAAACAGTATTGGACAGGGAGAGCCTCAGACGATGATGCAGGTCTGACAGTCTTAGCTAACACAGTGAGCAGCTCTGGAGCAAAGCTTGCCCATGAGGACTCCCACCGAGGGCAGAGATGGCCGGGACCCTCACCATGCCCAGCCATTGGCTGGGGTCTACCCTGGAAGAGTGGCTTTGGCTTGAGAGCTGGAGCAGACACGAAGGCACCAACAGATGGAGCTTGTTGACTGATTGCACTCTTTGCAGCTGATGAAAGAAGTTTCCACATACTGAGGTACGGGGAAGTCATTCTGGAGTATACATAAGTTAACTTGAATTTTATGCTAACTAAAACAGCCCATTTGTGGTCCATCAAACATACATTGTATATTGCTTTAATTATTAAAGAAAAGGGTGCATTTAGCAGAAGAAAAGAATGTCCATGTTAAAAATAAAGATTAAATGCCTCCCTTCCTGGGGCGTCAGTGCTGGTCCTCCTTTGATGATAAGATTCCTTTCCCAGGTGCCAATGTCATACTGACTTGCTGTGTATGTGCTGATGGTTTTAAAATTATTTGCATTATTTTTAAAGCAATAAAATAATGCTTCCTCTTGGATACCCTATTCCTGCATCTAAATTGGTTAATGGCAGAACAGATGGAATCCATATTTTCTGTCTCCCAGGCTAGTAATCTTGGAAAGTCCACTTTAAAATAAAAACAGAATACAACAGTATACACTATACATTCTCACTAAAGTGCTATTTTCCTTTCTTTTTAATTTATAAAAATAATAATTGGTTATTATTTTAAAAATTCAAAAACTTAAGAACGTTACATAAAAACAAATTTCCCCCTCTGCACTTCTCAACTTCCAGATTCCACTCCCTAGATATGATCACTATTAATACACTAATGCATTGTTCCTGACATTTTCTGTCCATATATGAACATACATATGCTTTCTGTGATACACCAAACACATATCCTTTTAAAAATAAAAACACAAACCTGTTTGCCTACAAATATTCTTCAACAACTTATTCTTTTATTTAAGAATAACATTTTTCATGTCATGATTTTATCCATAAATCACTCTGAATATTTTTAGCGGTGATAATGGTTTTCCATTGTAATGGATATGTCATGGTTGAATTCAAACACCCACTTGATGACAAGTATTTAGGTTATTGCCTGTGTAACAGGATATTAAATGAGACTCTTTCTAGGTCCCTGTTAGCTGAGGCTTCCAAGTCTGCAAATAAAACAGAAGGTGCCAACTACCCCAACACTCTGAGGTGACCTCCTAGACCACTTAGGTAGGATTTGCAAAGGAGGTCTCTATAAGCTGGTTTGGGACCCTGAAGTCATCATCTATTGTAAGTTACAAAATTCTTGAAGTTTATAAGATTGAAAAATAAAAGCTAAAATCTTAGACTGAGATGAGATTTTGAAAAATACTAAAGACAAAGAAAGGGGTCCTTTCACTTTGCTCAAAAGAAGATGGCCAAGAGGTACAAATTTCCTGTTGTAAAATAAATGTCAGGAGGATGCAATGTATAACATGGGGACTACAGTTAATAACACTGGATTATATATTTGAAAGTTACTAAGAGAGTAGATTTATAAAAAAAGATGGCAAAGGAGACACTGGGCCACTGTTTGAACAATGATGGTAACAAGTGATACAGTAAAGGTTAAAACAGTATTCCTACTTTGGCCTTACTTCCATGACCGTTACCAGATAGTAAAGGGTAGAAGTAAAATTGGCACGAGAGAACTGAAGCTAAAGATGAGTGAAGGAAAAAAGCACCAGGAACCTCTAAGATCATTTATCTCCAAACCTGGAGAAGTTGTTTAAAGCAGAATTGTGAACTCTCAAATTATAAGCTCAGGTACGCCAGTGTCTTAGGTTGGATTCCCTGGAAACAGAATGAAGTGGAGAACTAAGTTAAAATTTTTACTGGGGAGAGTTCTTAGGAGATAAATGGGAAGGAAATGAGGCAGGATTGGGCAGAGCAATGTCTGAGGTCTCAGTCAATCCCCCCGAGAGTTCTGGAACTGGGATGGCTCTTCAGAGTGATGTCAAATAGAGGTGGAGGGCTGGGCCATTTTATTCGTGCATCAGCTCAGTTAGCTGCTGGACACAGGTCACCTCCTGGGGTGGGGGCGGGATATGGCTGTGGATGGAGCAGTTAGGGTCTGTAGATGGTGTTCCTGGCAGCGGAGACTGGATGAATTGACACTAAGAAGGGAATCTGAGTGAAATAATAACACAGTATCCACTACAGGTAATGAAGTTTTTTTCCTTTCTGACACTCATTAATTTCTGTTTAAGTCCTCTACTTTGGCATGATTTTCAACTTCTGTGCAATTCTGGCTCACGGGAAGTCATTCTGCCATTCCCCAAGTTGCACTGGAAAGAGTGGGGATCTGTGAAGTTGTCTTGGGTTGCCTGGAACCATCATTTAGACACTTCAACTCATTCTGCTCCTTCTGGGCAGGAGAAAACCCGCACACCTTGCCTCTCTCTCAGGGCTGCCCACGTTCTCAGCTGATCTTGGATCTCTGGACGTATGGAGTACTTCTCCTATCTCTCTCTCCAGTCTGAACAAATTCATGTAGCTCAACAGACCACAGGTGGAGATGAAGAGAAGCAGGGGGTGTGACAGTTTCGAGAAAAGCAGCCTCTGACTGCAGATAACACAGTTTTCTTCCCCATTTAATTTTTATGACCTGAGTTCCCTCTGGGCCTAGATTTTTTCTTTTTTTCTTTTTAATGTCCAAAGGCACAAGCTTCAGAGATTTAAAAAGCCTTTTCTTTGCTTTTCTGTTGTAACAGCCTTTCCCGGAGGCAATGAATGCATTGACTAAATGAATAAAGGGCAAAGAGTAAAAGAAATTCAGAAAAGAAAATCTTAGGTAACATCTCAAAATATTATCGTGCTACAATTACATCCAAGAATCCTAACAGGACCTGTGGATGAGATCAATGAAACTTTGTAACAGTCTTTGATGGTTCAGGGAGAAGGAAAAAGGATCTGATAATCAAAGTCAGGGAAGAGTCTCCTTTTTTTTTTTTTTTTAAAGTAGGAAGAAAGAGGATGCTGCAAACCATAGACTGATAACCTTAATGTTCCTCATAGGGAAAATGCCAGACAAAACTTAGCTCTTTTTTTTTTAGATTGTTTTGGTTAGGCAAAGGCCTTCAAATAAGGTATCTGGACTCCAGCAAATAATTTGACAGTCTTCTGAGGTATCACTATGAATATGATGAGATGTCACTATGATATCACTATGAAGATGCAAAAATAGGGACCAGAAAACAGAGGGTCTGGTAGATTTGTAATACGATGAACAACTGACTGCAGTGAGAGCAGGAACGTGGCCAAAGTCAAGTGGTCAAGGTACAGGTGGACATGGCAACCACATCTGACACATGTAGAAAGCTGGACAGAACAGAGCACGTGCTCCTGAGGAAGAGGAGCCCCAGGGAACTCCTGGTCCTCTGTAAATGAGATGTGCAGCACCGGCCATGGAGAGGCCAATTATGTGGGGCTCAAAGGAAAAACAACTGGAGTTAATTTCTGATAATTAGAATTCATCTTAAAAGCAAATAAACCAAACCAAACAACAACAAAAAACCCCTGTGATATTGTGAGGTAATACATTACCAACAGTATGATGTCACAGAGAGAATCATTCATTCTACTAAACATACCGATTGGCTGCACTTCCCCCGAGAGAAATAGAGTGGGACTAGATGACTTCTAAGTGCTCCCACAGTTCTTTTTTTTTTTTTTGGTTGGTGGAGGTGCTGGGGATTGAACCCAGGACCTCATGCATGCTAAGCACGCACCCTACCACTGAGCTATACCCCTCCCCATTCTATTCTTAAAAAATGTGAGTGCTAAACCAAAACCATGTGAATTACCACTTTTTAATAAAAAGGTTTTAAATGATTTTCAGAAAAACTAGTGATTCAGAAAGGGTTTTATAAAAGCCCGTGGATACACTCAGAGTTGATTTTATGGCTCATGACTGGCAATATTAATGGAAGCACTAATAAAAGTTATGATATGTAGTAATAAAACACCTAAGCATGGACTCATAAATCATCTACAACAGGATAAGGCAGGTCATTTTTCCTTTGTGATTTAATGCAGAGTAGATTTTACACTAAACTTAGTTTTCCACAGGAGACCTATAAACCTCAGAATAGGCTAAAGATCCAGGTTCAACAATGCTGCTTCAAAGATAAAATAGACATGAACATACAGATATGAGAAAAATCTGACATTCCAGACTTACAACGCGGAAATGGTTTAGTCACTCCACTTGATAGCGTAAGAGCATGGGAGTTTGCTCACTGGGTTCTCCTAACTTCAGATTCAGTAGGCTGACTTTCTCCCATTCAGCTCGACCAAGATTTTTAGATCAGAGTTTGACAAGGAATTAAAACTTATACTAGCTTTGGTCACAGCTGTTGAATTTGGAACTCAACTACTTACACCTGCCATCTGGCATCAGGGCTGCTCTGTTTAGCTCAGGAATTACTCCCCTGACTACTCCAATCATAAGCCCCTGAATCCTCGCCACTCGGGGTGACCAGGCTGGTCAAAGTTCCCATCCACCTTCTGATGGTTAAAGTTATGAGCTAATTTGACTGGGTTAAGAGATGCCCAGATAGCTGGTTAAACATTATTTTGGGTGTTTTACGTTTATTTATAAACATTATGTCTGTGAGTGTCTTCAGAAACATGCCAATTGGTAAACTGAGTAAAGAAGATTGCCCTCACCAATGCAGGTGGGCACCATCCAATCCGCTAGGAGCCATCTAGATCAGAGAGGCAGAGGAGGGGCAAATCAGCTGTCTCTGAGCTGAGACACTCATCTTCTGCCCATACACTTCAGTGCTTCTGGTTCTTTGGACTTTCAGACTCAGACAGGGACTTACTTACATCCAATTCTCAGACCTTTGGACTCAGACTGAATTATACCACCAGCTTTCCATTTTAATTCTGTCACTTTGCAACTCAAAGCGTCCCAATTAATTAGCCATAGCAGAGTTGCTTTTATGTTACTGGCTTCTCCCTAGTATATTTTCTGATAATAATCTTCAAAGAGCTAGTAACCTTGAGTAAGAAGAGATCTTTTTCATTGACAATTTAGAGAGGCTGGAAATTTAGTCCCTCATTTCATTTACTTACTTTGGAAGAGTGACCTATTCAGGCACACTAATTAAGAAGGAATAATGTTGAGGACCAAAGCTGTCCTGGGATTTGAGCTTCTTTTCCAAATTAAAATAAGTCATTGTGACATATGGTATTTTTCCAAAAATGGTGACACCAGTGTATTTCTCCCCACTCACATGCTTTTTTGTGAGAGGTGGATAATACCCCTCCCCACAGAGAATGGATCTAGGTACTCTTTCTTTGAATTCAGACAGAGCCTGTGACAGCCCTGGTCAGTGGGGAGTGATGGGAGCGGTGCTCTGTGGCTTGTGTGGCTGAGCCATACAAGAGACACAGCTTCTACCTGGCTGTCTCAGGACACCTGTCCTTGGAACCCAGCTTCTATACTGTGTGCAAAGTCAAACCAGCCCACATGGAGAGGCTCAAGTAGAGAGGAATGGAGGGCCCCAGCTGACATCCAGCATCTCCCAGACGTATGAATGAGCAGTCCTTTAGAAGACTCCACTCCAAGGCCTGGAGTCTTCCAGCTGAGGCCCCAGACACAGTCATCACACTTCCTACTGTACCCTGTTTGAATTTCTGGCTCCCTAAACTACAAGCAATAATAATAGGTTATTTTAAGCCACCAAGTTTTGGAGTAATTTGTTAAATAGAAACAGATAACTAATTTAGTCATTTTGGTTGAGATAATAGATATTTTGCTGAAAGAGAAAACATGGAAGTATATATGTATGGTTAACAATGTTTTCTCAGAAAATGAAAGTGGTGGAAGAATTATGTGGACGGGTTAGCACTGCTGACTGCATAGTGGACGGGTTAGCACTGCTGACTGCATAGTCTTTAGAGTGGGACTAGACCTTCTCAGACAGAAGTGAAAACATGTTATCTCCAAATGAGTGTTCAGTCTTTGAATGTTCCTCGACTTAGAAAAATGATGAAAATAACTGCGCTATTCAATCCCACCTACCAACCTGGAGCTCAGCTTCTGGAAATGGAGTCAATTTTGGTTGGCAACTAAAGCAGAGATGATGGAACGTGTTTTTCAAGCCTGTTTCATTTTACTCCTGGGCACACAGCCCATCCTCATTTCCCAGCCTCCCTTGCATTTGGATGGGGGTAATTGAATGGCTAATTGCTCACCACTGTGGCTAAAATTCAAGTAGGGGCTGGGGTCAACTGCTCTCTGCCAACCCCACCCCAATAGCTCGTCAATCAGCTATCTTGGAGATTTACCTTTTCCATAAATCAATCCTCTTTCTCTGTCCTTACTGCATTACTGTAGATGGGCTTTTGTTTGAACTCCTGACAGATTTAGTTGTTCTCTATGTTCACCCTGCAGGCAGAATGATGTTTCTGAAATATTCATCTAGTCATACCATCCTTCTGTTTGTAACTTTCTCCCTCCAACATCACCTCCTGCTAGTCCTGGCTGTGTCTCCCTGTGCCTGGAACACATTCCTTTCATGCTCTTGTCTCCACAGGACTGAGTCTGGCTTATCTCCCAGGGCTTTGCTTAAATACCCCTTTATTCAGTAAGCCTGACTTGAATTGCTAGTCTAGCCTCCTCTGGTTGCCTCTACTATGAGCTCCCACAGGGCTCTTGATTTACGTTAGAGGAGTGCTTATGGTACCTTATTTAAATTGCTTAATTGTTTATTTCCCCTTTCTGGATTATAAATGCTGTAATGGCTCATGGATATTGCATTCCCAGAGCCTAAAGCAATGCCTGGCTCATAGTAGGAAATACATAGATATAGGCCATACATATGTGCTTTAAAAACAGGAATGTATCAGCAACAAAAAACCAAACAAGATAAAGAAACAAAAAACAAATACAAACCCCACAAAGATCTTCCTCCCACGCAAGCTGTAGTAACTGATGTTAACTAGTTAGCGAGGCCGCAGCAGGTAAGGTTTCCTAAAGTCTCTCAAATCTCAGGCATGTACTGAATTTGCTCCAAGATTTTTTCCTCCCCTGGCTTGGGAGAAGCAAAACACTATTATCTCAGTGAAGAAACTAAATTAAAAAAGAAAAGTCTGAATTCTATTAATCATCCAGACTCTATTCTCTGAAATGTGAGTGCTTAAAAATTTTTCCACAGCCAAGATATGTGCTAAATTTCAGCTTGATTTTTATTTGGAGGTAGAGTGCTAATTGGTAATAATGGGGGCGATGAATGAAATAAATTTGTATCCCTAAAATTTCTGCTAATGTATTATTGCCAGTATTCAAGACGTGTGCTTATTTTGCAGAAGAGGAAGGCTGTAAAAGAAATGAAGTAACTTCCCTTCTGTATTTTGGCTGTAGTTTGTAAATCAATGTAGACATTAATTTCCATTGTTTTAAAGATACAGTTTTAAAGTTGAAGTGTCACTTGTGATTTTTGAGGAGGTCATTAATTTATTTACGAAATTAAAAAAAAAAAACCAAGAAGGTAAACAAATTTACAAAGAGATCATGATAGTGCCTTCCGGAAGCTGCAGTAAAATACAAGTGTCCAATTCCTTTCTGTTGCAGCTCTGAACACTTCGCGACTTACAAAAGATTTACAAGATCAGCTTCTACATCAAGAAAAAAAGCCTCTCCACAAATCCATTCCTGTGAAATTTGAAACGAAAGAGGAAAAGAGAAAGAGGAGAGAGAGAGAGGATCTGAAAGAACTTCAAAGTTGCCATCGGGCATCAAATCCCAGGCCAGCCACGTGATTATGCAAATGATCTCAGGTGCAGAGGATTAACTGACACACCTGAGAACCTCGTCTGACAAGAGGAGCATCTAAACCTGCATGCAGAGCAGCCACCTCGCGCACCTGCAAATTGTCACCGGCTCTGTTTTTCTTGGCCTTTTCGCTCTCTGTTCTTACAGTTTCAGTTCAATATTCAGCTATTTTCTGCAATACAAGTTTCACAAAGTGTTATGTTCTTTAGGGAAATATTGGGGTGGAACATAAAGTAGCCTGTGCTGCAAAAGCAGTAGCAGCTAGTGGAGTTCACAGAAATCAGCAGAGCCCACTATAGTGATTTACATGCATGCTTGTGTTTAAAGCAAGCACTGACATAAAAGAGGCAACAGAACACAAAACATGCTTCTACGTAGCTTACAATATATGAACAGTATCAAGTAAACCAGCGACAGTGATTAGAAGATCCCGGAAATCCAGGCACCAGCACATATTTCGCTCCCCCTTCTTTATACATCAGGTACAGAGGGTTAAGATAATCATATTCTTCCATTTATGGTGTATTATCACTTTTCTTTGCAGAAGCCCTCTCTTTTTCTTCCTTTATCCCTGCTCCCCACTTCCCTCCTACCCTGCCCCTCATAGCTACCAAGAATAACAGGCTTGGAATTTATCCTTAGATATGTAAGCATCTCTGAAAAAAAATAGCACTGTTTCTGTGTGAGTTGATGTTGAACACATACATTAATAGTATTATGCTACATGTCTCAATCTGTTTCACCACACACTAGGTTTTTAAACGCTGTCCCTGTTGTTGTCTGTGGCTCTGGTTCACCATTTCTGACTATAGCAGAATATTCCATAGTGTGCCTCCATTGCATTTTAATTCTCCATTTCCACCATGATGAACTAATGTTGTCTCTAAATCTCTACCATCATAAACAACATCACAATGGACATCTCTGAGCGTGCACCTTCCTGGTGACCCATGTGTGAGCTGTTCCAGGGAAAGTGAGATGGATTGATCGGTTTTGAAAATGGCCCCACAAGTCGACCCCCAACCTTCTGCAGTAAATGAGGGTTGTTTTCCCCCATCCTCACCCACAGTATTATACGACTTTCTAACTTTTAGCAATACTATATTATGATTTTAATCTGCATGTCTCTAATTACTTGTGATTCTGGATCTTATCATAGTGCGTGAGTCAAGTCACCCCCTGTGTAAGCCTCTGTAGTAGGGTTTTCTGATATTTGTAAATATTTTTCTGAATCATTTCTTAATGATTCAGCCTTCATTTCCCCTTCTTTTCCAAACTTAACATAGACTTTAAGTTTTTCATATAAACTTTGGAACACATTTTTCAAGTTCCTTAAAAACTTTCCCTGGATTTTGATTGGAACTGTATTAAACTTAAAGATTAGTATGGGAAGAAGCAGAATCTTTCAATATTAAGTCATCCCAACCACAAAAATGATGTATCTTTCCATTTCTTTTGGTCTTCTTTCATGAAGAAATGTTTAACAAGTTTCCCCTGTAAAACTTCTGTGCACTCTTTGCTGGGTTAATCTGTGATGAAGGTCCAGAACACTGACATATTGCATTTTGCCAGTTCTAAGATGCACTTTATTTTGTTTTGCTTTACATAGAAATATCTTTGCAATCTGGCTTCATCTTTAGATTGATGACACCTAATGGCCAAAACTGGCAATGTTCTCTTCCACCTTATCCCCTTACTGGTGCATAAAATATTGGTACATTAGACCATAGATGATTGATCATTCAAAGAATTATATTACGTATTTTTACTTAATGTTTTCTATTTGTTGCTTTCCTTTCCCTTTGGTTTATTTTGTCCATTCCCTTGGAACTTCCAGTTGCTCAAAAATCAAAACCGACCACTGTTTAGAAACACTCATTAACTTTCCAAATTATTACATGCACCACTTATCCTAATAATTTATAATACTAAGGGTATTTCTACATTTTTTTTAGATAGATCCAATCTATTTTCTTGTTTTGCTTGTAGTTCTGCTAATGAAAAAAACTTGAAAAGTACAACAGATAATTTAACAAACTTCCTTAAGCCAGCTTCCTAAAGGAAAAATGCTAACATTTTATATTTGCTTCAATTCAATTTCTTCTCTTCTTTTTAATAATAAAATTTAATTTCTTTTATTAATTTAACTATTTAATAACAAAATTATTATTGCAAAGGTAAAATTCCCTGTTTTTCCCTTTCCATGCTCATTTTTCATCCTTCTCCAAGGCAACCAAACTTGGAGTATAGCCAATGCACATACTGTCTGCTTTTATTACACACAATTGGACCCACGAGTAATATAAAGTATTGTTTCATAGATTTTAAAATTTTACCTGTATGACATCCATGGTACATAGTATTTCTATAACTTTCATTCAATGTTGTTTTTTTAGTTCTTGCTGAGTTGTACATATAATCTATTTATTTTAGCTTCTGGATAGTGTTTCATTTTATAAATTTATTTATTGAGTGACATTTGGGTTGTTTCCCTTAATTCACTATTAACAATCAACGCTGCTGTGAACTTTGAATATATTTCCTTGATCCTGTTCAGATGAAAAGAATTCCTTAACGACACCTTCTATCTCCTCGATAAAGGCAATCTGTTCTTTAAAAGAAAAAATAGATGAGTTATTTTATTCTTTTTATAAAGCCAATATAACTGACAAAAGCCCTAAGAATGTCTTTCTCCTCTTTGTATGAAATAACTGCCATGTGTTAGAATGTTACAATGAAAAGATGGTTGTTGTAATTACAGTCCGCGAAAGTGCTCTTATTAGAAAGTCAACTTTCTTTATTCTATTGGAAATAGTTTTTAAAAAACTTCCTGTGTGCTTTTTTTCCCCAAAACAAGCACAACCTAATTATTTTCCATATACTTCCTTTGGCAAATATAGACTTGGATAACTGCTTCATCAGAAACACTGAAATTCTCTTTACATACGCTTAAGTGTACAGTATCACTGTGTTGTTCAGTATGTAAACCTAGTATGTACCAGAACATTTGTATTACACCTATTTCTATAGCAATAGAATAGAACTACAAAACTTACATGTATTCATAGTAATGTTAAGTTGTACAAAATTTATTATATTTCTATCATCTACAGAAGCTGTACTATTAAGTATCCGCACCAACCATATTCTTTCTTTTTTTAATTTATAAAAATAAAAACGAGTATAGGAAAAAAGTCAAACTGCACCAGAAGGTAAACAGTAAAAAGTAAGTCTTCTCCCCACTTCAGACCTTAAGTTGTCCAGAATCTTTGGTTCAGTTTATAATATATGAGCTCTTTATATAATAGCTTATGTTATTTAGAGTAGGATTTAAATAACGGTTATGGTTTAAATGACACTTATTTAGATATTCTAATTTAAATAGTGGTTATTTAAGTACTGGTTATTTGCACTCACCCTGGAACATATTATCAAATGAAGGATTCCCCACCACTCTTGGAATTTATCATGGTCTCACCCTTAAACCTCCACACAGATTATCTGCAACTCTTTTTCACTGGGTGTTCTTTAAACGTCTACCAAACACCCTCAGATAACCCCCCATACCCTATATACCATAGCATCCTTAAAATTTATTCTTTTGTTAAAAAATGAATAAATGTTGGGACTATTTGGTCTAGGGAAATCTTTATTATTCATAGGAAATTTTGAAACAGTATCAATCAATTTTTTTTGTTTTCCCCCATTTTAGTCCACTTCTCTAACTTTATGTATTTAAATTTAATAGCTTAATGTAATTAAATTGATCTTAATTAGGTAAATACATAAGTTAGTACTTTTCATTCTGATCTGTTCCTTTTTCTACTTCCACATCAATCGCCTACATTTATTCTTTAAAAACAGGGCAGGGGAGAAGGCTGATAAAATCAACATTAGGGTAAAAAAATGAATTCCTTAGTGTTTGGTTGATTTTCATAACTGTTAATTGGATAGAAACAGTCATTCAAGTAACTGGTGGTCAACCAACATTCCCACCCATCGTCCCAAGCAAGAAATACCATGGACTTCTGCCATGGTCAGACATGGAATTTTTATTAAAAAATGAATTCAGGAAGAAAATGGCATCTCACAATCATGTATGGGTTGCCTTGGGTGATATCACCCATTACTGTAAACCCCAAAATAAAAATAAACAAATAAATAACAAAACAAATAAAAACTAACCCTTAATTGCCATTTTATGTTTTTGTTCACACACATTTCCAAAAACAGAAAATTCTCCCTCCTGTGAAGTCAGGGGTAGGGGGGAAAAAAAGCTCTTTTTAGAAATTAACTGAATCCAGTAGATATATTAACATGCAGATAATATCATTTCTTTGGTAGAATTAATCATACAAGCAAAGTCTATATAATGGTTTTTATCCACAAAAGAATTCATAGGATAATACGTAGCATGAAACTAGAATATATTAAAGTTTAAATTGTATTAGTATTAATAGAGAGATTATTTGATTTTTAGCTGTAATATGTCAATAAAACCATATTTCTATTTTCAATTACCCATTGCCCATTACAGTTGTTTTCTTTAGTCACTCATTTATAGATTGCAAAGTCACTGTCTGAGGGCAGAGGAAATATTTCAAGTTCCTGAATTCTATCTGTGCCTTCATTTCTCTCCTTTCCCTTTCCCCACCTCCCCCTCTGCCCTATCCCAGGGGTGACCTAGCATGAAAATCTCCACCCAGAAAAGGATCATCAGAGTCTCTAACTCAGTCGTGTAAGTGGAAATATGGAGAGAACAGGTCGGGTGGTGTCAGGAGATGTCAGAAGAAATACAGAGGCGGGGCTGTGAAAGACGGGGATAAGTTGAAGTTGGGACAATGTGACAACACAGACAGAGAGCCAGGTAGTTGGTGGCAGCAGCAACAGTGGTATCACAGGCGGTATGAACGAGAATCACCGCTTCCTGCTACTGAGGGCCAGGGCGGGCTTCAGGGATATGTAACCACGCCCAGAACTTGATTTAATGCTCTGCTGCCCCTGTCTTGACATTTTTATTAATTGTCTCTTTGAGATGCTTCAATCTGGACATCTACCATTCCTTACAGCCCCAATTATATAGAGAGGTCGTGATGCCCCAGGAGCATAGCACTCCAGGGGACCCATGAGGTGTGGGAGGGCAGAGACGTCAAAGCCAGTACAAGGTGAGGGTGTCGGGTCTAAGGCTGAGTAAACAGGGTGCCCACAGCCTCAACAGGCCACACTTTGCATGAGAACTGGAACTTGCTTTGAAAGCAGGAAGAATGCACTGCATTTTAAGAAACACAAATAACCAGAGAACCCTGCCATATCCCTTCTTATTCATATTATGTCCTGTACTGGCCAACTACTTACAATGAAAACGATGACTCTGAAGGGAAGGGAGAGCTAGGCAACCTGCAGTACGCAGAAATTGAGAGTAACTGGAAAAGATGCCTTGGGTTGATTTGTAAATGCATATTTAGGGTCGATGTGAGTACAGACACTGTGTCTTACTTTGAGCCTTGACTCCCTGTCCTGCAGAGACACTCCAACCAAAACTGCCTGAGACTCAGGCTGCCTATCAGCAGAAGGCAGATGGTACAAAGGAACCACAGACATAGACCGCAGAAGAAAATAATATACATGGTTTCACTGATAGTGTGCTTCCAGAGCTTAACAATCCTTTAGAAATTTAACAGCTGGCAGATGGCTGTTCCCCTGGGTTTGTTTGGGGAGCTTTGCTTAAATCCCTGGATCTGTGCTTAGAGCACGAGGCCTCCTGGGCATGGCCAGTCACACAGGAGCTAGTCTTACGTGCGGCCACAACCTGTTTTTGTTAGGGGTAATAATGTGCTACAAGTAGAACAGGTAGGGTTTAGCTAACAGCACAACTAACAAATCCAGAAGAAAAAGGTGTTCAGGTTACTTAGGCTAATTATGAAAGTCGGTATTTTTGGAGGTTAGATTCTCATAGAATGTGTCCTGGAGCTGCTATCTGGAAAAAATTCAGCATCCATGGTCATGTTGGTAGCAAAAAAGGATGAGACACAAGAGGTTATTATTATTAAGAACTTTAGAATTTACCATTAACTTGAAAAACTGTATCTGACTGGTAACTTTTTCTGTCTTGGTGTGCAAACTGCTTACATTGTGGACATCAATCTCCTATGTGGTTACTTGGAGTGAAGATGGACTACCAGTTATGTAATTAAGTGAGCGGGAGCGGTTATAGATGGAAGCCATGCTGTGACTGTAGCACAAAAGTAATGATGAAACCTAGAGCACTGGTTCTCAAAGCGGGTTCCCCAGACCAGCAGCATCAGCCCCGCCGCCCCTTCCCAGCCAGGAACTTGATAAAAATGCAGACTCTTGGGCCCCACCCCACACCTACTGAATCAGAACCCAATTGCGGGCACTCCTTGACCAGTCTGTGTCAAGGGACTGGCTTTATTCAATTGTCTTGTGGCTGATACTTTGAAAACTTAAGTGTCAAACCTTTAATCTTAGGAGATCATCTGCTTTTACACTCAAATGAACCAAGATAGAGGAAATTATTCAAATAACCTACATATTCAAGAGAGGAGTTTTGGAAAGAGGCAGCACTAAGTCAATCAGACTGCATGTAAGAAAGCGCTGAGGGGCCTTCCATTCATTTAAAATAAAGTTCTTTTTGGAACGTCATAATGTTTATTACAAGCAATTAGCCAAATTGAATTAAACTGCATTAATCTTCACTTTGGTCTCGTTGACATTAGAGGCTGAAAGGTTACTTTTAGCCATTAGCATGAAGCTCAGAATGATGGCAATTTTATAAGTATTAGCTTGCTACCTCACCTCACTGCATCCTTTTATCAAATACCGGAGTCATTCAGAATGAATGGCCCAGGGGTCAAAGCTGCACCGCAGGAAGTACACACTCAGGGGCTCCTGCCATCGGCACCAACTTGAGATCTGTGCAAGAAGGGCCTTGACCCGGAGCCCTGTGCCGTGGAGGGCTGTGCTCAGGGTCTCCTCCAGCCTCACGGCCTCCCTTCAAGCCCCGGGATCTGCAATTTCCTGCCAAAGGCCCTGAGCTCACATCCAAGGCCTTGGCAGGCCTCCTCCTTTGGTCTGCTATCTTGCGGGTGGGCCACAGCTCCAGTGTGTGTACCGCTAGAGGCAACACAGGGGGCTAAGGGGCCCCTCTCTGCTGGGGAGGAAGATCTAGCATGGATGTGTGAGCTGGAGGCTCCATGTTCATGTGCAAGGACAGAGTGGGGGATGGGAAGGAAGTGGGCAGCCCTGGGTGGGGGGTGGGGGCAGTTCTTACTTTCTCCACCGTGAGGAACGAAAGGAGTTCAATTACTCTGAAGTAAAACCTGACCTCCTAAGGCACCATGAAGGGGATATACTTTTTGTAACAGTTTCCTGGCTTGATTTATAATCCTAAATATTTAGACAACTGGGATGTGGGCCTCCATTAGCATTCTTGACCCAGGCCCATCAAACGTTAGGGATGGGCTAGCCACCCACGGTAACTCCTGTCCCACCGCGTTACATGAAACTTGAATCTCCAGTTCTTATTACTGGGTTCAGAGAGTGCCATGTACGAAGAATGGTTACTATCAAACAGTAGGAGAGATTTACAGCAAGGTGAACTTGGAGAACAGCCCCGTGGTAATGAGGAGGTGCCCCAGCTTCTCTGTTCACAGCGAACACCCACTTCAGGGAAGACAAAGGGAGCTAACCATGGACGGGCAGGAAGAGAGACTTTTAAAATGTACCAGAAAAGCATTGCAAGGACTCTAATGTGGAGCTGGGCTGCTGGGATAAAAAATCAGCCAGCACCTCGGCATGGAGTGTTTAGGGGCTGAATAGGATAATATAATAGCTTAAGAGTTCAGGCTCAAAAATTGAGAAACAACAGGTCCTACCATATAGTACAGGGAACTATATTCAGTATCTTGTAATAACCAATAATGAAAAAGAATATGAAAACAAATATATATGTATATTTACATGACTGGGACATTATGCTGTACACCAGAAACTGACACATTATAACTGACTGTACTTCAATAAAAAAAAAAAGACTGGAGCAGTCATTACTGTGACCACCTTCATCTCTATTAGACTCTTATTCATCTTTATTTCCCCTAGATTTTGCACAATACTTGGCAGAATGGATGTTTATTGGCTAAATGATTGAACAGAGTAGTTTGATCACGGAGTAACAAAGTAATATGTATGATTGGTTATATATCACATAAAAAAGTGATTTTTAAAGGATTCCACTGACTCAGCTGAGTCAGGCTATTGTGGGTAAACTTGACCAATAGATTCATTATCATTGTCCTTTTCTTTTTCTCTAAGCATGTACCTTTAAATAAAATAGCATGATTGCCCAATGTGTACTGCCATAACTAGATTATTATAATTTATGTGGGGTTTGCCACAGATACACGATAATGTACACAATTGATACATTAAGACACAACAGCAAAGAACACTTCTTACATATGTCTGTTGGAGAGTAATTCTCGTTGTACAAATAGAGCTTAAGTAAAACAACTTAATTCCCATATACACTATGTTTTTGTTTTTTGGCATTGTTTCTTCTGTGAGAAGGACACTGAAAATTAAAAGAAAAGGAAGTGGTGCTCTGTGTCAGAATATCTGTATCACTCTTTGCCAGCAAGAATCCACTTTTACCCTCTAATTTGACAGCTTTATAGACGCATGGAGTCATACTTTCCGAACAATTTGGATGATACCCAAGAAAAGACAGCAGTGGATGGGGGAATGTTTAGGTAAACAAACCCTTGCAGAAAAGCCTGTCAACTAGGAGCAGTTGCTTCAGGTAATATTTAGACCAGAGGGTTAAATTGTGTTTGCCTGCCTGTGATTTTTGTGTATATTTGCGGTGTTTCCCACATGTCGGCATGCATAAGAAACCCCCGAAGAGCTCATTAAAATGCTGATGACTCAGCCCCACCCCCAAGGGTCTGCTTCTTTAAGAACCTGCATTTTTAACATGTTCCCAGGTGAGGCTGAGGCTGAGGCTACTGGCCTCAGACCACACTTTGAGTAGCACAGTTAGGGCCAATAAGGCACGTACTCCCGTATTCTCTAGAATAATAGAGTGACTTCCAAGCATGGCTAGCTTTAAAATCATTACCTAGTGAGTTTTTTTTGCAAGATTTAGATAGAAACCCAACATCACATCTGCTAAATCAGAATCTCAGGAGCTGAGCCCAGGGAACATAACGAATCTTAGATAAACTGCAAAGTTGAGAGGCTCCCGTCTACTTACTCTTGGAAAAGCCAGCTTGTTTGGTTAGGACTGATGAGACTCAAGGGCTAACACATTTAGGAGCACATGCTGAAAAGAGACAAATCATAACATTCAAGTAAGAAAGTGCTCAAAAACTAGTGGAGGTGTATTAAAAGGACAGAGGAGTCAATCAATGGCCAAAGCAGTACTAATTGTGGCAGTAAGATAACTGATAGCATTTTATTATAACCCTCAGAAAAAAGTTAAATATCCATGAGTCCATATGGACATAAAGAAATCCTTAAATAAATAAATAAATGGAGAAGAGATCATTCCTCCTTAAAGAAGAATCCCAGTTAGTAAATGCAAAAGGAATAAAAGAAATAGAAAATCACATTTTCTATGTGGTAGCATTAAGCAAGCACTACAGTAATAATGCAGGCAAGATTCACTGATGGATGCTCAAATTAGTGGATGAAAATTTGATGAGAAACAAAATATTTGCATAGGCTTAAAGTATTTCTCCAAGAAATTTATTAGTTTCTAAGGAAATATAGTAACTTTACAGTGGAGAAACTCAGCAGACCCCTCCCTCACCAAGTGAATATCACCAGTAATAAGACATCAACATATACCCTCTCATATGATGCACTGAGGACACAGTATTCTTGCCAAAAATGCTTTACTTCAATCTAATCATAAGGAAATATCCGATAAACAGATAAATCCCAAATGAGGTCAGTTATAAAGTGAACATAACCTTCAACAGTGTCAAGGTCATGAAAGACAAAGATCAAGGAACTGCCACAGATTGGGGAAGTCAGACTAAGAGGAAACGATGCTAGATTGGATCCTGAACCGGCAAAAGCACGTTAGTGGAAACCTAATAAAATTCAAATAAGGGCTATGGTTTCGTTAATTGTATCATAACAATGTTTATTTCCTGGTTTTGATCACTGTACTGTGGTTACATAAGATGTTAACCATAGGGGAAGGATGGGGAAAGGTATATATGGTAACTGTACTATTTTTGCAACCTTTCTTTCAGTGTGAAATTATTTTGAAGTAAAATTTAAGAATTTCAACACTCTCTGCCTTGTGAAAACCCATCACCTAAGCGACTCCACTGCCTGCCTCACCAGCCTGTGGATAAGCTATGGGAGGGACCACCTTCACCTGGAAAGTAACCTGATAACAAGCAGAGAAGGCAACACAAACTTGGGTCCAGTGGTCTTCCAGGGATCGAGGCTTTGTCAGCCTCAGTCAGCTCTTCATCCCGAGTTGCTACCTCATGGAGGGACTAAAACAAGTGAGGGAGCCCCCAGAGACTCCGGTCGGAACTTCCTGGACTTTGGACCATGTGTAGAACTTCTGCAGCTCCTGACCCATCCTTTGGACATCCCTGCCACCCAGCCTGCAGCCCCACTGCCACGGGAGCAGGAGCCAGGAGACTTCCACAGCCTGGGAAAATCCTAACAGTTGGTGGTCTGGGTGCAGCCCATAGGGTCTGTGTGTGAAGGTGGTACCCTGTCCCCAGTAGCAGCTTTAACATTCTACTTCTTTAGAGAGCATTTTATCGACTGCAAAGCTCCTTCAGAGCAGTGTTCCCATTTTCCCCATGTCCATATTTCGTCACATGTCCCATCATTCAAAGTCGAGCTGATTCGGCTCCAGCGGTTGCCTTTTGGAAGCCGTCTGCTATCCCCACAGGCAAAAGCAGCTCATTTCATTCCCTCTGTGGTAGTTCTCATTTGCATAGTCAGGCTTCTAGCTTGTTTCACTTAACCTTCCCTTCACATAAGAAGGTTAAAAGGTGCTAAACTGTGCTTCCCAAGCTGCAGGACCATTTCCTGATCATTCTGGGAAGTGGTATGATGGGGAATTAGCAGAGGTTGTAAAGATAAATTGGGGTTGATTTCTGGCTCTGAGATTTACTGAGTGTGACCTTACCCAAGTCTCTTCATGCTTCTGGGGTCTAAATTTTCTCAACTACAAAAAAAGGGGCAAATAATACATGTAAACTTTAAAAATTATTATGAGGATTACATGAAATAATGTATGTGTAGAATTAAAAATTAGTCTCTCATTTATTAGATAGAATAAAAATGATCTAAGCGTGCTTTCTGTCCAGACTTAGTAAAGAAGGGAACATCTAAGGAAAAGGAATCTTGCAGAGTAGAAGCTGACTCTGGACCCACCAGCACTTTATTTGTACAAATAATCTACTGTCAGTGGCCTTACTTTGAGCCCAAAAGGAAACAAACCAAGAGCCAGGTTTCAATGAGACTAAACTGAACTATGCCTTGTTTTTTATCCCAAATGACAAACTTCCTCTTGTATTTAATTTGTTTTACGAAGACTGTGTTAAAATTTGTTGGGGAACCTTTAACCTCTAACTTGAGAGAACTGCCAAAAGTCATTAACACCTTTTTGGAATTAGGAAAGCTCATGAGATGTATGTCTGATTCTTCCCTAAGTCATAAATTACATCACCAATGTCTTGGGAGGGGGTGGGTTTTCGTTCTTCCATTTTTGTTTGTTCGCACTCTTTAAATGTTGAAAAGTTATTGGTGGAAAAAAAAAAAAGCATTGATCTGTTTTCTTTCCAGCAGCTATGCATTTTAAGGAAGTGACTCAGGCTTGATTTTGATTCAAATCCACTGTGAAGCTTAGTCTCATCATGATACACAAACACCCTAAACAGGGTAGCATTCAATGAATGAGGAAATGTTAGTTCTCTTTCTCTGCACTTCTATAGCTTGTGACTAAACATCACCTTATTTTTATCTGAAACTTAATTGTCCACATTAAATTGACTCCAGATTGTTTCTTTCCTCCCTTTGAGCCTCACATTGTCCTCAGGTACAATTAGGCAACTTTATCTTCGAACGATGGTTTTCAGAATTTCTGAGTTATTTTTTAAACCAACAATTTATTGAACCTCCATATGATAGTGGTAGATTCACATATTAAGAAAATACATCACATGCCTTTTCCCCAGCCCTGCAAAGACTACTTACAATGCCCACCTAATCAATCCCTTTGGAATAAGTTATTGAAGTCCTTCTGTTAATCTGGGAAGGGGGGCATTTTCAAACCATAATCAGTCATAGACACTTTAGCTTGAATTAGTCGGCTAGATTATTGGTGAACTGAATGATCTAGGTTGCCATCTAACAGGAATATGAGTGAGCGAGAGACAGGGATGGAGATCTTGTGGTGCTGCAAGAAAGTTCTGTTTCTTGTGGAGTCTGGTAACCATCCTGATCAACCAGAGAAAATAATGGAACTGTGGGGTGAGTGCCTGAGAGATGCCAGCACTGCTTTTAATGGATTCACAGGAATGATCTGTGGTTAATGTGTCAATGCACCCATCTCAGTAAAACTGCTTTCTCTTGTATCACTTATCTCTGAAGCCAACTGTTACTGCCTTAGTCATGTTGTTCTCCTAAGCAGGCCAATGTCTCCCTTGCACTCTTACTTACACTGCTCATTTGTGACTGCCTCAGGGTCCCCCAGCTCTGGCTCCAGCCGTGGCCCCTGCTTGGTGTGGCTGGCCTTGTTTGGAGCCAGACATGTAGTTTCAGATCCAGGGACACCTTGGACTTTCTCTTGATTCCTGCCCAGCCTGCCTTTGCCAGGTACTCTCTTCAGTTCCTCTTTGTCTCATACTCTGCTGGCGTGGGGTCTGCCCTAAACATGAGTCAGAGTTCCAGCCCCACACTCACCTGCCTGGAATGGGGGACAGAGCAGGAAGGACTACTCTTCACTATCATGGTCTCTAAATAATAGTGATGTAAACAGGCTTGCTAATGGCATACGAAGAAAGACAAAAAGGAGATTCAAACTGAAGTTGGGGAGAGAGTACGGAGATGATGACTATGAGATCCTGCAAGGTGAGGGAACTACAAGGTCAAGAACTCAAACTGAAATCTTCTCAGGAATCTCCTACCATTCTGATCAGCAGCTAAGGTTGGGCCTAATGGTTCAGTCTGATGCGGCTGTGCTGCTGTGGGTTCCACTCTTTTCCAAAAGACCTCTAGGTGGTGGTGTGCTAGGGTTGGTCAATTATTACATTTTCAGGAATTTTGCAGTCTAGTTGCTAAACACAGCCATTAGCCATTATTCAAACTTAAATTATATACAATCATTATATAAATTATATACAAATTATTATATACAAGCTAAAAGGATGGACAAATTCTTAGAAAGGTACAATTTCCCAAGACTGAACCAGGAAGAAATAGAAAATATGAACAGACCAATTACCAGTTATAAAATGGGGTCAGTAATTAAAAAACTCACAACAAACAAAAGCTGAGGACCAGGGAAGACGGCGAGACGATAACAGGCTGGTGAGAGTGGGAGTTAGTGCTGGACGAGAACAGGTATATTTTTCTGAGTGGAGAATTATGTCTTAAAGTCAGGGTATAGTTTAATTAAAAAGAAAAAAAACTACCAACAAAAAACCCCCACATATTGCGTTTATAAGGGCTAGATTTGATCCCAGCTTTATTGTTTATTCGCCATGTTTCTAAGGGCAAGCAAAGCAAAGTGTTTTACTTTGATACAAGTTTTTCTCAACTCTAAAATAGAGATTGCAATGCCTGCTCCATCTCCCTTACAGTGTTTCTGTAAATCAAAATAAAATAACTGGCATGAAAGTGTTTTATAAAGATGCCATAAAGCTTCACAGGTTTATAGATGTTGATAAATTCTTTGTTTATTCCTAACATGAGTCTTTTTTCTTTAATAGCAAAAGCAAAACAAACAAAAACAACACCCATGCAACACAGAATTATTCCTGCTAAGAGAAAGCCACCTAATATGGTTCTGAAGAAAAAAAAAAGACTGGATTATATACCGTTAACACTCACTTTATTCATGTCTTTGCTTAATTTTATATTCCTAGAAATAAATCTAGTTACCTTTGATCATGCTAGTTATATATACTTAGATGGTTTGTAACTGGAATAGTGTTTTGCCATTTAAGTAATGGGGAAGAAGCTATTTGTATTGAGAAGGCTATAAACCAAGAGTTCTGGTACTATAGAATTAGTGATTTAAAATAAAATTTCTTTCTGCTGGGAACACAAATGACACTAGACTGACTGGTTGCCAATCAATGAAACTGTCTCCACCAAGGTTGGTTAACGGCAGTTGCAGCCTGCAGAGCAACCACCCTAGAAGGCCATAATTTCCCATGAGGTGAGAGTAAGATGAGAGACTAAAATAATTATTAAAGCAACATTTAGACACATTAATACCCAAGCTTCTATCTGTAGCTAAGCAGCAAGAGTAGGCCACTTGAGTTCAAAATTAAATCGTGAGGGGTGTATACAGTTTATTTAGTTGGAGAAAAATAATAATCACAGAGCTGACTCACAAGGTTTATGACTCACAGATAATTACTGTTTTGTTGTTCTAGGAAGTAGAGAAAAAAGAAGTGGCACATCTGGGAACTAACAAAGATATGACCTTGAAGATTTCTTTGGATCTTTCACACTTTGTTTTATTGCCAAAAAGTGGAGAGACCATCAGCTAAGGGTGTTGGAATTTTCCTAATTGCTCTGGTAGCAGCTGGCTTGCAGTTATTACTGGTGCTTTGGAGACGACCAGATGTCTAGATTTCAATCAGGCTTGCCATGATTCATCTCTGGGAAGGAATTCAACAGGATTTTGAAAATCCAGAAAGCAGAAGTGGAGAAAACTCTTTCTGAAACTTCCCTCGAATTCCCCAGAGTTCAGTTCTTTTGAACCAGCTCCTGACTTCTGACTAGAAGTGAGATGATTTACCTAAAGGTTATTATTCAGGCTTTCTCAAGAGCAGCTGCATAGAACTTTGCTCTGGGCAAAGCATAGTTTTACTGGATAACACAGTGCATTAGGGAGCATGATTCCTACAGTCAATTACAGTTTCACGATTGGTTAATTGTGCTATTGTTGGTTACCTTTAATATTTTATTGAAACTCTCCATAGCATTCATGAAACGTTATTTTTTGAGGGCTCACAAGGTAGACAGCCCAGTACCAGAAGCTGTGTTAGGATCTGTTGGTTTGTAGACTTTAGTATAGGAACTTGGTGAGGAGCATTACAGAATGCAGAATTACCTTATAAATTAGCTTTTATCTATCAAGAATATTTTATTAGTTAATCCCAGGAAACTGAAGTCATTGCAATAATGTGTATAATAACCCATGTTTTCTACTCTTGGTATCTGATGCTTTGACATCTGAGGCCTTGCTGACTCTTGAAGGACTGCACCTCCCAAGATTAGCTAACTCCTAGAGACAGCAAAAAATTCACCTTTCCTATGCCAACCAACCAATCCAGAGCCCTTACCGCCAGCCTTCATCGGCCTGTTACATTCCAGGCCACTAGCTCCCTGCCCTAATCACAACAGGGCCACGTACCAGACAACTAGGGACAGACCCTATGCCCCAGGGCCTTATTATTCAATTATTCAAACTTGCCAATCCTAAACCTGCTTACCTTGTCTCCCCCATTCCCTCCCACAGAAACCACAATAAATGTTCTTGTCCATGTCTTTGCCTTCCTCCTTTTGCCTCCTGACCAACCCGGGAGCTTCCCCATGTGGCTCTGCAGGATGCATTGGGCTTCTATTTCTAGGGTTATGTGGATATTAAAACTGTCTTCCTTCATGACAGTCATTTCTGTGTCTATGTGTCTTACTGCACCCAAATAAAACAAAACCTGGGCACCCTTTTATAACAACGTGTTACTCAACAATGAAGAAATCAAGCATAAAACATTTAGGTAGTCCAAGATCATGAGGTTCATCAGAAAAATAATTACTCCCTACCTTAAAGTTTATTAAGTCAATCTTTCACTCAAAAATAATGATTGAACCCTCCCTATGTGTAAGGAATTCTGCTAGGGGATGTAAATCCACATTGGGATAATGGAAACAAAAGAGACAAAGCATAATACACCCCAAGAATTTCTCTATTTACTTTTAATTTAGACTTGACATTTCCTCTGAGTTTTCCTGTTTGGAGCCCTCTCTATTTACCTACTGTAACCTTCTTTCTGCTCCCCTGCCTTCTGTCTTCCCAAATTAGCACTGCCCTGCTTACCTTCCTCCTCCCTGTAGCAGGCGTCTCTCACACCATGGTGCACCTGCTCCCACGGCTGGCATGCCCGTAACAGACCCCTCATTGGTAGCATCACATGTCACCTAACGCCTGGCTAAGCAAGCTGTGTATTTCACATTGCGAACTATGGATAAGTAAGTGAATAAGGAACTTGGCCAGTGACTTGTTTTTATGGGCATTTAAGCCTTGCTTATTTGTAACTGAGAGGTAGTATTATTATCAGAAGTAAGTACAAAGTGAAGAAAAGTTCAGAGACTACCAAAGAAAGGTGCCTATGGGAACATTTATCATCTTCTCTGTATTCCTGTACTGATGCAAACCTTGAGTCTCTTAACATGTAACTGATACACAAGGAATTGCATATGCAATAGGTTAGTGGGGCCCTAAACAAGCTGAACTGTGAAAAATGATCATCTCTGCAGTACAAAGGAGAAAATACCTCAAAAAGTTAAGGTATTGGTCAAGACATAGATCTGAACAGAGACTTGACAAATAGTGCCTGAATCAAGAAAGGGGCTCACATTTCTTACACAAGCAGAAATCTGACATTAGGCAATCCAGGGCTGATGCGGGTCCTCAAACACTCAGGCCCCTACTTTTCTGTTCTGTCATCCTTAGCTTTTGACTTTTATCCTTACGGCCACAAGATAGGTGCTACCTTTCCAGTCATCATATCTAAATTCCTGGAAGAAAAAAGGAAAAAAGGAAAAGAAAAACTATTTCCAGCTGTGCCTGACCAATTTTATCAATCTTGAGACTTTCCTGCAAACTCTATCCAATAAATTTCTGCTTATAGCTCTTTGAATATATTATGTCACCCGGCCACAGGATCCTGGAAAAATTGAATTAAAAAAAAAAAAAAAAACCTTTGGTTTTATTTTCTCCACTGCAAACTGAGTTTTTGTTAGCATGGAAGAATGAATGAAGATGGAAATTAGTAGTCAAAATCTCAGTTTCTGCCAGTTTTTAACAAAAACCAAGTGGGTGGACCTCCAGGTAGGTTCAAATAATGACAGCAGTATAGCTGCTTGCTTCTGCATATATCCTCCCCAAACAATACAAACAGCAGAAGGAAAAAGTGAATTTATTTGCAAACTACATATTTAGCACAGACTGAAGACAAAGAATGTCCAAGATTTGCAGATACACACTACTATATATAAAACAGACAAATAACAAGGACCTACTGTATATCAAAGGGACCCATATTCAATATCTTGTAATAACCTATAATAACCTATAACGAAAAAGAATATGAAAAGGAATATATGTATGTTTTTCCTTCAGAAGAAAGGCATAAAGAGAATAATTTGGGTGTTAACAGAGTCCTTGCTGGAAAAAAAATTAGGCAGAACTAATATTTAAAACTACAATCCTACAGCACAGGGAACTATATTCAGTATCTTGTAGTAACTTATGGTGAAAAAGAATATGAAAATGAATATTTGTATGTTCACATATGATTGAAGCATTATGCTGTACACCAGAAATTGACACAACACTGTAAACTGACTATACTTCAATAATTAAAAAAAATATATATATTATATATATATGTAACAAACTACAATCCAAGACATCTTTCTACAGTGAAAAAAGACTTATGTCTACACATTCAGAGAGTTCACTGAGTGCCAGGAAATATTAATCCAGAATGATCAAACTCTAATACATCTTCTAGTCAAAGTAGAAGATTTCAAAGATAAATATAAACACTAAAGGCCTCCAGGCAAAAAGACCAAATAACTTACAGAGACAAAAAGAACTCGACTGGCATCAGACATTTCAAAACCAACATATAAAGTAAGACAACAATAGAAGAACCTTTTAAAAAGGTTCCACATAAAGAAATGTGAAACAAGCATTTTATATCCAGCCAAGCTGTCCTTCAAATACCAAGCATATAGAAAAACCAACACAGAACTTAGGAAATTAGGTATCCATCAGTCCTTTTTTGAGGAACTTACTAGTGGATAAGTTTCATGAAATTGAATGACGATTGGAATAACTTGAGCAAAAGGACTGATGGCGAACATTTAAAAATATGTAAGTGCACATCTGAAGCTCAAACAGAAGTAGCAGTGAGGATAGAGGACAAACAGACAAATGTTACATGCTGTTAGAAAGCAGAAAAATTGTTTCAGTGACTGAGTCACTATACTGTACACCAGAAACTAACATAAAATTGTAAATCAACTATATTTCGATTTTTTAAAAAGTGAGACCTTAAAAAGTTGTTAATTTTTGTGTATAAAAATGAAAAATTGTTTCAGAATTTAAAAGTGATAAAATAAAATCCATGACTGCTTTAAATCTGTCATGAGTGAAAATGAAAGTATCCTTATGGGAGGCAGGCAACAGGAGCATTTCAGAGTTCAGTGCTGTATGGCTCTGGAAGTGAAAAGCCAAAAAATGGAGAAGCATAGGAAATACGACCAGAAGAACTGCTCTAAAGACAAATCTAATAATAATATCACAGAGTGGAACAGAGGCCACAGGCATTGGCTCTGAATGCAAATTCCTAGTCCACTTGGTGAACGAGCCAAGTCTGTCGGCCACATGTCAGTCACTGGGGCCTCGTCAGAACTGGCCCCAGAGCAATGCTGGCCGCCCTAAGTACAGTGTGTATCTCAGTTTCTCTACCATTTGTTCCAGCTTGCCAACCTACTCATCCTCTCCCCGACATTGTAAGATATCTTCCCAAGAGAATTCAAGCACCGTCAGCAAAACTTGAGGTTTTATTTTATTTTTTTAAATCTGCTCTTAAACATGGAGGTGGCAATTTTGCAATTTCACATGATATGGATTATCTGCAAATATTATGCACTGTTATTAGTCACTTATAACCTATAACTGTGAACAACCTATCCTTTCTTTTTCTGTTTTTAGATATAAATACAATTTTTAAGTGTCCTTATATTTTCTCCCTTGATTATGTTCCAAAACTATTTGCACAGACTGAATTGTTCTAACTTTTAAGATTCAAACTCATCAGGTAGAGACTCCTTTGCTTTTAAGGTCACTAGGTGAAGCACAAAAAGCAAAAAGTATCCAAAAAGTCACAGGATTTTTCATATTCACCCCCAGGAATCCTTCCCTTCTGCCTTTGAGCTTTGCACTACTGTTTCTCTAGATCAACTACTTTAAAGCTTAAAGATAGACTTTTTTTTTTTAATGTTAAAAGATGTTTTTAAAATGTTTTAAAAGCTTGTAAATTTTACATAGATATTAAATACAAATTGCCATGACCTAAATTTTTCACGTTGATAGGTACAAACTATACAGTATAATCTAGGATTTCTAGGGTTGCTCAAAGAAAACATTCCTATAATATGGACTATCTACAAGAATAATGGCAATTATGATTTAGAATTCCAAAATTCCCTCTCCCCACTTCATTGTAATGGCTCCATGTGGATGGATTACAGTGATCTTTAGATGTCCTATGTGGTATCTGCACATTTCAGTGATCAAAGTAGGGATAGGCAGATTTGAAAATCAGTTTTGATTTTCTCTCACTTTGCAGCGTTTCCTCACTGTTGACAACTTCTTTGATGCCCAGAGGACTCTTCTGTGAGGAAAGGAATGCTCACCACTTGTACTATGTCTAAAGCCTAATTTATAAACCTTTAGATAATTAATATATGTCCAAATACTCACACATTACTAAAATAACTTATAAACGAAAACTTCATAAATTTAACAAACCAATTTTCTGTACGTAAACACTGATGCTAAACTTAACATTTTTTTCAATCAACTGAAACCACAAGTCTGATATATTAAATATTCTTAAATGTTTTCAACACATTTTAAAAAATATTAAATAATATGGCAATGATTACAAGAGTGATGAGTACACTTCGTTACAAAAGCATACTTAGATTTATTTTTAAATTGTCTTTATATTCTTGTTCTTTTTCACGTTTACCTCTCAAACTCTTTAAGGTTATGGAAGGGGCTGACAGCCTTTCTTTCAGGGCTTGAGATGTGTGTGCTGAGGTGACTTGCCTGAGTCCATCAACTAACTGGATAAGCTTTTTGTGCAGTTGGACTTTATCCATTGCCTTAGGAGCTACAAATAGCTGAAATTATTGACTTTGATCCATCAGAAATGTTTTGAATTTTTTTTTTTAATGATCTAATCTTTCCTCCCAAATGGCTGAACTTCATAGTAAAGGTGATAAAAATGTACTTCCCCACTCTGTTTTGGGTATCTTTTAAAAAAAATACAGCTTTATATGTCTTCCTTGCAACTGTTGTTCTGAGTTTCTTTTTTTAAAATCATACAATGTAGGAGAAGTCTATTTTGCAACCACTTGTTTTGAGTCATTCTGACCTTGTGAGTGAAATCTAAGGCCTTTGCACCACTTTGTTTTCTTTCTCACCAACCATTGAGATGTTGGATTTTTTCATCTTTAGATAGCAATATTATACATAATTATAAATTATAAATAATTGATATTTGATCACTGACATGAATAGATAGTAGACAGATAATTGCAATGATAAAATTTCTGCTCTTTAGGAGTTTTCATACCAAAACAGCCAAAATAGATTGGAATATATTCATAAGACAATGCCTTTGATTTTTCTCAAACTCAATATCGTTAGGCCTCAGTTGCTTCCTGAGGGGATAATAATATTTCCTCCATCTATTTTCGGGGCGTCATTATAAAAATTTATGAGTTGAATTAGTGGCTGTGAAAAGCCTTTCGTAGACTACTGTCCACATTATTGTATTTGCTTTTTGATCTAGTGCATACTGATGATGTAATTAAACCAATAAATCTGGACACAAATGAATAGTAAGGGGTAATTACATCCCTCTGTGTCTGTGTGTCTGTGATAAACACGACTACAGAAGAGAAAGAGAAGAGTCAGTGTTTCTGTCTTAGAAGGAAATTCCGCTGTCACCCTTAGGATATTCCCAGAAAGTTAAAAGGAAAGTAAAGACAAGTAACACAGTAAAAAAACTTTAATATATTTAAGAGGGGAGGGGAAAAAGATAAATATAAACTTGGAAAATGATGGATTCTCAATAAATGTTTACTTCATAAATGAACAAATTAATTGCATAGGGTAGCAGAAGGTCAGTAGCTTAGCTTAGCTTAGCTTTTATTATTTCTTTGGAAAACCTTGAGACTAAGATAAGCACAATGAATTGGGTGAGGCGGGCATATTGATAAAGAGAGTTTATCTTATTTTGAAAGAGATGAAAATGATTCTCGGAACGCTGGCCTAGCCATGGGAAAGGGCCGTTCCCACTCTGCTTCTGCTTACGAATGGGGCCAAGCCTTCGAAGTCAAGCCTACCCCAAAAGAGCAGTCTGGCACAAAGCAGGGATGACCCAGACCAAACCGAGTCACCAAAAGTGCTGTCACAAAAAAGATGCCTTAAGGTTCCATCAGAAGTTGGTTTAGGAGAGTTTACCATCTGGGTAAAAGCGAAGCCAGTAAGAGATCCTGAGATGGACTGGTTGGCTGATATGACCCCAGACGCTGAGCCTTCCGCGCTATCCTTATTCCACCTGAACTGGGGACAGAAATGATGGTTCCCAACAAGGACAACGTCTCATCAAGGGATGTAGTTTTCCTCAAAATCAGCTGCAGCAGAAATTACTGAGGTGAGAATTACTAAATTGTGAGACTAATGTATGTATTTCCCTCCTAGGTACCAGTTGCACTGTCCTGTCTACAACAACAAGCATGCTGTCTTCCCAGGGAGAGAAAAGTCTAATGTACACAACTGGTTAAAATGATCAAGCATAGGATGAATAAAATCAGTTCCTATTTTTAAAAAAAGATAGGTCTGCAGAGAGGAAGACAAGTGGATCCTTCCCAGAACTATTAATTTATTTTATTTTACTTTCTTTTGTTTGTAATCTTTAAAAAAATTTTTTTTGGTAGAGGAGGTAATTAATGATTTATTTAATGGAAGTATTGGGGATTGAACCCAGGACCTTGTGCATGCTAAGCACTCACTCTACCATCTTACTTTTTTATTGAAGTATAGTCAACTTACAATGTTGATTTTATATTTTTTTGTCTCTGAATCAGCTGAGACCTTCATTTCAGACATTCTCCAGCCTTTTCAAGCTGTTTAAAGTTTAAAATTAGCATCATTACGTCAGAACAAAATCTCTTGCTAAGTTACTTTATGTTTTCAGAAGTTGTATTCTTATCCATGAATCATCAAATAGCTTTTTGAGATGACATAGCTCCTTCCCTCCACTCCTCACCAACTAAATTTGGTTTTGGTTTGAGGGTTCTTTTCATAGTCTGAATGTCAAGCGTATCTCCAAAATTCCACAGCTATTAAGGCTTTGCAGTTTAAGATCATGACCCAGAAGGCTACTGAGACCTTCCTATATTTTGCGTTTGTTCCACTGTGATAAATGTTTTTCATTTTTGGAGAGCATAGCAAGTAGCATTCATACTTCCTCAGGCAGGAACAAAAATTCAAAGATTTTATTAGCTGGGGTATGAATATGCTGTGTTCCATCCGTCTTTGCATACTTCCTTTCCAGGGTATTTGTGAGGTGTATTTTTTATTTTTTGATTTATTCTGCCTTTACACTTCAGTTGTCTGGCTGGGCTTTGAAGTCTATGGAAAAACCATTTTTCTTTAGAATGTGAAGAGAAGTCTCAGGACAACAGGTCCAGAACAAATGGGTCTAGACTGAAACAGAAGGACAGAGGCCTCGAGGAATAATATTGCGAAGTGAAAAATCATCTGAAGTGTTCGAGCTTTTGGAAAAAATTGTTGCCTATGCATTTCACAGCTCTGTTAAAGCACTTGGGGAACAATACAGGTACACAAAAAATTAAATTTTAAAGGTCCAATTATTAACTCCAGAGAAGACAAAAAGTTATACAAGAAAGGTAACAGTATCAGAGTGAAATACTTGGCCTAGCAATGACTAATATTTAGTCGAAATAGGGTAAACACTGATTTTGGATTTAACCCAAAATTACATAGCTTAGTTAGGAGGATGAATTATTTTTTAAAAGGTTGAGGGTGTAAGAGGGCTCAACCACTCTAAGTCTACAGATCTGTATTTAGGCAACAAATCATGACTGGTCACTGTAAGAATGGCAGTCATGTAAGTTATCAGATGGAGATGCTTTTGAGAGTGAAGGGAACCACTGGTAATAATTATGCTGAGACAACAGATGTAAACTGGAACTGATGAGGAAACTGGGCATGTGGCCACCCCACTTACAGGCACAGGATTTTAAACGTAGAGGTAAATGCCAGATGAGACAGCTCATCAAGTGAAAAGTGGCTGTCTCCCAGAGTGGGGCTGGTGGTGGGGAGAGTAGGAGAGGAGGCTGCCGACTTTTAATATGTCTTTTAGTACTAGTTGATTTAAAACAGTGATTATGCATTATATTGATAAACTTAAAAATCACATTTGAGAGCATTTTAGTCTTGCCTAGTGTTTTTTAATATGAACTAAAATGTCCCTGACTGTCAGCAAGAGGCCATCTGAGTTCTCTTGTAGTATTTAATTGCCTATTTGATGCTTCCTCCCTCTAAGAAAGGTGCATTTGGATAGTAGGTAATATGTTCTATTTGTCTCTGAAATACGGCCTCGGCACAAAGTAGGTGTTTATTAAATACGTGCTAATGAATAAAGCAAGATTCCGTAATATTTCCAATGGCAGAAGAACCTTCTGGAAACCAGGTTTATCTGACCATATTCCCCACTACTGGTGAAACTGTGAGCCAGGCTTACCCCGAGAGTCTGAGATCCACCAGAGAAGGATCCTGCAGGCAACTTGGAGGAGGGAGACCTGCATATAAAATCCAGTTCTACAGCACAGAATATAAAATTTTGATGCTCTTGCAGGGATCCCTTTAAGACAACAGTACCTAAAATGATAATAATATTATTAAGTAATGATAGTGAAAATTAACAAACAATTAAATTTTCAGAAATCACAGGTTACGCTGTGTGCCTTCATGGATGAAGGGTTTTTTGGTTTGTTTTTTGTTTTTTTTACTGCAGCATTGATGCCTGTTAGTTTGTAACATCCCCAAATTTTCAAATCCCAAGAGTCTTTTCTTTCCTGTCATTTGAAGGACAAGATGAAATGCTGTAGAAAGTGAGGACTGGAAGTACTTGCATAACCTAGTGTCCTGTATTTCCCAGGAGGGCTTGGTGCAGTGACGACCACCAGAGGATGAACAACTAGATCAGAGTATCCGCAGCAGAAATAGGACCGATAGGTCATCAAATTGCAGCTCACTGTTTCTGAACATATTTGTCCTGTGAATTGAAACTATTATGGGGGAAAAGTAGAGAGAGGAAAAAAATGGGACTGGAGACAAACGAAACAAGATAGAAAAGAGGGCAGTAACAGATATATCTATTGGAAACCAGGTTGAAATTAGAGTATCTAACCTGATCTTACTAATTTTTTAAAAGGAGAATTCTCTGCCAAACACACACAAAACATACCAAAAGGCACTCTCCTTAATCTGAGACCATATTTTTCTCCTCAGTGCTCAAGAAAGCATTTATATCAGGTCCATTCTTCTTAGTAGAGTTATTTTGCGAAGATTTCCTTGACCCCCCCATCTCTACCCCAACCCACCAAATTCAGGCCAAGTGCTTCTCCCACAGCATCCTCAGCCACAGCCTTCATCACTCATATGTAATTGTGTGTTTCCTTGTCACCATCTCACTAAATTGCAAGCTTTGGGGAAGGACCCTTCTATTTTATTCATCACTGAACGCCCTCTGCAGTGCTTAGCACAAACTGGATGCTCCATCAATGTTTGCTGAATAAATTATTATGCTAATTTTTTAAACTTTGTATCTACAGGAGCCACTGTATCTGGAAACAACATGGGCTCACTGAGGTCTAGACTCAGACAATAAATTTGTGAATTTGGCAACAGTCAAAGCTCTCTAGCCAGAGGGAACAAGACAGTCAGTACTGCGACAGCCTGCAGATATTTCTCCCAGCTTAGGAGGGCTTAAGGCAGGTCTAGCAGCAACTACAGAGGGCCCAGGCCAATTATACAAAGGAAAAACCTGGGATTAACTTCAGGCACTGACACTTCTCTTCCTTTTCAGTGACTGTTATCTCATTGCCTAAACTGTGAAATAACTCGGGGGAAATATAAATTCCGGCAAGAAACAGTATAGATCTTTCTCCTGGCAACAGGCTTAGTGAGTCTGGCTTATTTCTGAGCTCGTATATGCTCCCTGGATATTGTGAGCTCTATTGTTTCAGACTGTTAATAGCCGGGAGAGTTTTTCCCTCTCTCTGGTAAGAATTCCATCACAGTCATTTAGATTAGCTACCGTATTTAATTTATTGGGGAAGGAGGTGGGGGCCCCAGGGGAAAAGAGTCAAAAGAAAGTTGGGTAATGCTCTGAACCAGGAACAATGGCCTTATTTATTATGTAATGTGCCCCAATTCCAATGAAGATGACACTTCATGTACATTATGTACATTATGAAATGTACTACCTTTTCAGAATGTACATTATGGGGTTTTATTTTATTGATCAGTTTTGATTTTTCTGTTGTTATAATGGAAATAGAATCATACAAGTCTATTGAGGTTGCTTTTCCTGATTCCCTCTGTGATACCTGGCACACACCTGGGGGGCAGTAGCTCCTAACTTCCTAACCGTGAGGGATGAATCTGAGTCAGCACCACGTCCTGGACCCTGCTCTCAGCTGCTGTCATTTACTCAATGGCTATTTGTTGAACACCTGTGATGGGGCCCGGCATTATCCTAAGGACTGGGAGAACAACAGTAAATAAAAGAGAGATTCTATCTCAGTTGAGCAAAATAGACAATGAACATCAAATAAGTAAATTATATAGAATATTTGAAGGTGATAAGTGATCGAAAGAGAAATCAAGGTAATGTGTATGGAGTGTAAGCGTGTAGGCTGGGGGTAGTCACAATTTGAAGTGGGGAAGTACTGTAGACCTCATTGAAAGATGGCATTGAGCAAAGGTGGTGAAAGAGTGAGTTGTGAAGGCATCTGGATGAAGAGAATCCAGCCACGTGGATGCCCTGGGGTGGGTGCCTGGCCGGCATGTTGGAGGAACAGCAAGGCCACTGTGGTTCAGACGGAGAGAGTGGGGTGGGGGAGGGGGCGCAGAGGAGGAGATGAGATTAGAGGTAATGGGGCTCAGATGGCACAGGAGCATTGGAAGCCACTGCAAGAACTTTTACTGTAGAAGGACTGGGGAGCTCCTGGAAGACTGTGAGCAGAGGAATGACTTACCCGATTTTTGTTTGAAAGTCCGGTTGTGTTGAGAATGGCCACTAGGGAGTATGGCGGAGATGACCAGCAGGTGACCCAAACCCATTCTCCTTCTGCCGCAGTATAGAGTTGTCGCTGCAAGCCGCTGGCCAGCCAGGGACCCTAGTTGCTGCCCCTCTTAGCATGCAGTGTGGTGGTACATCTCAGAGACAGCGGGGCGGCCGTCAGCCTGAGAACTGAACGGCTGGGTGGTAGAGAGCTGCTTTCAAGATCTGGACCCAGCCCTTGACTGTTACACAGAAAAAGAAAGAAACTTTTTGTTCTTTAAGCTGTTGAATTGAGGGGGTGGGTACATTTGTTACAGCAAACTAGCCAATCCTAACAAAGACAAAGGTCAAGGACAAAAACAGGGAGGTCTGTTAGGCAGCTATCAGACTAGCCTAGGTAAGAGACCGTGGTGGCTTGGAACAACGTGGTAGGGGTGGATGGAATCATAAATATATTTTGAAGGTAGAGCCCAGAGAATTTTGTGACAGCTTGGATGTGGGGTTTAAGAGAAAAAGGGGAAGCAAGTTTGACTTCATGGTTTTGGGGCTGATACATGTAAGGCTGGGAAGACGGCAGATGGAACCAATTTTAAGGAGTGAATTGGAACGGAGCTGCACATGTGTAAATCTGAGGTGTTTATTAAATAGTCTCTGAGTGAAGATGTTTAATAGAAATGTCGATACGTAAGTTAGAGGCTCAGGGAAGATGTCTGGCCAAGGATATTAATTTGGAGTCATCAGTGTATAGACTGTAGTCAAATCATGGAATTGGATGAAATCAGGTGGGAGTGAGTTTAGTTACAGAACAGGCCAAGGGACTCAGCTCTGGGGCACTTCAGCTTGAATGTGAGGTTTAGGAAGTTGGGAAAATGGGGAGAAATCGTTAGAAGTGGCTGAGTAGGAGCAACCAGTGAGAAAGAGAGAAAAGCAGGGGAGTGTGGTGTGCTGGAAAGTCTGGCCTGCTATGCTTACAAGTGCAGAGCTGCACGCTAAAGATCAGGGCCCACAAACGACTCTCAGGTGCAGGAGAGAGGCGCCAACTAGTGAGGTTACGACGAGTGCAGCCCAGGGCTCACCAGAGGGCAGGAGAGGGCTTACAGGACATACACTGCCCTGGACGGAGTGCTGGTGGGTTGGGAAACATTTGAATTCTATTCCTCGAAACAGAAGGGGAGGAGGGAGATAAAAATTTTTTTTGAACAACAGTGATAATCAATTAGTTCTATGTTTGACGAGAGAACTGATGGCAGGGAGAAGGGTGTATTTTGGGGAGAAGATGAAAAATTTGTAGGTATTTCTGAGACAGTAAACTAAGCTGGAGATTGATCAGTCGTCTCAGTGGCCTTGGGATTGATTCCCCAGCCACTTTCCTCAGCCTGGGGTTAAGAGGTGGACTGAGTGCCATCTTCCACTCCAGACCTAGTCGTCACCCGCGCCCTTGATCTCAGCAGGTGGCACCATTATGGACTCAGTTGCTTGTTAGTTATTTGTTCTACTTCCCTCTCCCTCTCCCCATGTCCAGCCACTCACCAGTTGCTGAAGATTTTTGGCCTCCTAAATCTCTCTGAAATCCCCCTCTGTTTACTACCACCATCTTCTTTCACCTAAAGCACTCCAATGGCCTCCTCTTCAAAACAGTCCTCAAGAGGGTCTCCTCTGTTCCTAGACCACACTAGAGGCAGTGGTGAGCTTTTAAAACGGAAACCTTTTCACATCACTTTCCTGCTTGCCTTCCTCCTGGGTGGAAATCCTGAGGCTGACCTTCAGGGCTCTGCACGGTCTGACTGCTGCCGCCTGTGCCCCAAGAAACTGTTCCTGAATGAATGAACGAACGAATGAAGACAAAGACACAGTCTCACTTTGGGAAAGCTGCTTAAACATCCTAAGCCTTAGTTTCTTTGTCAGTAAAGTGAGAATAATATTTCCCTTACTGGAATGTTGCTAATTCAGACAGTAAAGATACCACATTAATTGCACGTAAGTGTTTAGCATTGCAGGACACATCTGATCACTGTGAACGAGCCAAATCAGCACTTGGCACAGAACTTGACCCAATAAACCCAATACACCCAATACATATTTGTTGTTCATGATAAATCAGCACTTTGGGGTTGTAATTATTATGGGTGATTTTTTTATTTCTATACAAGAACCTACAGAACTGCACACCCGTTTATCTGATGCTGAACAGGCAGTGTCATACTGCTGCTCAAAAAATCAGTCTCCAATGACTACGAAATCATATTTCTCCTCTTAGCATTCACGGTTCCAGTCCTTTCAATATTAAATCTATGCCCCTGAGAAATTCAACTCAAGCAAAATTTATTGGGTCTCTACAGTATTCCCAGAGCTGTCAGGTGCTAGATATTTAAATTTAACTATTGAAGCCTTGCAGGCTGCAGAATACCCAGGCGCTACTGCATTTAAAGAAGCAGAGTCCACACTGGCCAAAATGTCACTAGAAAAGGATTCTGTTCTCTACACAAGTCTCTCAGAGGGTGTCGACAGGAATCCTGACCCTGGAAACACATCCCATCACCTGTGGCACCCACGTAGGCGCACCATTCAGACCTTCCTTTAACAGCACCTCCTGCTGGGTGCAGAGCTGACTGGCAGCCTCCAGCTGACACAGCTGTGGACTCTACGTGCTGTTCACACAGAGGCCACACTTTCGTCAGGCTGCACTCAGCCAGTGAGTGGCCAGGTGGGGGTCCTGGAGTGGTGCGCTCAGGGCAAGGCTCCTCCGCACAAGCCTCCTTCCTTTCTCAGGTGTCAGACCCACATCACGATCACAGTCTGAAGGTTCTCTCTGCCCCCTCTGCTCTCTCCTCCTTTGTCCTTCACTGGCACTACTCCCAACAAGTCTTTGGCATACCTAATCCTATCTTAGCATCTGCTTCTTAGAGAACCCAAACTAATACAGGTGGTACCAAGAGTGGTCCAAGACAACAATCTGTAAAATGGGACTTAAATCAGACAACTTTACATGGCACTGTGTTCTCAAAAGGGAAAATATGTCTGGGAACCAAGAGTGGAAGCAAAAGTAGCCCCATGATCTGTCGTTCTTAATGACTCACTGTGGGGCTATGTGCTTTATACCCCACCAACCTGGGCTCTGCAGGGTCAGACGTCCTAGTCCCCAAAGGAGGTGAATGTGCAAGGTGACCTGGCAAGGCTCCCGCTCAACTACGAGCTATGGTCGCCGCCGATGAACTTTGAGCTCTTTGTGTTCAGGGCCAGCAGGGAAGAAGAGAAGTCACCATCCTATCTTTCATATTGCTAAAGTTCTTCCAGTCAACATCTTTCACAAGGAGTCTCATGGATTTTCTCAATTCCCACAGGATGCTATATTGATGACATTTAAATATCCCTGTATATATGAAACTTTTCTAGAGTATTACACACCTTCAAATATAAATAATGTATAAAGCAAAGGAAAAGAGTCGTGACATGTACCAACCAACGGGAAATTCATGTTATATAATATATCCTAATTTATTCCTATACTTCTACTCCATTAGTATTTTTAAAGTTTTTTTATTGAAAGCACTTATTTATTTATATAAATTCACATGTCCTATCCTTGTAAACTTGGCAAACTTGTTCCAGAAGACGTTTAAGAGCATATTTCCCAACACATCCTGGCAACGACATTACCCTGAATAGAGAGGGCTTCCTTGTGTTAAATGCTACTCGTTTTCTGCCTTAAGGAAATCTAGTTCTCTCATTTGCCAGCCCCAGCTAGGAAAACCCACTGGGTCAAAATCATCAAGGCAACAAACAGTTCTGTGCCAGTTCCCCAGGCCTGGGTGGGGCCGTATTTGTCCAGTCCCAGAGGAACATGACAGGATTAAATGCTGCATTTAGTTTTAAATGTGCTGGCAACAATTCCAGGTAGATTCCTGCCCCTATTCTCTCCTGCAAATATCCAGCTTGAATGAGCCTCTGACATTTCAAGAGGAATATTTCTTTACACCAAGTACAGCACTTACCATATTAATCATGATGGATTGAGCAACTGTCCTCCTTATCTGTAGACAGTGCTGAGCACTTGATGCTCCAGATTCCAAACTCAACTCCAAATGTCTCTGCTAACACAGTCTTCTGTGATGGAGATGTTACTTGATCCCAATAGTGAAATTAGGTTCTCCTTAAGATTGGAGATCTACTTAAAAAAAATTAGAGTGACCTTAATCTTCCAATAAATATGTGTAATCCTTGTCTTGAGACCACATGATGGAAGAGACTTTCCAATTTTCAAGGTACTGGCTCCACTCTGCAGGAGTCATATTGCCTGTATCATTCATATTGCATGTTGCCACAGTTATTGTTTTAGCAAAAACTGCACAATGGAACCTCATGATGTGCTCCTCACTAATGAGGAGAACTCAAAATACTGTCCAAAAGGACTTACCATGGCAACTATCAGAACGCCTCACTGGAAAGCTGGAATTCCTATAATAAAATGATCAGAATCTCAGCATTTGTTCATTCTGCAAGTACAACCCAGGTATGAGATGAATGACCCTATCTTTGCCTCAAAAGACTTCCAGTCTACTGCGTAATTTTTAGAGTAGAGAAAAAAGTCACCAAGGTCTCCCCTAGAGAGCTGCATGAAGTTTTCCTAAAATGAGTCAATTAATTTTGTGTTCTGTTGTGTGTATCCACATGCAGGTATGCATGGATGTGGCCTAATTTTGTTCCACTAAATATTTACAGCTCCTAATTTTCTTTTTTTTTTTTGACATTTAAAAAAAATTGAAGTATAGTCACTTTACAATGTTGTGTCAATTTCTGATGTACAGTGTAATGCTTCGGTCATCCACATATATACATATATTCCTTTTCATAGTCTTTTTTTTCTTTCATTTTAGGCTACTACAAGATATTGAATATGTAGAGCTCCTAATTTTCATGCTCACCAGACTTCTGATCATTTTCTTGCTCCTTCCTTTTTTCCCTCCCAAGAATCTCCCTCATCTCATGCAAAAAAAAAAAAAAAAAAAAAAAGTAGGTTCAGGCTAGTTTCCTAATGTGACTTACTTCAAGCTATGATCAATGCTGGGTAGCCTTCTTATAAAAAAGCATCTTCATCAGCAAGGTTTGCTCTTGCACCCACGTGACAGAGCTTCCTACACTCCAGGACAAGAGCCCACCTGGCTGTCTCCTCATTCTTTAACTCCATTCTCCTGGCAATTCCTGTTTTTATATTCTTTTGAGTCTGCTGGTTTGAATTTTATCGTGTATCACAGTCACCTGGAGGGCTTGTTAAAATGCAGATTACTGGGTTCCACCCCCAGAATTTTGGATTCATTGGAGTGGAGTGGGCCCGAGGGTCTGCACTGGTAACAAGTTCCTGGATGCTGCTGCTGCTGCTGCTGGTCCAGGGACTACATTTTGAGAAGCACTGTTTAGGCGCTGGGTCTCAGTGATGGCAAATTAGAACCACCTGTTGACATATGACACAAACGCACGTGGCCAAGCTCCTCCCATGACCAAGTAAATCAGAATCTCACAGGGGTGGGTCTGGGTGCTGGGTTTTTAGAGGCTCCCAGGTGGTTCTAATTGTGACCACGTGAGAATGGCTGCAACAAGACAAGCTGGTGCTACACAGAGATGCAAGTTGGGGTGAGATTTGAAGAGAAAGCCTTGACAAAACCTCCCCGAGAGATTTTTGTCTTTTATGTGAGAAATGAGTATTTTAATATTCTGGGAACGTTGAAAATATTTCAAAAGCCATTCCACATTAGTATATGTCTCATGTTCCCATAATTCATTGGTATTCAAATATTAAATAATTATAGTATGTAGTCATAATAACAGGAGTTCCTGATTTCTGCAATGGGTGGCCAGACATTCAGCTGAGCATTTTTTATGGCAAGAAATGTGCCATTTTCTATGAGAGAATAAAAATTAGCAGGATATGAGCACGGCAAGAACTTAAGACTGGCATGGGAAACTTACTCATCATCAAGAGAGAAATTATCAGGAGACTCAGCTGAGTAAAACTAGAACTTCTCAGTAATCCGAGCTATAAATAAGTTTGGGCTTAGAACACATCCCTCCGTTCCTGCGTAGTCAACTGACTATTTCACGTTTTTCCCTAAGACGTTTGATTTTGAATATAGATCTGGCCTGAATTTTTTTTAATACTCTGACTGTAAAATTTAGAAGCAGTACATTAGATTTCATTCCACGAGACCACTCAGATTCTGTGGGAAGGATTCAGGTGACTGTGGCCTGTTTCCAGGCAGGACTCCATTCTTTTCGGATGTGTTTTCCTGGTGCTCAGCACAACACTTGGCATATAACAGATGCTTCACAAATACTGACCAAGTTTGACCGAATATTGTCACCCTATTTTAGAGAAAATAAAGGCGTGCTTTTCTTTTCTCGTTAAATTTAATTCTTAGTCTTAACAAAGAAATAGATATGTATAGTTAAAAAGTCACCTGCTTGTTCCAACCCCAACTCCAACTTACCCCTCAACTTCTGCTCTCCATAGGCACTTTCTGCTTGGCCAGCTATTTCTTCTGACATTTCTATTCATATTTGTGCATCAAAGTCCCCACAAAAAATTGTCTTGATAGAAAATGTATAATCTATTTTGATTAAAAAAAAAAAAAGCCGAGTTCAGTAGAAACTTGACAGGCAGGCAGCAACTGCCCAGATGAATCCAGTCACATGAGCTCCCTGAGGGCTTGAGTACTTGGGCTGTCTACGCAGAGGAGTTAGTTGTGGGGTGGTTCACGTGGGAGTTACCAGGTGGCATCTGGGCAGGGACTGATGGAGATCTGTAAACCCATGCATATTTGGGGTAATTGGTTTGATACCTGAAGCTAGGCTAGTTGCTGAAGTAGTGTGCGGTGTGTCCTTCCAGAGCACAGGAATCTCAAAGAGCTGTTGTTAAAGGATCTCTTGGTGATCCTAACACTGAAGATGCTGACCCTGAAAGTGCAAAGAATAACATAACGGAGGCTGATCCAAATTCAGAAATGAGCCAAGGCAGAGAAAAGATGTTTGTTTCCTATTGTAAGTTCTACAAGGAGAAGGTAAGCATTGTACTCTTGATAAATTTTTTTACATTGAAATAAAGCTCTCAATGTATCTAATGTTTTACATTATAATGTACTAAATACCTTTACTGTTACTTCATTTCCCCATACATTTATAACTGACAGTGAGAGAGTTTAAATGTCGTATATTTTAAAGGTCATGGAACAATCATATTATGAATATCAACTCATCTGTTGTGAGGATTGCTTTGCACAGTTTCAGCTCACACAGATTTTTAAGGTCCCACACTCCAGTGCAAGGTGAGGACAGCCTGTAAATGATGCTGAGAAAGGCACGTTTCCTCTCTTTTCCCTATACCTGCCTGCCCTCTGCTGGAGGTGCCAAAGATCGTGAAACTGCCCAAAGACCATCAAGCTACACCTGGGTAGTTCCCAGCCTTTCCTTCTGTCCTGCCCTCCCTTTCACTGCCGCCCGTGAGGGATGCAAAACATTCCCATCAGAAGTACGAAGGATATTTCAATTCACAGTTGGATTAGTTGTTTTACCCACACATGGAGAAGACTCTGATGCCAATAAACAATCACCAGTCACATAACTAAATTTCTTAATTTAATTCTGTGCTCAAGTGTAACCTTCTGCTGCAAGCCTATGGTTGGAAGAGATGTTGGAAGTTACTCAGTCCAACTGTGGGCTAATGCCGGCGTAACTGACGTTTTTGCTTTTACTGCTTGCCTTTTACTGCATAACTAAAGCTTTTTTGCTATGTTACAAGTGTGAGCCTAGACTGGGCTTTTGATTATGCCAAATTTCACTTGACATTTTCTTCTCTTGTTCAGTTTCTGCAACTGTCCTCACTGCCTGGACGATTACTCCCAGAACTATTTAGTATTAATAGCTACTTAAAGATGTCTCTTGTGACTGAAATGGAAAACTATATAGCCTTTCAGTTTCTTCCAAGAACTTTCAGATCTGCTTCCAGACTGTTTGAGTCCCAAGATACTGCATTAATCTCGTCTTTCACACCCAAGCCCACCCCCACAGTTCGCATTCCCGTATACAGCAATACAGCTTCTCTGTCCAGTGATTTGGCACAGGCTAAACCTACCGGAATAAATGAATACATTTTTCATTAAATGTGTGAATAAAATGTTTCTTTTCTTTAGTGAAGAAACCAAGGTTAGTATCACTCAATAATGAGAATAAGAACTGTGTGGGCAAACTGTATTATCTATAAACTTACAGAAGACTCTTAAGAGCTCTCTTTGCTTTTGTCAAAAGGAGGAGAAGATTACAGAAAATTTAGGAAGATGAACTTTTAAAATTCTTTCATCTGCTTATCTCATATTTCTGTTGCTTTCCAAAGAATATATGTGTTTATTTATGTAAAATATAGTCACGTTAAGACAATAAAGGGAATAGATTTAAAAGAAGTTAGAAGTTGTTGTCTTAAATCTCTGAGACTCTGAATTATCTTTTTTGTTAGAACTCTTGGACAGTGGATGGTCATTTAGTTTCAGATTCTTCAGCAGTAACTCCTAAAAATATAAGAACAAGGTAGTGAATGTTTTTATTTCCAACCTGTCAGTAGTTTGCTTGTAAATTAACATACAATGTGGCTTCCTATTACACAGGGGATTTTCTTGCAAGAATTCTGCAGACATTGCTGACCATAAGGAAAGTTATTATTATTCCCATTTTACACTGACAGAAACAAAGACAAATGGAGAAATGCTTAATTTTTACAATAGATCTGGGGAAGAACACTAGAGCCATTGATTTATTTTACTTCATTAGAGTAGTGATTTTTTTGTTATATATTACCTAAAATAGTTTTGAAAAATAATATACCTTCTCACACATTTTTGTTACCATCTGAAATTTTTCCTCATAAATTTCAATAGTAACAAAAGATGCAGTCATCTTATAATACTGACACTTAACAAAACCTACTAAATCACTCAGTTGGGGAGGGGGAGATTTCCCTCCTAGCCCTCTTGAGTTTTCTTGGCTGTTTTAATAACTAAATTGACACAAGACAGATTAACAGGAAAAAAAAAACTTAATTCATACATACAGAGGTCTTTAGAAACATGACATAAGAAGTAGCTAAAGCAGGCAGCTTTTATGCTTTTTAGAGAAAGAAACAATAAATTGTGAGGAATTGACAGAACAAAGGAACTGGGGCCTGGGTGCTTAATTAGCGAAAAATCCAAGCAGAGTTTGGGACTTGGGTAGTAAATTAGCAGAGAAGCAACAAGGTTTGTTTGTACAGGCTCTGCGGCCCTGAGTCCCCTGGCCCTGGTGATGAGGCTGTCCCTCTACCTCCACACGCAGGGAGTGCACCTGTCACACGGGAGATTTATTTCCTGCTCTCAGGGAGACAGAGAGGTGGCGGGTCAGAGTGTTCCTGCACTGGCTGTTTCTCAAACATTAATTCAAAATAATCAACATGCCATTGTGGCATATTTTGGGATGGCCTGCCCTGAGACCTGACCACTCTTTTTAATGTATACAATCTAATCCAAATACCAGAGTAATTTTACATGCACTATCATTGCTTTTAAAAACATGAACGTGCCATTTATGACAACATGGATGGACCTTGAGGGCATTATGCTAAGTGAGATTAGTCAGAGAGAAAGACAGATACTGTATAATCTCACTTATATGTGAAATCTAAAAAAACCTGAACTCAGTTACAGACAACAGAGCGGTGGTTGTCAGAGGTGGGGGTGGGGTGGGGTGGATGGAATGGTTGAAGCTGATCCAAAAGTAAATTTCCAGTTATGAAATAAGTTATGCGGATATAACGTACATCATGGTGACTATATTTAATAATACCGTGCTGCATTTTTGAAAGTTGTTAATAGATCTTAAAAGTTCTCAACAAAAGAAAAAAAATTGTAACTATGTATGGTGATGTTAACCAGACTTATTGTTGTGATCATTTCACAATATATATGAATATCAAATCATTGTTGTACACCTAAACCTAATATAATATTATATGTCAATTATCTCTCAATAAAAAATACGAACAGTCTCTTTTTTAACATTAGGAAAGTTTACATTACCTGTTTCTCCTTGAACTTATATTTCTATTTTACTTTACCCACAGATTTTTTAAATTTAAAATTTAACTGTTAATTTAAAATTTAAAATTAATTTAAAAATTAATCATCCCTCTCATATTCTTCTGCAGCAAAAATTATGTATATGTTGAAATTTAAAATGTGTGTTTCCTGCATTGGTAAATCCGAGTGTTTAAATTTTCTTCTGGATTAATTTTTCATCACCATTATTAGTACACAATTAAACATACCAACATATACACATTATTAAATTTGATAATTCTTGAACATAATAAGTAAAATGTTACTGGAACTGCATCTCTTAATGAGATGGATGGAGCCTTTTTCCCTTTTAATTAGTCCATATGCCAATAGGTATATATTACTTATTGCTAGACGATGACTGGATTTTGTGGAAACTGACAGCAAAAACTGATTATTGGCTACTTTTACATGTAGAATTCGTAAAAATTGTATTAATGACTGTTTACAGTAGAATCCACACATATTCTTGTTAAGCTAATATACATCTAATAAGTACATCACAGGATAGAATAAACTGGTAGAAAGTGGCTGAGCAAGAAGAATAAGCAGGAAATGCATCCAAGTAAAACACGAATATAGAGTCTAATTATGTTTACGAAATAGCTGATCGCAAATTTTCTCTTATGAGTCTGGATAAAAATACAAGAAGATATAAAACCATTACCTCACTTCCAAAATATGTTCTGGATTCTTGGAAATGTCACACTGATCAGCAGATAATTGTGGGAATTTTATCTATTCTTTCTTGAAATCCTGCAGCTGAGACTCAAGCCAGTGTTTTGACCCTGGAAACGTCCCTGTTGACATTTACACCCGGGAATCAGGCCCCATGGCAGGATTCCAGATGGGTGAGAAGTTTGCCTTATTTTGTGAAGTAGGGTAATGGTGACTGGAACGAGGAGCCGGGAAAGACTGGGCACAGTGCCTCGCTCAAGCAGGCACTCTCAGGCAGATCAGATGTAAGCAGGAGGAATACAGAACTTGAGGACCTAGAAATCAATCCCCTTAAAACTGTCTAAACATGCTCAACTCCCACAATTCCCACACCAGCCCTAGTCTGAAGACCACAGGGGACGCCTCTGAAATACACAATGTGTTTTAAGTTTGAACTTTTTAGAAAGCCCAGAGACACAAAGCCAGGCTAGGAAGCTCACCAGGCTGCTCTGCGCAAGACCTTCACACAACCTTGAATTGTTACGTGACAACGGCCTTCCTCGGGGAACTGCACCCTTTCTGACACATACTGAACCAGCAGGGCAGGCAAACAAATCCTGTCGGAAGACTGTTCAGGGCTTTTAATACCTTCGCATCTTGGAGTGAAAGTTTATTTCCATAAGGAAAAAAAAAGTTGTTACATGTGAACTGGCTGCCCAAGTAAGATAATAAAAACCATAATGTAATGGGAAAATTCAGACAAGGTCATAGTCATCTTAAAAATGTATTTATTTAAGAATCCTTGAGGGGCTGGAGTTCAGTTGTTAAATGAGCATTCTTTTAGCCATCTAGAGATGAAATAAATAAACTCTCATGCTATTTTTCTAAAGTATTTAATAAATATGTATATTATACTCTAGAGTATCATAATTGTGATTAATGATTTTTAAGTCATGAGAGAACATTTCATTATATTTTAATGATTTTTTTGCTTCTATTTTTTAAATTGCCACAATTTATAAGGTGTTTGTAACATTTTTTTGGAAAAATTCAATCCAGTAGCAAAATGAACAAAATAGACAACCGGCCCTTGAGATTTAGGAAATGTAGACTGATGGATGTGTAATGTTACACATTAATAAGAAGGTGGAATTCTGCCGGAAATAAGACTTTGGAGAGTTCCCAAGATGGCAGAGTAGAAAGACCCTAACCTAAGCTCACCTCCTCTCATGGGCACACCAAAATTACAACTATTTACAGAACAACTATTGACGAAAAAGGCTGGAACCAACCAGAAAAGATCTTCTACCACCAAAGATAGAAAGAAGGGACCACAATGAGACGGATAGGAGGGACAGAGTTTGTGGTATAGTTAAGACCCACACCCCAAGGTGGACAACACAGAAACAGAGAATAATTACAACTGCAGAGGTCCTCCCCAAAGAGCTAGGGGACTGAGCCCCACATTGGGCTCCCCAGCCAGGGGTCCTGCACTGGGAAGACAAGAAAGTTTGGATTTGAAGGCCAGTGGGGCTTACTTTCGGGAAACCCAAAGGGGTGTGGAAAATAGAGACTCCGCTCTTAAAGGATGAACACAAACTCTCACATGCTCCAGGACCCAGGGCAGAAGCAGTACTTTGAAAGGAGACTGGGTCAGACCCACCTGTTGGTCCTGGAGAGTCCCCAGAGAGGCAGGAGGCAACTGTAACAGACCTTAGGGACACAGACATTGGTGGCAGCCATTATGGGGAGCTCGATCTACCATGTGGATGCTGGTGCTGGTGAGCATCATTTTGGAATCCTCCCTCTAGCTTAGCAGCCTCAGGAACCAGCACTGCTGCCCACCAGCCTATAGGCACCAGTACTGAGACTCCTTAAGCCAAGCAACTAACTAGGCAGGGAGAGAGGCTCACCCACTAGCAGACAGGCTGCCTTAAGACGTCCTAAACCCACAGCCACCCCTGGAGATGGACCCACCCACCCGAGGCCCAGGACCCAGCCCCACACACCAGTGCACAGGCCAGGACTCCCAGGGCCCTGAAAGCAGAGACACTAGGAACCAGCTCCACCCACCAGTGGGCAGACATCAGCTCCCAAATTCCCTGGGTGTTGGCCATGCCCACCAGCAAGCCTGCTCTAGCATCAGGACCAGCCTCAATCATCAGCAGTCGGACACCAGCCCTAGGACTGAAGGCTCCAAGTCAGGCTTCTGCAATTTGTTCAATATTTCAGCTGAATTCCTCTTAGTGGTTCATATGACAAGTGGCATCTCTTCTTCCCATGCTCTGCTAAAGGTGAGCCAGGGCTCACATTCTATATTTCAAGAGGGGCCTCGGATTTCAGGCTACCTGGTTGTCCTATGGCCTCCAAGTCATCTGACAGGTGAAGGAAAATGATCATTTTGTATTTTATCTGTAGTTTTTCTTATTTCTAGGGTGGGGGTCATGTTCTTGTCTGCTTTCTACATCCTAGATAGAAACGGTACTCTTACTGCATCTTTAAAGATAGCCTGGAGACTAAAATTCCACAAATGTTTCAGTAATGCATTGCAGGGTTAATAATTTTCACTCTCATCAATTTCACCTCCACATTTGACTGAGTCACAGACCAGACGGGAATAAGAAAGGGCTCAGACAAATCTTGTGCCTGGCACGCTGCTAGGTATACCCTGTGCTACCACCATTCCCGTCCTACAAGAAGACATGGAGTTTCAAGGAAAAGTCCCTCGTTGTGGGCAGAGCTGGCTGGCTGACCGCTCAACCTTTATGCTCCCTTCTGTAGCAGAGCATCATCGGAGGAGTTTGCCCTGCCATGACCTACATTTCCCAGCCCAGCTTACAGTTAGGTACAGCCGTGTAGCTGTGTTCTAGCCAATCGAATACTGCGGAGTGGCTGGGAGCCACTTTCAGGCTTGGCCCACATGGCGCTCCTCCGTACTCTCCTACACCAGCTGCATGTAAATATCCACCGTGATCTGGGAAGTCGGAGTTTAAGATGGCAGAGGCTCCATCAGCCTGGACCCCTCATGGCTGTACAGAATGAAGCTCACACACTCCTACCCTGCCAACCTGGAACCCAACTTGGATTATTTCATGAACAAGAAATAAATTATTGTGGTTCAGCTATTAGATGGATTAAGGCCAAATTGTGCCCACCCAAACTAATACACTTATTAGTGTATTAACCAACAGCCAACCCTAATACACTTTCCTTTCCTTCGCATGTCAAATCACCTTGTCAGCACGCTCTGATTATGAGACTTTACTGAGTTTGTCAGTTACCTGTAGGTCATTCACAAGAAACATTGTTTTAGGCCCCTGCCATGCATGTGCAGGTGAAGATGAGAAGCTAAAAACTAGATGAGACTTAGAAAAATATTCTTTTTCTTCCTAAGTGTTAAAAAGATTTCATCTTGATGTATGGACTACAGATTATTATTAATTTGCCTGTAGTGCTGTGTTGGGAAATTTTCTGAGCCAGTGAGTGTCCTGGCTAATAGGAAAGAACACTGTGATTAATTAGCAATAGCTGTCATGAACAAGTGAGGTAAGAATGATGGCACGGGCTCAAAACACCTTCGTCATCCCTGGGGTTAAGGCAATGCCTTGGATGCATTCAGTAGGCCTTTTCTAGCAATACAACTCAGCTTTGTAAGTTTCAAGTAAGAGGAACTTACCATCGAGGCAACATCTTTGCCACGGCTCTTATTTATATAAATTGGTGTGATTTATTGGCAGCTGTAACAGGCCAAGTTATAAACGAGACTTAGACTTCCTTCTGCTTAGATTCTGCTTGTTTAATTCAGAAATCAGATATTTTCAGGACTCAAAAGTTCTAGTAAAACAATTTTGAAGGCACACACAGTTACCACCTGAACAGTTGCTAAGAAGACGATTGTATCTTCTATGTTTGCAACCTGGTACCTTTAAATCTATGACCAACTGACCCCATGTTTGGTTTACTGACCAACTTGACAAATACAAGGAAATAAAGAATAGGAAACATTCCCTCGACATAGATAAGGTGTGGGTGGTTAAAAAGCAGATAGACCCCTCCTTTCTGCTATAGGAATTAGAGTTTACTTATAGTGGATCTCAAGTGCTTGGATTTCTTAAGCTACATGTTCTTTGTTACAAAACGATAACAAAATGATGAAGTTCAGATACACATACCTGAGTCCAACTAATACTGCACCCAAACAAAATCTCAGATTAATCTTTTTAGCAAACACATTAAAAGTTTCCTATTTTCACAGGATGTGAGAAAGAGTAATATCTTTCCACACAAAATAAGATTAATGAGTTAGCCAACAAATTCATTTCTAATCTTGAGGAAAGAGTCAGACACATCTAAATTGAAGGATATTCTGCAAAATAACTGGCTTAAGTCTTTAAAAAAAGTCAAAGTCATGAAAGAATTAAAAAAAAAACTGTTGAGAGGTTGTTTGAGGTCAAAAGACACTGAAGATGTATAACAACTAAATGCAATGTGTAATCCTTGTTTGAATCTTGGATAAAACAGAAGCAAACAAGCAATCGGCAAAAATGATTTTTTTCTCTATTGGGGAAATTTGAATACAAACTTTATATTAGATAATAGGATCGTACCCGCGTTAAATTTCTTGAGTGTGATAACTGTAGAATGTAGAAGAACGTCCTTGTTCTTCAAAGATGCATGTGGTAGGTAATATTTAAGACCATGGTGTTAAAACGCCTGCCACTTACTCTCAAGTGGTTAAAAAAAATATATGTGTATTATACACAGAGAAAACAAATGTGGCAATAGTTGGTGGATCTAGGTAAAGGATATACAGGCATTTATTGTTCTAGTCTCACAACTTTTCTGTAGGTTTGAAATTTTTCAAATTAAAAAGTCGAGGAAAACAAATAAATTGAGAAAAAAGGCAATTTATATTTATTCTTTCATTCAATTCAACATTTAAGGTAGGGACGGTAATTTGTAATTTTAGATGTTTTAAATTATAAAAACATACAGAAAACTTGGGAAGCTGGGGGAATTTCCCTATCATTTCTAACACAGGTATATGTCTCCTTTCCAATCTGTTCCTACATGTAAACATAAATGACACCACACTGTAATAATTTTTATCTAGTTTTCCACTTAATATTATATCCCCAGCACTTCCTATAAATAGCATAACTTAAACACTCATATGACTGCTTTTAATGATTTCATCTGAGGGAATTCGTTTGAGGGAATATGTATTTTCTTTAACAATTCCACAATTTAGATTTCTAATAAATAATGCTTCAGTGAGAATCTTTTTATGTAGCTTTTTCTATACTGTGAATTCTAATTTTGGTACAGATTTCCACAGGTGAAATTACTGGATCAAATGACCATTTATGGAGGACCAGACACACTCTGCCATGATTCTTTAAAGCTGCTAGTGAGACAGCGGGAGCTTAATAAAGTGAGTCATTTCAAACAGTTCCATTTCTTTGAGCCTGGGTATTTTTAGATTGCTAACACTCCTACCTGGTCCCCTCTCCCACAACTAGTCGTGGGACCTTGGGTCTCTCTTTCCTACTATCTACTCCTTTAGATGAGTTTTTCAGACTAAGATCCTGGGCACCAAGAGGTCAGTGAGAGTGGTAGGGAGTCTTTAAGCTTTTCAATATTTCACCAGCCTAACAAAAATCATACATTTACTCACAATAAAACTCATGCGAGTGAATCTAGAAGTGCAGCCTCTGGCCCTAGTCAAGCCTGGAGATGACTACAACCCTGGCCAGCAGTCCCTCAGCCTCCTGGAACCCTGAGCCAGAGCCCAGGTTCCAGACCCTCAGAGACTGTGTGAGATAATAAATGTTTGTTGTTTTTAGTTGATGAGTTTCACAGTAATATTTTTTATGCTGCAGTAGATAAATTACTAATACAGATTTTGGAAATGGGACATGGCCTTAACAAAAACATAAAATGTGGACAAAAGACATAAATAAGTACTTCATAAAAGAAGATATCTAAGTGATCAATGAGCAGATGAAAAGAAGCTCATCCCTGGTCGTCAGGAAAAAGCACACTAAAACCACAATGAAATACCACTGCACATACAGCAGAAAGGTGAAAATGAAAAAGATTGACCATCCAAGTGTTGGTGAGGATGTGGAGTAATTGGGACTCTCACACACTGCTGGCAGGAGTATGAAAAGGTGCAATCACTTCTTAAAACTAATACAGTTAACATAAACCTACCAGTATTGACCCAGTAAGTACATTCCTAGTTTATACCAAGAGGAATGATTGGAAAAGTCCAAAAAGAGAAGAGTATATAAAAGTCCTTAGCAGATTTGTTATAGACCTAAACTGCAAATAATCCAAATATTCATCAGCAGGAGAATGGATAACAAATTGTGATACATCCAGGCAATGGAATACAGCCAGCAATAAAAAGAAGTGAAGTATATACAGCTACTTGGATGAATCTCAAAAGCATTATTTCAAGCAAAAGTAGCACATATTATATGGTTCCACTTATGTAATATTCAGCAGCAGGTAAAACAAGTCTACAGTGAGAAAAGTGAGAGTAGTCATTCCCCCAGGATTGGAAGTTGTAATGACTGGAAGACAGGAGGGAATTCTCTGGGGTGAAAGAAATAGTCTCTATTTTGATCTGGATGGTCACACTAAGCTATACACATGTGTCGTAGTCCATTTGGGCTACCACAGCAAAACATCAGAGACAGGGTAGCTTATTGACAACAGAAGTTTATGTCTTACAGTTCTGGAGGCTGGAAGTCTGAGATCAGAGTGGTCACTAGCATGGTGAGGTCCCTGGGTCAGCGGGCAGAGGGAAGCTGACAGATTCAGACTCTCCCTCGTGTGAACACAGAGGGCGGAAGGCCTGTGGTGCCCTTGCTCTGCAGGTCACAGTGGGTAAAGAATCCTGTCTTTGCTTCTTGATCTCCTCCTAAGCCTTCTGAGTCATTTTCTGCATCTGGCACCAACTGGGACCTTGAGCCCAGAAATGCCAGTAAATGTATCCTCTTTAGTAATGCAGCACTACCGTATTTTTAATGTGAATAATGGTGCCATCTAAGCAAAAGAGCTCAATTTCATCATCAGCTTACTGCCCAGTCAAGATTTTATCTATGTCTCGCTTTAAATGACGATTCTCTGTTTTATTTCCTTCTAGTTCTGCCTGCTCTTGCTTTAATACAGTCAATAAGATTTTTAGTCACGTTCTCTTTTCTGTGCTTATGTTCTCTGTGGAACCCACTCTGTAAAGTGCTCTAGTTTTGAAATATGTAGGAGCCCATATTGGATTACAGATGAAAAAGAAATTGTAACAAAAGCTGGGAGACTGTAATTCATTCACAATTGTTTTTATGGTAATTTCCTCCATTAATGTGAAAAATGTGTATAATAACACAGGTAGAGATTTTCCGAGTTGAATAATACACTGTGCTTCTCTTACACAATATCAAAAAGCAATAGCAGCTTGTTATTTCACCAGGATGGATATATTCCCCTAGAAAACGGGCCTAAGACTAATACAGTGATATGGTGACATTTCCCTGACCCCAAAATATTTATCCAAGTTCATGTCTGCCACTTTACTATTCACCTTGAGGAAGTGGCATAGAGAACTTTCACACGGAAAGCAGCCTTCCTGTGGCACAGGTGGCGTGTTGCACCTGGCTAGTCCTTACACCTAGTTTGGAGCAGAGTGGTTTGCATATTAATGATTTTCACCATTCTTGGTTCCAGAGGAATAGTCCCTTCCTGGAAGGTGGCCAGTTGGAGAATTCAAAGTCTTTCACAGCCCCCTCCCTCTAGGCAGGGAGTTCTTATGTGAAATGAGCTAACACAGTAACTATCGGTTTTCAATACAGAAGTCAGTATGTTTCTCTAGAATACAGTTTTACTTCTGGAGCAAAAGAGTCTTCTTTTAGGACTTGCTTCTGTAACTATCACAAATTTTGACTCTGAATAATTTGGAAGGGAAAAGGTTCATTTTAACTATGGCCCTCAACTACACACTTTATCTGTAAAAGAAGGGGCTATAACTGCACAAAGCTTCTTTACAGAGGGTATAAACACTGCTGATTAAAACTTTTACATTAATCCTTTATGCACCTGGAAATTGGAAGGCAGTCACTAGATAATCCCAAAACTATCTTTTTCTTGATTTCATAATATTTTACTGTTTGCTTTACTTCCAGTGCCCCAAAATGGATATATCCATTGTGCAATTAAAGCTACATAGCTAATTCTCTGTAATGGACTTTTAGGTGCCATAATGATCTAAATACCAAAAACAAAGAACACTGCTTCTAAAACTCACAAAGAAATGTAATAATACCTAATTTAGTAATGTAAACATTATGGGTCAATTTTCAAAAAACTACTTGTGTTGCTGTAAACAAAATTTTAGCCACTCTTCTATCCCTGCTTATTATTGTTTAAAGATTTTAATCTAAATATATTCTTCCCAAATTGACAAATCTTCAAAAATTCAAGTCAAAACCACAAAGTTTTTTTTATTATAACCCACAAATTGGGGCTTTCCTGATCAGATATTTTAAATTACATATTTCTTCTTTAGAAAGCCCAGGGGACCAGTGAGATGTGCTTTCCTAATGAGTGTGGTATTCCTCACATCTCCCAGGTGGGCAGCACTGCCTGGAAAAGGCAGTTGTCTTGGTTGAGTAGGCATTAATATTGAAGGTATGGGAAAGGAAGTTGACTCGATTCAGTTTTCACTAGCCTGTGGCAGACGTGAACTTCAAATTCCACCTGCAGCACCAAAATGGAATAGATGTGAAATTCCAGAGTATGGTGCCAAGATGCAGACTTTCAATCAAAATACCCAAGACCAGTTTCATGAGTCTAAAACTCCTCACCCAAAGGAGTAAATAAAAGTGTCTAGTAAGTAGGAACTAAGGGAGGATTCCGTGAGGAGTATTTTCTTGGTGAGAGCTGTGCTGTGACTCCCACCACCAAGGGTAAGGAAGAGAGGGCTTCAACGGGCCACCCAGAGAACAGTTCCCTACCCTCGGGAGCACGGGGGATTGATGTCTGACTTGACTCCAGCCCTGGACATCTAAAGACCAGGAGAGAGGGACTGGTGAGTTTCCCTGGCATCAGGGAGAAGTGCTGCTGTTAAGACAGTTTTGCACTCAGTTTATTGGAGCAAAATAAAGACGAGTGTTTCTATGGACCAGCTGTGGGACACACAGGAGAGAACCACACTGCAGCCCCTTTAAGTCCTGCTCAGGAAGACACCTGGGATGTGGGTGGAGGGTAAACTGGGACTCCTACTGAGGCAGGCATTTTGGAGGCAGCCTCAGGAGAGCCAGGTCTGAATCAGAAGCTGGTAGCCAAATGAGTGAGACCTGCTCATGTTGAAGGGACAGCAGACAGGCAGCCCAAGAACACATGAAAGCACCCAGGAGACACCTTTGCCAGGCCCGGAAAATGTGATGTCACCTTACAAGTGTCCCAGCCAAGCAACTGTTCCCACCCTTTTTCCTCTTCCCTTCCCTACTCCTTTGATCCTGGAAGGGAAAAAACCCAGCAGATATTAAGTAGGGGCAGAGATGAGCAAGGAAAGGAGAAGTTGACCACATCCTCTTTCCTAAAGGCTGGACACCTGCCAGTGACCAGCTCTAGATGGTGGAGGAGAGAATTCTTATCTTTGAATAAAGACGAAAGTATTTAGTAATGTATTGGTTTGGACATTCTAATATAAAGATCACTACTTTCTACTACCTATAAGTGACCCCAATAGCTATATCTAGTGGCAGGGGTAGAATTACCCTCACTTAGGACAGTGAGAGAAAACATTAAACTTGCTGTTATAACTTCACCCTGGAAGTACTGCTTCTTCAGTGAATAGGTTATATCACAAGCAGGAGTGACGGATGTGTTTTTATAACCCATTTTCCATGAGGTACATAAGACCTGATGAACCAGATTCTCCCCCTCCACGGATATGAGTGAATGCCCAATCGTCTTCTTTTAAACACCTTCATTGTGGTATGATTCCCATACAGTACTTCATGTTTCAGATGTATACTTTGGTGAATTCTGATAGATGTTTACACCAGTGAAACCACCACCACAATCAAGATAGCTAAAATTTCCATCACTCCCCAAGAGGTGCAAATTTTGAATTCCCAACTTATCTTTGATAGAATTCCTAGAATGGAAAAACATAGGGCCCCATCCTACTTTCATTACTGTGCTGGGTTTTTGTTTTTTTTTTTTAATTCTTGAGGAGGGGAGTTATCTGTTTATTTATTTTGATGGAGGTACTGGGGATTGAATCTGGGACTTCATGCTTTACTGCTGAGCTATACACTCCCCATTACTGTGCTGTTGATCTACAGGTTGCAATAACTACCCAGTGGTATGTCCTTGCAGCCTTTATGTGAAGAACGACAGAGCTAGGCATGGAGTGAATGAAGAAAAGATTGTGAGATGAAGTCTAAAAAAGTCCTTGGAAAGCTTTTCTGTTTGTCTGGAAGGCACCCCTTGTATCCATGTACACAGTCAAAACTTGCAATTTACAGATGTCAAGGCACTTTAGTATAAGTGACCTCAATTGATTGTCACCAGGTCCTTGGGAAATGCAGGGGGCAGATACTATTTATCTCCATTGTACAGAGAATAATGTCAACAATAACAGCTAAGAGATGCTCAGTACATACTATGTGGTTGACACTTACGCTAAATGTCCAACAACAAGCAACATATTTATGTATAATACCATTAATTGCTTCACTTTACAGGTGATCAAACAGGGTCTTAGAATAAGTAATTCATTTATGGTCAAACACTTAATAGAAGATGAATCTGGAAACTTAGCTGTCTGTTTTCAAATTCCTAACTTTGAACCTCTGCTCAGATGACTAAAATGAAATCCTAACATTAAGTAACTCATTCAAGGTTCTACAACTAGAAATAATTAGCATTAACAGACCTGGGTCTTGTGACTTCTTGTCCTCATCTCATTGGAGATCGTCAGTGGAGATCTTTAGCTCTCTCCAGAGGGCACTAAGCTATAGGAAGGAGATTAAGCAGAAATATACTTGCTGGTCAAAATAACAGGTCTCAAAAGAAAGTTTACTATAGTTAATTACACTGTATCACATATTTGAAAGTTACCAGGAGAGTAGATCTTAAAAGTTCTTATTACAAGAAAAAAAGTGTAGTTATGTGTGGTAACCAGACTTACTGTGGTGATCATTTTGCAATGTATACAAATATCGAATTCTTAATTTGTATATCTGAAACAAACATCATAAATGTCAATTATATCCCAATTAAAAAAATTTTAGGCGAATTATACCCATATGTTAGAATGTTTTGCAGCCAGTAAAAATTTTTAATTATGATTTCTTTTAAACACATAATGCATTTTTCCATTCCATTCCAAAAGCAGCCTATAAAATATTAATGTTTTTAAGTCTGTATGAATACATGTATCTATACACATCTATACATAATTGAACATAAGTAGCAAGTTATATGCATGTGTGTATGGGTGTATATATGATTATATCTTTTAAAAATAAAAAATATAGAATAAAATGTGCTAAAATATTAGCAGTATTATCTCTTGGTGGTGGAATTATTGGTAGTATTTACTTTTTATTCTATGCTTTTATTTATCCCCCCCAAAGGTCAATACATTTTTTTTCCCCTTTTCTTCCCCTCTCTTCCCCTGCCATTCAGATTTATTACTTTTAAAATTTTTATAAAAATCCAATTTACAGCCATTTAGTTTTTATCACCTGGGCAGTCATTTTTGACGGACCTTCTACTCTCATCCTATAGACCGGACCGGTAACACCATCACCAGGTGTAAGGGCTTTGGAATGAGACAGACCTGAATCCGGTTCAGGGTACCTCACTCCAGAAGCTCGGGTCTCATGAGCAAGGTATTGACCCCTCTCAAGGCTCAGTGTCCTAGTGAGTATATTGGAGTCACTGAAACCTACAGCCAGGGCTGGATTGGGACATGTGCATACTTTGAGTAAGTCAATGATTCTTGGTGCTCCTTCGAAAGGATATTCTTTAAATAATTCTTTAACTTCTATTTAAAGGAAAGGCAGGGTCCCCACAGGGTGAAACAAAGGCCTGGCAGTTCATTAGACCTACTATCTTTAAAATGCATGTTACAGTCCTTGGGCTGTCACTCCCACTGCGAGCAACTCATCAGCTTCTTCCTTCCAACCCAATCAACACTCTCCCTGAAAGTACTGACAAACATAATTTTCTCTATTTCAGTACACTTTCAAGGATATTTGTCCCTCCTTGTCGAGTAACACTGTACATCTGTCCTTCTGGCTCTGTGTCATAGAATGTTCTGAAGAAAATGAGATAACACATGTAGAGAACTCTGCACAGCATCTGACACTCAGCAGAAGTTCAATAAATGGTGGCTATTATTAGTATCAGAACTAAAAATTATGGCAGCTTGGAGCCTCCGGTAATGACAGGCCCTGTGTAGGTCCTTTTTCCTCTAGCCTCTCTAGCTCCTTACCTATAAGCATTCTCCGAGGAAAGGCATTTTGAGAAAGCATTTGGTGACCTTGAAATGTTCTCAAAGAGCTCTCTGATACCTTTATAAATGAATCTTAATAAATATAGGAGACTCATTTCCTTCTTCATACCTCTATTGTAAAAAAGCAACATAAAATACCTTTGGCAACCTTTGGACAGTATAGCATTTTAAATGTTATTTACCTTCAACATGGTTGAAATCAACGAGATGGAGGTCACCTGGGGGACAAGCACTGAGCAGGGAGGTGTTGCTGAGGGAACAGTGGCAGGTCTGAAACCAGATCTTGGCTGTGGAGCAGAGGGGAAGTGGCAGATTCTTCCGAGTTTTTATCATGAAAGCATGCCAAAACGCGCCTGCTGTTTCACGCTTTCCAGTCTCCTTGAATCTCCTCTGAGCAGGGGAGCGAGGGGAGGGATCGAGAGAAAAATAAAAACAGTGAGGTTAGCAATGCTACGTCTCTTTCCCCACTATCTATTCCCAAATACACACTATAAATATCAAAACACTGCTTGGTAGTAGTCCAGAAGATTTAACTTGTCCCCAAATTCCTAAACAACCATCGGTGCGTAATATGATTTTTGGCAGAGTATAACCCAACAAATTCTTGGCACGTCATTTGTTCTGAACAACTACCAGAGACAGGCGTAGTGACCACCCATCGGATACTCAAGCCGTGGGAAGAAGGGCATGTGGGGCCAGCCACTCGTCACCCTAAGTGAGGTAAGATCTTGGCCCCCCCAAACCAAACCTCAGTTCTGCTGTGGCCCCACTACTCCCTATTCTTAATTGTGTGTAGTTTGTAGGTTTTTTGTTTGTTTGTTTGTTTTAAAGCAGGTGATGGAAGTATGTCCAAAGTCCAAGGACAGAGACTTTGGTTTGTCAACTCCCCAGTCACCACTGGTCACCATCCTGGCCCACTGGCCTCCCCTCCGGCTTCCAATCATGCCTGCACTGTCTTGCATTCCACCCCAGCACTCCCTCACCCTTCAGGAGAAACTGTCCCCTGGATACCAAACTCAGAGACCACTGTGGCTGTTGCCAGCCCAGGCCAGGCTGGCTCTCCGCTTCATCCCTTTTTAAAGGGGAAACAGGAAAGGTGAGCAAGAAACCACCGGCAAGTTTTGACAGCTGCTGAGGAAGACTAATGGGTTTCTAAGGAAACAGAGAGGCAGCAGCCATTTTAGTGGTATTTGCTGTATGAAAAATATATAGACACTGACACCCGCCCCCCCGTCCCCCAACCCCCACCCTCACCCCTGCCGCTGCGCTTTCCCTCTCTGCACGCTTCAGAGGCCGGGAGGTGAGGGGTGGGGCCCTGGTCTCCCCCAGACGTAGAAGCCACCTGTCGCATCGCAGGTGGCTGGCCACCCGGGGTCGCCTTCAGCCCCCTCCCCGCAGCGGGCGGGACCGCGGGCCTCCCCACCCCCCAGGCGCCGCAGTGCAGCGCGGTCCCCGCGTCCCGCCCCTCGGGTCCCCTCCCTCGCCGGCCCCCCGCCCGGCAGGCCGCTGGGAGGGCGGGCGCGTAGCCGCCGCGCTGGGCGCGAGGCGGGCGGGGAGGAGCGGGTCCGCGCGGCGGGAGAGGCGGAGACGAGGCGAAGGCTGAAGGAGCGCGGGAGGTCGCCGCAGCCGGGGGACACCGAGCTCCGCTGCCCAACATGGTCGCTGCGCACGCTGCCCATTCTTCCTCCTCCACCGAGTGGATCGCCTGCCTGGATAAAAGGTAGCCGGGGAAGGGCTCCCCGGCGGCGGGGGCTCTGCGCGCTGCTCCTGCCCGGAGACGCCCGCGGGGACGCCCGCCGGGGCCGCGGAAGGAGGGTTCCCTAGCGGGGAGGAGGCGGAGGGTCCGCGCCCTGGACCAGGGAACACAGACCCCGGCCTCTCATGGGGCGCCCGGTGCACGAGATTTTCACACGTGGTGGAGAAATTGCGGCGCAGTGTGGGGAGCCCCTCCAGCCCCCCACTCCGTCCCTCCCTCACAGTCTCCTCGCCCTCTGCCCCCGCCCCCCTCAGACTCCCGGCTCTGCATTGGTTCCTTCAAAAACTAAAAATTGGGTGGGGGGTTATTTTCCTCGGCATCTCGGGACAGAGGAATAAATTCCTACCTTCTTCCGGCTGTTCAGACCCTTAGGGGTAAATGTAATTTAAGTTTTAAGAAGGGTGAGAGGAGAGGCAGGTGCAGAGTAACATGCTTTTGTTGTTGTTGTTCCTGAGAGCCAAGTGTGAAGGACCCAGTGGAGCTGTCAAGTGCCTTCTGAAATTCTCAGCTTCTGCCCCCGCAGTCGCTTGTTCAAGGTCTGTGTTAGGAAGGTCACGCGGGAGACTGTTTTCGTCTTAGCCTCTAAGGAAAAGACCCTTACTCTAAAAAATTCAAACCGTAGAGCGTTTTTAAGTCCCAAAGACAGCCCTGTGTAAGGAGGCTGCTGTGTGTCACAGCGGACTGCAGTTGTTTCCAGGCTCTGACAGCATAATTTTCTGTCTGTCCAGATTGTGGGTTTAGCAGTAAACATTACACAGTATGTTAGCAATTATAGTTTATTACCCTGATTAAAAGGTGATGCATCTGAACTTCTAAAAACTGGGTAAGAAATCTTGGAGAGTGAACTGCCTCTGATTTTCGAGTTTGATGCAGCAGGGCAGTGATTCATGTCTTGCAGCTATCTGCATGGCATCTCTGTTTGCATTTGTGTGAAATATTTTGCTCTCTGCCATATTGAAATTTTTACAATTAGCAGATTCATAACCAGATCAAACTTGAAAATCTTAAGTGTGACGTGCTCTGCATACATTACTATTATAGGCCTTTGTTGAAAAAAATTAAGTAATTTGAGAGAAGCTAAATGTGGCTCATTTGAATAACTTAATATATCTGAGAAATAATTTTTACTTTCAGTTACCACACAGTAGCAAAATTTTTTGGCAGGCAGTGCCCTATTTACGTCTAAGAAGATATGTACTAATATTAGAAGAGATGCATGCAATAAATAGAGAATTGAAGTGATGGTTAAATCACATGGAATTATATAGAAGAATTAGGAGCTCATATAAGTGAGGAGCCTGCTAATATTATAAGTAATCTAAATTTAATAGTTTAGGAAAGATGAATTATCAAAAAAGAGAAAATCAAGCTCTTGTACTTAACTTATAAATAGTAGTGCTTCATCATGAGTGAATTTTTTAGATAATAGGCTGCATATTTCTTTTTGCAGAAATGCGTGGAATGTCATTTTTTGAACAGTCAGTAATTCACTGGCAACCCTTAAGTACTTATAGCAAAAATCATAGAGCATTTCTGACTCAAGTGGAATGTATTTGACTCTTTTCATAATGTGTATTTGCCCAAATGATTTTGTTTGGAATGGATTTTTAGAACACAGTGCCACAGTCTAATCTAGTACCACCATTCATAATGGGTAAAAATCTCCTGGGGTGGAGTTGGGGTGGAATCCTGCATAGATCCTGGGCCTAGTGTTCCTGGAGTGCAGGAGAGTAGACAGATCAATAAATTAAGGGTTTTAGGCCCAGAGCCGTCACCAGCTCTGATCTTGGACATGTCACTTTTATTTCTTTGAGCGTCTGAAAAATGAGGATAAAACTATCTGTCTTACCAAGGATTACTGGACCAAATGAGAAAAAAAAAAAAAAGCGTGAAAGTACTTTGAGTACTGTGAGGTGCCATGTGAATATTTTATTTTGTGGTGTTAAGAGAACCTTGCATTTTCCACAGTGTTGTTGCTAGAATTCCTTTGAAGAAGAGTTTAAGAGTGACAAGCTCACTGTAAGAGGGCCTCAAGGTACTTGTTTTGAAGCTGAATTTTTACTTAGGTTGTGTGTTAATTTTTTAGGGGAGGAGGAAGATTAAGGGTGCTGATGGAAGTTGTCTGGGGAAGCCCCCTGAAGTCATGCCTTCTGGGACAACCACCCTTGATATTTCTGAGAAGTGCCATCTTGATGCTCTATTCTACGCACTGTGTTGGGCACTAGAGATGCAGGAAAAAGGAAGATGTGATTTGCTTATTGACTTCTGGGGTGGGCAGATGGAGGTGGGACAGCTGCATAAACAACTAACCACAGTGCAATGATAAGTGCTTTAATGGAGATATATGAAATGCTTTGGGGGAGAGAGTCCTCAGCTCTGACAGGGGTGCTTCCCACTGGTTCCTGCCTGGACCTTGGAGGTTGAGGGGAACTTTATCAGGCAGAGAATTCTGGGAGCACATGCCAGGCAGAGGGAGCAGTGTGAACAAAGACACACAGATGTGGCATAGAAATATGCTGATTTCTTCTCATCCACAGATTCCTCTTGTGACCACATCTAGATTATAGGAACACATGCACTGTTTTTCTAAAACTTTTGATTATGGACATTTTCAAGCACACACATAAACAAAGAGAAAATGGTACACTGAACCCTGATGTCCTGTTTGGGGAAATGATGCTGGGACCTTTACCATAGCTGGGAAATGTAGCGTAGATATATGCGTCATGCAGGTAACAACTGCTGTGGACAGTCAGACAAAGAGCAACTGAGGGGTTGGAAGTAAAAAGGGGAGTTAAAGTAGAAAGTCTGCATGAGTGGAGAAACGTGTAATGAAAGTTGAAACTAATAAAATAGAACGAGGAAAATAATCCCTTAGAAATGTTCACTCAATGTGCCTAGGAAGTTGCTATAGACTTATAAAGCTATATAAGCTTACATGTGGGGAGGGGGTTAAAAATATGTAGATATGTGGATTAGGTTGAAGAAAGAAAATCCAGAGATTTTTATGGATCAAGCGTCCAAGTTCTTGGCCTATGGTGGGACCAAGAAGATGAGAGTGTACGAATATTAATCTTAAAATCAGAAAGACATTGAACATTTGGATGGATAAAAATACATTGAAAAAAAGTCTCAGCAGACAATATTGCTAAAGCAAAACAAACTTAGCACATCTTGATGACCTTACCGTTTTTTTCTGAGCAGGGATGGTAACTAGAAACATATTACATAGTACCCCACTATTTGGGATTTAAGATATGTATCTTAAATGCTTTTTTAAAATGCCTTTTAAAAATCTTAAATGCCTTTTAAAAAATGCCTTTACAATGCCTTTTTAAAAATGTGCTGATCATTTTTTAATATTAGTGAAAATACTGTTCTCATAAGATTTTGAGTTTTGCCACCTCTGGATTTAAGAACCATTATAGGTCGAAATTCTCATGGTTGGGAAGGGAGTGTTATGAAGGGACCACATGTAGTGAATCACTGCCAGTATTCATCACTCTGGAGCAAGAGTTGGCGAATGATAGCCACATCTGGCAGCTGCTTGTGTGTCTCCTAAGCTGAGAATGGTTTTTACATTTTTGAATGGTTGGAAATAAACCACAAGAAGATTAATATTTTGTGACCCATGAAATTTATATGAAAGTCAAATTTCAGTATCCATAAGCAAAGTTTTATTGGAACACAGCCATGCTCATTTGGTTACATATTGCCTGTGGCTGCTTTCATACGACAGTGGCAGGGCTGAGTAGCTGCGACCAGCGGAGTGGCCCACAGAGTTTAAAGTGTTTACTGAGTGGATCTTTGAAGAAAAGTTTGCCATCCCCCGTTTACTGGTGAAAGAATCTAAGCAATTGACTAAGAAACCACTGGAGATGAAAGAAAGAGGGGAAGAAGGAGATGAAAGAAGGCTTTGGGAAGGAGTTCACAGTATTTGGTTTCTTGTTCTTTGGTAGAAGTATAAGGTGGAGGGAGGTCTTTGGTTGATTGGCTTATTTGAGGACCACTGGCGATCATAGAAATAGAAAATGAAGTTAACATGGTATGGATGTGTTTCAAAACAGCCAAGGAATTTAAAAATTTAATAATGATTCATTTAAAAACTGCCTCTTACACAGTGTCTTTGCATCTGACTTGATCCCCAAATAGATGGTGAGTTAGCTATTTCGATGGGGCTGAATGAGAGTGAAAGAAACCAAGGAACAAATTTGTTAAAAGCCAGAATGCTTCATAGCAGACATGATGAGAGAGGATGACTCAGATTATAAAGAAGCATCAGACACGGTCCCAGCCTTGAGGAATGTAGAAGATCAAAGAAGCATGCAGAGCAGAAGGCTGTCACTGGAGAAGCATGGTGCCTACCCAGGCAGGTCCCAAGGGATGACCTTGCCCAGGGCTCAGGGCTGGTCTTGCAATCTTGGAATCCTGATTTGTCAGCACATCAAGAATTAATACATTTTTCAAGGACAGATACATAGGCACCAAACTCTCAGAGACTGTAAAACCCAGAAAGACAGTTCATTAATTTGAAAACAACATCAGAGAAGTGGATACTGACTTTGGCTAATGTATTCCTTCTCTAGGCAAGCTGTATGGAAACCCAGTTGTTATTAGAAGGCCATGCTATGCATTTACAAAGAGAAGCAAAGCTGCCAGGAGATCAGGACACTTACAACTTCTGGCCAGCTCATTATCTTCCTAGAGCGACAGAGCCCAGGAATTGAATTATAATCAGAAGACAGTTCTGGGAGTCCTTCAGGACAGTCTGCCTGTCACCTCTCCCAGTTAGAGGAGCATCCTGTGTACTCGCATAGCACCCTCTGTCCAACAATGTAGTAACACGAGTCAGACTTCATCACAGTTGCCTGTTTACTTCTGTTTGTGTGCCCCTTGATGCCAGTCTCTGTACTGTCTTTATTTTTTTATCTCCAGCTTCAGTGCAGTGCCCTGATTGTAGGAAGTACTTCTGGGATCAGGATGAGATAGCCAGAGGCATCCTCTTCCTTTGGATGGAGTAGCCTCTGCAACCTTGCAGGCAAGTCCTCGCACTGGCCCCCTTTGCCTTAAGAAGGGCTTGGCCGGGCACCATCAGCATCTGCTTCTGCTGCTCCTTCTTCATCTTCTTGGCTGATGTGAACACTTTTTGGAAAAAAATGACATGGCATAGCTCTATTCTACTCTATTATTTTTTAAAAGTTATTATGGAAAATGTCAAACTATACAAAAAGAAGAAAGAATAGTATAATAATTTTTTTGTCCCACCTCTTCTCCCTCCAACAGTCTCAACTCACAGCTACTCTTGTTTTATTTATACCCTCACTTGTCCCGCACTACCCCAGGATTATTTGGATGCAAGTTTCATGTAATATTATCTGTAAATATTTCAGTATATATCTCTAAAAGCTAAGGACTTTATTAAAAATAGTGTTTTCACACATTTTAAAATTTGACATTAGTTCCCTTAATATAGCTACTCAGAGTTCAAATTTCTATGTTTATCTCATAACTTTTTCTTTTTTGCAGTTTGCTTGTATTAGGATCCAAATAAGCTGTATTTAGTTAATATGTCCCTAGGTCTTTTTTAATTTCTGGGTTCTCCCTTTAGCTGTCTCTTTTTCTTCCTTGTAATAAATTTGTTGAAGAAACAGGTAACTTTTTGCAGTCTGAATTTTAAGTATATCTACATGGTGTCTTTTAATATGTCCCTTTGTCCCCTGTATTACCTGTAAATTGATATTTGATCTAGAGCTTGATAGGATTTAGATACGATTTTTTGGGCAACAATCCTTCACAGAAGTGTTATATACTTACTTTATGAGTTACATAATGTCAAGTGATCTTTTTGTGATGTTAGCAACATTTTTTTTTAAACTTTAATGGTTGGCCACTGTCTTTTTGTTTCCATTTTTTGAGGGGGAGAGGTAATTAGGTTTATTTATTTTTGTTTATTTATTAATAGAGGTATTGGGGATGGAACCCAGGACCTTGTGCATGCTAAGCACACAGTCTACCACTGAGCTATATACCCTCCCCTCAGTGCTCGCCCACTGTCCTTTTTTTTTTTCTCTTGTATATATATAATTTTATTTAGTGACTTTTTTATTGAAATATTGTCAGTTTACCATGTTGTGTCAGTTTCTGGTGTACAGCATAATGTTTCAGTCATATATATACATACATATGTTCCTTTTCATGGTCTTTTTCATTATAGGTTACTACGAGATATTGAATATAGTTCCCTGTGCTATACAGTATAAAGTTGTTGTTTACCTATTTTCTATATAGTAGTTAGTATCTGCAAATCTTGAACTCCCATTTTATCCCTTCCCATCTCCTTTCCCCACTGGTAATCATGAGTTTGTTTTCTGATTGTGAGTTTGTTTCTGTTTTGTAAATAGATTCATTTGTGTCTTTTTTTTTTTTAGATTCCACATATAAGTGATATCATATGGTATTTTTGTTTTCTTTCTAGCTTACTTTACTTAGAATGACAATCTCCAGGTCCACCCATGTTGCTGCAAATGGCATTATTTTATTATTTTTTATAGCTGAGTAGTATTCCATTGTTTAAATATACCAATTTCTTTATCCAGTCATCTGTTGATGGACATTTAGGTTGTTTCCATGTCTTGGCTGTTGTAAATAGTGCTGCTATGAATATTGGGGTGCATGTATCTTTTCAAATTAGAGTTCCCTCCAGATATATGCCCAGGAGTGGGATTGTTGGATCATAGGATAAGTCTATTTTTAGTTTTTTGAGATACCTGTGTACTGTTTTCCAGCTTGGGCCTATCTTATCTACAACTTCTTGAGGGACATCTCATTGTAGCTCCAAAATGTAGGAGCCATGACATAACGTGTGGAGCAATTAGAGGACAACATACCCTGATATGTGATCAGGGTTAAATTCTGTGGTGCTGATTCTACCTGCCCTTTTAGGATTTAGGAAAGGAAAGATTCAGCCAGAGCTGGACTCCCTCAGACTGGAGGCACATGGGGGATGGTGTGCTCACAGGGCAGTGGGCCTGAGAGGAAGCTTCCCAGTCCATCACACCCTTGGCCCTGCAGCCTGGACTCCTAAACACAGCCTGGGAGTCTGGAGAGTCATTAGAGGACGAGTGTTGCACAGCAAAGCAAATTCTACCTCCTTGTCTTAGTTTGGGGTCCCCCAAATAGACCTCTGGCTCTTCCAATGAGGGTGGGATTGGCAGATCCCTTTTAGTTTGAATTTCCAAGAGTTTATAAGATTTTGTAGCCCTTCCAGAGTAACTGCTTCTTATCCTGTTCCCCCTTCCCACCAGCAACACGGCTAAGTTTACTTAGTTAGGTTTAAATCCATCTTTATGCGCCTGAACAGTGGCAGCAAAGAGTGAATTTTCCCTCCAGGACCTTCAGTTCACAGTTGAGGGAAAGAGAGTGAAGAGACCGTCTTGGGAATGCTGAGAGACTGAGGAAAGAGAAAGAGGATGGAACTAACTGGGTGGGGAGGATGACAGAGAAAGTCCCAGCCAAACATAGGAAAGCAAACAATTCTACTGGCTGGAGTGGAGGTACCTGGGTGCCGTGTTTACTCAGCTGCATCCATGTGCATCGCTTGCTTCCCCTGCGTGAACAGAAAAACAAAGTGCTGTTACTGCTCTCTTTCCTTTTCTTGCACTCTCTTTCTTGGAGCACCTGTTCATTTCCTGTGCTCTAATTATGCAGACTACTTAACACTCTCTATCCTTGGCTTATCTTCTGGACCAGATGCATTTTTGTCTCCTTTGGATAGTCCCACATCAAATACCCCATTAATATTTGGGGGCAGATATTGCTTTCCTTCACCTACCTTTGATAGAGAAAACAAAACACTTATTTTCCCAGCCTCCCTGTGACATAGGTGCCCTGTGACACACTTCTGGCCAATAAGACATAGCAAAAGTCTGCTAGAGGATTCTGGGAAAGCTTTGCTTTACTAATGAAAGGTACAGACGTATTTGACACCGCTCTATTCTCTTCCCCTGCCTGGAATTACTGCCTGAGGTCTGGGCCTGTGGGAATCACATTGTAATCCCAGAAGGAAGGACCAGGAGAAACAGACTCCAGTTCTGACTTTGTTCAGCTGCTGAAGTTAGGTCAGTAGTTGCCTACCTTCAGAGTTTTTTGCTTTGTGAAGAAAAAACACACCCTATTTCTAGAAACTACTCTGTTAGATTTTCTATCGTTTGCTGTGAAAACTGTCCCCAACCTAACAAGCTGATTCTCGGCTTGTCTAAAACTGACTTCATCTTCCCTAACTTTCTTCTCCATTAGTTTCTCCTCCTTACTTTCTATTTTATTAATGACATGACCACTCTCGTCCTCAAAACTTTGACATTACCTGTGTCTTCCGTTTGCTACGTCCCTTGTTACACCTAACCAGTCACCAGTTCTTCTCTTGGCCTTTATTTTCTACTGCTTTATTTTAGGGCCATATCATCTGCATCTAGATCATCTCATTGCTTCCTTGTTCCAATCTGGAAAACATGATATTTTCAAATCTGCTTTATTTTAGGATCAGCCAGACCTGGATTCAAATTCTGTCACCTCCACCCTCTAGCCATGCAATCTCGGTGAAGTTGTTTATATTTCTGAACCTGTGTTTCCAAACCATCAAATGAGGCTACCAAGACTTACTGTAGTGGCTGTGTTGAGATCTGTGGACTAATGCAAGTGTAGCTGCATGATCTTCCCTAAGTAGAAAGCATAGCGTAGGGGTTAAGAGTTTGGGAGCCAGACTGTTTTGGTTCAAATTCCAGTTTTGATTTTATTAATGGTGTAACTTTGGGCAAGTAATTCAGTTTCAGAGATTGTTCTGTAGATTCCTCAGAATTTTTTATGTAGACAATCTTATTGTCTGTGAATACTGGCTGTTTTACTTATTCTTTCTGATCTTTATGTCTTTTATTATTTATTTATTATTATTATTGTTTTTTGCTTTATTGCATGGACATGATTTCCAGGACAAAGTGAAACAGAAGGGGTGAGAATGGACTTCCCTTAACCAGGAGACATTTCTTTTTCCTCTATGTTTTTTATTTCCTCTATTTTTTAAAAGCAATATAATATTGATGTTATTTCTTCTTAAAGTGTTTTATAGATACAGGACTATTCTTTGTGGGAAACTTTTTGATGACAAATTTAGTCTCTTTAATAGATAGAAGACTACTCAGGTTTTCTAGTTCTTTTTGTGTCGGTTTGATAAGTTGTTTCAAGGAGTTTGTCCATTTCATCCAAGACATCAAATTTATTGGCATAGAGTTGTTCCTAGTATTCCCTTTTTATCCTTTCAATGCCCTCAGGTTATATGTAGTGATGTTCCCTCTTTTATATCTCATATTAGTAATTTGTGTCTGCCCTCTTTTCTTGGTGTGTCTTGCTTGGAGCGTCTCAATTTTCTTAATCTTTTAAAAGAACCAGTTTCTAGTTGATTTTCTCTACTGTTTGAGAAATTCATTGATTTCTGCTCCCCCCGCCCCCCTTTATTGTACTTACCTTCAGCTTAACTTACTCTCTTTTTCTGGCTTCTTAAAATGGAAACTTAGATAATTAATTTTAAACATTTCTTCTTTTATAATAGAGCATTTAAGTTATAATTTCTCATGGTCAGCACAAAGAAGGAAGCACAGTTATTTCATTGTTCAGTGTTTACAAATGAAAACTATTTCTGCCAGAGAAGAATAATTAATCAAGCTATTAATATGCTAAGTAAGCATAGGAAATACTGGGACCTGTTGACCTCCTCAACTTCATGGATAAGGTACTGTACAGTGTGATAAACAAAATCCTCTACAACACCCTAACTGAGTTCAGCAATGGGCTTCATAGGGCTCTCAGTATATCTTGAGAGCATAATGCCAAAGGGACATTATAGGAGAATATTTCTCCTGGGGGGAAATACAATATACAACTTTTTGATGGTCAAATTCAATCCCAGGATAGATTTTAGACTGTTTTAGAAATGGATGGGTTACTTCTCTTTCAGAAAGTTCTCCATAATTACTGTTTTTCACATCTGAGCTATTGATAATAAAATTGGGTAGCAATGACTTTGAAGTAATATTTTCCAGTAGATACCTGGAGTGCTGTTATTCTGTACTGTTGGTTAGGTGAAGAGTTATATGACTTCGGACTCAGCCAAACTGGAGGAAAATTACATCCTCATTTGATAGCCAAACAAGGATATATGTCTGAATGGTGGTCTAGTCCTTCTCTGTGAAGATGTGGGGGGTAAGGGTGTATTCTTAAGGAGGAATTTTGGTGCCTTTCAAACACACAGACAAATGGTGGTCAAGAGTCCAGGTTATGGTACAGAGCATGTCCCCTATGATTGTTACCATGGAAACAAAGGAACGTGTGTTAATTGCACTGACGCATTCTTGAAATGAGTAATTTAATTTTCTGAAAACCGTTCTATGGAGTAAGATCGTAAAATGTAAGTATATTAAATAAGATGACTTGCTCAGTAGAATTATTACCTATACATTGGTTAAAAGTTCAAGAACCTTTCTTTTATTTAATTAAATGGGAAAATAATTTTTAAAGACCCTTTAGAAAAGGCTGAATTGTTAGAGATGTTGAAGCAAACTGAAAAGACCTTTGATGGTCAGTGGACATTACTTGGAACTTAATCATTTGATTCTTGATATTGTAGATGACATTTCAATTCTGTTTAAACCTCAGATGAAGGCATTAATGTCTTGCCTGTGTTCAGGCTCTGGCAGCCTTAGTCTTCTAGTCATTGATTGGCTACTTATTGAACATATTCCAGAAAAAGTTGAGTTCTTCAATCTTAGATGTTTTCTTTAAACAAACTTTGGGTATAAGCAAGTTCTGTCTCCAGTGTCCCTTGCCACACCTTTTGTCTCTCCACTTTTTCAGTCTTTCTCCTTGTCTCATGCTCTTTTCCTCCTTCCTCCACCCAGATGTGCTGCAGGAAAAGGATATAGTCTTAGTCATCTCCTTTCCTACTGTTCATTCTTTCATTCATTCATTCAGATATTTTACTCTCTACTTCCCATGTGCCAGACATTCTTGCTGGGGATAGTTTAGTAAGAAAAATTGGCATGGTCCCTGATCTCATGAATTTAAATATTAATTGTGAAGACATTAATTAATTCAGTCAGTCCTTCAAAAAACTAGTTATTGAGTACCTACTATGTGCTGGATATTGTTCCAGGTAGTAAGGAATATAGTGGTCAGCAAAATAGGAAAACTTAAGTAGTAGTAAATGCTCTGAAACCAAAAGTAAGAGGATACTGTGTGATGGAGTAAGGAGTCAGAGAAATCTATACTACAATGTCAGATAGTGGTAAGACCAGTGAAGGAAAACAAAGTAGAGAAAAGGGAAAGAAACTGAGGGGTGGTGGTATTCAAGGGAAAATGGGAAGGTTTCTGCAGAGGTTCATTTGATCAAAGACCTTGAATGGAGAGATCATCTAGTATGAATTTAAATCAGTGTAATCCATGCTTTCCTAAATAGGTGGGTGGGGTATTTTAGAGAACATGGGTCATGCTAGTGCCTGTGATGAGGACACAGGCTGAATACATCTGATACTGCACTTTTGTTTGGTTACATGGCCTTATTTTAAGAAAGTACCTGTAAGACAATGTAAAATATATACATTGGTCTCTGCCCCCTGTTCCTGACACAGAGCTCCTAAAACTCATAATTTTCTCAGTAATAAGAACACGAGGAACATCTGTTGTCCTAATATTTATCTTTGACCCTGTCCCTGATGTAGGGTTCCTGAAACCCTTGTAAATTCCTGAGTGATAAGAGTACTAGGAGCATCTTTTGTTCTAATGAGGCGACTTCCTGGTAGGCTCTTGGATGGCTCCTGGATGGGGTCTGGTCACCAGAAAGACCAAGCCATGATTAGAGGCTTAGAATTTTCAGCTCCCCAACCCCCATCCTCCAGAGAGGAGAGTGGGGCTGCAAATGGAGTTAATAATTGATCATGCCTACGTTGGGAAGCCTCGATAAAATCCCGATAGTAGGAGGTGCAGAGAGCTTCTGGGTTGGTGAACATAACCACACCGGGAGGGTGACACACCCCAACTCCATGGAGATAGAAGCTCCTATGCTTGGGATCCTTCCAGATGTTGCCCCATGTATCTCCTCATCTGGCTTCTCATCTGTATCCTTTATCATATCCTTAAAAACTGGTAAATCTAAGTGTTTCCCTGAGTTCTGTGACTCCCTCTAGCTAATTAATCGAACCTGAGGAGAGGATTGTTGGAGCCTCTGATCTATAACTTGGTTGGTCAAAAGCACAGGTAATAAACTGAACTTGCAACTGTCAAGTAGGGGTTGTGGGGGCACAGTCTTGCGGGACTGAGCCCTTACCTGTGAATCTGATGCTATCTCCAAGTAGATAGTCTCAGAATTGGGTTAAATTGTAGGACACCCAGCTGGTGTTGGAGACTTGCCTGTTGTGGTGGTGACTACCCCCTCCATTTCATGACCAGAAGTGTCAGAAGTGAAGCGTCCTGTGTGAGCAGTAAAGGAGACTCACAGGAGAGAACCATGGTAGGGAAGAAGGAGAAAAACTGAGTGTTTCATTTACAGTACCTACAGCATATTATTGCTTTTGTTAATGTAATAGACAAAGGTAATTTCAGAAAATGGTGAAAAGGATGAACTTTGAAATTTTGGTTTATCCTTTAAATATTATTACTTAAAGATGTTTAAAATACTGTTCACTTTAGTTCTTCATTATAATAGTTTTTGAGAAAAAAGAAAGCTATCCCCAGAGAACTCATGAGTACCGTATACATTAGAAAAAGTACCATCATTTAAGTGAGTATTTAGAGGTACTGTATGTACGCTGTTGACCATGGGTACTGACAGCTGACTGATAGTGGTATCAACATTCCCATCCTAATGGCAGACTTCTGGGTTTCATATTTAGCCTGTTTAGTTTTATCAGTGATGAATTCATCTGGTACCTCTGTGGGGTCAGTGTTTCTTAAGACAGGCCTCCCAGACAAATGCAGCAGAGCAAGAAAATGGTCCTAAATACCTATAAACGCTAGCAATTTTTCATCTTGAGGATTTGCTCACTATCTTAAACAACTTTTCTATCATTATTCCAACAACTTTTCTATCATTATTCTATCATCTGCCTCTTGATAATGTTTTTGTATTGGTTTCTTATATTTTCCTCATCAAGTAGTTACGTGATAAGGCAATAACACTTACACATTTTTTTCATCAAAAATTGAAGACAACTTGAGAGTTGTTAAGTGTCTGTGCTGATGTTAGGTACCACGCATGCAGCAGAAATATTCCTCGGTGGCGTTTGGAGATCTGATTTGTGGAGTCAGAGCTGTCTAACCAGTAATCAAAATTTACATTTTATTTACGGAAAATAATTTAAATACTTAGACCAGAAGTCCCAGTTTAATTATCCGGGTCATCAGAGCATAAATGGGGAGCCCCCACTGATAAAGAAATGTGCAGTTACAAAGAATACCAGTGGGACCGTATAATAAGGCAGCTTCATCTATAAGGCAGATCTCTGAAGCACACGGCCAAACGTGGAGGCCAGCTGGCTGACTGGGAATCGGATACAACCGTGCTCTTCCATCTTCTGTGTGTTATCAGCTTGTGAACGCACCTTATCTTTTCCTCAGTTGAATTTTACATTATCTCCATTGCTTTGCTTGTACCCTTTCAACACTTCATTGGGTGTTTATCTTAACAACTTTAGAGGTTCACTTTAGAATTCAACATTCAAACAACAGATTATGGATGTTAAAGTAAAGCTCATTTTTAAAACACCCTTTGCATTTAGATAGTTAATATTTTTTGGCCTCTGTCATTAGAAGTCCTAACCCAAAATATCCATGGGACAAACAAGCAATGACACTGTTCCTCAGAGAAGCTCACAGAAATCAAAAGTGGACATTACTTAAGCCTGATATTTTGGGGGTTACCTGAAAGAGAATCATAAAGTAGTAAAATTGAAAAGTTGAAATAACTTTAAAATTTGTGTGTTGCATTCATCTCATTTAGGGAAAGAGTAGAGGTATTCGTGAGAAGGGGAAGTGAGGAGTAATGAAATAAAATAGGGTGAAATGATTTTGAAAATGCTAGAAAATTATCTCTTCTTTCCATTTAGTTTGGCTAACCTTGATTTTCTTTTATTTATTCACCTACTATTGATTTTTTTTACCTGCCTATAAAGACTTTTGCAGTCAAATTCCGCCACAGAAGAGTGTTGCTACAAATAGAATAGCATTTGAATTTATTTCTTTCGAATCAAGACAAGTAACACAGCCATACAATTCATTTTATGTGCTGAATTCTACTTATAAATTATATAGCAGAAACTTCATTGATGGGAGTTTTATCTTGTAGGATTTATATTGAATGAATTGAGATTTAAAAAAAATGAAAAATGAATAATAAAGGAAATTACAGGAGAAAAGAAGACAAACCAAAAAAAAAAAAAAAGAAAAGAAAAGAAAAAAAAGCCCACTGATGTTTATGTGCTCAAGCAGGATCTGAGACAGCAGCACGACTCCTTGGTGGGACTTGTGAGCAGTTGCTACCACCGCATCCTTTTCTCTCCCCTGGGTTTGTGAGAGCTTGCAGCTGAGCACTGACAATAGGCACACACACCCTGCTTCTTTCTGAGAGTATTACAAGTTGACACACATTGACACATCTTTCTTCTTCCCAGTGGGAGTGACAGGCACTTATGAAAGGTGATGAACTGATTTGAAGTACATTTTAATTGGGGCCAAATCAAAGCATTTCTAGCTTGTAATTATTCATTTATTTCTTCAAACCCTATAACCAGGAATAAATGGTCATAAAATTTTAGTGTGTTTTCTTACAGTACTTTTTGTATGAGTATTTTTTAACCTGTTTGAGCTCATACTTTAAGATTTCATGCCCCGTAAAATTAACATTATAGGGTGACCATTTTCCTAGGTTATTAAAATTCTTTGTAAATAATGATTTTTTTTTTTGGCTGAACTCATGTGGATCATATAGCCTAAATTTTCTTATTGTTGGAGAATTATGCTGTTAAAAAATGATTGTTGCTGTTATCAATGATGCCACCACCTTTTGTAGTAAGTCTTCCCTGTGTTTTAGATTATTTTCTTAAGATAGATATCCATAGAACTAAAATTAGTTAATGTGTGTGAAGAAGTGTGAGAGTTTTATTATGTATCTTCAAACTACTTTTTGTAAAGATGTTAAGAGAGAGCAGCCATTATTTTACAAATAAGAAAACCGAGGTTTGGAAAAGCTAAATTATTCGTCCAGGGTCACAAGGCTGGTAAGCGCCAGGGACCAAGATGGGGTGAAACCCTATCCCCATTCCACTATAATGGTGTTTCAAGTATGTTCCTTGTAATACTAGCAGATAGTGCAAGGGAAAAAAAAGGCTTAGGGTAGAAAATGTGGGAAATGTTACTTGTGCCTTTTAACTGAGCCCTAATCCCCAGGGCATACCATTTCCCAAATATTTTGGCCAATTAAGGATTTTTGGTACATGTTTTCTAAATTCTAATAACCTCAAATTACCCAGAGTTCCAAAAACCTGCTGAAATCTCAAAGTTGATTAGACTGCTCTGTTTTAGAACGTAAGATTAATTTCTGGATACACAACAATAAACAGATGGCTGAAAACCAAACAGGATAGTTATTTACAGTGAGTCTTCAGTTACCCAGCATCAAAGAGAAGTTAATTTCATACAAGTTTATCCCAATTAATCCTCTAAACATGACGTAATTTAGTAATTCTGGTAGAAACGGTATTTAATGGTATTTATAAGTGGTGTTTAATATGACTGCTGTTCCAAAGCATGCTGAGTATCATTTCCCCTTTACTTAATGATTGAGGCTCAATTTATTGAACATCAGTTAGCATCCTGTATTATAAAATGGTGATTTTGAAGTATGTGGATTATCTGTTTCTGCACCAAATGCCCCACTGTTCCTTTTTTTTTAAGTTCTGCCTGTTTTTGTTTTACTTGCCTGACTCTTCCCTGCTGCCCAGGAGCTGTCACTGCCTGCTTGCTGCTCTCTAGGTGTCTGTCCGGATGCCTTCCCCTGCACAAACAGAATACCCTGCTTCTGATCCTTTGGAGTTAGAATCCGGGTTAACGTAGTTTGTTGGAACTGTAGGTGTAATACGACTACATACATTTTGCCCCTGAGGATTTCTCTTCTGAGTAAAGTATATGAATTTCAGAGTCTTAGTATTTTTAGGCTCAATTCTGGTTACACAAAACCTTTTAAACTTAGGTGCTATGTGATCTCACTTCTATGATTTTTTCTTAATAACTGAGATTTCCTAATAAATATCCTCTGAATTGAGGATATTTGAGGCATTACTGTAATGAGATTAATTCCTTTATTCCACACATATTTATTGAATCATTAGGAAACACCTTCTAGGTACTTAGGATTCTTCTGTGAACAAAACAGAAGATCACTGCTCTCATAGAGCTTATATGCTCACAGAGGAAATAGGTGAAAAACAGTAAACAAGAAATAAATTATGTGTCATGTTTGGAGGTAATATGTTATAGAGAAAAATAACAACAGCAAAAGCAAGTAGAGCCCAGTAAGAGATCAGGTGAGTTAGCAGGGTGGTGTAGATTGTAGTATTAAATGGCTTGGTCAGAATATGGTTTACTGGGAAAGTGTGATTTTAGCAAAGAGGCAACGGAATTAACCAAGCAAATGTTTGGGGTAAGAATATCCCAGGAGTAGGAACAGCCAGTGCAAAGGCCCCGGTTTGGGTGCATGTATGGACTGGTCAAAGAACAGTAAGGAGGCTGTTGTGGCTAGAGTGAAGTGAGCAAAGGAAAGAGCAAAGGAGGAAGTCAGAGAATGAGGGTAGATCATATAGGGACCTGACAGCTTTACAAAGGGCATGGCTTTTACTTTGAGTCAAATAGGGAGCCACTGAAGGTTTTCTAGCAGAGGAGTGACACAACCTGGTTTGCATTTTTACAAGATCACTGTGATAGCAATGTTAAGAAGGCACTGTGGGGAAAGGGGCAATGGTGGAAGAAAGCCATCTTATTAGGAAGCTCTTGTAGTAATCCAGGTGAAAGATGATGATGGTTTGGGTCAGAGTGACAGCAGTGGAAATGAGGAGAAGAGGCAGGGCACATTTTGAAGGTGAAACCAATAGGACTAGGTCATGAATTGAATGGGAGAATGTGTGAGAAAGAGGAATCAAGGATAAGGCTAAGTAGTGGGACCTGGGCGACCGGAAGGATCATGGGACTATCTGTTATAACGGGGAAAGCTAGAGGTAGGGCAAGTTTGAAGGGAAACAGGAGTGCAATTTGAGACATTTTGAGTTTGAGAAGTCTATTAGACATTCAATTGGAGATGTTGAGTAGGAAATTGGATATATGACTTTGGAGTTTGGAAGCAGGGTCTGAGCTGGAGATATAAATTTGGGAATCATTAATATGTAGAGGGTATTTAAAATCATGAGATTGGAGAATATCAAGGAAGTGAATGTTAAAGAGAAGAGGACCAAAGATAAAGCCCTGCCATCATCCAATGAGAGTTCAGAGGGAGGGGGCATAACCAGCAAAAGGAGCTGTGAGGTAGAAGCAAAACAAGGGAATGTGAAATGTGTCTTGAAAGGCACATGGAGATGTTTCCAAATGTTCATGTAGATGACATCAATTTGACAAAACATCAGAAAAAAGAAGGACCACAATCTGGGTTTGCATTTGAAGTTTTATATCGTACAGATCACACGCTAGTAGGTCTACTTTTCCGGCCTGGTTAGCAGTTGGGTGAGTTGCAGACTCTGTGCTGGTTCTAGGAATGTTGTTGTGAGGAAGACAGCAGGACTGAAAACAAAAATTAACTATCTAACACACAGGTGCAAGGCAAATGCATAGCCTGTGGCTTAGACTAGAATGAGATCGTCTGCCTAAAATGTGGGTAAATAGGAAAGTCCAGGTAAGGAAAGATGAAAAATCGAAGTACAGAGGTGCAGAGGACAAGCAGGAGGATAACATGAACGCAATTATGAAAACACAGGGTGCTATTTCACCATAACAGATGGAGAAGGGAGCAGGGAGTCAACATCACCATGATAAATACTGAACAGCAAGGAAGCAAACTATCACAGCTGAGGCACGCGGGCTACTGTGAAACTCAGAAGTGATATTATCAATAAAGCCGGAGTTGGCAAGTGATTAACAAATAAACAACATATGGCTCATTGGTTGTCATGTCCCTGGAAATATCTCCTCTCAGGAGGTAGTGTGCCTCTGGAAATGAGCCTCTGGTTGGTGCACACTTATTTTTGATACATGTGCAGTTGCTGAAATTGTAACTGCCCAGTTACAAATGCTGTGAAAAAGACAAGTATCAAGTTCTAGTTCTGGTCAAATGGACTCAATTCTCCTCATTTCTCACACTGAGGACAACTATAAACCCTGGACATTATATATAAAACAGACAGAAAAAGACTCTGAGTGCTGGAGCGAAGGCAGACCAGGTTGGGACCTCTCTGTCTGAAGAATAACATAGTGGTGAGTTCCTTGAGTTTCCTTTTTGCCTCATCTATCCCAGACTGGGTGCTGGAGGACTGAGTATCCCAGAAATGCCAGTCAACACAGGCAAAAATAATGCCTTAACAAAAGGCTGCTGTCTCCAGGACAAGAAAGGGGCGGCTTAGCAAGATAGAAAACTTTTAGGTCATAACTGCTCTACTTTAAATTAACACCACAGAAAAAACTGTAGGCTATTCCCACTCCTATCAGCAGAGATCAAGTATGGAACCTAAATGTTCACTCTTGCCTGACTGTAATGAAGCAGCCCTTCCCAACTAGATTTTAAAGTAGTTATCATAAAAATACTTCAGTGAGCAATTGAGAGCATACTTGAAAAAATAAAATATCTAAGCAAAGAAATAGGAAGCCTTAGCAAAGAAATACAGGAAATAAAGAAGAACCAAATGGAAATTTTAGAACTGAAAAATATACTAACTGAAAGTAAAAACTCAATGGATGGCTCAACAGCAGAATGGGTAAGACAGAGAAAAGAATTAGTGAACTTGAGGCTAGAACAATGGAAATTACCCAATTTGAACAACAGAGAGAAAACAGTTGAAAAAAGAAACAGAGAAGCAGAGGTCTGTGGTAGAATAGAAGAGCTAGCATTGGTGTCCCTTGGAGTCCTGAAAGGAAAGGACGGAGAGTGGTGCTGAAAAAGTGCTGGAAAAAATAACGGTTGAGTTTCTTCCTTCCTTTCTTTCTTTCTTCCTTCCTTTCTTTTTCTTTCTTTCTTTCTTTCTTTCTTCCTTTCTTTCTTTCTTTCTTTCTTTCTTTCTTTCTTTCTTTCTTTCTTTCTTTCTTTCTCTCTTTCTCTCTTTCTCTCTTTCTCTCTCTCTCTCTCTCTCTCTTTCTCTCTTTCTCTCTCTCTTCCTCTCTCTCTTCCTCTCTCTCTTCCTCTCTCTTTCTCTCTCTCTCTCTTTCTCTCTCTCTCTTTCTTTCTCTTTCTCTCTTTTTTCTCTCTTTCTCTTTCTCTCTCTCTTCCTTCTTTCCTCTTCCTTCCTTCCTTCCTTCCTTCCTTCCTTCCTTCCTGCCTTCCTGCCTTCCTGCCTTCCTGCCTTCCTGCCTTCCTGCCTTCCTTCCTTCCTTCCCAAATTTAGCAAAGGAAATAAACCTATAGATTCAAGAAGCTGAGAACCTGAACCAGGATAAACCCAAAGAAATCCTTGCCAGGTTAATCAAACTTCTGAAAACTAAAGACAAGGAAAAAAATACTCAGAAGCAGCAAGAGAGAAACGACACCTCACCTACAAGGGGCAAAGCCATTGGAATGACAGTGGATTTCTCATGGAGCCCAGAATGAAGTGGAACAACATTTTTTTCAAGTGCTGAAATGAAAGAACTGTCAACCCAGAATTCTATACCGAGTGAAAATAACCTTCAGGAATCAAGGGGTAAGCAAGACATTCTCAGACGAGGAAAACTTGGAGGATTTGTCATCAGCAGACCTACTCTAAAAGAGTGGCTAAAGGAGGCTGAGAAAAAAGGGAATCTTGGAATATCAGGAAGGAAGAAGGAAGAATGAAAAGAGTGAAAATATGAGGGAGGCCCAGGAGAAGAGAAACTGAATTATAAAGCTGCATAGCCTGCTAAATAGAAATGCATGAGATCAGTAGATACTAGGATCTCTCAATGCAAGTGCCCTCCTGTTTCCACCATCTTTGCAAAACATGCTGCTTTCTCCTATGTACCAAAATCTCATCTTTTAAAGAAGCATCCAGAAATGCTCTTAGACCCTAAGTGGGTGTAAGAATGGTGTTAAGTGATGAGTATGCACAGCCTCTTCTGGTTTCTGCCACATCCAGCAGTCCTCCCTCTGCAGGAATACAGCCACCCAACAAGCACACTCACCTACTGAGGTAGGGGCTACCCTCACCTTGGCTTCTGCTGTTTCTTCTCCAGACTGTGAGAGAGTTCCACCTTCATCACTGACAACTACACTCTTTATGGAGTCCCAAAAGTGGTTAAAAATGTTCTTTGGTCTAGGGGCTTCCTTTCCACTCAGCCCTCATAATCACCCTGCTGCTTCAGCTGGTAGTTATTAATTATCTGGGATTTTTGGAATTCCAGAGGCTGAATTTGTCTTTAGAAAGAGGCCTTCTGTCTGGGACTGGGGTTCCATGTGTCCCCCATTAGAGACAGTGGACAGAAGAAGGGGTGGCCAGGAATGGACACTCCCAGCTGGTGAGTGACAGCTCCATCTCCCCCTGGCTTCGGGCTTCCAATGTCCCTACCTTGTATTTGGACCATGTCACTGTGTCTAACACAAAATCATGGATGGAATCATGTGATGTAAACTGGAGGGTAGACACCTTTGCCTGTGCATAGGTCCACTCTTTTAGTTGATTTTTCAGAGAGAGAAAGGGCAAGAGGATCAATGACAAAACATTGGGTCTGGACCTGGGAGGTCCCTGCTCTGAGTGACTGTGGGATGCACAATGAGGTAACAATGTGCCTCTGGCACCACGGAGGCCAGTGCACAGTTATGAGAGGTGAGTGGTGGATGTCAATGTCACCTTCTAGTTATTCAAGAAGGAAAGGCTTTAACTTATTGTTTAGAAACCGAGATCTCCCAGAAGAGAGCCTGATATGATTGTGTGGATGGCAAGGGAAACCTTGCTCTGACTGGATGAGTTAAACAATCAGTTGAAGAGATCCTGGAAGAAAATAAAAGCCTCGTATCCCAGAAACTCACTTTGCCTCATGCTGTCCTCAATACTGCACGCCCTCTTCTGCACCATCATTTCACCATAGAAACCACTTTCCTTATCTTGACTCACACGCAAAGGAGGAAATAATTTTTGAAAGGATCCTTTATAAAACCTTTGTGCTGTACATACTAACCCATTAACTTTACGTCGGGCAGTGCACTCTGTGTGACCCTAATGCAGGGGCTCGTTCCTGACAGGGGGACAGGGAACATGCCGTTAGAGGAGGTACTTGGGACACAGACACTGAAGGGGTCGTCAGAGGAGTGTTAAACGTATTTTTGTAAGTGCTGTGAAGGACTACGTCAGACTCTGAGAACATAAACGAGGGGTCCTGAGTCTGGGAGACCAGATCAGGCTTCCCCGGAGTAGGTGGCATAAAAGCAGTGAACAGAAGCAGGAGCAGATGGGAGAACAGCAGAACATCATATGTATTCAGTGCGTGCGAGCATCATCTCATTCAGCTGATGAATTCCCTGCTCGGAGAAGCCCTCATTTATCCAGGAATACATAAATTGTGAATTGACTGTTTTGACTTAGTGATATATAGATTAGGAAAAAGTGACCTGTCAATTTCTATGGCTAGACGATACAGGCAGATCTTTTGAAGGCATTTGTTATAAATAATTAATGTTGACTTTTCCAGTTTTATGTAATGAAAATATTATCTAGTTGGTCCTTTTTTAAACCTTTGTTGGTGTATGTTACAAAATATTAAATGTATACATTCAGACTTCCTTTTGGGGTATTTTTTGATCATACTAAGAAAGAAACTTTGTATACAAATTAATGGAAATACTACTCAACTCACAAAAAGCAATAGTAACTACATTCTATGATCCAAGTCTTTCTTAATCGCCATTAAGCACCCTTTCTCTCCTTACCTACTTACTCCACAAAGTAGGTACAAAATAAAACTTTATTTGGTGGTTGAATAAATATGGAACCTGCAGACATACCATCTAAAAATCCTACAGTCCTATATAGGTTGATGAATTCCTTGCTTTTATTTTGTTTGACTTTTCAATGGCAATTCAGCCAAATAGCAGTAGGTGAGATGGGGATGGCTGGGTGTAGGTAGAAGATATAATCTCATCTGTCCAATAAAAGGGCAACAGTGAGTCCAGATCCTGTCAGATACAGCTGGAAGGCTTCAGTTAGGATGCCTGGAGAAAGGGCCTCAATTTAAGAGCATCATGGCTGAAATTAGGAAAGCATCAACCTGCCCCTTTAGTGGAGACTCTTTTGGAGAGTCATGCTGTGTGGTGTGTGGACCATAAGGATCTGTCTAAGGTGCCTCCCCTTTGGTCACAGAGGCTGTCAAAAGGCTTATTATCTGTCTAGAGTGTTTTTAGTTTTGTGGGAGAAGCAAATTGGCACTGGGCAAAGAGTTGGAGCCAGCACTGGACAGTGGCCTGTGAATTCGCCCTGGAATGGTGAATTTCTATGTGTGCCATGTATTAGTTTCCTCCAGCTGCTGTAACAAATTACCACAAAGTGGGTGGCTTAAGATAATAGAAACTTACCGTCTCATAGTTCTGGAGGCTAGTAGTCTAAAGTCAGGTGTTGGCATGGTTATGCTATCTCTAAGCGCTCTCGGGGAGGTCCCTTCCTTGCCTCTTTCTAGTGGTGACCAGCAGTCCTTGGCTTTGCTTGACTTGCAGCTGCCCTGCTCCACTGTCTGCCTCCATTGGAACACGGCCTTCTTTCCTCTGTCCTCTGTGTCTGTCTCTGTGTGTCCTTTCCTCTTCTTACAAGAACACCAATCACAACTGGAGTTAGGGCCCACCCTAGTTCAGTATGACCTCATCTTAACTAATTTCCAAATACGGCCACATTCTGAGTTCCAGGTGGACATGACTTTTTGAGAGACACTATTCAACCTGGTAAAGACAGTAATAGAAAAATTCAACCAAGAATCGACCTGTTCCATTTGCCTGAACTATTTTCATGACCTCTGTTTATTGGTCTACAAACCTAACTTCTGTTTCACTTGTCTAAGGAGAGAGAGAACCAAGATGATCTTTTTGGCCCCCGTGCCTTGCCGTCCCTCAGATACAAAGGATCCAGGTCAACATGGTCCTGGAAGCTGAGATGAAAGTATTTTCTGCCTGTGTTGAGTCTGCAGTGCTGGATGCTGAAGGTCTATATGCATGTGAATCTTAGTTTAGCCACGGCCAGTGACTTCCTCATTTTTTCTGATGACCTGAGGAGTGTCAGATGTGAGTCTGTCCAGCAGAGATATTCTGCTCTGCTGCTTGTGGACTGGGTTCCCTTCTCTTCAGTTCTGGCTGCCAACATCAGAAGGTAGCTGGGAGAGATTGCTGAATGGGTGGTGGGTGTTTGCCAGGAATCTGCACATTGGTAAGAGACTTACCCTGTTTCTTCAGCCCTTAGGTTCTGGGTTGTGAGCCTAAGGGGAGGACATGAGGAGCTGTCAGTTCTGAACCCCGGCTGTAGCCAGACTTGCAGAAGGTGGTATTTTCCTGCACTGTGATCTGAAAGCTATGTTGGTTTCCAGTGCCCCATGTGAATTAGAGTTCTTGTCCCCCTGTAGTGGGCTTATCATGTCTAATTAAACAAGATATTTTGCAAATTTGTTATATCCTATAATATTTTTTAGATCAATTGAGGAACTGAATTCTCACTTTCATTTTATTTATATGCTTATCAAAATTTGCTTTATTGAGGTAGAAGTGCCTACAATAATGTATACATATCCAAATTCGACAATTGGGTACGTTGTGCCTTACATAGACACTTGTGAAACCATCACCACAAGCAAAATAGTGAAGAAATCCATCACCCCTAAATTCTCCCACGTCCCTTCATCTTCTCTGCCTCCAGCCCCTCCCCACGCCCTCTTATCCCTAAGCAACAACTGATTTGCTTCTGTCACTACAGATTAGTTTGCATTTTCTAGAGATTTATACAAGTGGGATCATTCAATAAGCAGTCTTTTGTGGACAGCTCTTTTCACTCAGCATAATTGTTTTGAGATTTGCCAGTGTTACTGTGTGTATCAGTAGCTCATATTTTTTCATTTCGGGGTAGTACTCCATTGCGTGGATGTAACAGAATTGGTTTATCCAAATATCTGTTGATGGACATTTGGATTATTTCCAGGTTTTGGTTGATACAAATGAAAATACGATGAACATTCATGTAAAAAAAAAAGTAACAGACAACTATATCGTAGAGAAGTGCAAAAATAAAATACGTACATCAAAGAACCCGCACTATTCCCATTTTTCCAGAGAAGCTGCTCTGGCACAGGTTACCTGTGAGCTAGTTACTGCTAAAACCAGGTCACATTTTTAGGTCCTTGTGTTACATTACCTCTGTAGCTCTCAACTTGGTGATGATTCATCCCTGCCGACCCCTCCACCCTCAGCTTCCGTTTGTTTCTTCCTCCTCTTCCCTAGCCAGTACTAACTCATTCCCTGTCTTTGTTGTAGTGCCTAGGCGAATGTTCCTTTTTTTTTTTGTAGTTTTCTTTCTTAGTGTTTCAAACTTCATGTCACTGATTGTTGCGTTCTCTTTCCCTTTTCCCCAGTTTATCTTTGAAATTCATTGATAGCTGACTTTGAGATAAAATTTTAAGAATTCTTGCATCTTTCATGTCTATGTTCATTTATTTCTAAGGCATTTGAAACTTTAAAAACAAGGAAGTTGGCAACATGATCACTTGTCTTTGTTTTCTGAGAAAGCAAAAAAAAAAAAAAAATCGTTCCGTGGGGTTCCATTTTTAGCTTGTTTTTTTTTATCAGGCAGTCTTCTGTCTCTGAACGATTTCATCTCCCTCATGGATTCAACTGATATGTGTCTCCTGATGGCTCCCAAGCCTGAACCTCCAGCCCCGCTTGCTGACCCTCAGGCTTCCTGATAGTCCTATTGTCTCCTGTTAAGATGTATGTTGTTGAAAATTCACAACCAAGTTTAATTTGTTTGTTCATGTAGTTATGTTTAATCCTCAGTCAGTGTACATGTGAATATATGTTTAGTCTGTACCATTGTAAATATTGGGGGGAAATCATTTATGTTTCTGCTTTATCCAACTGCTTGATGAAGAATCATGTTAACTTCTTTAAGCCAGTTCAGCCATGCTTTTTGAGCATAGCACAATTTGTTGTTTGATGGAACTGTTTTATAAGAGCATCTTTTCAGCTTGTCTGCCTCTTTTTTTTTGGCTAAAAAGAGGTTTGGACATAGCTATTGGGCAGTGTTTTTACCACATTTTCTTCTATCCTGTGAGTTTCCCCTTCCAAGACAATCCTGAAACCATCCTCAAGGAAAGCTACAAGCAATTTCTGCATTTTCTTGTTTGGTTTTGGTTTTGATTGTCCTGCGCGTAGCCAGGTCTGCTGTTTTTAGCTGCAAAAATTCTGGCAACTTTCCTTCAAAATGTGCATAATTGACTTTTGTATATTGTTATAAGAGTCGTAGTTTTGTGTAGTTATAACTCGGGCTTTTCCCACCCAACATACAAAAAGGTTTGAGGTCATCTGTATCTCCAGAAAGATAAAAGCTCTCTCCAAAATAAACATATGCATACATCCTGTGCTTTTGAGATCTGCTTTTGTGTGTAGCGCCAAATAACTGTGGTCTGGACCTGTCAGCATCTTCACTGTTGAGTTCACCGTGGAAAGCTTACAGGGTGACACAAGGTGCCACAGCTTTCAGTGATTCATGTTGTTTTGATGCATGAATTTTTATTGACTAGGACAAAATGTTTGCACTGTGTGTGCACAGACAGGTCCAAATCTCTACCAGGTAAAGTCTTGGAAGCTATTAAAGTCAGGCAGCTGAAGGCCATTGAAAGAGTGAATGCACCAACAGACTGTCATTCCTACCAAAAAAGCGCATTGCCATTTTAAAATGTAAAGAAGAAAAATGCATCTATCACCTTTAAAACTTTTAGTTTTGATTGGAATTATGATATAGGGACACTCACTAAAAGGAAGATAGAACTGCTTAGAGTCTTGCATTTATAAACGAAATATTTGACTTACCACATTTTTGAGCAATTCCGATAGGAAGCTGCACTAATTTGTGGGAGCCAGTAGGTTTTTTTTTTGCAGCCAAAAGAGGAAAACAAAGCTTCTATGGATTCATCAAGAAATCACACTTCCTGGCGTGAATCCTCGGGCGGAAGGGTGCCAGCTGTACGAGCTGGTGACGTTAGAGTAGTCAGTCCTCGCCAAGGACGCGGCTCCCTGTTTCTTCCGCAGCGCTGACGCCGGGGATTCCCGTCTAACTTTAAAATACCAAATGTGCAGTATGTTTGCTGCATATAAAAATATTTATGGCCTGCTGGGTTTCGTGAAAAAACTTGACATTGGCCAAGGTGGAAAATAGAAATCTACTACATATTCATGTGATGAGTTCTGCGGTTTCGAATTTTTTTAAGAGTTTTTCTTCTCCAATATCTTTCTGTAAAACTGATACTCCGGTTGAAGCATCCCCTTTATCCTGCAGCTCTCTTTGCATTCTCATGCGAAATGCCACCAGGGGTGATGAATGCCGTCAGGAAAAGCGCAAGCAAGCGGAGCAGTGAGGGGCGCAGTGAGGGAGGCTTGGGATCACCGTTTCCATTTCCTGTGTGTCAGTGTAGGACAAGTCTCGGTACTGGGGAGCAGGTAGATCCGAAGCTAGGCTAAGCTGTGAGGTTTTAAAGCAACTGTTTTGGGGCACCGGTCTGTAAGAAGTTCTCACACAGCAACAGAAATAAGGGATGGAGAAAATAGGCTTACCTAGGTTTTCCAGGTGAAGTACAGGACATCCAGTGACATGCGAATTTCAGATAAAGGACAACAGATTTTTAAATGGAAGTTTGTCCTGATTGTTGCAATAGGACATACAGACACCAAATTCAAATATAAGAGGGTGTTCTGTATTTGTATTTGCAGAATATGGTAACTCCAGGCTTATCACACTCTTTACAGAAAGAATGCTGGTTAGGGATGGAGAACCACTTTAACAAGGTGCTCGGAGAGAGATGACTGACCAGAGACAGTTTACCTCCCTTTCAAAGAGGGTGACATGAATTGGCTGTAAGCTTGGCTTTTGTTGGCACTGTTGGTGTTGTGTGTATGCACAACCACTTCTGTTTGTTGAGCGGGGTGTGCGAATCTAGGCCAGGGCTGAGCTATTTGTGCGAACAGAGGAGTAGCAGCTGATGGCTGTCGCTGGATGGTCCTCTTCTGCCTTTCTCCAAACTGTGCTCAGCCTCTCTGCTAAGTAAACAGTGACCCGGTAGTCAGAGAAAGTGTGAAGTGTCTCCCAGCTGTCAGCCAGCCTGGGGCAGTCACACAGCTCTGGATGGCCCTGATTGAAAATATGGTGGGGAAAGGGGGGAAGGTATAGCTCAGTGGTAGAGCACATGCTTAGCATGCACAAGGTCCTGGGTTCAATCCCCAGTACCTCCATTAAAATAAATAAATAAATAAACCTAATTACCTCCCTCAAAAATAAAATAAAATTTTTTTTAAGTTAAAAAAAAAGAAATAAAGAAAATATAGTGGGTAAGAGTGCAGTCCAAGGACCAGGTTCCAGTTCCGGGCTACTCCCTCCGACTGAGATTGGGGGAAGGTTACTGAACACTTCCAAGCTCAGTTTCCCCACCTGCAGGGTCATACTACCTACCTTAAGACTGTTGGGAGGATTACATGAGTTAGTATATATAAAGCAAGTACATGGATTGGGCCCTAATAAGAACACAATAAATTCCAGCTGTTATTTTTGCTGTTATTTCCCAAAACATAGTGCATGCAAGGTTGTATTATGGTTGTTTACCTAGAGGTCTTTCTTGTTTGAATGTACACAGTTTGAGGAGATGGAATACATTCTCTTCATGTTGTGTCCACAGCATAATGACATGGTGACATGCAGTAAGCACTGGGTGAATGTTAAGTTGAAGAGTATTAACATCTATCGTCCCCATGGATTTAGGGAGTCCCCCACACCCTGTTGGTTCCTTAGCAGTCACACCTACAGAACCAGTTCTCTAGGCCAGAACTTCCCAAGAGAAGTGCAGTCTTGTCACATCTCAAAGACTGACCCCCACAGCCTTTGGGGTGGCCCAAGCTTCAGCAGGTGGCTTGAGGGGATGTGTCAGTTTACCCCGGTAATTTTCTATGAGGGCCATGAATTTTAAAAAAGGTTGAAAGGCACTGTTCTAGGCTGTAAAACATTCAGTTGTTACAAAATAATACATGTAGTTTGGTACAATTAAAAAAAAAATAAAACAGGTTTTAGATTTTAGCTAGCTAGCTTGCTAAAGATTGGAAAGATACACAGTGGATTGAGGTCGTTTGACATTCTAATCATGGGTGATTTTTTCCCCCAATATTTTTCCCAAATGCATTTTGGTAATTAAGAGAGGATAAACTCTCATAAATGTTATTTAAAAACATTTTTAATGTTATTTTTAAAATGTTAATTTACACACACCTCCAAGTAAGTAAGCAGGAACACCTGACAATGAGGTAAGGTAGATACGGTTGTTATATTGTAAGCCACCGAGTAGCCTTCAGTGAGGGTTAAGTAATTTTATACAGTTAATGCATGAAGAAAAATGTCTGTTTCTCAAGGAAAAATAAACAGCTGTCCATCCAGTAGAAAGTAATGATTGTTGAAACTTAGACCTTAATGTGGAGAGATTTGAATTCAGAGAATAAAAATAAACATTTAAAATAGAGTAAAAGTTTAAAATTCATTACAAAATGAACTTAATGAATTAATAACTCATTAAATACTTAATAAGTTTGTTGAATGAATAAGTGAATAACCAAGCACCTACTATGTGTCAGGCACTGTGCTAGTCATATGTGGTCCCTGTGCTAAAGTTGCCTGGGGGAAGAGTCAAGTTTATTTTCTTATCAGACATTTTGTGTTCTTTATTCACTTGTACTGGTGGTGTTCTAAACCCAGGATTACTAGTAGGGAATGGCAAGGACCTGCTTTCTGAATCTGCTCAGCACCCAAGTCTTCCAGGAAATGTCAGTAGCCACGTCTTGATCTCTTTCTTGGGTTAAAGTCATCAGGTTGACTTCCATCGGAATGGCTGGACTGTTCTCCGTTTCATTTAGTAATCTTGGCCCACCCAGAAATGCGGTGCTACTTTTTGCACATTTACATTGGTCTTTAAAGATCATTCCTGTTGCCTTGGTATTTTCTTTCTCATATAAGTTCATGGGTACCTGAAAAATCCAGACTTTTCACTGTACAAGATGACATATTAATGTTAGAGGGAATCAATATTGTAAGCAAGCAATCGTGCCACATGAGTAACAAACCATAATCATAAACACATATAGAGAGTTTACTATTTTAATTAAATAAAACTACAATAAAAATGATCTGGCACCTTTCATGATTTATATATTTGTTCTTGGACAGCATTGTAATTAGGGACAAATGGTTCATATGATGTTCATACAAACGACTATAATTAGGATTACTTTCAAGAAGTCAAGCTACATTTTTAGTTTTCTTTATTCAGTGTACCCTTTCATCATCTTCACACACCCACTGACACTTGCAGATGAGAAAAGACAAAGTCCAGAATCTTACTCATCAACAGCTGGAGGGCCCTGCCTTGTTCTCTATCTCTCCCTGCCCCAGCCTTGAGTGTCCCTGCGTCCTCTCCCTGTGTCTCTCCTGCCTTCCCAACCTCCACTCTCCAACACCAGCACCTTTTCAATTGGAGCTGCATCCTGCTCTGTCCCTGCTGCCCTGGAGCTGGGAACAAGGCTACAGGGGCTCTAGAACCAGAGGAATGGGAATTACCCAGTGACATGGGGAAGCAGACAGACTGACCACATAATCACCGTTCAGGGAGTGTACGAACTGGCTTTGCATCTCTGATATCTAGGAAGCACCTGCAGAGAGGTGGGGTGAGGAAGGTTATCTAAGTAAGGGGCATGTATTGCATACTGTCCAAACCAGGAGTTTTGAGAGTGAATGGGGGCTTTATTAATAATTTCACTGGGACTATAGGTATAAGCCATGACTGTCCCAGGAAAGACCAGACTTAGTGTCACATTACCTCTAAATGGGCACTGGGGAGAGAGGAGAAGAGAGTTATGGTTATTGTCACACCTGAATGAACATGACATATGGAGCCCGAAAGCTCTGTCCTAATTACCTTTTGTCCCTTTCTCCTCTGGTTCAGTCCCTGCTGGAAGACTCATTTTCCAAAATGATGGCTCTGATTTTTTTCAGTCTCTTTATAATCTCTGCTGGTCCCCCATGCTTAGCAGAATCAAGTCTATACCCTCACTGGCTGGCATTCTAGCCTTGCCCTTGTGGGGTTCCAGTCTTACTTCTCAGTTTCCCTTTTTAAGAAATCTTTGGAACTTCAAATCATTGGATCTGTTGGATGCTCTTGGCCTATAATTTCTTACCTCCATGCCCTTGCTCATGCTTTATCATCTTGTTGCCTGGAAACCTTCTACCCTCTGTTTGTGCTTATACAATTTCTGCCCACTCTCCATGACCCAGCTCAAATATGAGCTAAAATGCTGTGGAAAGCTGACAATTGGAAGAAAAAAGTCTTCTGTGAAGACTTCTCTACTGACTCTTGTCTCTGAACCCCCAGGAGCCTTCATATCGACCTCTGTGTACCTTTAGATACATCCCTATGACTGCATTCAGCCTTGCATTGTCATCATCCAGGTAGAGGTCTTAGAACCCCTTAGAGGTCAGAAGTTGTTTTAGGGCAGAATCAAAGTCTTATTCTTCCTGTAACTCTCAGAAAACTTTTCATTGTACTTGGCACTTGTTTGACATGCAACAGACTTGTTTTGACTTGTTGAATGAAAAGGGTTAGAGACAAATTCAGAATTCGGATGCCCTTTATCTCTGCTTGGTGAAGAAAAGCTGTAGGACAAAAGTACTTCCTGTTGCACTTGCTCAGAGACTTGGGGCTGGGATTGGGGTGAGCATCTGATTCTTGCTGTTCCTGAGGATTGGCTCCCTATTCCTCAAAGGAGGACTAGAAGAGCTGGACAAGCTTCTGTCTCTTGGGAAGTCTGTTATCTCTCAAACTAGAGCTGTGTCTTTGGCATAGATGGGGAGTCCCAATATCCTGTTACTAAATGGACCATATACAACTGTAACAAGGCCCCTTTCTGATATTGGCATTGGCCAGCCTCTGGCCCTTTGGGAACTCTGTCTCTAGGCATCTTGTTGCCTGAGTAGTCATAACTGCTGGCTGCAATAACTCAAACCTTGCCTGAAATTATATGCAATGCTGGCTTTCTTTTTATTAAATCAGCATTCTAGATACCAGTTCACCTGGCCTGGACTATTAATTCTGATCACTTTGAAAACAACAACAAAAAAATGACTAACAACAAAAAGAAAGACTGTCAAATTGAATCTTCATGCCTAACTAATCCTAATCCTTGCCATATGTCCTTGGCACAAGTCATGTTGCTGCCTGGGGCGTTTCATTTTCTGCAGTGAGGCATGCTGGAAATTTGTGTTGGTGAGGACTGCTCCTGCCATTTTACGCTATGAAGGGCTACCAAAAGCGGTTTCCAAAAAGAATGAAATTCAAGGCATCTGTTTTCCCTGGCATTTGTGGTGTTGAAATTATGGAAATGAGATGTCTTAGACTTGGTGGGTATGATTAAAAGTTTGAGTCTAGCAAAAATTTATCAAAAAATTATATTCAATATTTTCTCTGCTATCCAACTCTAGATTTATTTAACACTTGACTCACTATTAAAGCCTGAGCACTGTGAAAGGAGAATTTGACTTATGTGTCAGAAATGCATCCTACCATGCCCTACGTAATCTTTGGTTTACTAATAACTTCAGCTAAGAGGACCCTTTACTACATAATCGTTAGTTTATGGGTCATAGCAGCTATACTGTACAGAAAATGGCATTCTTAGCAAACTCCTGAGAGTACTTTGACTTAGCAGTAGATCTGGAAAGCCCAGCCTCATTTTAGTTAAGATATTTTGATTCTGAACTACAAAGTAATTATAGGGCAGCACTTGGACATAGTACCTGAATTTATTTTTACCTATTATTGTCTTAATGTATATAACTCTTCTTGGAACATAGACTCTTCTAAAGATGGACAAAACCTCAGAGAAAATTTAAGCCCATAGCTCCCTTTCTGGATATGAGGAAACCAAGGCCCAGAGAGGTTAAGCAACTTGCTCAAGGTAGTACAGCTTGTTAGTGGTAGTGCTTACAGAGATGACCTAGTGTCATTTCCACCACATTCTATTGGTCGTAGGGTCAGTCTAGATTCATGAGGAGGGGAAATAAGTCTAACTTTTTGATGGAGATAATGACGAAGCGTTTGTGGCCATCTTTCAATACACCATGCTCATAAAGTGGAAATTTTGTTTCATAACATTTTAGACTCTGTAGAGGTATGTACTGCCATTTTAATTGGAAAAATTTTAGCCATTCTTTCTTTGAATATTTATTTTTCTTTCCTATTTTCTCTATCTTTCTTTTGAGACTTCAATTACAAGTATATTAAAGTCTTGTTACTATCCCACAGGCCACTGAGTTTCTGTTCATTATTTTTTTAAGCTTTTTTCTTTCCATGCTTCTTTTTTGAATAATTTCTACTGTCTCTCTTAAAGTTCACTGATTTGTTTTTCTGCAGTGCCCAATCTACTCTTAAGTTCATCCAATGAATTTTTTTCTTTTCATATTTTGTATTTTTTATTTTTAAAATTTTCATTTGCTTCTCTTTTGACCTTATCTGTTTATCTCCTGATATTCCTAGCTCTTCTCTCCTTATGTTAATCTTCTCTTCTAAGTCTTTAAACATATTTTTAATAGCTGTTTTAAAGTCCTTGTTTGGTATTTTCAATATCTCTACCATCTCTGGGTCTGTTTCCATGGACGTTTCCTGATTATGAGGTGCATTTTCCTGTTTCCTCACATATGTGGTAATTTCTGATTGTATGCTAGACATTATGATCCTCTGATATTGAGAGTCTGGAGTTACTTTATTTAAAGCATGTTAGCTTCTATTTTCATAGGCAGTAAACTTACTGACCAATCTGATTGTTTCTATTGAGTCTTATTTTTAAGGCTTGCTAGGGTAGTTCTAAGTTTGGGGCTAGAATGGTCTTTTTTTGAGTCTCAGTTGAATGTCCAGGATGATCAGTGAGGTCTGTCTTCTCTGGCTGCTCAGGGCTGCTATATCTCTCACCACTGTGTGACCTCCAGAATCTCCATTCAGCTTCTACTCCTCTGGAGCTGTTGCCTGCCAGTCTTCTCCGTGAGTATTAGCCTGCACACTTGCAGCTAATGAGTCAAAAAGACTCCTATGCTAAATTTTGGAACCTTTTCAGTAAACAGTTTCCTTCTCTCTGGTTCACTTCACTGCAGATTTCAGCCACTTCAGCATCCCTGAATTCTCATTGCTGCCCCAACAGCCCCATGAGACCGCCATGCACTACGTGGGCTCTCCCTCCCTGTCTGAGTTCCAGAAAGTGTCTCCAGGCAAAGTATCAAGGCTAATGTGTGGATCACCTCTTGTGTTTCCGTTCTTTCTGGAATAATAGTTCGTGTTATCCAGTGTCTGAGAGCAGTTGCTTCGTGTATTTTGTTCAACTTTTACATTGTTTACTGAGACACCAGTTACTCCATCATAACAGGAGTAGTTCTCTTCATTTGGTATTGAAGCAATAGATTTTTTTAATAAATAAAAAATTCCTTACATTAAAAAAATATAAATTGCCATTCTACATATTGCTTAAGTGATTAATCTGTAGCATCAGATATAGAGATGATTTTGTTAGTGAACCAAAGACATCTATAAGGCCTTCTTTGACTGTTGGCTAATATTTGTGGTTCAGTAAGAGGTTGATGAGTTGACTAAATAAATTCTAGTTGCAAACCTTTGGTTTAGGTCAAAATGATGCCTTTCTTGACTGGCTAAGTTCTTTTTCTGTCCTTTCTTGGGTTCTCTGCTAGAAGCCCTGGGACTCTTGTTATTTTGTCCTCCTACCTGAGTTCTACTTCCTTATGAGCACTGAACACTCAAACTTCCATAATCATCACAGATCTAGAGACCTGTCTTCACCCAGTGTGTCTACATACCAAATTTTCTATTCCTATCTACTTATCAATTAAGGTAAAATTCAGGCCTACCTCCTCCCAATTTAAATATACGTATATCCACTACAAGTATTACAGGGCAGGAGAGATTAGTCACCACAAGAACAGCTTGATTGTCTCAACACAGGAATAATGAACTCTGTTGTAGTTGTCAGTGCTTTATCTATATTCTAGTTTAGGATCATTTTCAGTCTGGGCCTGGTTTAATGGATTTATTTGAGTGCATATCTTCAAAAAATGGTACTTTCCCCTCTTTGTTTCTGGGATATAGCTTTAGAACTACATTATTTCCATTTCCCACATGGTTTTTACCTTCAGAAAAGTCGGAGTAATATCCCATTTTTGAATATTTAGGTTAATCAAATTAGTCATGAAAATTAGCATGGGCTCACCTGAGGGGAAATATAAATGGATCCTATGAGAAATCTTGTTGTATAGATAAGCTGTTCTTTTTTTTTTAATGAAATGATTCTTTGTGCTTCTTTCACTGAGAACACTGAAAGTCTGATTCATTATTACTCCAATTGGTAAGTGTGGTTGAGAAGAGTGGAATTTTTGCAGGTAGTTTCTTAACCAGATGGTAATATAATTTTCTTTGAAATGTTATTCACTTTTAATAATAATAATACATTCACAGGTACAAATACAGAAGGCACAAAAGTACATTTATTCTTTCAACAATGTTCATTGGGCACCTACTGTTCAAGGTATTGCAGATACAGCAGCAATCCAAACAAAAAAATCCCTGCTTTCATGGAGCTTACATTCTAGTGGTGGCAATCATCAAAATAAATAGTAAAGTATCTGTTATTGTAAATATTATGTTAGAAAGTGTTGAAGAATTCTGGGTAAAAGTGGGTTAGGTGCTGCTGAGAGGACTAGGATTTTAAGTCAGGTGGTCAGGAGAGGCTTGGCTGAGAAGAGAATTTGGGCTCAGACTTGCAGTGGGTGGAGGGGGCAATTACAGATGTCTCAGTAAAGAGCATCTGTGGCAGAAGGAGGAGCTATAATGAGGCTCTCAGGTGGGGCAGCAGAGACACCTGTGTGTCTGGAGACACGAGAGTAAGAGGAGACCAGGAGGAGGTTCTAAAGGAAGTAGGTGACTGGGGTGGGGCGCGGGGACTGATGACCCACCATCATCATCATCGTAGCATACCCACTTCCCTTTGAAAGTCGGCGATTTTCAACCAGCTGATCCAGGGAGAGGAAGACATTTTCAAAACTCCCTGCTCAAAATGTGTTTCCCTCTGCCCCTGCTCGTGGGTGTGTATCCAGTGCCTCAGGTGGGTTGGAATGGATAAAAGATTGAGAATAAAGCAGTGTCCTCCCTTCATCTCCCCCATACTCAGCCATCCTTTTTCCTCCCTTTGTTTCTCCTTCAAGGGATCTCCTTCTTGTTGCCCCAGAATTGGGAGTGCTAAGAAAAGATGATCAAAAAGATCTGACTCAAGAGAGTCCCATTTCCTGTTCTCTAATTCTCACAACCCAAGGGTCTTAAGGGCTCTTCAAATATTTAGTTGTAGCGGTGGCAATTTTTTTGAACAGAGTCATCTCACATCTGAATGTAGCACTAAGTACTGTGGAATGATTTTTGAGAGTGTCTGCATACCATGGTGCAAATTACATGAAAAAAAAAAAAAAAGCCATCATTTCAAACTTATCTGCAAAGCATTTTTAAAGAAGCATCAGTTATCTGAGTCATCCCAGAAGTCTTTCTAAAAGTTTAAAGAGCCAAAAGAAATTTTTTTTTAACTTAATGCTAATAGGGCAAGCATGTTACCTAGGGGAAATGATGGGAGCGTTCTACTTCATGCGCTGCTTGGGGTCCAGTCAGCATCCAGTTTGGCTGGGGTCTGAGGACCTCTGGCTGCCGTGTGCCATGGAGAGGTTTGTGCCCAGTCTGATGATACTGCACTGAGTTTAGATGTTCATGTACAGTCAGAGAAGATTTTTTGAAAAGAGTCTGTTAAAATTGGGCAAAGCTGGACTTTGATTTTGTATTTGTAATAAGACAAATTGTAGCACACTGAGCCTGGTCAAAAGGTTTCCCTCTCTCTCTTACACCAACAAATGCAGGGTCAGCATTATTTAGATAATAGCAAGGCTGCTCCTGCCAGCGGCCTGAAGGCAGGCTTTTTCAACCATCCAAATAGCCCTGGGCCCCAGAGCTGGCATCTCTCTCTCTTGCTTAGACATACAACAGACTGGTTGTCTGCCAAAGGGAGGTGGAGATATTCTGACCCCTCCTGTTGCTCTCCTCAGGGCCAAAATGGTGGTGACCTCCTGTCGGAACCCACTTATCCCATTTGGGACCCTGGGGGGCTGTTTTCTCTTCACTCTTTTATAGAGACAAAAGCAGGCAGGCATGCTTTCTAAATAGGGAGGCATTAGGCCAGGGATTTGCAGACTTAACATCTCCTGCTCCCTGGTGGCAGCTGTGCGGGCCGTATTCTGAAAGGGTCACAGAGGTTGCGGTGTGCTTGTGACAGCCAGGCTCAGCTGTGAGGATAAAGAGCTCCAGTTGCACCTGGTGTCTCCGGATCCATTCAGGGGATATTTTTCTGAAAGTCACCCTGAACACGGGCAGAATCAAGGGCCAAAAGAGAACTTTGGCAATTGGTTGAGTGGAGGGATGTGCTCAAGCGTGCGTGTGCGTGTGCGTGTGCGGGTGCGTGTTTAAAGAAAAAAATATTCACCAGTACTTGTTCAAGATAGTGAGCAGACTTGATTCAGAACCGTTGAGACAGGTGTAGGGACCACTGCCATAGGTTTTACAGTGGGAAAGAGATGAACAGCATGGACAGGTGGGAATTTACAGCCAAGAAGCAGGGGATGTGTGTGTGTAGGGGGGTGGTGTCAGTGGATGGAAGATTACTAAGAGGAAACTTCAGGGGTCAGGGGGATTCTGCTAAACTGACTTAACAGTGTTCTTGCTGAAGACAAGGGTGATCAGCTACCATCTGGGTGATGGTGGAGGATGAGGAACCCAATCAGATATTCAGGGTTGTCAGATATCAAGGTTGGGGTTTCTGGTTAAACTGACTTTTTAGTAGGATTCTTGCCAAAACTGTATTTTACAAGGAAGTGCACAGATCGGTCTAGGAAAAGGTACAGGAGTCTGCCTAAAGTTTGGTGAACAGAGAATCTTTATCAGTGTGTATGTATGTGTTTGTGTGTGTGTTTGTACATGTGTGTATGTATCTGTATATATCTCTGTACGTATGGGTGTGTACGTATGTATCTGTGTGTTCGTGTGTGTGTGTGTGTGTGTGTGTGTGTGTTTTGGGGGGTTGATGGTTAAGAAACTCTGGGAGGGGAGTCAGTAGAGCAGGTCTCCAGGGAGAGGAGCCCTGGTGATACATCCCATTTTTAGGAGTAAATGATGAAACAATGGTGGAGCTGTAGACGTAAAAAGAGAAAGAAGAAAGAACCGATTGTAGGAAGAGTTTACAAGAGTGCCTTCATGAACTCTTTGTAGAACTTTCATCCATAAGTGATGTCTGTTCTTCTGAATTCATATTTTCTTCTTCCATATTTTAATTGTGTTTCTTACCACATTTCCCCTTGATAATTGCTGTACATTCACAGTTCTCCCTAACTCAGTTTTAACTTCCTTGGTGCAAGAACTGTGGTCCCTGTGTCACCGGAGTGCTTTATTCTCTCGTACAGATACTCAGTAAACGTTTGCAGATCAAAAAAAAAATGCATTTTCAACACCTTCTTTCTGAATTTTGTTGATGTTGTTGGGAAACCTTGTAATTAGCAAAGAGTCAACACTTCAGTATTCTACATGGTTAATAATCATATAATTAAAATGATAACATGATAAGTGGTAAACATCTTGAGTTTCAAAGACTTTTGATATATCCATGTCATCACTGGCATTATAAGTACACATGATTTTAGCATACTAATACTCACCTAGCCTCTGTGTAAAATGTTTTTGCTGCTGAGATAGGGTTCAGAATACCTGCTTCATCTAACTGGGCTGTGATGATTAACATTTCAAAGCCCTTTGAAAAGTTAATAGTATTACAAAAAGGCTGAGATTATCAAGTACATAGTGTTTGAGATCTTACTGTTGTTATAATAGAGAGAGAAGAATATACATGCACACCCATCTATAAACCTTCAACAATTCAAGAGAATTCTATTATATATATTTTAAGCACTTTCTTCATTGCTTTCATTGGATACTTCTTTTAAAAGTCTTTTTGGCTAATGATGATGATGAAGATAATGGTACTCTTAATAAGAAGAACTTCTGTAGCCTTTTATAATTTATAATGCTCCCATATATTATTTCGGATCTAATAGCTCATTAGGAGTGGGACTAGCTCTTCATATCCCTGAGTCACTGTCTGTTAAAATACGAGTCAAAACAAACTGCAAAGTCATTTTAATGCAAATGTATTTGTTTAGCATTACACCCAATGTACTGAAATACATTTACTCATCTTCAAAAGACATCTGTAAATTAAAAAAGAGTACAAGTGAAGTAGTTGAGGAAATTAAGCATTACATACATTCCTGCAAGATGCCAGCGCTATTACAGCCTGTTACTGCTGTCCATTTCTTGGCTAAGCCTCCTGTTCATGACTTTGGGAAGGCAGCTGGGCAGAGTGGTTTTGCCTCCCCTCCCTTCCTGCACCTGCTCAGGTCCGACTGCTGGGTGTTGGAATCCACTGTCCCCAGAGGTCCCCCAGAGCTTCTGCAGAAAGTAGCACCCAGGGACTTACTCAGCAGATTAATGGGGGGGGGGGGCTGGTCATCCTCGTGGCAGAGAGTTTGCAAATATTATCATACAGACAGACACAGGAGTCATCTAAAGGGAGATGTTTTGCTGATTTTATGGCTAATGTACATTTCACCCCACAAATGCCTGTGTGTTATTATTTTGTGCTCTGACTAGTACAGAAACTGGTTAATTAGTCCCTAGATAATCCCAAATTGGCTGAATTAAGATTTAAGAGCATAATTTCTACACTGTATAATGCATGTGAGCAGCACCTGGAATCCAGAGCATTTGCCCTCCTTCGTACACCTGACTTTGGTAGTTTCCATTCTTGCTTCTTTGGGTGATAAAACAAGGTACAGCCTAGAATGTTGTGGGTGCCCCCATTACGGTCCTTACCATACAGTGTTCTGATTTTGGTTACATGGCTCCCTTCCCCACTGGACTCTGAGCTCCTGCGGGGTAGGGTTGGTGCTTGCTCGCCTCTGTCCTTCCAGGAAAGGCATCTAATGTAGGTAGGAAAGCAATACAGTTTACTGAATGGATAAATAAAATGAATGTGCCCTCATGAAAGGATGCATTTGGTGGAGATGTATTTAAAATTCCATACATTTTGATAATTCGTATTGCAAAGTTAAGTCTTATGTATTTGAATGCCATTAATTTGAAAGGTTGATGTGACAAAAGGTTATAAATCAGTGTTAAAACCTACTCCTTTCAAGATCATAAACACATTCTAATAACATAATCTTTTTGGGTACTGCTAATAGGCATTATTTACCATGACAATTTATATAGTACTTAAAAGAACTTTATTTTATCAAAATATTTTTAGTTTGTGTCTTTTGCTAACTCAGATGGGTTAACCTCTCTGCCTAACCTTGCTGTCTGATTTAGAAAGTTTTCAATGACAGTGAAACTCATCCTAGAAGAGTTGAAGAACTATGAGAAGGAAAGAAAAGAAAGTTGGAAAACAGCAATTCAGTGGTATTTATAAAACAAGACCCAAATAGTATTCATCAATGAATGAATAGAAAAATGATAAAACTTATGTGCATGACATGTGAAATAATAAAATAGGGAGATAATAAGCCAAAATGAAAAATGTTGTCAATTGGACTTCAGAGAAGAATGAGAACATTGTAAGGAAAAGCTCCATGAAGGAAGTGAACCCTAAGCTTGTCATAAGGAAATAAGCCAGCGTGCGAAGACACTTCACATCTGTGTTAGCTTTCTATTGCTGTGTAACAAATCACAGCAACCCAGTGGCCCAGAACATCATGCCTTTATTGCCTTGCTGTTTCTATGCGGCAGGAGCGTGGGCATGCTTGTCTGCGTCCTCTGCTGCGTCTTGAGGCTGAAATCAAGGTGCTGACCAGGCTGTGTCCCTATCTGGACTTGGGGACCTCTTCTGAGCTCACTTGGTTGTTGGTAGAATTCAGTTCCTTATAGTTGTAGGACTGGGGTCCCTGTTTTCTCACTGGCTGTCAGCCAGGGGCTTCATACATTTCTTGCCACACGGCAGCTCCCTTCTTCGAGGCCAGCAAAAGAGCCTCCCTCTTTTTTCCCTCTCTTTTAGAGGACTTGCTTGATTAGGTCAGGCCCACGTGGAAAAAATTTACCTTTAGATTAACTTAAAGCCAACTGATTAGGGTCCTTAATTATACCCACAAAATCTTTTCCCCTTTGCTTTGTGTCATGACATAGCATGGGAGTGATATCTCTACATTTATGCTGTATTCTGGTGACTGAAAGTAAGTTAGAGCTGCTGCCCCCACTCGAGGGGTTATACAGGGGTGGTTCTTTGGGGATTAGCCTAGCATCCTGCCTACTACAGGGCCTTCTTTTGTAAATGATCATTCTATTCTTATTTGAACAGGCCTTAAACGTGAATTTTTTTTTAAGTGATTTAAACAGTGGGGCCTGGCCGTGGGTGTCAGAGGCTAGGCTAAGGAAAATAACTTCTCTGAACTTGGAATGTTTACTTAGGGGACCAGCTGGACGCAGGTATTGAGGGAGTGGAAGGAGCCTAGAGTGTGTTAGAATTGGAGAAACCTGCGTCATCATTTTGAAACACTGCAGGAGCTTCCTGCCTGGTCTCTTGGCTGCTGGTCTGTGCCCTCTCCCACCTGCCTTTGCTTACAGTCAAGGCGACCTTTCCAAAACACACATCCAGCCATGCCACCACTGTGCTTAAAATGCTTCTGCCTACTATGAGATGGAGCCCAAGCTCTCCGGCCTCCTGGGCAAGGGCTGCCGTGCCGTGCCATTCCGCTTCCCATCCCGATATGTGTGCCCTGCATTCACCCTCAAGGGAGGGGTTAGGAGGAGGGCTGGAGTGGAGAGACGCTGAGTCGGTACAATTACCTGGATGTGGTGAGAGAGAATGAGCCTGCCCCACGCAGGTGTGCAGGTGCGGTCGCAGATGTGGGAGAGAAGGCGAGTTCAGTTTGAGGTCTCTCTCTGTAGCACGTTGCACCCGAGGACTTCTTGCATGCTTGGCCCTCTACTGAGTACCATGGGATCTATGAAGGACAAGAAGGCATGGTTTGTACACATTTCTGGAAGGACACAAAGTGAATACAACCAAATGTATTAACATGGTTTCATTTACCCACATTGAAATGAAATTAGTGCAAAACAAGCCAAATACAGTTGCACAGATAGTGGCTCTTATATCTTGAAAGCGCACTGGATTCTTGATCCCTGCCATTCAAGTGAAAAATGGGAGTTTTGGCGTTTCTTTTCTCTGGGTTAGTATCGTATGTTTGACTTGCTTGTCAGTGAGGCATGTACGAGGCATGACCTCTGTCTACAGAGATGAGAATATAGGTGACATTAGGACATGATGTGTTCACCAGAGAAGGGGGCAACCGAAGGATCATCACCTGGGGTAGATCTCAGAGGTGGGCTGGCAAAGATGTCCAGTAATAGGTGCGTGGAATTTCCTCCACTCCATGAAGGGCCGATGAAACATTACTTTTTGTAGTTTCTGAGGCTTAAATGTTTCAACAACGGGAGACTTTATTAGGGCCTAATTTGGGGGTACCCAAAGGAAACATCAGGAAGAGAGGTTTCACACTTGTCCTGGTTATCTCAGATTAACTCTGTCTTTCCAAGTGTCTTTTGTCACTTGGCCTCACACAGTCTGGCTGGGAATCTTGAAGTTCTTTTGGACTGTATGGAAGTATGGAAGTTTTTCTTCTTCTGCTTTCCGTTTCTTCTGTAGTCCAGTTTCTTCTGGGGAGTGCTGGGCCAAAAAGGTTGCTAAGCTGCCCTGGTCAGCCTTCCTAATATGGGTCATGGTCTGGGAGAACAAGCAAGACGGGTGCTCATTTCCTTCTCGACGGAAGATGGGTTCTAATCTCTATCTCCTTTCCTGTGTAACTAGGTGGAACCCACATATCAATGTCCAGCCAACATCCAGCTCATCTGGTCCTTGTGACCTACCCCCGGCCCTGGGGTTGGCGGGGCTGCTGGCCGGGGCTGGGTGTGAGCCTGCTGCTGCCTGCACCGCTTCCCAGGAGCCATGCCCCGCCGGCCCCGCCTCATCCAGGGAGGCTCGGCCAGCCACTGCCACCCTCACTGCTTGTGAAATCTACCCCCCGCACTCAGAGACTCGCTGAAAGTGGTGTGCCTCCTGCCGAAATTCTAGCATCTGTTTCAAAGCCCCTTAACCTCGAGAACATGGCTTCTGGTGGGGAGTTGGTAAGGCCCTTCCAAAGGGATGAGGGGTGGAGAGAGGTGCTGCTGCCCATGTGCTGTCCCTCCCTGGGAAAGCCTGCAGGGCTCCCAGCTTTTCCAGATGCTTGGTCATCTCATAAACGAGGCACTGAGGCATCGGGGCATCTCATAAACGGGGCACTGAGGCATCGGGTCATCTCATAAACGGGGCACTGAGGCATCGGGGCATCTCATAAACGGGGCACTGAGGCATCGGGGCATCTCATAAACAGGGCACTAAGGCATCAGCGATTCCCTAGGAAGCAGAATCCATGCCCTTTCGGTAGAGGTAAATCGGGAAGCTTGCCAAGGCTGTAGGCATATGCTTTGAATATAGTTATCTTGGGCCTGAAAGTGTGATGGGGGCAGGTGGAGATCCTCTCAAAACAACTCCTGAAAGCTTGTGTCTTAGGTCACCCCCTTAGTGATAGGTCATCTGCTCATGTCCTCCAAAAATGTTCATCTCTCATGGTGGGCTCTGGCTTCCTCTGGCAATGTGCCAAGTCCCTTAGACCCTGGCACATCCAGTCCTGACCTCTCTGTTAGTTTAGGTGATGCTGTGGTAACAACACCCCCAACCCCACCCAAAATCTCAGGAGCTTCACTCAGTGGAACTTTGCTTGTCACTTACACAAAGTCCTCATGTTGTGGCTGTAGCATCTGAACCACACAACTTCTGTGTTAGTTTCCTAGGGTTGCTGAGACAAGAGACCACACACTAGGTGTGTTAAAACCATAGAAATCTATTCTCTTTTGATTCTGGAGGCCAGAAGCCCCAAATCAAGATGTCATCAAGGCCATGTTCTACTGCAGCCTCTAAGGGAGGGTCCTTCCTTGTCTCTTCCTAGCTTCCAGTGGTTGCCAGCAGTCTTTGGTGTTTCCTGGCCTAGAGGTGCATCACTCCAGTCTCTGCCTCCACCTCCACATGGCCATCTTCCCTGCGTGTCTGCTTCTAAATTTCCTTCTTCTCATAAGGACACCAGTCCTTGGATTGTGGCCCACTCGGATCCAGTATGACCTCATCTTAACTTGATTACATCTGCAGACACCCTGTTTCCAAATAAGGTCACACTCATGGGTCCCGGGTATTAGGGCTACAATAACCCATAACACACTGCAAAGCTGTGGCTGAGGAGGAGATGGAAGACACCCCAGCCACCGGCTCCTAACAGTTATACCTCAGAAGTAATACCGGCTAGTTTTGTTCACAGTCCACTGGCCAGAACATGGCTCCAACACAGCTGGTAAATGTCGGGGAGCACCTAGGGGTTTGGTGAGAATTATCTGTCACACTCAGTCACATCCTCACCCAGCTCATTTCCTCTGATCCCAGAATGTTCTTGGGCACTTATGAGGCGGGTTATTTTCTGTATATTGTGAAATATCTATCAAAGAATGTCATGTGATCCTACAAAGCCTATTGAAAGGACAGACTTGGAAAACTGCTCAAGGAAAGAAAGAAAATAGTTTATATCATCTGTAAAACTGTCTCATTTTGTTTAGTTCTTTGGCTCATCTTCGTTCACAGAGTACAGGATGGTCAACAAGTTGGATTGTGTCCATAGATGTTTCTTGTGTGGCCCACTCAACGTTTAAGAAATGTGAACACAATATATATATTTTAAAAAGCACATAAATGTTATTAGTGGTTATGCAGAATAGAATAATGGATGATTTTTATTTTGTGTGCTTTTTAAATTTTCCAAAATTTTGTGCAATGAGTATGCATCAATTTTTAATCAGATAAAAGTGTTATTTTCTATTTAAAAATATGAACAAATGTCTAGATATCTGTTCTTGAACAACTGAAAGATAGAACAACACCTGGGCCCATGTTTCCACAGAAAACCAGTGATAAGGAAAATAGCCAATAAGGTCTGCTCCCTGTGGGCAGTCCCACTTCTGCAGTCCCCACCATTCCCTATAGTATTGCCAACACAGAGGCAGAACATCAGTTCCAATTTGTCTTTGCTTTTACCATTGTTTTTGTATAGAAGAGATTTTTTTCTCCTTCTGTTTGGCTCTTTTCACTCATTTACTTTACTTGATAGGCCCCCCTTAGGCATTTGTGTTTGTGACCTCAATTTTAAGTAAGTATAGCCATCTGTAAAGGAAAAACTCCTCTTCCCGTGCTTCCTTGGTCCTCACACTACTACCATACATCCAACACTTCTGATACCAGATGTGTGGGTTTTCCACACTTAGAGCAATTCTGTGATACCAGCTGGGTGTCCTGCAATTCAACTCAACTCTGACACTGTCTACCTGGAGAGAGCATTAGATCCCATAAGTTGAGGGCTCAGTCCCACAAGACTGCCTCTCCTGCCTTTCCCTCCCCCCAAACATGCACTTTAAATGCCAGTCTCAAGTCCAAGTTGTTACCTGTGCTTCTGACCACCTGGCTATAAATCAGAGGTTTCCACAAACCCCTCTTTGGGTTTGATGAATTAGCTTGAGCTGTTCGCAGGACTCAGGAAAACAATTACTTACTAGATTTATTATAAAAGGATATGGCTCAGGATCAGCCAGACAGAGAGATGTATAGGCACAGTATGGGAAGGAGCACGGAGCTTCCACACCCTCTTCCAGTGCCACGCTTCCCACATTTCTGACTGTTCGCCAATCCAGAAGCTCTCAGACCTCCGTAGTTCAAGGATTTTTATGGACGCTTCATTACTGAGCCATGCTTGTTGAAGCGGATTGGCCACTGGTGATTGAACTCAATCTCCAGCCCCTTGGCCCCCATGTCAGGGGGTGGGGCTGAAGTTCCAACCCTCTGATCACATGATTGGTTCTCCTGGCAACCAGCTCCCATCCTTAGGTTACCTAGGGGTTTTCCAGAAGTCACCTCATCAATGTAAACTCAGCTGTGGTGCCTTGACACCTATTTCACCTTTATGGCCCTTAAGCATTTCAGGAACTGAGGACAAAAGACCACATATTATAACAAAAGATGCCCCTATGACTCTCATGTAGGAAATGACAAGAGTTTAAGGAGCTCTGTGCAAGGAACAGTAGACAATTTCTTATTTCTTATTATTTTATATTTCTTATTATATATCACACCATTTGCAGTAGTCATGATTTAAGGTGAATAGATGACGAAGGCCAGGAATTATTTATAATGGTTATAGAGGGGTAAATATTTGCAGTAAAAGACTTGGAATCGGGATGTTTGCATCAATTTGAATACAGTTAGAATAATGCATATTGACTCACGGAAGTCCTGATACAGCTTTTTGTGCCTTTTCTCCCCTTTACAGACCATTGGAACGATCCAGTGAAGATGTGGATATAATCTTCACACGGCTGAAAGAAGTTAAAGCCTTTGAGAAATTTCACCCAAACCTCCTTCATCAGATTTGTTTATGCAGTTATTATGAGAATCTGGAAAAAGGAATAACATGTAAGAAATGCAACTCCAGTGGCGTGTTTTCATGTATAGTTTGTGCTCATTTGTGGTTACCACGTGGGGATGGATAGCATATGGGGTATCTATGTGCCAAATAGCTGAGGTTCAACCGAAGTATTGGGTTGACATTTCTCTCTCCTTTGTTTGTTCAGTTCCATGTAGGCATTTTCTTAACACCTTTCTTCACAGCACAAAAGTGGTTCTTCCAGGGCAGCCTCCTTTCCAGATGGAGCTGGAAGGATGTACTGATTTATATGTTCAGCAATATCCATAGAAATTCTAATATATAACTCTCTTCTCTAACTCAAGAAATATGTGAGCCAGTAGGATATTAAGTAAAGAGAAAAGATCTCTTAACTAATAATAATAATTTTTAAAATTAAAGCATAGCTGATTTACTGTGTAATAAATCAGTAATGTTTTGAGTTAACCTCAGTGATAACATCTATTCCAGATGTGACTAAGGGGCAGAGAGAGTAAAATGATAGGGTGACAGCTGCGTTTTTGAAAAAAGTATTTGCACATTAAAAAGTAGTGCTTTTCCATCTGTTGGGATGCCTTATGCTGCAGTAGCAGAAAACTTCCATCCAACTGGCTTGAATAATCAATTACTCATACAAGGAGGGAAAATCAGTTACTCATGAGTAGGCAGTCCTGAGGTAGGATATCTTCAGGGTTGGTTGACTGCGTGACTCTGTGACATTATTAAGATCGCAGGTTCCTCCCTTCTTTTTTGTTGGTTTATTCGTTTTTGCTCTGCATCCCCAGATGTTGGCTTTTGTCCTCAGATTTGTCCCAAATAGTTCTCAGACAGCTAGCTACGGCAGTTGAAGGCATGTGTGCTGATACAGAACGTTCCTGCTGAGGAATGATTCTTGTCTGTTTTTCAGAAGTCCCCCAGCAGACTCCCTGTAGTGTTTCACTGGCCAGGTTTTGTTTCAATGCATCATGTGCCCACATCTAACCCAGTCGCTGGCAAAAACCATTGTATCACCATGACTGATTTAGACCAATCATGGTTACCCCAGTGGAGCTATACTCTGAGCACTTGGTCCTGTGGAGAAGGGTGGGAACTTGTATAAAATCCATGTTCAGTTAAATAGGAGGAAAGGAGGACATGATTCTGAGTGGGAAACCAACGAGGTCTGTCACAACATCGTTGCAGAAAATTTCAAAGACAAAATAAAAGTCACCTCCAATCCCCAAATCCAGAGATTGCCATTACCATTTTCTGTGTGTCCTTCAAGATGTTTTCCCACATGCACATGTGCAAAAACACCATCACACTTCTATGAACAAAATCATCCATACATGTTGTTTTCAAATCAGTATTTTTTATTCTTACTAATAGTGGGAACTTCATTCTTTTGGAGATGAGACTCTGCTTTCTATTTCTTAAGGCCATTTTCAAAATGAGTCTTTGATGATATTTAAGGTGAATTTGATTGGCAAATGATAATGTGTTTTGGAGCCAAGAAGTTCATGAAAGGCAAAACTCTAACTCTAAAATAAGTCACTTACAGAGGCTCAGAATAGCAGTTACTGGAAAGGCCAGCTATAAACTCATCAGTCCCCCGTCTTAAGCTTCTCATCGCACTTGGTAGGACGCCATTGTTGTTCTTGCCTTTCCACAGCAGGTCTTAGTCACAGAGTTTCGAGCAGCTTGTCATCTTTAATTCCGGCTCCCGGAAGCTTCCTCAGATGCAGTGAGCACTAGCCTTGCCAGAACTCAACTGTCCCACTGAGCTGTTGTGTGATTTTTTCATTGAGCCACTTGACTTCTGACTCTCTGAAAAGAATTTTAAAATATCAGATCATTCCATCTAGTTATTTATTTATTTATTTATTTGACGACATAAGGAAATAATATGCAGCTAATAAAATTTTATTTTTTTTTATTGAAATATAGTTGATTTACAATGTTGTGTTCGTTTCTGGTGTACAGAATAGTGATTCAGTTATACATGTGTATATTCTTCTTCATATTCTTTTCCTTTATGGGTTATTATTGGTCCCACCCCGATATGCTGCCTACAGGAGACCCAGGAGACCCACTTCATGGTGAAGGAGCACATAGATTGAAAGTGAAGGGTTGGGAAAAGATACTTCATGCAAATGGAAATGACAAGAAAGTAGGGGTAGCAATATTCATGTCAGACAAAATAGACTTTAAAACAAAGTTCATAAAGAAAAAGAACGACTCCATCTAGTTATTAGGATATTTACAGTGTAGTTGGGCTTGTACAAGCCTTTTGAATCAGTATTTCAGAATGACTTTCCAAACTACTGATCTTAACATGGGTGTGGAACTAAGGTTCTATCTAAATATCTAAATAGTTTCTCTCTGAGATTAAAAAAGTAAAGCAAAATTAAGTTCAGAAATTTTTGATGAGAATCATTTCCAAAGAGTAGTTAACTCCTAATGCCTAAAAGCAATGAATTTATAAAACAAACAAGACAACGAACAATGACAATACAGTGGTTAAAATTTCTAAAACAGATTTTTTTTCTTAATCATTCATTGGCTAGCCTAAAAGGAGACATTTTATTCTAGAAAAATATGTTGCTTTTATTATAAATAGATTTTTGAAACTGGGGTGGTCATCTGGTTTTGTTGAGTAGAATAATCTTGTTAATATGTACCCCATCGAGAGTAGTAATTTTCCAAGAATCACAACACAATGAAGTTTATTTAAGGTCAGTTACATAGACCACCAGTCAGTTCTTCTTGCATTCAGAGGATCTTATAACATTTAGGGTTATCATCCCTTATTAGTGCTCTGTAAACATGAAAGTGTTCTGTTTAATAGAGTTCTACTTCATGGAATGCTGAATAGATAGGATATAGCTTCGCTGATAGAAGAGGGAGAGGAAATTATGGCATGTCCTGGTGGGAGCAGAGAGAGGAAGGCTTATCTAGGTTGGCTTATCTAGGTCCATGTGGTGCTTACAATAACCAGTGGGAAACTATCAGGTTACACAGTGAAACCAACTTATATTTGGTCTATTCACATGACCATTTCTTTTTCAGTATTTCGCCAGGGTGATATTGGAACCAACTGGTATGCAGTCCTGGCAGGGTCTTTGGATGTTAAAGTTTCTGAGACCAGCAGTCACCAGGTAAAACACCTTATTGTTTTTTCCCTTCAAGTAAGATTTATTATTAATATAATTTTTAAAAGATACGTTATCACTCTGACTTGTATGCCATCAAAATTCCCTTTTCAAACCCCTTTCCACTTACCCCTAGCAAGGAGTACAGTGAGTATTCGTGGAATTCCTTTATTAAGTTACTCACAAAGTATGATGTGAATGCCTTCTGTGCTTTGAGTACGGTGCCAGGTGTGGGAACATAAAATGTGGGAACACGTGGGCTGCCCTCCAGGAGCTTGCTGTCCGCTGGGAAGATGCAGACAAGTCCGTGGCAGCGAGAAACTGCTGCTGTGTAAGGTGAGAGGTGGGCAAAGGGAAAGGAGAAGCAAGTCTTCTAAGGTTCTGCTTAGATCCTCCTCCATCTGGTTTCCTGACTTTTCTTTGTCCTTGAAGTGATCTCCTTGTCAGCCTTTTGGGAGCTCCCGCGAAGCGGGGGAGATGGGGTCAATTCAGTCCCCTGAAATTCTCTCACGGTTTCTCTGCTTCATCGTGTCAAGTGTGGGAGGGCCAATGATACTTCTTTTTTCTCAAGTGCAGCACTGGCTTCCTTTATCGTCATTAGTCACCCCCTAGGAGACTGGCATCCTAGCAGATGAAACTCAGGTTCTTCCTGCCCCCCGCATATTTGTGACTTTAACATTGGACCCAGACTCTCCTCCCACATCTGCAGTGATCCTCGCTCCGTCATTATTCCATGTGGCATAAATATTTAGGCCCTTCCTATTTAGAGCCAAGAATCTCTCATCTCAGAGGATGCCGCCCTAGAGGCTACCGTCAGGCTTTAGTAGGAAAATGTTCCCAGTCTTACATTCAAGTATTCAGGATTCAGAGAAGAACTGAAGGAAGAGAACTGGCTAACTATAAAATCAAAAAGAATTATCAAGAAAAATCTGGGGGTGGGGCTGGGTGTAGCTCAGTGGTAGAGTGGTTGGGTTCAATCCCCAGTGCCTCCACTAAATAAATAAACAAATAAATAAATAAACCTAGTTACCTCCTCCCCTAAAAAATTTAAATTTAAATTTAAAAAATCAATTAAAAGGACAAATAATCTACAGCCGAGCCCCATGTTTAAGGCAGTACTTCTGAGCCTTTTCCATATGTAGCACACTTCAAATGTGAGAAATATTTATGACATACTCAATTTAAGATTTTTTTTGGTGTATATATATATTTATTTATTGAAGTATAGTCAGTTTACAGTGTGTCAGTTTCTGGTGCACAGCACAGTGCTTCAGTTCTGCATGAACATACATATATTCGTTTTCATACTCTTTTTCACCGTAAGTTACTGCAAGATATTGAATATAGTTCCCTGTGCTATACAGTATGAGCTTGTTGTTTATTGGGTTTTGTAAGGACTCCTCCCGTATTCTGAAGCGAGAGACACTCTGCCAGAGTTCAGTAGGTGCTCTGTGTGATTCAGCGGGTTTGTAGATGTAATTCTTGGTGTGTTTGTGGGAGAGGGCGAGCTGTGAGTCTCTCTACTCCACCATCTTGGCACCCATCCTCCTCAATTTAAGATTTAAGTTTCGTAGGAACTTGTGTGCATACTGGAGTTGTGGGCAGTTACCATCTAAAAAGTGGATTGTTGGTAAGTGGACATGTGGAGTTTGGAGTATACACCCATTGTTACGGAAGGTTAGGGTCTCAGGCCAAGTCCTACTTACTGGATAGTACACTTTTTCTGTGCATCAGTGCATCGAAAGTTCCATTAGAAACTGCCTGGAGTCTGTGCCTGCCGGCCTGGGTGGTACTGTTCCTCCTCCCCTCTCTCACTGGGCCAGTTTCCTCTTGGATTACGGAGAGGGCAAGGGGAGAGGTGGGTCTTGATTGCTGTAAGCTGCCCGAGTTTCCCAGTGGGGCTGAGAATAGCTAGCAACTCTTGGAAATGTGTTATGTGCTAGGCAGTGTTCTAAGCACTGAACAGATATTTACTCCCTCAATCCTCACAGCTACCTAACTAGGTAGGTCACATTACTCTTCTCGTTTTACAGTTGAGGAAATGACGTCCTCAAGTGGTTAAATAACTTGCTCCAAGGAACATGTCTAGAAATCAGGGGAACCAAGATTAAACCCAAGCCTTCAGACACCTGAACATAGGCTCTCAGCCAGCGCTCTACTATTTGACTCGAAAGAAACATGGTCAAGCATACAGCTTCCCTCTGTCTTGGCTGTTTTTCATCCTTTCAGATTACCCCACTCCCCATATCTCTGCCGTCCTGCTGGGTACCCTCCGGCCTTCTTTGCTCAGAGCTGCTCCTGATGCTCACCTTAACCTGGTCTCACCTGCACGGATGTGCCTAGAAGAGGATGATTTTCCTTCCTCCCCTGCATGGCCCTAAATGAGTAATGATGGTAACGGGGAAAGCTGAAAAGAGAAAGGTGAGGAAAGGGAGGCAAGGGAAGGAAGATGAGAATTAAGGAGGAGAAAGGTGAGAAGGAAAGAAAAACAGGGAAGAGAGGTGAGGAAAGAGGAAGAAAATAAGGCAGGGCAGGTGTTCCTAAGGGATGATAAATAACATCAGCACTGATGTGCTGACACCTCAGGTTTAAAGCCGGCACGAGATTTTGATGGTATTAAAATAGTATTTGGCCAGGGGCTCCGGGAGCATTGCCCTGGACCAATTATCTCTCACCACAGGGCGCTAGCCAAGAATAGCCGAGCAACACTGTCATTAGCTGTGGGTTTAAAAAAAAAACTTAGTAAACTTTTAACTTTAGATTTAGCTGTGGTTTTGACCACAGACCCAATGCAGAGAACTTTCCTAAGCCAAGCTTGGTCTTCTCTTACGGGGTCAGGAATGATTAGCTTTATACCAAAGCTGGCTTATTCCCTCCTCGATGTCCAGCCAGAGTCTTCTGAATTGATTTGTAGAGTCACTAAGAAATAAGGAAGAAAAAGCCCCACTGACCTCTACCTCCCCTGACCCTCCAGAGAGTAGCCTGAGATAGAGAGCCCAGCCTTCCCACCAGCTCTCACGAGCAAGACAGTATTCCAGCCATATGGGAGGAGGAAGCGAAGGAGAATGAGCCAGATGGCTGAACCTCCTCCCATGGCAAGTTGCTCAAAAGGGAGAAACAAAAAAGCCATCTCTACCTGCAGCTGGCCTTGTAAAGGACTCTCGGTCTCTACCCACTAGTGATGTGGCCAAATCAGGGTGATAGGTTAGCCAATCAGCATAGGACCCTATATAAGTCAGGGTTCTCTAGAAAAACAATACCAACAGGAGATAGAGAGCTAGATGGACAGACTGATAGATAGATAGATAGATAGATAGATAGATAGATAGATAGATAGGGATTTCTTTTAAGAAATTGGCTTACATGATTGTGGGGGCTGCCAAGTTGGAAATCTTTAGGGCAAGCTGGCAGGCTGGAGATTTGGGTGAAAATTAATGCTGCAGTTGCCAGTCTGAAAGTTGGAAACTCAGGCAGAATTCCTATGTTGCAATCTGGAAGAATTCCTTCTTTGGGAAACCTCAAGGGAGACCTGTTTGCTCTTAAGGCCTTCAACTGCTTAGATGAGACCCATCTACATTATGGAGGGTAATCGGCTTTACTTAAAATAATCTACTGATTGTAAATGTTAATCACATCTAAGAAATACTTTTCAGCAAAATATAGACTAGCCAAGTTGACACAAAATTAACCATCATAGACCCCTGTGAAGGGGAGCAAAATGGGATTGGGCAGTGGGCCATGGGAGGTCAAACGAGGAAAGACCTTGAATTCCTAGAGACCAGCGGCAGCATTGCCAAGTGCCTTCAGGTGTCACTCTGTGCTAGGCGTTCTGTGGATATTAACTGATTTCATCTTTAGTTATTCAAGTCCTGTTTTACTGTTGGGCTTGAAAACCAGACTCAGTGACCTTGGGTATAACTTTCCTGGGGCTGCACAAATGTCTGTGGCTAAATTAAGATTTGATTTCAGGTCTGACACACTCCATATTTCACGTTCTTCCTGCAGCTCACATGTGAAAAGGTGGGCAGGGGGCAGGACAAGGAAAAGAAGAAAAGTTCAGAGAGACTAAGAGAGAATTAAGGAAAGAATTAAGGTAACAGCAGAGTCACATCTTTAAAAGAGGAGAGGGCAGTTTCTTGCTAGCCTGCCCCTCTGTTTTCTTTCCTCAAGTCTCACCCCGCCCCATGTGCCTCTCTCCTCAACTGAGAGTCAGAAGTCAGAGGAGACAGTGGTGATAAATTTCTAAACTTCTGTTGGAGTTTCGGCTCCTAGGTGGGGTTTTAGCTGAGCCAGCGTGGGGAGATGAATGGCCCATGGTAGTGGCACGCCCACTGCAGGCAGCTTTGTGCAAAGCCCCTCAGGAGCCTTGTGTCACCGGCTGCTCCCTCCCCGCCCTCCCCGGCTGGGTGCTGCTCATGGTCTCCCTGTGCCGGTTAGACGCTGAGTAACTTGCCCCCGGCTCTGCAGCTCTTCGTGATGCTAGGGCTCAAGTTCTTGACCCGTAGGGTTGGACAGGTACCATCCAGAGGAAGTGAAGAGGCAGGAATAGGGTGAGGCTGAGCAGTCTAGGCGTGATGAAGGTGGGGAGAAGCAGCTCTTCCCTCACAGCTCCTGCAGCCCGCCTCCTGCATTTCTGATTGCAGCTCAGAGCTCCACACCTCGCAAGTGTCTGCTTCCCCCGAGGCAGGCCGTGGGGGAAGGCCCACTTCTCACACTGAAGCGGTGCTGCCCTGGGCCCCTGGGCCCTCCTTCCACCACCTTTTAGATCTGGAGACACACACTTTAATGAGCATGGCCTGACCCTTTGAGGGGCTTCTAGGTTAGAGGGTGGGATGGAACAGTGGAGGTGATGAGGGCGGGAAGAGGAGGTACGGTGTGTACAAGGTGGAGGAGAAACGGGTGGAACTGGTGCTGGTGGGACGTGTGGGAGGTTGAGAGAAAGGGAGGATGCTGACTTGGATGAAGAGGTGGATGGTGACGTCGCACCACTGACTGAAATAAGGAACACGTAAGGAAGAAAGCCCTGCGCGGGTTCTGGCATACTGCTTTTATATCTTACATTTATTAGGTATTATTGATTTGATGGAATTTTTCCTGGAAAGAGTCACCCTATTTCTTTTATATGATAGCAAGATGTAACAGTGTATGACTGTCAAGAATACATAGAGCTTACATATTTTGTTTGGCTCATAAATTCATATTACCTTCCTGTTTCAATAGATTACTTTTTCTCTCTTCCCATCATTCCTTACTTTTTTGCTCACTAGGGGAAGAAAACACACTTCTTGGCCTCTATATGAGTGCTTTGGCAGGTTCTTTTGAATTCTTGGGGCCCCAGGTGGAGGGTCACACTTCTCACTGGCGCTCCCCAGGAGCAGAGCATAGTAACCCTCCTCATTCCACTTGCACTCTTGAGCGAACCGGCCTCTTGGTAGCCCCAGCTGTGTTGTATCTTGCTTAAGTCACAGGTGAATGGGTTGTCCACTCACGATGACACAGCAGAGCTGGAAATCGCCCTGATCCTCTCACCCAATCCAGTGCTCTGCCCCCAGCATGCTCGGCGTTAGCCCTGCTGTTCACGGGGGCAGCGGGGAGGGCTCTGCAGACACGCGGGGTGCGAGCTCCCAGGCGCCACCAGGACGCACGGTGGTCAGTGTGTGGTCCCTTCTTTGCCCCCTCGGACCACATAGATGCCCAACATTGGACAGCGGAAGCTGTTGATTCCACGTTTGGAAGCGGGATTCAAATACAATCCATCACTCGGGTGAGTGGTCATGGAAACTTCAGGCCCTTTCTGGCAGGAGAGGGTGGAGGACAAGAGCCGCTGGGCTGGGGGCAGTGAGGTGGCTGCCCAGCCCACCCCGTCAGTTTAGAAACACACGTCTGCCCGCTGACGCCGCCTCCCCTGTGGGTCTGCCCCTGGGTCAAAGAGGGTCGGCCGGTGGTTCCAGATCCTGCCTCACTGGTTGGAACCAGCTTCTCTCTCACACAGTTAGGCCAGCACTGTTCTGTGCCCTGCCTTCTCTTCGGCTGAGGCCCCCAGTCCAAGGCCTCAAGCGTGGACTGGAGGGAGAGACAAAAGCCTCTGGGTGAGGAGAGGGACGTGGGCCCGGCCTCTCAAGAGACCCTTCCCGAGGAGCTGGTGCTACGTTGCTTTCACTTCTTTTGTTACAGCCTTGAAACCATGTTTGGGCTGAGAACTCTGGGAAATATGTGGGTTCCTCTGTCCCTGTTACTCTGACGAACTTTTAGAGACCACGGTCCTTGGAAGCACCTCCCTATAAATCATGTTGAATCCACTACTCCGTAAAACAAAGCCGAGCTCGGAAGTGCCCCTACCCCTGCGCTGCGGTGCAGCTGTCAGAGGCCCCTCTCCCGGCTTCCCAGATGCTCTCCTCCCTGGCCACTCTGCGTCTTAGCCCATGAAACTGAGAAGGGCCGGCGAGGAGACCTGCCCGCAGACCATGTCACCAGCCCAGAGTGTCCCAAGCCGGCTCACATGCTCACGTAGATTTCCACTTGGCAGCGCAGGTCCTACCAAGGATTAATCCTCCCGGTTCCCAGCAAGACCTGCCCCCACCCCCGTTCTCCTACCTCACTGCCTGTCTCGGGTGCCTATTTAACTTACTGGGCTACAAGCCAGAGATTTTACATTCCCACTAAATGAATAATACAATGGGTGGACTTTTTCTCATTAATATTTAAATGGATTTAGGGTTAGAAGGGAGCATTGAAACAGCTGTAAACAAATAAACTTCAAAACAATCGATAGTCTTAGAAACTTCAGTATCTAAGGCTATGCCCACCTCTGCGTGTGTGTGGGTGTCAGAGAAGGAGAGGGAGAGAGACAGGGTCCTGCTTTTCTCTGAAGGTTTTATAGGTGAGGGGTCTATTTGGCATGGTAACTTTAAATCCTAAAATAAAGAAGGTTTTAATCTTCACACCAAAAAAGGGTAACATTTTCCCAGTCATATGAAGGAAGAATTTCTGATGGCTGCAAAGTAAATAGAAGTTCATGCTGCAAAGTATGGAATGGAATGGTTTATTAATTCACTAAAATTTCTGTATCTCTATAATAGATGCTTATTTAAAGTGTTAATGTTTACGTAAGGCAAGGCACAATGGTTTAAATCAGACCTCTTTTGAAATCCTCAGAGCCACTTAATTGCTGTGTGACCTTAAGTAAGTTAGAGTCCCTGTAAGTTGGGGATCATAGTTCCTACTGTAAATGAGTGAATGTATATAAAGCGCTTAGTATGAAGCTTGGCAAAGAGCAAGGGTCGCCTGCTTTTTTATGACTATTTTTGAGAAGGAAAAGTTGGTTGTCTAGAGTGGATGCTGTTGGTTGTAATGTTGTCATTTTATCACAAGAGGGCAGTGCTAGCATAGAAAAAGCAGGAAATGCACTTGGTATTAGAAATGGCGAGAAGTTTAACAATATTGTTCAGCCATTTCGTGGGATCAGAGAATTGGGCGCCTTGATAAAGTTCTCTGGCAAATATTAGCCAGATTTTGGAAAACGATCTCTTACTGATTCTCCCTCAAAAATAAAATGTGCTTTTTTTTTTGTAGCCCCTCTTTGTCTCTGCAACAAATCTGTTTTTTAAGCATTGCATATATGTTTATAAAATCTGAAGGACAACATGTTTCTCCGTCACGTGGCTTTGTCTCCCTTTCCCTGTCTTTCTGTTTCTGCCTGTCTGGCTGCTCACTTCATTCTCATTTCACCCCATGATTTTCAGACAGAGAACATCGCCATCATTAGGAAACATTTTCTGAACCCCTTTATTGAGTCAGTAAAACTTGAAAGGTGCCAAGCCCAAAGTGGTTGTTTGTCATCTCTTACTACTTCTCTGTGCTCTTTGTTAGGATCTGCTCAGGGGTTATGTAGCATCACGCATCCACATGCTGTATTTAATTTTATTGCCATGTAATTTTTGGTTTGGGCGGGGGCGAGACCCAGCCTCAGTGCAGGACAGACCGGCTTTCACTGCAGTGGGGCCAGCCTCCCTGATTTGGTTATCGGAATGCTAATGCTTCCATTCTCATCGAACCTTCCCGCAGCCAGCTTGCCTGATCTTGTTAAGCTGCATCTAATACTGCTTCCAGAGAAGTGCTCTCAAAGTAACAGGACTTGTCTTTGCTGTTTGTTAGGAGAAAAACACATTTGTCTTAGAATTATTTTGCCTTCCTGGTTGGCGATAAATCCTTTAGACTGCACATATGCCCTAATGTCTTGACAAATTCAGAGCCTAGGTTCCATTAAATTTTTATTTTCTAAAAGGACTTGGAGCATTCCATAAATTCCAGGACTATATTCAAGCTCTTGAAATAAACTCAAGAACTACCAAATGGCAAGTATTGCCTATAGGCCTAAAATTTAGATTGTAAAAATATTTGCTTTGTAAAAATTTATATTTCAGGGTCTACACACTTAAATGACCAAGTTATTCCTTGATGTTAACCCAGCATGTATTCAAAACAATAAATATATGGCGAGACAATGAACTCTTCTTGAGCCATTTATATGGAAGTGAGTTAAATATGCATAATAAAAATATCTGATAGCCCTTAAAGTTAGAGGGCCATCAAAGCACTTGATGTACTTACCACAGAGAATTCTTCTATTTTATCGTTGTTCTAAATTTCATCAGAATGTCTAACTTGTGTAAATTGGATTTCAGTGGCTGTTTTGTAGACATTACTTGCAAGGCCTGTGTTTATTAGCTTGGATATCAGTGACACAGAACCATGGGCTTTCCTAACACCATTCTCATGTTCATACTGTAGTTATGTTTATAATGAAGCAAATAAAATGACTCATACTAGAATGCCTGCTTTAAGAAAACTCCCGTATACCGTAATTCAGACGTACAAAGCAGATAAATTAAGGGGAGATTAGTTGCGGTGCAAAAGGATTCTTTGATTTACAGCAGGATTCATCAGAAGGGTTCCTTTGAATACAAGCTCCCCCAGAGAGCTGAAGTGTTTTGCAGATCATTCAAACCACTTGACATCCAGACTAGGGGACAGAGAAACTTAGAATTGAAGTGTTGAAAAGCCATCATTAATTGGAGATTAACACAAAATGAGTAAGAGATTCTGTTACTTAAGTAGTAGAAAAATATAACTTGCTTTTTTAGAAATGTAGATAGCCATATTTATGTACATGTGTAAAGTCAGAAACAATGTTTTCCATTTTTTATGGAGCACCTACTAGGTGCCAGGAACCATGTAGGACTATCTGTTATCTGTATTGAATTCTGCTAATAATCTTATGAGAAAGATTGTACCCATTTCACAAATGAGGCCCCTGGGAGCATTCTTCTTAAAGCCTAGGAGTAGTCACTGGCAGAGGTGATTTGAATCTAGGTCTACAAGATGCATGCTCTTCGTCCCATGCTGCCTCCAGGGGATTTTCTCACGAAGCATGGAGTGTGCAGATTCTGGTGCCTGCAGGTGTGTATCATTTGCCTGAGGCTCCCTGCCTTCCAACAGGTTGGCGTTGTCCCCATCTTTGTTAACTTATCTAATACCACCTTTTATGAATGAAGGTAACCAGACTCCACCTATTCCACAAAAACACATCAGTACAAAGATATTGCACATGACTTGGGTTGGTGCCTAGCTGGGCAGAGGAGGAGAACCTGGAAGCTGGGAGTTGCCCAGGTGGAGGTGGGCACCACCTAGAGGGCATATTTGGGCAGTGCTGGGCAGGAGGTGGGGAGGAAGCGGAATGTTGGAGGGGCAGAGCCCCCAGGTTAGCATGGTGGGGGGCCGAGGCAGGTCTGAGATGATGGGGTACAGCTTGGTGATGGGCAGGGAGGGAGGAAGCAGACCTTGTGATGGAGGTGGGTAGGCTGATGGAGAGCCCTGGTGTTGGAAGGATGCCAGAGAGGAGCTGGGGCCAGGGGGCGCTGTCAGAACAAAGCAGTCTGCCACTTTGAGAAGAATCAGGATACCAGGCAGGTTATCAGGACAGAGATACAGAAAGACAGAAACCCAGTTTCTCCAACTGAAGTAAGAGCTTCGTTATTAGAACTAGGGCACAGGATCGGAGTGAGGAAAGCAGAAATGCTCATGCGATTCACGGTCTCTGGCTTCTGATTGCTTACATTTCTCCTGATGAGTAAGAGGGTTGGTGCCGCAGCCTGGAATGGACTTGATCCTCTAGGTGAGGGTCAAGTGGACCCCAGTACTGGAACTGGGGAGTCGGGGATGGCAGTGCCAAATGTTTCATATTTTCCTGGTGATTGCAATCAATCTATAAATTGGCTGATTGAAAGGAGAACCTGTATGGATTAAATTAATACTTTAATCAATCAATCAAATTAATCATTTTTCCTACTGAGCTTTGGAAAGAGGTACTTATATTTCATATAATTTAAGAAGTACGTGGGAGATAATTAGATTGACTAGTTTCTAGTCTCAACTCTCTACTCGTTAGCGATGCTTTGGGCAAATGATTGAACATCTTTGAGTTTGATTTTTCTCAACCTATGAAAGAGCAGTAATCCCAACATCACAGGATTGTTTCAATACCATCAGTCAGAATACCCACAACTTATTAAACATTTCTTTTGAGTCAGGCACTGTGCTAAGCACTTTAAATACATTACCTGATTTAACTGTTGTGAGGAGTAAGTGAAGCATCACTGTCAAGACGCCCGGCCCAGTGCAAGGCGCAGAGTCCCCCGACGCGCACACCTGGAGATCCACGTGCGTACTGATGCACGCGAGGATCAGCACTGAGGAGTGGGGGATTTGGTGTTTAGAAGGCACGAGAAGGAGTGATCATAGGTGAGATAGATAGGTGAGAGAGAGCTGGGTCAGATCAGAGGAAGGAACCGAATGACATTTCAGTAACCTGCCATAGGTAATTCTGTTTCTGAGAGCCCATCACCCCTGTTCTATGGTAGAATTGGCATCGGGGACCCCGTTGACCTTACTAACACAATGAAGTTTTCCCATTTGTCGCCCAGGGGATGCTGCACTTAGGATATGTCTGACGCAGAGCGGTCAGTGATAAGCCGGTCTCTGCGGCTACTACGGAATCTCGTTGGGAATACTGCTTCAGCCCAATACCTCCCCAGAGGTCTCAGTGTAACTTGAGACTCACAGCCGTGTTTGGCTAAGCCACTCGCTTGCTCCCCTCAAAGCCAAGTTGGAGACAAGGATTTGTCTGCAAGTGGTTTTTATGGAGGAGACCCCCGGCAGTAAGGGCATGGGGAGTTGAGACAAAGAAGGAGGAATGCCAATAAAAGTGTGTATATAGAGTTCAGCTGTGGGCACCTGGGCTCACTGCTTCTTGGGACCCTCTGAGAAATCATGTAGGGTAGGAAGCCAGGGTATTTGTCCTCCTACTCTCAAGCCTCTTTGCTGGAAGATGCACCTTACAGGGATTAACTGCCCAGCACTCTGCCCTAAGGCAGAGCAATGCAGGTGCCTGAGAGAGGGAACCGCAGGTGTGTATGGGAACTGTCCAGAAAGCTGCAGGTGACCTCGGGAGTAGGGGTAGGGTGAGGAAGAGGGGTGGGTAGAACCTGGCAGGACTCCAGCAGCATCTGTAAGACCTACCTTCATATTTAAAAACACTCAAGTTTTAAAATCTTCATTTCATATTTGAAAGTCCTCACAATAAATTACGATCTTAATGCAAAACAGGACATTCCTTCGCTGTGGATGTTTTAGTCCTTGCTGATTGCTTTCTTCAGTCTCTACGTCACTGTCAATATTTCCTTTCAGGTAACTTTTCTGAACATTAACCTGCAAATGAGCAGAAAATGAAGTAGTCTGAATAGTCCTCATTTAACAAGTGTTGAGACACAAGCAGATTTCTAGAGGATGGGCGAACGGAACAGGAGTAGTAGTGTTACTAGTGTTCAGATACAGACACGTCCAGCCGCAGGCGAAGGCGTGTGTTAAGCGTCTTCACGGGGTTTCAGGCCTGGAACTCTGGCCTGAGAGATTGGTTAGCTGTGAGTGTGGACAGCGTAAGAGTGCACTGCCACACTGACTCACACTTTTCCTGCCTTTCTGTGTACATACTGATTCTGCTGAGTGAGAGAACATTTGAAGGTAAATGTCTTTATTTGATAATTATTTTCTAAGCACTGTGCAAGAACCTGCCGGGAATTCAAATGTAAACAAGGCCTGGTCCCCAGGAACTATGAAGACAGTGATTAATCTTTAGAGTGAAGATGTTCTTCTTAGGACTTTCTTCTTCCTTGTGCTCAGTGATCCCAGTGCCCAAACCACACTTCCCAGATCCAGTCAGATTTCTAAAAAAATTTGTCCTAAGGTGACTGCGTCTGCTGAAAGTGGAGTTTGAACTTGCAAGCCACACTTCTTTCAGGTGAGGTTTTACAGTCCTCCTTTCAAGACCCTCTCTTGTATTTGTGACTCCCTGTCCTTACGTTTGAGAGGATCAAGTGTGAGGGAAGAGATGAAGGAAGGAGGGATCCCACACTCAGTTCTGGTGTCTGATGGGAGAGTGTGGGATACTGGAAATGAGCCCAGGTGCTGGATCCAGTGACCAGGGCTGGTGCCCCTGTGCACGGAGGTCCTGCCACACTGAGTGACACAGGAGGACACTTGGCAATATACTCAGTGTTGCTACATGTGATGAGGCAGGGATTGTGTTAAACTCTCTAGGGGCGATCCAAGAATAATTTCAGTCCTTTGTCATTATTGCAAGAACTGCTCACTAGCAAGAAGACAGGCTCATGTGACTTTCACAGCCTGTGTCTTACTTTGTATACCTTTGGGTGACACATGGTGACATGTGTCAGGCACAGGGTGAGAGATGGAGAGGACAACCTAATCCATAAAAGGCTCCCGCTAGCTCACATATAACAGATCTTCATAGTTCTTTCCCTTATACTTTGTGGGTGCGGCAGGAGTAATATTTATGGTTCATCCCGGTCAGGTTTTAAAATAGAAATTTACACTGGGAAGAATGAATTAGGCTGAAAGAATTCTTTCTGAAGGGTTCAGATGATAAAAAAAAAAAAGAAGAAGAAGAAGAAGTAGGCTAGCGGGGTCCTCAGGCAAACCCGATAGCCTAGAGAATTTGTGAGAGTCTGATTTATCACGATCCATCTTATGTTTTTACTGTAATTTGAAAATCACTCAGAAGTATCAAACTTGCTGGGTATTGATCCTTCACTTTGGACTGGAATTTGTTTGCAGCTGCCCTTCTGGAAAATTTACTAGCAGGCTGTTGTTACATTTCCCCCTGATCTTTCATTTTCTTCTGAGGTATTGATTTTATTTTCCTGAACACAATTTTATATGGTAATATCTGTGCAGAAGCAATTTGCTACGGTTCAAGGAACTGGATTCCCGTGGGCATTTGTCTTAGTTATGTGATTACAGGGTCACTAACTTGATCTTAATAACATTTGCCTATTACCGTGTGTTAGATGCATGAAAGGAAACCTGTGCTTCCTAACTCAGGATTACCCTTGTGTGTCTCCCTTATCAATAATGCCTTGCAAAACTGATGTCCAGGTGGTTTTGAGTGGCTGCTTGCATTACTTGAAACTAGTTAGTATTAAACCCAGATAGCGTCACCATTGTTGCATGCAGAGAGGGCATTACTTTTTTTAGTACACCTTAAAATTTTAAATCATTGATTCAGGATATTTTATAAACTAGCCACACTGTACCTCATTAGATGCTGTTTTTACTCTGTTGTGGCTGCAGGAGGCAGCATGATACAGAAAGCTTGGAATCTCAAGTCAGTCACAGTCAGAATCTGGCTGCATGGCGTGTTATCTGTGCGAACCAGGGCCTTGCGAATCCACCGTTCTCTCCCTCAGTTTCCTCATCGCTTGAAGACAGACTGACACAACAATATCCCTATTCCAGTTTCTTATTTAAATATCATAACTGAAAAAAAAATATCATAACTGCACTCTCCCCCTAAAAAACCTGAGTTCCTCTTCAAAAGATTTCCCCTATTGTCTTAAAGCAGATTGTAGTCATATAAAAAGGTACCCGTTCCACAACAAAACTTGCGCAAGACTGCTAGCAGCTTTGTTCGCCAATATCCCCCAACCAGAAACAACCGAACTGTGCACCGACAGGAGAATGGAGAAGCAAACTGAGACATACCCATGCAATGGAAAGCTTTTCACATCAGTGAAAGGAGAAAACTACTGACCCACGCAGCAACGTGGGTGAATCTTACAGATGTTATGTTGAGCAAAAGAAGCCAGACACCGAAGAGGGAGAGCATGTTGTCAGATTCCTTTTACATGGAGTTTTAATACTGGCAGAATTTCTCTGTGGTGCTAGAAATCAGAACATCGATTGCCCCTGAGAGGCGGGAACTGACTGGAAGGGCGCATGAGGGAACTTTCAGGGGTAATGCAAATGTTCTATCTTGATTTGGGTGATTACAGGGTGTATATATTTGTCAAAACTTGTTGAACTTTGCAGTTGAATCGAGTGTTTTATTGTATACAAATTCATTGACCCTTGAACAACACGGGTTTGAGCTTTGCAGGTCCACTCATAGCAGGGTTTTTCAGCAGTAAATACTATAGCAGTACACAACGTGTGGCTGGTTGAATCTGCTGATGTGGAGGGAGTGGATAGAGAGGGGCCATGAGAGACTCAGATTTTCTACTGCAGCGGGGTTGGCACCCCACACCCGCATTGTTCAGGGGTCAACTGTATACTTCAAAGAAAAGACAACTCATCCATCAGTAAAATGTTTACTTTTCTAATGACCAGTTTTGGGAATTCTCAGGACGCAGTGACCATCTGTACTCTGGGAATTGGGACGGCCTTTGGAGAGTCCATTCTGGACAACACACCCCGCCATGCGACCATCGTTACCAGGGAGAGCAGCGAACTGCTCCGCATCGAGCAGAAGGACTTCAAGGCCCTATGGGAGGTGAGCCCCAAGGCTTCTTTGTCAATTAACATGGTTTCAGAGAAGGGGCGCTGCCCCATGGGTAATGGCATTACAGTCAAGCCTTAATGTGTTCTGTTCCGGGCTGGGGGATAGAATTTAATTTTCAAAACTTGTGTTTGAAATGAGTGAGTGAAAAAGCCATTTTAATATACGACACCTTCCTTCTTCTTCTGCTTCTTTTTTTTTTTTTTTTGTTAAATTTAGTGCTTGCTCAATTTTCTGTAGTTTGACATACCTTATAATTATTTCTTGAATGACCAGAGAGTGTATTATGTATTTTCTCCCTCCTATTCCACAGATGTATTCTTAACTGGGGAACAAAATACTTTGACATTTTCTTTGGCATTTTAAACATCCTCACTGACATGTTCCCTGGGAAAGTGGAATGAATGAGGTCAACATCTGCTTCATTTAAATGCTTCCAAAAATGACGAGTTCTGTAGCAAGGTGTGGGGAATGGGAGCCGTGAAGATGGCTGGTTACTTGCCAACTTGAAATGCATGGGGGCCACAGCGGCGGATGGTGCAGCCGGTCCTGGGTGGCTTGTGCGTTTCCCCGTAGGATACTGCGCTCATTTACAAGAAGGACGGGGAATAAATCATCTTATATGCAGTGATGACAAATGGAGCACTTCGAAAGGCCTTTGCATCTTTTACTCTCGTTCCTTTTCAGCCCTTCAAGCTTCTGATTTTAACCTGTGGTTGTTCCTTAGCTTTGTCCTCGGCTCAGTAGGTCCAAGTGTTAACCCACTGAGTTGGCAGGCTTCACCACTTGTCCCAGTGTGGCTAAGATTTTAAACTTGATCTAAAAAGAATTTTGTGTAATCAAATAGTTTCCTCCAGAGCCAAACAAATGACAGATGCATTAAGGGAGCAAACCTGCAGGTGAATGAGTGATGCTTTGCCTTGAAAGTCCTGCAAAGCCTTGGAAGGCCTTGGTGGTGAAACCTGTTACTTTTATTCTTGGCAGTTGTGAATAAATTGCGGGGTTACTTGTTTGAAATATTCCTCTTAGAAAATATTAAAGACCTCCACCTGCTCTGTAAAGTTCAGAGACAAAAGCGAGTTTTAGGAAGGCAGAGGTAAAGTTGGGTTTGCATGAGGTGTGTGCGGAGAGGTTTTCTGTCAATTAAAAGGGACCAAGCTTGAGGCAAATAAGCCGCTTTTGGGATCTTTCATTTTGAAAGGTAAACTGAAAAGTCCTTTCCAAAGAGAAAATTTGGAAAACTGGTTTAAGAACAAAAACGAACTCCTGCTTGTGATGTATGCCGTCACAACTCCTTTTGTCTGCGATCCTTATTCAGGTTGCTGGTCAAGGATGGTTTACGGCAATATTTTAAAACTTATTTTAGTTAGGAGGCCTCAGTGCTGTGAAAAAAGTTCCTGAGAACTTGCTACCTGTGAACCGTTCTAAAAATTTATTAAAAAAATTTCAAACACAGAAAATCAAAAGGATAGTACACTGAGCACCTGTACACTCTCACTTAGTTTGGCAGTTGTTAACCTATAGCTGTATTTGCTTCAGCTCTTTTTTGCTGAACCACTTTTATGTCAATGACAGTCATCATGACTTTTCATTCTAAATATTAGCATGTATCTCAAAAAATCAGAATATCCTGCTACATGCCCAAATAGCATTATTTCACCTGCAAAACTAAACATAATATCCTAATATCTAATACCCAGTCCACAATTCAGATTTCCGCATAAATATCCATAAATAAATTAATCCCACAAGTATTTTTCTTATCTGTTTCATTGCAAAGCAGGCTCACATAAAGAACCAAGCGGTACATTTGATTGTTACATCTAAGTCAGTCTCTCTTCCCTCCCTCCTCCTCCTCTCTTTCTGCCTCTTTCTTTATGGGATTGCCGTGTTAAAAAGGCCAGGTCACTTTCTCTCAAATTCAGAGTTTGATTGTTTTCTCATGGCGTCTTTTTGTACCCCTACCCCAGGGTTTCCTGTAAATGGAAGTTAGAGCTAAAAGTTTGATTAGACCAAGTCAAACATTTTTGGCAGGAAGTCAGAGGTCAGACTGAGTGCAGTAGGATGCTCGTTAACGTCTGGATGCTTCACTAGTTACTGATGCATTTGTTGATTAGTTTGATCTCTTGGTTGGATTGTATCCAGGTATATTTTAGGGCTGTTTTTCACAGCAGTTTCCCTTAGAAGAAAATTATTAAGTGGGCATATTGATGTTGAAGGTGGTCCTTAGTATCTTAAACTTTGCCACGTGGTTTTGTGGCTCAGTGGGTCCAACTCCTCATCTGTAACCTTGGAGCATGATTTCTGATCCCCTCACCAGTGACCTACGTGAACTGAAAAGAACGGAGAGTTTTCAGTCTGACCTCTTATTCTATAGGTTGGGGTCTGGACCCTCATAGGGAGTAAGAGATTTGTAAGAGACATCATTTTATTTACCTGTTCATGCACCAAGTACAGAGTGCAGATTAGGTGCTCGATCAGTGTTTGAACTGGCTACAGTGACAATGCAAGGAACTCTATTGGCTAGCAACTATGTGAATCAGAACTCATTAATGGGCACACTTGGGCATATACAGTGCCTGGTAATCTTAAGAAATTGTAAAATTCTAAATTACCTTCTGAGTAAAAAAGATAGACTCATGTTTATTCTACTGTTCATTTATTCAACAAATACTTAGTGTCAAGTTTGGCTATACCAGTGAACAAGATTGACAAGGCTCCTGCTTTCTGGGCCAGGGCTTCTATTCTACTTGGAAGAGACAGAAAATAAACTAGCATGTCGATAATACTATTTCAGAGTATAATATATCATTATCATTAAGTACATTTTATTTCTAGTCTTTGAATCTGGGTGATCCATTGATGGCACCTGTAACACACATCTGCTGGCAAAATATTGGATAACCAGGACACCTATTCCTTGATCATGTCAGATAATAGAGTTTATAATTCAGCCATTCATTACACTGGTATGTAATAATCTATAAGCAAAATGAAAACCCAAGCTCAGGTTGTCAGCTGATGTCTAAGTTAGATCTGGTAGCCAAGATATCAAAAGGGGGGGCCTGCATAGCTTCAGGGTTCAGATAGAAGCCTCACTGAACCACGAGGTGGCAGAAAGAAGGGCAGCTGGATGGTATGCTGGGTTCTGCTTCTCCCATCAGCATGGTAAGGGGCTTACTTCGGCGCAGTAGGCATTGGATAATCTGAATCATGGATCTAAAGTTGCATGTTCATCTCATTTGACTACTTACTTTTGAGGGACGTCATGGTGGCCTGTCTTGTGGCAGGCACTCTTAGCGTGACTTTCCTTTTCTGTGCCCTTGATGTTACTTAAAGTGGTTGAAGGATGAAACACAAGGACTGGAACTGTAAGTTACTTCCTCTAACTCGGAAAATTATGGTTTCTAACCATGAACAGGTACGACAGTCTAAAAGTCGCTCTTCAATAGGCTGAGCGAGTGATCTGTTTTAAATCTCACACTTGGGACTTCAGTGGCAGTGGAGGGCTAGGCAGTCCTGCTTCCTCTCCTGACCAAGGCCAGCTTCCTCCGCTGTCCGCAGATACACGCTCGGAGAACTACATGTGAGATTTTAAACTCCTGCTCAACCTCATCCCCGATACTCTTGCTTTATGTTGTAAGTCAAATTGGTAGCACCCAGAGTATTTTTTTTTAATTGTCATCATAAGTGTGACCAGAAGTGTTATTTCAATCACCTCTACAAATACATCAAATAAAATAAATATTCCCCAAGACAGGACTGAGGTAGCAGCTAGAGGCTTTTCTTTATACCCTCTGTCTTTCTTTATGAAAACTATTTTTTCCCCCTCCTTCCTTTCCTTGTTTCAGTTGCCAATTTGTGGTCATAGCTGAGGGTGCTGGCTTGCTTCATCTGAAAGTCAGGTCGTATTTTCTTAGCTTAAGTGAATTACAGCAAGTTTATTCAGAGTTGGTCAATAATGCTTCCCTCTTTTCACGCCTGTTTGATATTAGAACTTAATAAAAAATATTAACCAGGGTAAAAAAAATCTCAGTTTTCAACAGCATCTCAGGAGAGAGAGAAAGGAGAAAGTTATGTTCCTGAATTTCATTCAGAAGAAAATTTTAAAGTCTTAAAGTACCATTTCTACTTCTTGGGAATTATAATTTAAACCCGTTCACCCTGGTGGCATTGCGTACCTTCGGGAAGGACGTTAAATGGCAAACCAGTTAAGTGTAGGCCTGGGAGTTTTAAGCCAGTTATTAGCACTTGATCCAAGACTGTGGACATTTATGAGTGCTGGTGGCTCTTGGAATAAATAAATACCAATTGTCCAATTCCATGCATTTCTTCTTAGCACATATAGTGTAGGAAGGTTTCCAGTGGTTTGAACAACAAGGGGTTTTTTGGCTTCCTCCCTGGCTTTCTGTCTAACGTTGTGTAGAGAGATGCTGTCAGGTTGGCAACATGTTTTGACATCTCTACCTGGAATATTCCAGGTCCACGCTATTGAATGAAGAGATGAGTCCAGTGTGTTCAGAGAAGCAGATTAGAGAGGCGCTCTCCATCGAGCTCATAAAAGCTGCCATTGAGGTCCTGGAGCTAGTGCCTGTTTACCTGTGTGTCAGCTGCATGAGCATCATTCTGGCCCTAAACCTCCCTTCCTTGTGAGCCATGTTTCAGCATGTCCAGAATAATAATGCACGTTTGCAAATAAATTATTTGAAATTTAAAAACAGCGTGAAACTGGAGTCTTTAAAAATAAAAGCAGTGTTTTAAATTTGTGATCTGACCTGTGCCAAGATAAAAGTGGCCTCTTAGCTGTAACAGTTACCCAGAAACAATTGGGGTTTTATTCTAACCAGGGCACACAATACCACAGAGCACCGTTGCTCGGACATAGTGATTGATCCAGGAGTTTGTTCCCCAGATGTGTCTGCGGCCTCGGTGAATATTGTTAACTGACTGAAAATTTATTTTCTGCTTTCTGGAATGTGAAGCTGAGTGTTAAAAATAAGAACGAAGTGCATCTTTCTGTCATAGGAAGAGAGTGCAGTTTGTAAACAAGACTATTTCTAAGAGTGATGAATATTGTCAAAGACGTATTTTTACATCTATCTTTATTCCCTAATCTTGACAGAGTGTTTTATTTCTCGATTCTGTCAGCTACGCTGGCAGTTGTGGGACTGAAAGGCTTTTTAGTTATTTCTATTTACTGCCTCTTTTGGACTATGCAGAGAGAAAAAGCCTCTTTCCATGAATAATCTTTCGAGCCACTATGAGAATAGGAATTATTGAAATAGCAGCAGCTTAGTCTTTGCTGATGCACTTTAAAAACCATATTGGAATAATATACCTCTCAGAGGCATCTGCTCCTGCTCGAGTAGATTTGCTGTTCCTGTCTGTCTTGGGCTGTCAGAAAAACTAAAGCCAAATACTGAAAACATTATATCTCAGAACATAAAATTCTCAAAAGCCCTTTGGGTGGGTTTTAATACTTTATTTCACATGTGAACAATTTCAGGTTGTTTCGCTTTTGCATTAATGGTAGGCTTTCAAGGTGGACTGGTATTTCGGATAAATGTTTTGTGGCCTGGGGATGGAGGTGGAATGCATGACCCGTCCTCAGACAGGACCTCCTGGCCTGCCTGTTACCGCCCAGGGATGCACTCCCTCATCTGACGATTAACTGGAGCCTCAGAGCCCCAGAACCTCTTTCTCCCAAGTTGGAGGCCTGCACTTACTTTTGGCAACTTTGGAACTTGTACTGTAGGGTTACTTCCCAGGCCAGAAATTTGCATCAAAGGGCTAAGAAAAATACATCCAAAAATAAACATGAAAGCCAAGACTTCATGCCAGGAACTCCAGCCACACACATCCTGTTGGCTGGTTCTCTTGCCTCTCTCCTCACAGTTCTGCTTCTTTTAAACTGAGCGGAAGCCTGCTCCGGTGACTTGGACCTGATGTCTGCACCAGGGTCTTACTCCTCTGTCCTGAAGCTTTTCCATGGAGTGGCAAAATGATTCAAATCCAGAAAGGAAGGGAATGAAGTTATTAGGAGGTAACTAAAGTTAAAATATACACATAGGAAGTCTTTTCCTATTGCCTTTGACTGCCTGAGCTTTCCTGGAGAGCCACCAGCCCCGCTTTTCTCTCTGTGGACTGAGATCCTCTTAACAGTAATAGATACTAAAAGGAAATTATCGGCGATGAAGGTGCATTTTGCTGTCCAAATACAGGACAGCTTTTCACTGGATGTCTGAGAACGTGGAGAAGAAGACAAAGAAGGACGTATGCCCTACAAGGTCAGAATTGATCTTTTTCTATTCTTTAGTGGGGAGATATTATATGTCACAGTTTGTGGTTTGGCTTGAGGAATTATACTCTAAAACATCTCTGGCTTTTCTAATTATGTTCCACCAGACCTAACTATGTACCACGGCACTGGCATAATTTGATTTCATCTTTATTGGTGTGTGCTGGGGGGGGAGGGGGTCTGTGAGGGGGGAGGGTAGGGGTGTGGGGGGTGGCAGTTCATCTTTTTCTGATAGTAAAGAATATGTTTGTTTAGCCTGATGATCTTAAATGTTTCTGGAAGATAAACAAAGATATTTGTTCATAAGTAGGCAGCATTACATTGATCATATTAATATTAAATATATGTATTTATCTGGTGAATGGCCTAAGTTAAAAATGAATTTGGGGCAAGGAAACAGATTGAGAATGATGGAATTTCACCTTCTGGACGCCCGGGAGGTCTCTTGCCTGCAGCTTCCAGACTATGTGAAGTCCGTAGTGTTTATGAGAATTCTGTTACATTATTGATGACTCCAAGTCCTACTAGCTCCAAAAGCCATGATCTCACTGCTTCTCAGAAGATGATCAGGGGGTCTGAATAGATCAAGGCTTGACTGGCAGGTGCCGGGAGTGCCCAGATGCTGCAGGCAGGCCAGTTGATGGGATGCTGTAAGCCACAGTGTCATTCCTTCCCAGCTGGTGCTCCTTTGGGCGTTCATTTCAGGAGCGTGCAGTGGAGACTTAGGTGTTTTAGGAGTTGCTGTTGGCAGAGGTTTTGAAATGCCTGCCCTGGTTGTGCATTTGCCCGCACACCATGGACATCTCCCGCCACCCTCTCCCTGCACTTGAACCTCGCAGTGGTGTCTTCCCTCCGTCAGCTCGCCTACTGGCTGGCATGCCTGCTAAGGAGCTGCTCGACTCCATGCTAATTGCTGCCACTTTGAAAATTTCATTTCTAGAAGCTTCTGTCATATTCAACAGTGTTGGCTCCCACCACGGGAAGGTGCAAAATGCACCGTGTCAGTCTTTCTGGTTTGCTATCTAGTGGGGAAGACAGACAGGCATGAACACGAATCACCCTGATACCAGACAGACTGAAAGGCGCTATAAGAAAAATACAGGGTGCTGCGGGACACGTAAGGGAGGGCAGGGGGAGATTCATTTCCATCCAGGCTATCATTTCATCCAAAGACGGAGAGATCTGGTGACTTCTTTTGTGGCTAACCAGGCTGTTTTTCAGCATCCCTAAAGGATTGGGGGGTCTGTTAACCAAATTACAGCATTTGAGGCAGCCTTGTCCCAAGGGACTGACCCCACAGAAGAGGCAGGGCTTCCTCACTTGTGTTGTGCTGCATTCTGCCTCCTCCTCCTGTCCTGGGCCCCTGGGCCCCTGGGCCTGTGGGCAGGCTTGGTGAGGGGTCTGCCAGCCCTTCGAGGGTGTCATGTGTTCTGCTTCCAAACACCTGGCTTTGTGTTTTGTTTGTTGTTCAGTCATCATCTGGACAAATCTGCTCTGAGGTTTAACGGGTCCCCTGGGCAAAGGCAGTTCTAGTTGGGCAAACTTTTAAGAACTTGAGACTTTCAGACGGAACTCGTGGTATGGGCTGGGGATATTGTTAAGCTCTTTATGTGTCAGGAGCCCTGTGGTCATGGGACTTTCCTGCTCTCATCAGGCCAAATTCCACTACTCTGTAGTCTGCAGGCCACCGCGGAGAGGTTAGGGCACAGTCACTGGGGCAGGGAGTCTGACGCCGAGGAAGGAACAGCAGAAAATCCTGTCCCTAATTCGGCAGCTCTGAATCCCTGCAGTCTTGTCCATGGTTCATCTCCCTGACCTCAATGTTTTGAGCTGTCTCGCTCAAACCAATAAATACAAGACAGACCTTCTGAAGGCTATTGATGTGGCCGAGTGGTCTGGCCTAAAATTCTGATCTATTCCTGGTTTAACCCAACTTTACTGAATGACTTTTTGGAGGAGTCTCTAGCTTCCTGGGCCACCTATGTCTATGTGTGAAACAAAGACACCTTTACTTAAATCCCGCCTTGCTGGCAGCAGTGGTGCAGTGGTCCAAGTTAATGCTGGATGTTAGGTGCTTTATGAGTTGAAACCTTTAGTGACCTCCCTCATCTTTTGGCTTGCAATTTCAAGAAGACAGAGCCACAGGTTGTGTGAATGGAGAAGTTAAAGTATAGGCAACAGTTCATAGTGTATCAACATATATTACTTGAAAGGCAAGAAGAACTTTGGTATATTTCATCATGTATCGCTGTAATTCAGTGGTACAGATGATCAAAAAAAAAAGGACTCTAAGAAAGACAGGTTGAGATCAGATCAGGGGATGGAGATTAGGAAGGCCAACATCTGGGCTTGCTGGGATTCAGGGAACATGAAATCCCAGAGCGCTGCTTTCTGTCAAACAGACCAAGAAACCTGGGAGCTGAGAGATTCTGGGGCTGAGAGAGCCCAGAGCAAGAGGCCAAATGTTGCTTGGAGACTGACCCAGAGGAAACTAAGGACTGTCATAGACATGCTCAGCGGATTGATCCACTTCATTTCTCCAGGATGTGAAGGCCTGCGGGTCTTTATCAATTGGGACTTTCAGTGGGGGCTCTGCTGATGCTGGTGTAGCAAAGGTTACTCAAGGCCGTCAAGCCTGGGACCTTGGGTCATAGAAGGCGTAGAATGTTCCACAGCACTCTCTCATTTGTGTTCCCCTGGGACCTGGGGGAGTCTCCTCTGATCTCATGTAAGAGGCAGGTGAGCGCCCTAGAGCATTCCACTTGAGGGGTCCATGGCACGATCCGTGTAAAGGCCAGATCGGATTGAAAAACTTCATGGTCATATTTGTTTTACATGTGATGTGCCTGGTGGGTCTCTGTGTGTGAATAATAACTCACAATGGAAGATGAATTTTATTGGCCACCAGCTGAATGCTGGGAGTCATTCTCATCTTTTTTACATATTAATTCTTTAGCAGTAAGTGCCAGCTTAGTCTCAAGAATATAGTTTAAGTATCCCGAATTCAGTTATATGAAATTTTCGTATAGAGAGCTTTCTTTTCGCTTAGGAAAAATTTAGGATTAGACCCAAATGTTCGTGTTTGGCTCTGAAGTAACAGAATTATTTGTTTAGTCCACTGACAGATAGGTCTATGTGTAGAGTAAGGAACGGTCCAGAGCGGGTGCTTCTACTCCAGGCTTTGTGAGTCCTGGGAGTTCATGGAGCAGCTACTGAGAAACCTGCCAACCTCTGATATTTTTTATCTGTCCGTGCATTTTTTCTGAAAAGAGGGTCCATAACTTTCATCGTAATTTCTGTTACCCCCATGAAGAGTAAGGACCATTTTCCATAGAATCAAAAGGACACAGACCAGGTTATACAGCCTGTTCCTCCTTTATGTGGGAGAATATGAACAGTTGATTAACATGTCTTTACAGAATTTATGATGGTGAGGATGGAGATAGAAAAATAATTTTTGTTGTAAGGCTGACATTGGTATCCAGAAACACTTTTTGTAGTGAAAAAGACAATTAGAAAAAAAATAAAATGCCAAGTTCTAGCTCAAAACAGAAAGGCATTGCACTGAGATTTTCTACCAAAGCCTGTTTTCAAGTAAGGGTTTCTAACTTACAGATCCATTGCCCCTTTAAATAGAGCACATTTGAGTGTTTTGTATTCAGTTCCAAAATGATTGAACTTTAATAATTTTTCATGGAAGTGTGGTTTTGTATTTGTATCTCAGTACCATACCTTTCCCCTGAAGACAGTCCACGTTTAATAATGCTCATAAAACTAACTGAACAGCTTCAGACAACTGTACTTTTAAAAATTAGTTATATATAACAGCCCTTCATACAAAGTAAGAACTGTATTTTTTATTTTAGAAAGTTGATTTATTGAGATTAGATAATGCATGCATTTGGTTAAAAAAATTTTTTTAAGTCAGCAGGGTGTATATAATGAAAAATGTATTTTTCTTTCACCTCTGCCCCTAACCACCAGCTCCCTTTTCTTGCAGCACCCCCCGGATTTTGGCATTTTCTGTAGAGTATTTTATATAGAATATTCACTTTAATTGGTTATTGGCCAAGACTTCTAAAGCTGATGTTTGACTCTTCTTCTCAACCCCTTGAGAAAGAAAGAAAAAATGTTTAAAATTTCTTAAAGTATCAAGACACTATGAATTGCAGTCTTCACACAGATTGACCTTAACGTACCTGCCCAGGGTTTTAGTTTACTTTCTCCTTTTGCTTTTCCCACAACTTGACTCTCCTGATCTTTGATCTTTTAAATTTGAGAACATTATTGCAAAACATATATGTCAAACAGAAAATTCTAACCAAGCACGTAATAGTCTTTGCAGTATAATTTTAATTTTTAGTTATTAAGAACCAGTAATTTTGTTGAAAATTCAAACTAGGATATATAATAGTATTAAATGTGTAAGAAATATAAAAATAATACTTCCTTTAATTTGAATAAAGATGTTTAGTTATTATGACTATGGGATATCACTTTGATATCATGCTATAAATAATACGTGGGAAATTCTTTTGGCATTAATTTTATAAGATGTTATTCCTGTAAATAACCCTCTGTCTTCTGCATTTCCTGGGTTGATGTATATGTACCAATCAAGGCAAGCATCCCTTATGGTGTAGATGACCTTGCTTCCATGGCCCTTGAGAGAATAAATATTTATGTTGACAGTGCAGCTGCCATGAATTGAGTTCATAAAATTGGGTTTGGGTATTTTAATCTGATGTATTATTCTTGCTTGATTTCATTGTGCTGTCTATGGTTCCAGGGCTATAAATCAGGGGGAGTGTTTGCCCACAAAGGAAAAAGAGAGTGGGAATAATATGAAACATGGCCTTTGTTTTTATTTAAAGTATTTCTTCACTTGGGTACCTGTTTTCTTTCGGCTGCAAGTTCCCAGGATCTTATCATTAAAAAAAAAAAACAAACAGGTTTATGGTGATTTGGGATAAGGGGTAGCATAAAGCTCATAAAACTAAAATGTGAAATAAGAGTGAGGGGTGTGGTAAAAAGAAACCTATTTTTTTTTTTTAATGTGCGAAAGTAGGACATCGTATACAAATTCAGACAATACAGGCAAGGCTGACCACACAGTTTGTGGGACCCAGCACATAATAAAAATGTAAGGTCCCTTACCCAGAGGTAAAAAATGTCATTAATGGTACTAAAATATAAAGCTTTTTCCTTTTTTCTTCATTCTCTATCTGAACTCATCATATTTCTTATTTGCTATTTACTGTTGTTCTAAGTAAAGAAAAATATTAAAATTTAAATTACCAGCACCAATTTACTGTTTACCTTTCTGTGGTGCAAGGCCAGTTTTAAATGCAAAAATCAGAACATTTAACTTGTATGTGGATTCCCTGAAATGACATACTTTGTATTTCCTAGTTCATACATGCATAGGCGTTTCATCTTTACCCAAAGAGCAGAAACCATGCATAAAGCTAATTCAGCTGTTTTTATTTCCATTCTTGTTGCACACACCTTCTACCCACACTCTCTCTCTTCAGCCTACAGATGAGTAAGGAAGGACTGGAAGGAGAAGGACTCTGGGTCGCTCTAGCTTTCCTTTCTCTTTGTCATGATTTTCAGTGTCAGTGGTTGGCTAATACAGGGAAGTAATGTGGATAAGAAGGGATATGATAGAGTTCCTTTGTCAGTACCGTTGCACTCCTACTATGTTCAGAGCAAGTTCTGGTTAGTACAGAAAAAGGGGACTCGGGCTGGCAGCACCAGAATTTACTCACTGGAAGATGTTACATGCGTACCTTGTACTTGCCTTGGATCACGTTGCACTGTCCTGCGTCACGAGTCCACCAGATTCTGCCCTCATGAGGCACTGTGGATGCTGTGTGTCAGTGGGACATCAGGGAACAGCAGACATGCATATCCACTCTCTCCTTTGTTCATACACATGCTCCACTGTCCCATTGGACTTCACTTAGCAAAACACGTGTTCAAAGAGAAAAGTATTAAGAACTTCAGGATGGTGACAGCAGAGCATTAAGCTGAGTGTGTGGGACTCTCCTGAGCCTGAGAGTGGGGCCCCATGCCACCTCACAGGTCTCATGCCCATGGACCAGCCCTGAGTGTAGAAATGCAGGAAATGGAAAGTGCGTTTCTTCCTTTCCCCTCCCCACTCACATTCCCGGCTCCTCTCCCCAGAGGAAGTGACGTGGTTTCTTCAGTATACGTGTCAGATGCATAAAGATGGGCATAGCTGTAGATAGATATGTACCCAACCTACAGAGTGGTAGATTAAATATGACCCCAGATTCTTTCAGCTCTTCCAATCAAGAGGTGGAGTCTGCTTTCCTCTTCTTGACTCCAGACTGGCCCTGAGATGTGCTTTGACCAGCAGAATGCTATGGGAGTGGCTTTGACTTTGAGTGTTGGCCCATAGAGGCCCTGTAGTTTCATTGGTGTGCTCTGGGAGTGCTTCCTTCGTTGTGTGAAGATGCCCGAGATGAAGAGCCACATGGTCCATTCCAATCACTTCAGCCATAGCAGGCGAGGCCCCAGAGAATCAAGTCCAGTGAGCCCCACCCAGCCCCCGGCCACCCTCCCAGCTGACTGCAGCCACCTGTGTAAGCCCAGGTGACACCACAGAAGACTCCCCCAGGAACCCAGCAGAATTGAGTAATAGTCATTGTAAAATGATGTCGTTAAGTTTTGGGATGGTTTGTAATGAGTAATAATGATCTAATGGTGTATACATTAGAAACATTTAAACTTATGTACTTCCATAAATGGAATTGCATCATTCATATTGTCTGTGTCTTGCTTTTTTCCCATTTAGAGACCCTTCTGTCTCAGTCCAGTCAGATTAACCACATTATGCTGCAGAGGTTTTCACTGGCTGGATTCCTATAATTAAACCTATTCCCCTTTTGACAGTTATGTAGGTTTTGTTCTCATAAACAGCGCTGCAATGTACATTCTTATATAGGTATCTGAGTGCACTTTTGTGGAGTAAGTTCTTACCTATGGAATTACATGGACATTATATGAAATTTAAAATCTGATGAATATTTTCTAATTATGCTCCAGAAAACCAAGACCAATTTACACTCCCTTCAACAGTGTATGAGTATACTTCTTTTATCATTTCTTCAACACTGATTTCAAAGTTTGAAAAATTTATCAGGGAAGAGAAAAGTTGTCTTATTGTTGTTTTGTTTCCTTAATCATGAATGAGAGTGAGCATCTTTTAAAATATTTTTTTAAAAGTTGTAGTTTTAATCTCTGAATGGCTGGTTCATATCTTCTGTCAGTAGTCTGTTGGGTTGTATGTATAATTAAGATTCTAAGAGCTCTTTGTAAATTAAAGAACTGTCTCCCTTTTTTTTTTACCATGTGTATCAAGATAGCTTTTCCAAGTTTCTGTTAGAGATACATTTTGTGACCAGGCACTGTTAACTGGAAAAACATTTCCTGACTTGCTTTCTGATTTTCTTCCTCAAGACATTTCATTCATTAATTTTTTTCTCTAATCTCTTTCCCTTGAACTATGCCCTAGTTACACATCCCTAAAGCCATGTTACTATAAACAAAACATTTTAAAAGGCATTTTGTCATCTACCACTTTTCCTGGAAATTTTTAAAATTTATCCATTTAATATTGTCTTTATCCTCTGGCTACTGGGGGGCTGCTCCTTCAGGAAGCTAATCCCAGATTACTTGGTTGCTGATCTGTTGGTTGCCAAATACAGTTCCCAGCAATAATTCATCCTTATCTATTTGGAGAAAACTAAAAGGAAGAATGCATTAAGAAATTTTATCACATGCTGTTTTTCTTGGCCAGATCAATGATAGGCATTTGGTACATGGTCCCTTATTGTCTTAACAGATCAGATACTTTTTGTAGGGTTGAAGCTAAAAATCCTGGGTAAAGAGATGAAGTAATTCCACTTTCATGCCCGGATTTGATCATTCCCAGGTGCTTAGTGTATTGTCCATCAGTGGTTCTAGAAAAACGGAATCTAACTATGTGTGGAAGACAGCACAAGCAGCTTCAAAAACCTCAGGGGAAAGAGCCGTTAAGACAAGGTGTATATTTTGAAGGTGGAGGAAGATAACTACTCAATTAAAACCTGATTTGGAGACTAATGCTAACACGCGGGTGAAAGGTGCTAGTAAACAGTACAACAGAGTTGGTGAGATCCTCTTTCAGAAAAGCTTGCAAACTTTAAAATGTACAACAATCCCCCATAAATAAATGTTTGTTTGTAAAACAAACAAACAAAAAACACAAACAGCTTTTAACCAATATGGGAAATGAGAAGCTCTTCAAAAGATTGATTTTCAGTAAAGGGAAGTAGTCTTCCTTTAAACATCAATATTTTGAAAATCATTTTTATAAATTTATGTTCTCCCATTTTGTCTTAGAAGAAAACAAAATTTAACGTTTTACCTAACATGATGACTATGTCATCCGTATGAGTTTGTGATTTTATTCTCTGCTTCAGTTGGCTGATGCCCTCAGAGGCCTCTGAGCTGTGTAGGAGTTTTTGCCATCACATCAAATGGCACCAGTATATTATGGAATTCTGTAGTTTTCCTGTTTTCCCCCTTGTTCCAAGCTCTGAGTGTTCACTGAAGTCAATATTCTTTTCTGTAGAAACCCCCTCTCTCGCCCTTCCCTAGAGTTTTTTCTCTGGCAAGACTGGGGAACAATATGGCCACTCTTTTTATTCTTTATTTTTATTTTTAGTAGGGGGAGGTGATTAGGTTTACTTATTTATTTATTTTTAAGGAAGTACTGGGGGTTGAACCCAGGACCTCGGGTATGCTAAGCATGCACTCTGCCACTTGAGCTATACCCTCCCCACCGGCGGGTCTTTATAGCACAGCATCTAAAGCGAGCGTAAATCAACCTGAAGAAGTGAGTTGCACTCACACTTGTAACAGTGCCTTCTCCCAGCTGTGATATGTGAAATAAACGTCCCATTTGTTTTGCTGGCTTAGGCGACTTATGGGCAGCTCTTCACTGTGTTCAGATGGGTTAGGAGATCTGTACGAGAGACCTCAGGTTAAGTGATATATGGCTGAAGTGATTTAAATCTTTGTAGAATATCATTTCTAAATTGTTCATCAAACTGCAAACACAGCCTGTCCTGATATGCAAGTTCATTAATGAATAGAGAGGGCAGTTTCCAGGGTGGGAAGCACATGTCTTGGGTCTTAGACTTGGGTCAAAATGAGATTTTGCTTTTTCCTGGCCGTGTGATATTGGGCCAGAGGTTACACCCCAGTTTTCTCACCTATAAAATGAGATAAAACATAGCTTGTATTGTAAGAGTGTGAGTGTCTAGCACATAGGTAAACACTGAGTGAAGGAATTTCATTAAATGATAGTAACTTTAGATATATATAATTTGATATTAACTGAAATATGTTGTATGAGTATAAATTATTAAATACATTCTCAATGTTTATGATAAATTAATCTATTATTATTGATATATAAATATATAATTATAAATTGCTTTACAAACTCCCCACACAATTCTATAATAATAATATCTCTTAACCATTCTCCATTCCCAGTGCAGAAGTCAGATTCACAGTGGCAGTGGAAGACTGGGGTCATGAAAGAGCTAAGACTCTCCAGTTTTTCATTTTCCTAAAGTGTCCGTTTTCAGATTGAAATGTGGGTCTAGGGCTGGAAAGAGGATGAGATGAGCATCTTTCTTCCCAGCTCTCTCTGACCTTTAATGAAGGTGATCCAGACCTTCTGAATAGAAGTGGAAGGTGGGGTAACTCCTGACCCTTTGTAATGGAAATATACTCTCCAGGCAGTGAACCATGTCACATCAGGGTGTAGACTCAGGCTTTTTTGAAAAATGCAAATTGCCAAATGGTGAACAATTTTGGCAACAAAAATTTTCACAGTAGCTTTTTTTGGGTGCCAAAAACTTCTCATGTGGACACACCGACTTGTGCCTACCTACACTGAGTTCTACACCAATGACTATCACTTCTAGGAGATGTGCCAGAATAAGCTGAATGGGGATTAGGTCTCTGTTTTTTTGAGGCTGGAGGTTTGGTGCTTTGAAACCACGAGAAGTCACCTGGGTATGGGGTCGGTGGAAGGGGCATTTGGTTGTCGCTCTTTGTCACACGATGGTGTCTCAGATGTGAGACAGTAGTGTAAACTCACAGCCTGGTCTTCCTCTCCGAAGCTGTGATTAAACATGCCCTGTTTGGGCGTTGCCTGGTGGATGAGAATAACAACACGGCTTGGGTAGGAAGGGTATTGTCCTGAGGTGTGGCATCCTTTGACTTCCTCCCCCAAATGAAGCATTTCCTGCTTTCCAGCTGGATGATGAGTCATGTGAAGAGCCCTGAGGATGTGACACAGGAGACCACTCAGGCCATAATTATTTGAATGGCATGGATGACAAATTGCTTTCATGCGCGCATATCTCATCCAGGTAGAGCCGGGAAGTGCAAGAAGGGCTGGAAATAGCTCCTGGCTACACGGGAGCATCTTTGATGCTAGTGCTTTCAACATCCGAAAGAGCCGCATCAAAGTAATGTTTACCAGCAGTCTCATTGCAGATCTGAACATCCTGGTGCTTGTTTCTATTTCTTGTGATTCTTGGCAACTGAGAAGCATTGTTGGAGTTCATCCAGAGTAGGAGATTCATCAGGGATTTGGTACATGCCTGAGACAGACCTCTGTATGCTTTAGTGGCACAAAGAAACATGTGGCCAGGAGAACCGTCATGCAAGAACACTCCCTGGGGTGTGTGAGGAAGATGGCTCATATCGTGTGGTAGACTCTGTTCTTCTAGAATATGGGCATTAGCATTTATTATATGTCAAGACCCTTGTTAAGTACTTTTACATGTTATTTTGTTTAATCCTAACTATGACTTAATGAAGTAATAATAATAAATACAAAATTAGCTATATAGATTTGTCATTATGCTAAGTAGGTACCGTATATAATTGTCTCATTCAATCCTCTTAATAACCCTGACCCCAGCAGGGATTATTAACCCACTTTATAAGTAAGAAGTCTGAGGCTTGGAGAGCCTAGAAACTTGCCTCAGGCTGGATGTAAAATGAAGGAGTTAGGATTTAAACTAGTCCTGTCTGATTTCAAACCTCATGATCTGTACCACACTGTTTGTCTCTTACTGTCCTGTGGTCAAGCAGTGTCAGCAACAATCAAACCAACCAACCAAACAAACCAACCAATAAACAAATAAACCACCACCACCACCACCAACAACAACAAACCAGTTTCAACCCCCTGTAATGCAATAGTATGTGAGAAACACATTCACTTGGAGAGCAACAGCCCAAATTTGGTGTAACATTTCATTCTCAGTGACATTTATGACAAAATTGGAATCTATAACATCGAGTTAAGTTCTCCAATCCTACTGTGTTGGTCATGTTTCTTGTGAGACCCTGAGGTGAAAAATCAAGAGATACTTAAGAAGAGAACACCTTGTACACAAGAAGGCCACTGTTTTTTGTTTTTTTTTTTTACCCTTCATGCTATTATACATATTTTCCTACAAGAAGTGGCCTGTTGGAGGGTCTCCCCTCTGGTTTCCTGAGAGATGAGATGTGTTTATTTCTCTGTACAAATCATGATGTGAAAGAACAGCCTCCTCAAAAATATCTTCCTCACTTCAACCTCCGCACACGTAGGGAGATCAGAGTCATGGTGGCGGTCCGTTGTACCAGGATGATCAAATGATCCAACCTCCAAGTCCACTGGGAAATCAGGGTGGAAGATAATCCACCACTTCCCACCTTTGTTCACCCTGCAATTTGTCTTCATTCTCAAGTGATTGACTTGGAGAGAATGAAGTAATATATCAGCTTTGGATATTTGATTTATGACCAAAAGACAGGAAGAATCCAGAGGCTGCTTTGTCTAAGGAGTCTCATGTGTGGAATAAGGTGAATATCTTAAATAAACTAAAGAGCTTTCTAAGCATGCTGGTGATGACTTCCATGTTTAGTTCTTTTTACAGCATACGTATGGTTTTTTTAATTGTAGAATCTCTCTTGTTTGGAGGCAATTCCAGAAAACTTTATATGTACATTTTTGATACAGGCTGAAGATCCTGTGCCCCTCAGACACTTTCTCTGCCCTAGGCGTCTTGTTCACACATGTGCAAATGTATCTAAAGTCCAGAATGGTATGGCACATGCACAGTACAGCAAGCACACAGTCGTGGGGGTCAGGAGGAAGAACTGTGTGAATCGTGTATTGGAGAAAACCAACTCCATCTGCTTGTACCGTATGTTGTTCTCTACTTATTTTTTTCTTAAGCACAAATTAATTTAGCCACAGTTTTCAAAAGTGGGCAATAAGTAAGATTGTCTCCTAAGCCTTCCACTGATTCCTGTACACCAAGCAGAGAGCAGCCCCCTCTGGTACAGATCTCCCATCCCCACCCTCAAATTACCAGCAACAAACTGAGAATCTCCATTTGTACTTTTAACGAAAGAAATCTACCGTGGCTGTTAATGATGGTAAATTAGAAGAAATGATTCTGCTTCCTTCAAAGCCAAGTCATTGGACTTACCACCATTTTAGATTTTAGGAAGAAATTTCACTTATTCATAGAATATTTATTGAATATTTAACAGGGGCACATTCAAATGACATCCAAAACATACAACATATGGGCTTTGGGCCCAGAGGTGACTGTCTAATTCAAGAGGTTAATTTATGTATATATGAAAAGTTAAATATTAGTATAAAAGTTTAAAAATACTAACATTAGTGGAGAAATTAATAGGCTGAGGAATGATGAAATAATGTCACATTTTTCACCCTCTGAAGTGCTGAAAACCTGTCTTATTTTTAGTACTTTGTCTTGTGTCCTTTCGTCCTTAGTGCTTTATCTGTAATTCAAATTTTTCTTACAATCTTAGCCCATTGAAACCATTGAGCACGAGGAGCATTATGGTCAGATTATCCTTGGTCCAAATTGCTCATTATTATGTCTTCCTTTCCATTAAGCATCTGTATTTGCTTGCTTTTTGTTTATGACTCTATTCCTATGAGAGCTGGTTCAGAGGTTCCGAGCAGGAGAGGAGCTACTGCCATGTCTTTAAAGAAAGATCTTCCTCTAGTGAGGAAAGCTGTTCTCTTAACTGAGCGTGCAGTGCTGGAAGGCAGAGGAACGGGTGGCCACCCCCCTGAGGGGGCCCGGCCGGCCCGATCAGCCCGGTTTGCAGCGCTGTGTTTCTGCTGGATCTCTTGCACGGCTCCTGTTCTACCCACTTAACGATGGAGCCTTGTTTTTTTGGCCCTCTCTGCTATTCTCTTAGCTTCTGATACTGTCTATTTTATCTCCCAGAATTATGTGCAGTGTTAGGGTGGACTACTCAGTAATGGCTAAGACTTTAAGGACTGAGTGGGAAGTCAGGATCAGCCTAGTGTCTTTAAGGTTGAATGCAACTGATGTATACACCCTCCATGTCCTGCACACACCCCAAGACAGGCTGTGTTTCATGGTTGGCCAGTATGCATTGCCAGGCAAGCCTGTGTGCTCTGGGTGTGCCCAGCACCCTGGGAGACTCCAAACAGGCATGATCTCCCAGGGGCAGAGTGGAGGTGGCCTCACCCTGTCCTCTCTTGGGAACCTCTTCTCAACGTCCCAGGCTGGGCCCATGAGGCTGGGTTAAATCTCTAATGCTTGTTGATGGTTTTCAGGTGCCACCTGGGAGAATGGGCCCTGGAGAGAGGCACTTGGAAAGTAAGACACGCTTCCATCTGAAGCTTTTCTACTATGAAGGCAGACTCTGCTTTTCACGGAGTGGGAATGACTCCTGGACTTCTTGCCTCCTCCCATTTGCCTCCTTCCTCTCCTATACCTCACAGTAAATCAGCTGTATGCTTCTCAAGCAAGAGATTCAATTTTACTGTTAGGTTTGGCTGGAATTGCCTTTAATGGTCAGAAAATTATCCAGTATCTCAAAAACACAATTAAAAAATTCAGCTACAGCATGTCCCTGTGATTTTTGCTGGCAGTAAGGAAGTATTCCCTCTGAGGAGGTCTTTTAGACAGTTGGCGTTTAGTACTTGCTCTCCAAATATTATTTCACAAGTGGAAACCTGAAGGGTTTTTTAGTCCATTCAATACCAGGCATCTTCTAAAAACTGAAGTATAGTTGATTTACAATGTTGAGTTAGTCTCTGGTGTACAGCATAGTGATTCAGTTATACAGATGTACTTTCTTTTTCATGTTCGTTTTCATTATAGGTTATTACAAGCTGTTGAATATAGTTTCCTGTGCTGGACCTAAATGAAAGTCAGAGAAAGAAGGACAAATATATGATGTCACTTATATGTGGAATCTAAGAAAATGACACAAATGAATCTATTTACAAAACAGAAAGAGATTCCCAGAGATAGAAGACAAACTTAGAGTTACCAAAGGGGAATACCAGACATATTTTAAGCAATTCCAAAATGAAAGTATCTGTTATAACATTGTCTTGGAGGTAGAAAATATCTTGCAGCTGATCATTCTTACTTTCTAGGTACAGCACCAATCAAATACATGAATCCTGAGCGTGTTCTGACCCTGGTTCTAGCTCTAAAGAAATTGGCATCCTTGGGCAACTTACTAATTCTTTAGCAACTGTCCTCTTATTAGGAAAAAGGAAAGAATGTTTTAATTAACCTTACAGCTCGTCTGGTAGGAATACTGAGGCAGATGATAGTGGTGGGAAGAAGTAATCCAGGAATCACCATTGATAGCAGCGACCTAGGACATTTGTAACAGGGATCAGTGGAAGTGATTCTAGGCCAGGCTTGAGCTGCTTTCGGATTATTTGGAAACAGGGAGTCCTAGAGCTTTCTGGACCTGTGGTATTTCTGACTGAGCAGCAAGTGTTTCATAACATACCGTGGTTAAATACGTGCCAGGAGGGGTCATTGCCTCCTACACTCCCAGGGAGCCAAGAAGCCACGGTAACAACACTTAATGAGATGGCCTGACAGCTCTGGGAACGTCCCTTCGTGTGTTGTTTTGAATGATGCCAGCCAGTTTCAAGTGGGCAGGATTAAAATGCAAACCAAGCCCAGATTTTTTTCTTTTTAATTAATGTCTGACATTTGCCAACCAGGGGAAAGGCGATGATAGCGTGCAGCAAACAGACTGCTTAGAGCTGCACTGTCACCTGGACTAAACATCCGGACATGAGGTGGCTGGGGACGGCACTGGCCCCTCTGTGGCTACCAGGAATGGATTTGGCAGCTGAAAGGGAAACGTGAAAATGTTCCTCAAATGTGACCTTTTAAAAAAAAAACAAAAAGTAGACTTAAAATTTGTGGTAAAAATACACCTAACATGAGATTTACCACTTTAACATTTGAAGGGTACAATTCAGTGGCAAGAAGCACATTTAGAACGTTTTACAACCATTACCACTGTCTAGTTCCAGAGCGTTTTCAACACCCCGTAAGGAAACCGCATATGCATTAAACAGTCACTTCCCACTTCCTGCTCCCTGAAGCCCTGGCAACCACTAATCTGCTTTCTGTCTATGAGTGGACTTTTTAGGAAGGAGAGTGGAAGCCACTGACCTTGGGAGTTAGGACATGGGGGCTTCTTTTCAAATCTGGGCTCCCATCTTTGTTTTTCCAACAACATGGCAGCCCCCCCCCCATTAGCATCACAAGGGCAAACCTATAACTTATGACCCCCTTTGCAAACCTTTTTAAACAACTTTGAGGTATATTTTACGTACCATAAAATTCACCCGTTTCAAGCGTACAATTCAGTTAGTCTTTTTACAAGGTAGTGCAGCCATCAGCATAGTCCAGCTTTAGAACAGTTTCATCCTCCCAGTAAGAACCCAGTAGCCTTGTTACGGCTAACCCTGTTCTACCCCCATCTCCAGGCAACCACGGATCTACCTTCTGTCTCTATAAACTTGCCTTTTCTGGCTATTTCATATCAATGGTATCATGTGAAATGTGGTCTGTGTCTGGTTCCTTTCATTGAGCAGGAGTTTGAAATTCATCCATGGTGTACTATGTGCCAGTAGTTCCTTTTTTCTGGCCAAGTAGTAGTCCGTTGACTGAATCTACTGCATTTTATCTATCCATTCACCTGCAAACATTTTATGGACCCAGCATACTTCCTCTGTGCAACTCTGCTACTCTGTGCAAACATTAAAAAAATTGTACAATTTATTTAATTAACGGTGGGGAGGTAATTAAGTTTCTTTCATTCCTTTTTAATGGAGGCCCTGGGGATTGAACCCAGGAACCTGCATGCTAAACACACACTCTACCACTGAGCTATACCCTCCCCAGAGTGCAAACATTTTAAAAGAAGTCTCTTATCTATCAATTCTAGAGGGTTGGACTGTTAGATGACCTCTAAGATCCTCATTAGCCAACATTCTGTCCAAAAAAGTCCCAGGGCAGATCCAACTTCTTAGACCATTCATTTATTCAGCAGATAATCTCTTGAGCCCTCTGGGCACACCAAGCCCCAGCACTCTTGGAATTTCTGCTCTAATGCAAGAGGCGGGACAAAGCTCTTTTCATGTCATGCATGGCTCCCCTTCTGGTGGGTCAAAGGAGTAGAAACATTCCAATGGGACTGATGTTTGGTCCCCTCTGTTCCCTCCCCAGACCCTCTCACTCCTCAGATGCTCCATGCTCCCCGCCCCGCCCCCCACCCTGTCCAGGTGCTCCCATTCCATCCTGAGTTTTCTGCACATTTTTTGGTGAATGCTTGTTTGCATGTCTCTCCTGTCTGTGGGATGTGGGCAACTTGAGGACAGGATGGTGTCTTGCTATATACCCTGAGCATCATGGAGGGCCCAACAGTGCCCAGCGGTTATTTGATGAACAAACGAATGACTCCCGTTCTGGCCAGGGGCAGGAGCAGATAGAAGACATGGACACACTGGCCTCGTCAGGTCTCCGGAGTTCTGGACACACTTGCTCTTCCCTCTCGACTTACAGGGTCAGCAGTTGCATGTGAGCCTCTCCAGAGTGCAGGCCCAAGTCTGGGAGAGAAAATACATTGGGATGCAGTTCTCTCTGCTCCTTGGAACACAGGCTTGACACCAACTCCTTACCACTGTCATTAGTATTTTAACAGTATCCCTAGGGGTCAGTCTGCAGGCAGACTGTGTAAGGAAACTGTATGAAAATGGTCCTGCGTGGCAGGGTGACTGGGTCCAGATGCCAGTGGTGGTGGTGACTTATAATGGCTTTCCCAGGCCCCTCCCTGCTCTGTCCTGCCACCACCCAGCTCGTACTCTTAGCTTGCTCCTTGACTCCAGCCCTGGGTCATCCAGCCTGACTGGAAAGCCAGGAACAAAGGGGACAGGACACGTCGTGTGTGTTCCTGCAGGACACTGGGCTGAAGGTGGAAGACAGAAGACGCAGGAGGCTAAACCAGGCAAGGTGCTTCATGTGGAGAAGAAAACAGGTGGTTCTGTGAGGGCGTCACTGCTTTGCCAGTGCTGGTGGTTGGGATCTGATCAGAGTCCCGTTAAAATTACTGGGACAAAATATTAAAAAGGGAAGCGACATGGACATGTCTAGTCTCAGAGAATACTTGAAGCTTTCAGCATAGATTGTCATTATTAAGATTATGTTGTTCTGTAGGACTCAGTTCACAAGTATGATCTATTTTAATCGGACCATATTTTAGCCTTCTCCACCTCAGGACAACCTGGAGATTTTCCTCTCTCTATGGGCACCTTTATTTCCCTGGTTATTGATTGTGGCCCGTTGGTTTGGTCCCTCATATACATGTTTTCTTGGTTGGTGGCTGTCATATCTGTGAAGGTTCAACTGAGGGTCACCATGTCTCCCTAACCCCCATGAAGGACTCTCAATCCCTGGTGGGCTACAATCTGCTGGGTGCCCTTTCTTAGTGTTGAAGAAGCACTGAGATGCTAAGTTGGAGAGAAATTACCTTGGGTTTGGGTTGATTTTGTTTCTTTACCATTTAAAATGTGCTCATGCTTGAGGCACCCCAAATACATTATATCAATTCTCAGTTCATACACAGAAATACTTCTCTCTGTGTTAGCGCCGATGAAAATGCAGCAATACCTGGTCCTAATCTTGTGAATCAAAAGTCAGAATGTACGTTCTTTTTTTCCCTTCCTGACACTTTGCCTTTTAATTCACACTGGATCCCTTCTGTTGAGTTAGTAGTTTCATTTTAGTGTAGAAATCAAGTTTAATTAAAGCTTACTTGCCATTTAAAATAATAATTTGTTTGACTTAGCATTCTTAATTACCTTGAGTAAATTGCCTATAGAGGCTCACCTAATTCATCTGTTTGTTCAGATTATTACTGTTATTTGCATATTTTGAACGACACCACTTTAATGAAACACCAGGGTGGAGTCTGGGCAGATGATACTTTCCGTGGCAAATGCTAAGGAGATGCTCTTTCCGCCCTAGTCTGTTTGTTCAGCTGGAAGATTTGTTTTTTTTTTTTTTTTAATCATCCTACTGAGTTTTCACAAAAGATCAAAGTTTTAAAATGCTTTAGTTTTGGAAGACCATTAATAACGAAGTGTCTAGTCAGGGGCTGTCACTTACACGTCCTCCTTTAGCTTCTTACGAAGAATGTAGGCATGCCTCTCCTTAACCCCAAGATGTATTCCTACCGACTTGAGGATATGTATAAAGGGACCATGTGTCTGATGCATTTAAGGAACTTATGATAATTTGTTGGAAGGCTTATCTATTACTAGTGGGAAAATGTGATGTTAAATAAAGGCAACAGTTTTATTATTCTGAGTATATTATAACTAGTAATCAGTGTGAATAAATGACCACCTCTAGGAGAAGGTTTTAGAGAAGTTATATTGATAAATAGGTGAGGATGATTTCTTACTTGCCTGTCAATTACTGTAGATTTTACACATGGGTTTTAGCTCATGATCTTTGGGAGTGCTGCTCTGATTGTTCTTTGGGAGCTTTTTTTTTTTTTTTTTAATAGAGAGGAATAAGGTATGTCTTTATGGTTCTGAACAAGTTTGCAAGGCAATTTGATTAAATTAGTCTTAGATTTATTGATTTTAAGTAATTTCAGAACCTAATCATTGGTTTACCTCCTAAACTTTAGAAACTGATTCATAGTTCTCACTATAAAAAAAAAAACCAATATGATAGAGCATAATAGTACACATTGCATTAATTTAAATATCTCCAGGTTTCCTAATGCCTATAATCAAAATGTGGAAAACATTCTAACATTCATTAGTGTTAGTTATATACTAAAAGCATCTCTGAATGATGTGGCCAGAAGGCATATCTCAAATAGGAAACATTCCCTCTTTTATGGCTTATTTGTAGAGAAAGTGTGCATGCATCTTATGGAACACTAGTAATGAAAGTAAATGAATAACAGAATTGGTTTTTGATGTCTGCACTCCAGTTTGAGGAACCATGATAAAGGCAGGGAGATAACTCCCTTCCACTCCCGATCAAGCCTGCATTCTAGTATACTCTGTTCATGAGGTTCTGGCCCCTGGTCCAGCATCAGTAGGGCCTTTGAGACCCCCCCCGCCCCATCATCATAGAAAGGATGCTGTCCTGGGGCTCGAGAGACCTGCTGTGGTCACTTAGTAACCCCATGACCTTGGGCAAGTTACATCTCTAGACTTCCATTTCCTTACCTGGAAAGTGGTTGTCTGTAGATAGATTAGACATTTTCTAAGGTCATTCTACTTAAAATTCTGTGCTTCCAGTGGCAATGGCTTGTCTCTGATCTGTATTCCTCTCTGGGCCTTCTAAGCATCCAGGGAGTAGGAAGAACCAGTTCCTGGATTGGTTCAGAAGGCAGAAGGCATGAATTAGAGTGAAGCAGGCTCGCAGGGCATCAAGCCTTTTGCTTTCTCAGTGCTCTGTGTTCTGATGAGCCTGCCTGTAAAGATAGACTGAACCTTTGACTCGACCTGGGTTTTTAATTCTCCCCACTGCCCACTTGGGGTACAGGGAAGTGGGGATGCTGGGAGGGATCTTAGGGACAAAAACATTTGGAATGTGCTCTTGATTTCTAAAATAACACTCTACCTTTGTTTAAAGAACACAAAGGAAGAATCCTTTTCATCTTGTTTGACTTAGAAAACAAATAAACTCTATAAACATGGTGACTTTTAAGTGTTGATATATTTTTTGCATTAGTAAGAGACTTTTCTTTATTTTTTAAATCACAAAGTAAAAATACCAGTATTATTAAAAATTCAAACAATATGCCAAAGATATTAAGTTAAAAAATGAAAATCCTTTCCACTCCCACTATATTGGGCTCTCCACTATGAACACTTTTATGTGGCTATTTCCAGAAATTTTTCTGCGCACATATCAGTGCAGTTATCATATATGCATATCTTCTTTGCCTTGAAAATTAAATTATACTGTAAGTACAGTTATGCTCGTTGTCATCTTTTTTTCACTTACATGTCTTTCATGGATACCATGAGAGTACTTATAGATCACAGCAAGGTATGGGTTCATTAAACACAGCTACTGGACTTGTTTATATAACTGTATAGACATATCAGATCACATTTAAAAGAAGTAACTCTGTAGACAGTGTCACGGTAACAAACTCCGTCTTCTGTTTTAGGAATGTCGGTGAGAACTGGCCATTCTCTGGGCATCCCAAGTATTACTTGCCCTGAACTCTTTTATAAACTGGGCCCCAGACCAAAGATCGTCTTATTACTTAAAGTGGCTCTCTTTTAGCTATTCTGACAAATAAATCTATACTCATTGTCAATAAGCTAATATGGAACACTCCCAGATTTTATATTAGATGTACTTAAAAATTTTTTACTTAATGCTTATCTATTAGGACTTACTGGGTGTCAGGCACAGTTCTAAACACATTTCAAATTTGAATTCATTTGATTCTTATAACAAGTATATGAGGTAGGTACTGTTATCCCATTTTAGATTTCTTACGATTTGTCTGTATAAACAATTGTATTATCTGCAAACAATGAGAGTCTTATTTCTTCCTTTCTAAACTTCATACCTTTTATTTATTTCTCCTACCTTACTGTATTGGTTAGGACCCCCAGCACAAGGTGAACAGAAGTGGTGAGAGAGGACATTCTTTCCTTGTTACCGATCTTAGAGAAAAACATTCAACCTGTCACCATTAAATATGATTTTAACTGGAGACTGAGGAAATCCCTTTCTGTTTTTAATTTGCTGAGAGTTTTTATGATGAATTGGTATTGAATGTTATCAAATGCTTTTTCTGTATGTATTAAGATTCTACATTTTTAAAAATTCTGGTAATATAGTAAATTATAATAATTGATCTTTAAGTATTAAAGCTGCATCTCATTCCTGAGACAAACTGTATTTGGTCACGATGTAAAACAGGATGATTTTCCTCTCTTTGTATTGCTAGTTTTTTTTGCTAATATTTGTTGGGATTTTTGTGTCTATAGTCATAGATACTGAGCTGTAATTTCTTATAATATCTTTGTTAGATTTAGATGTCAGGGTCAAACTGGCCTCATAAAATGAGTTGGGAGGTGTTCCATCCTGCTCCACTTCTTTGGAAAAGGTTTGTGTAAGATTAATACAGTTTTTTCCTTAACTGTTTGATAGGATTCACCATGAAACCATTTGTTCTGGAGTTTTCTTTATGGGAAGGGATTTGATAGTATATTCAATTACTTTAATAGGTATTGAGAAATTAGATTTTTAATTTTATGTTGTGGTAATTTTGGTAAATTCTGTTCTTCAAGAAATATGTCCATTTCATCTAAGTATTCAAATTTATTGACGTAAAGTTGTCTATTATACTTTCAATATATAAGGATCTCTAGAGATATCTTCTTTTTCACTCCTGATACTGGTAATTTGTATTCTCTCTTAAAAATTTTTTTTGATCAGTCTAGCTAGGAGTTTATCAATTTTGTTAATCTTTCAGAGAACCAACTTTTGGTTTTCTTAATTTCCTCTTTTTCTATATTCTATTCCATCGATTTCTGCTCTTTAAAAAAAAATTATTATTTCCTTCTACTTACTTTGTATTTAGTTTGCTCTTTTTTCTAGCTTCTTAGGTGGACCCAGCATCATTGCTTTTATACCTTCACTCTTTTCCACTATAAACATTTAAAGCTGTAAGTTTCCCTCTAAGCACTGCTTTAATTGTCACACGAATTTTGATATGTTGCATTTTCATTATTATTTACCTTAAAATATTTTTATATTTCCCCTGTGATTTCTTCTTTGGCCCACGAGTCCTTTAGGAGTTTGTTGTCAATTTCCAAATATTTGGGGTTTTCTAAACATCTTATTGCTTTGAGTTTAATTGAATTATAGTCAGAATACATATTTTGTAGAAATTCAGTCTTTAGAATTTATTGAGACTTGTTTATAGCACACCAAATGGTCTGTCTTGGTGAATGTGCTGTGTACAGTTGGAAGGAATGTCTATTCTGCAGTTTTTGGAAGCAGTATTCTATAAATGGCAATTAAGTCAGTGTACTGGATGGTGATGTTTAAGTTTTCCATTGTCCTTACTAATTTTTTTTTTTTGTCTTGTTGTCCTGTCAGTTTTTGAGGGACCAGCCTTAAAATCTCCACTTAGGATTGTGGATTTGTCTACTTATTCAATAATTTTGTCAATTTTTGCTTTAAAATGTTCTATAATTAGGCATATATACATTTATTATTTTTATTTCTTTCAAATAAATTGCCTCTTTTATCATTATAAAGTGTCTCTGTGACTGGTAATACATTGTGCCTCGAAATCCAGTTCATACGCTATTAACATAGCCACTCTAGCTTTCTTATGCTTTCTCTTTTTCCATGCTTTTATTTTCAGATTATCTGTTCTCTGTATTTAAAGGTAAGGAGAACATATTGATTAGTTCTAATTTTTTATCCAATCTGGCAATTTTCCTTTTAATTGGAATATTTAATCAATTTATATTTAATATAATTATTTATGTGATTGGATTTAGATTTGCCAGTTTGCTATTTGTTTTCTCTGTGTCCCATCTGCTTTTTTCTTCCTCTTGCTTCCTTTCTTGCCTTATTTTGGGTTAACTGAATATTTTTTAGAATTCTGCATTAGTTTGTTTCAAAAAGCAGGTGCCAAGATGGAGTTATAGGTGCAAGAGATCTGTTGGGTGTAGTGCCAACAAAAGACAAAAAAAGAGAGAGAGCAAGCATCTGACACCTGTGAAAGGAGGGCAGAAGAAAGGAAGGCTAGAGTAGAAAGAGCCTCAAATTGTGATTTTGAGAAAGTCTCCAGCCTGATGGAGGCCTTGGTGCAAGAGTTCCTGTAAACAGTTTTGTGCGGAGCAGAAATGGCCAAGTGCTCGTATCCCTGCCATGTTCAGTCATTGACTAATGATAAAGAACATGGCTTTGATTCACTCACAGTGGATCCTGAAGTTGCTGCCCTTGGATGCTGTGAGCTAATTACACTCCTCACTGCTCATTGGCTTGTTTCTCCTAGAAGGGAGATATAAGTGAGGTACATTCATGGCTGCCAGGGGTTCCATTTTAATATTTCTATTGGCTTTTTAATTTCTTTGAATCAGTTTTTAGTGGTTGCTCTGGGGATTACCATATATATTTTTAATTTTTCACATTCTACTTAGAGTTAATATTGTAGTACTTCATGTCAAGCATTGGAACGTTGCAACGGGGTTAGTTCCATTTACTGCCCTCTCCATCCTTTGTGCTGTTGTTACGTATTTATGTTACAAAACCTACAATAATGCTATAATTTTAATTTAAATAATTGTATGTGTTTTAAGGGGTTTCAAAGAAGTGTATGTGTGTTTTATATATTTACTCACGTATTTACCACTTTCATTAATCTTCATTCCTTTCTGTAGATCCAAATTACCATCTTGTGTCGTTTACCTTTACGCTGGAGAACATTCTTCAGCATTTCAAGTAGTGAGATTTGCCGGTGATCAGCTTTTGTTTTTCTGAAGATACCCTCATTTAGCCTTTGTTGTCTAAGAATACTTTTGCCAGATATGAAATTCTAGCTTGGCAGTTGTTTTTCCTGTTGGCAGTTTAAAAGTTTCATTCTGTTATCTTCTAGCCTCCATTACTTTAGATGAAAAGTTAGTATAATTTTATCCTCTTCATGCCATTTCCCCTGATTGCTTTCAAGATTTTCCCTTTATCTTTGAATCTTAGCAGTTTGAATATGATATGCCCTGGCATGGGTTTTTATTTTGTTTTGTTTTTTGTTTATCCTGTTTGGGGATTGCAAGGATTTTTGAATTTGCAAGCTTATGACTTTTTGTAAAAACAAATTTTGGCAAACTTGGATTATTTCTTCAATTTTTTTTTGCCCTTTTGCTCCTCTCCTATTTTTTCTGGGATTTCAATTAAATACACATTAGATTTATGCTATTATATTCTACACTGGACCCTCAGTTTTTTTTTTTTAATTGAAGTACAGTTGATTTACACTGTTGTGTTAGTTTCTGGTGTATAGCAGAATATGTGTATATACAGACACACACGTACATATATATTCTTTTTCATATTCTTTTCCATTATGATTTATTACAGGATATTGAATATAGTTCCCTGTGCTATACAGTAAGACATTATTTATCTATTTTATATGTAGCAGTTTATATCTGCTAATCTTAAACTCATATTTTTAAAATTGAAGGATAGTTGATTTACAATGTTGTATTAATTTCTGGTGTACAGCATAGTGACACACACACACACACACACACACACACACATATATATATATTCCCTTTCATTATAGGCCATTACAAGGTATTGAATATAGTTCCCTGTGCTAGACAGTAGAACCTTGTTGTTTATTTTATGTATAGTAGTTAGCATCTGCAAATCCCAAACTCCCAATTTTTCCCTCCCCAATCCCTTTCTCTCCTGGTAACTATAAGTTTGTTTTCTATGTCTGTGAGTCTGTTTCTGTTTTGTAAATAAGTTCATTTGTATCATATTGTATATTCCACATGTAAGTGACATCATATGGTACTTGTCTTTCTCTGTCTGACTTACTTCACTTAGTATGATAATCTCCGGATCCATTCATGTTGCTGCAAATGGCATTATTTCATTCTTTTTATGACTGAGTAGTATGCCATTGTATGTACATATCTTCTTTATCGGGTCATCTGTTGATGGACATTTAGGTTTTTCCGTGTCTTGGCTACTGTAAATAGTGCTGCTATGAATATTGGCCTGCGTGTATCTTTTTGAATTAGTTTTGTCTGGATACATGCCCAGGAGTGGGATTGCTGGATATATGGTAACTCTATTTTTAGTTTTTTAAGGAACCTCCATACTGTTCTCCGTAGTGGCTGCACCAATTTACATTCCCACCAGCAGTGTAGGAGTAGACCCTCAGGTTTTGTTCATTTTTAAAGTTTTTTTTCCTCTCTTCAGATTAGATAATTTATTTTGTTCTGTATTCAAGTTCACTGATACTTTTATTATTTTCTTCCAATCTGTTGTTAGGTCTAGCCAGTGAATTTTTTTTCAGCTATTGTATTTTTTAATTATAGAATTTCCAGTTGGTTCTTTTTATAGTTTCCTCTTCTCTGCTGAGATTTTTAACTATCCTTTAGCATAGTTAGAATAACTGCTTTAAAATCTTTGTCTGCTAATTCCAGTATCTGCATCATACCAGAGTTGGTCTCTATGGATTACCATGTCTTTTGAGATAGGTTACATTTTCCTATTTCTCTACATTCTAGTAGTTTTGGAATGTACCTTGGACATTGGAAGTGAAATGTTACAGAGGTTCTGAATTTGTTCATATACCTGTAAAGAGTATTAATTTTCTGTTTTAGCAGGCAATTAGCTTGATAGATCTCAAATTCCAAATTCCAAATATGTCTTCCCTATGACAGACAGCAGCAGACTGTTTAGTTCTTTTTACCTTAGCTGGGCTGCTTGAAGTCTGCTCCAACATGTATTGGAATCAGCCAGAGATTTAATCTGATCTTTAAGTACTGAATTTGGAGCTTCCCCTCTATGGCTCTCTTCTCTCTGGATTTCCTCCCTCATTTTTCAGCTACTATCTTCTCTGAACTCCAATGAGTAAGATAGCAAGTTTCTACTTGAGATATAGCCACTCTGCAGAACTGACCAGTTGCTCCCGCCCTTAGCTGAAAAGCTGCAAAACATGGATAATCCATGGAGAGCCATTTTCCCAAGTGTCAACCCCCTTTAGTTTCTGCCTATTCTCGGTCACTCTGCAATGCCCTCAGATAGATGTTGTTATCCTTGTTTTTTTATATTTTATCTGGAGTTTATAATTATTATCTCTTAGAAGGAGTTACTTTCATGAAGCAGAACTCCTCTCATCCCACTTTACAGATGAGTTTAAAACACACTCCCGCTCCAGTAAGTTTAACTCCTCTACCTAAGGTCACACAGCTGGTAAGTGGGAGACTTCCATCCAATCGTAGGATTGCAACACAGTAGTTTGGTTCTAGAGTCAGATTTCTTCCAAGGGGAGGTTTGAATGGTATGAATTATGAGGACAATGGCAAGAAGCATAGGACATGTTCTGGGCCTTGTGGGGCCTTGTGATGTCAATGCCTTACGCCCTGGACTTGTCTCAAGATTTTGTTACTCAGTGGATGCTTCATGTATCTCTGGGTTTCTACATTATTCTATGTATGAGCTTATATACAAGTTGCATGAAAGGATTATGTGGCTAACTGCAAAGTAGACCTTTAAGTTATGAAAAAATCTCATGTTTTCAGGGTTCTATGGTGTTGGGCTCCTTGGCCATCTTACTTAGAAACTGGGGAATTTTATCATATGGTTCTTTTTGTGATTAAAATAAAGAGAATTTTTGAAGGAGAGTAATATCAACAGTAATATAATGAAAGTATAGGAAGTATTTATTGAAGAAACTCACAACCACAATCTTGGGATAGTTGACTTTAAAAAAATGTAAGACTAGTTTAGCTGATGTGACCCATAGGCCTTAGAAGCATAACAACACCAAATGAGCAATACTTGTTTTGGAGTTTCTGCCCCTTCTTAATTGTTTCCCTTTTTCTCCTCTAGCCTAAGTCAGTTTCAGTTAACATTCATCAAGTGTTTAATTTCATCTTATTCTTCTTACCCCTTGATTTTAGCTTCACTTTGCTTTTTGAGTCTGACTTGCTTCATACTGATTTTGTCATAGTTTGTAAGCTGATTTGTAAAGTAGGGCAATCTTCTTCATGTATATTACTTTCAAACTAAAGGCAAAGGCCTATGTATTTGCTCTTGGAATTCTCTCCGCATCCCACGCCAGTGCTCAGATACCGTGCTCCAGCTGACTGGCCAATAAAGAGCAGGGGTTCAATACTTGATTGATGGATGGTTCTGACTCCCAGCCAGTCAGTTCTGGGAAGGTGGGCTTATCTTCTGAGTGAAACAGAACTGAGTCCTTAAAGGCCGTGATAAAGATTTTGGCTTTCATCCGAAGAATAACGGGAAGCTATGCAGAGTTTTAAGCAACCAAGTGACAAGCCCAGATTTAAATTTTTAAAATAATTACTCTGAATGTTTGCGGAACAGTTCTGTATAAACAAGTTCTGGAGTGCAGAAATTCTTATATGAATTTAAACATTTAACTCAGGGATGCAACCCAGAAGAACTGATAGCCTGGATGTTCTTCCGGCAGCCCTCCTGAGTATTATTTCTCCTGACTGTAATTCTGAAAAAAAAAGTTGAGAAGCAGAAAGTTTTTTAGGGATCGGGGCAGGGGGTGTGTATGCAAGGGCCTGGAATGTGAGTATTTTGCATCTCTGATAGCAGACATTGTTCTAGTAATGAAAAACTGAGGCAATGCAAATATCAAGGAATTTAAGAGTTTAACATTATAAATCTAAAACTGGCAAGTCCATATTTTATGTCTATATGGAAATGGATGTGTCATAACTTGTTAATTTTTAAAAGGAAAATTTAAAATGCAGTATACATGTTTAAAAGTATTAAAACAATCACATTTTAACAAAAATACACAAAAACAGAGATGAAACTTGTTATACTTTATTATCCACCAAATGCTGTTGCTTAACAGAGTTAAAAAGTTTTGTTGTTTAAAATGTGGAAAATAATCTTAATATTATTTCAGTAATCATTGGGAAATCTAAGTTAAAAGCACTGAGACGCTGCTAAGACAGCAACGGTTTCAGGAGATTAAAAACTTTCATATGAAAATGTAGAATTATGTTTCCTCTTCCCAAACATTTTTGTTGAGACTGAGAAAATTTTAAATATGTCTTAAAGAAAGTAACTGACATCGGCTGAATTAAATACAGCCTTTTGCTCCTGCTCCGTCTACTGTTTGTTGATCAAAGGTTACAAGGTTAATAATGGTTTGTTGGATTTCTTCAGATTTTTATAGGATTTTATGCTTCTTGTGTGCAACTTGCTAAATCATAGCACTCATATTCTGCATTAAAATAAACACTGAAGCGTGTGTGTGTGAAATAAATATCGATGGGAAAAGGAAGTGATTTCTCAGGGAAAAAAGAAGTCACCGAAATGTGTACTGTACCCTGGGCAGTAAGTGGAGAATTAATTTACTTTGTGTTTGTAAATATTGTCAATTCTATATTCTGAGCTGAAAAACTGGCAAATGACGGCTCTCTCTAGTATTTCCTGAGGCCATCTGTACCGTTTTAGAGAATAAATCATAAATAGACCTTTGAACTAAGACAGTCAGTCTCCCTGGACCTATCCTTTTGCAACTGACTTTCAGTCTCAATGGGATATTGAAGAGGAGGCTGGATAGAATAAACAGTGGAATCCTTGTCCGGGAATGACTGCCTGGCAATTGTTTCATGGAAAACCAGAAGGGGTGGGGGACAACAGCCCTGCTCTGCTCACTGGCTCTTTAATTTAGATTACCAATGATAAAGCCGGGGCTACGGCTAAAGAAAGGTAGGATGCAGACGCAGGAACATTAGTGCTAATATGCTGCAGAAAGACACGATAAATCAGCCCAGCTCTCATACATCACTGAGGGAGAAGCTGATTGCAACTTGACCATGTGTCTGAGTAGTCCCATCAGCGCGAAGAGCAGAACGTGGATTAAAAAAAACTAGAATGTACCTTTAGGGGCTACTGCCGAGCTGGACCTGGGAGAAGTGTCTGGTGTAAGTTTCAGCTTGTTTTATCCACGTATTTACCAGTGTTTTCCCACGCAGGGAGCTTGTTTCTCTTTCTGTGTTTTCGTGGAAGCCTCAAGCATGTTTATTTACAGTCCTGGACTTCATTTTGTATAAATGTAATACCAACCTAATGAAGTTCTTAACAGAGGACAGTTTAGCCCAGGGTTTATCCAGGAGAGAAATGAGAAAAAGTGATGTTATCATTACTGCCTATAGGAAGCCTGTGGGTGAGTTCTGGTTTTTTGGGTTTTGTTTTGCGGGGAGGTGAGGGTTAGAGGGATACATTTTAAACTAAAAACTCAGTTCTCTAGCCATTTATTAAACAGACGTGTTGGTAACCCAGCATTTCACTCCTCCCCTGGTCTTTTGTTTTGAAAAACTGTGTTTTAATATGTAAGCCAGACTGCTCGAAACACATTATATTTTTATGACTGGGATGTTTGTATTGTTTCATATCTGTTATTAGACAAAATAATCATAAAGGGTGTTTTCTATGGACCTTTTTATATTCCAAAATTAAGTACAGATGGTAATTTCCAGCAGTTTTAAAAATTTGTCAATTATTTAATTTAGCATCACTTAAGCATCTGCACAGGGAGAAAGCTGAGATGGTACAGAAACTGAATAAGCATTGATTGCTCGTCTGAATTGCATCTTTAAAGTTTTTGCCTCAGATCTCTGATTTCACAGTTTATTTTTACCAAATTAGATTATCATATTTCATTATCAAGCCTGTGAATGGGTGGAACTCGCTCAGCTATCCTACATTTCCCGTTAGAACAGCGCGTAAAGCGCCTGCTGATTGTTACTCCGAGGGAAATTCTCATGCCGGCTTCACCGAGAAGATTGCTTAAATAATGCATGGGCAAGGGCGAGGCAAGATGGAATTTACGGCCCAGACCCTGAGTTCAGGCTTTTGTTTAGAGGAGAGACTACGTAAGTGTGCGCGTACAACACATACTGAGGCTTCAGGGGAAGGGCGTAACTGAATGAAATTAGTGGCCACATGGTGCTGTCCACGTTATTTCCAAACAAGCCTTAAAACAGTCCATTGAGCCTCTAGTGTGGTTCGAGTGAGGGAGGAAGGGGAAACTCAAAGTGTCAATTGCAAACAGAATCCCCTGACTGAAAATTCCATGGGACAGACACAGGAAGTGGATGTCTTACAGGCAGCAGGGTGGCCCTGGAGAGAGAGGGGGGATGTTTGACTGACGAGAAGCGGCATGGCAGTCTTGTTAGTAAAGAATAAACCTTGACCAAACTGCAGCTTTCTATGTGCTGTGTCTTCCATCTTGTCCTAATTAGAGGAATATGTCTGCTGAATCCTAATCTCTTTAATTGTTGATAGAGCAGGCATGCGATTTGCTATAAATACACATGAGCATTCATTTCTGAAATAATGGCTGTTGCCAAATATATTAAACCAACAGGAGTGCTGGACTAGGGAAGGCTGTGCTGAATAGTTGAGTTTGGGAGGTAATGGACCAGTTGAGAATCATTGCACAGCTGGGCCAGCAGCTGCACCCAGTGCTCTGTCAAGTTTGGCCTCTAATTTCCTTGAACTTGTCCTTGTTTGCCAAAATGATGAACGTAGCAAGAACGTGTTTCAAAGGAGCCCGCTGCAAGTGAAAAAGACCTTTTCCAAAGAGTCCTTGTCGAGGTATGCGGCCAACAGCAGCAGTGGTCAAATGAGGTATTGATTAGGCAAGGGGAAGTTTGAATAATCATAAAGATGAGAGCCAAAGACAAAGTTGTGGAATGAGGTAAGCTGGCAGGAGACCAGAGGACATTAAAAGGCTGTATTGGATCATTGCTGTCCTAACTAAAGGACATATGGAAAAATCCCATAATACTATCCAGCAATAATTATCTTGTAGTTAGGGAAGAATAAATAGGCCTGGGGTTGGAAGGCAGCCCAGTGATCTCCATGTCTTTTTTTCCTGACAGTGTATTGTTCTGATATTCTCTGGGTCTGGGTCAGGAGGAAGTGTCAAAGAGAGAGTTTTATATTAAGAAGCATCCTGTGACTAAGAGACGCAATTAGTGGCAAGCCAGAAGGAGAGAGCTGCCAGGACTCTCTGGCCATTCCCTGGTCCTGGCTTGAGCAAGTATTTCTTCAGCACGTACTAGGTATCCAGCACGTGCTAGATGTATACTCTAACCAACTCGATTATAAACTCTTTGAGAGCAGATACTTGGATTTATACTTCTCTTGTATAAATCCCACCTCTTGGAAACCATTGGCCTTGATACATACGGTGGTAATTGCAAATGTGTCTAATTTCTTGACTTCAAAGAAATTAAATACCAATTCTTTGTTATGCAAATGTTTTATTTTGCTGTGACAACACAGGCAACTCTTCCGTCTTCAGATTGGTGAGAGTTAGTGACTGGAACACTTACCAGTGAGGTGATTTGGGACAAGATACTGAATCTTCGGGAGAGCCAGCTTCCTCATTTGAGAAATGAGGAAAGTAACTCTTATGCAGAATCTGGAGAATGAAGAGATGTGCCTCAGTGCAGAGGAGGTGCTTTCCTGCCCCCACAGGAAATTATACGCAGGATAATTTGCCATATGGACTGAGTGTGTGGTGAGGCACCGGGGGTGGGTATGGGGAGAGAGTGGAGCGGGCAGGACAGCTGGCTAGGACGGGGTGTCAGAACCTTCGATGAGAATATGACCTGAGACAGGATGGTGCCAGTGGGAGCTCGGAGAGTAGGATGAATCTGAAATAACTTTTAAAGGGAAAATTGACAGAATGTGGAGCTGATTATACTAAAGTAAGGTAAAGAAGAAGGAGGATTATAAAGAAGAATAGTCATGGTGCCAAGGGAAAAGATTATGGGTTTGTGATAATGGCAAGGTATGTTTTGTGTGTGTGTGTGTGTGTGTGTGTGTGTGTGTGTTCTCCAAAACTTGAAGCTAAAACACAGTCCTTCAGAGACTTACAAACTAAGAAAACATAAGAAGAGAGAAGAGAAAATTGGAGTGCCTAGTTAACTTATGTAAAGGGAAAGAAAAAAATCAATAATAAACCAATAATACAGGACCATTGCTGACAATAGAGTGAGAATTCAAAGGAATTGCTTAAAATGGCAAATCTATGTTTGGAGTTTTTCCCAGACAAGACCCACAATCACCAAATAATAAGGCTCTTCTGCAATCTTGGAACTTATTTAAGTTTTCCTGAGTTAAAAAAAAATGCCACTGAGGGGATGCAAATAGTGTCAGGGTTGGGAAGAAAAAGAGTGTGAGGAATGGAAATTCTCAAAATAGCTTGGTTTTCAAGAGGAGATGGGAGCCAAAGGATGGCTGGTTGACCTTTCAGAACTTAACCATTCATTATGACCTGTCAGAAAGTTTGGCAACTGTTTTTCCTTAAATAACTATTGTGATTTTTCAGGAAGTTCAAGCAAGGAATCAAAACTATTTCAAAGCCCCAACTGGCAAATAGGTTGTGGTCCAAAAGCTCATTTGCAAATCCTTTATTAGAACAGTGTTGTAAACATCTTTGGGCTACTTTTCAAAAGTCTACCTAACTCATCCTACAGTAGAAATCATCTACGTTTGCAATGAAACATTAATAGCAAAAAGATTTTTGTGTTAATAATTAAAATACAAGCAATACCATAAGAATGGAAAATGTTTTGGATGCTAGTGCTTGGAGAAATGTAGGTTAATTACAAGATGGTATTGGCTGTGGCTATTTTTAAGCCTGTGTCCATTTTCACTGACTGTTAGAGACTCTGAATTCTTTTACTTTGAAATGTAAGCTTTTCCTGGCCCTTGTTTCAAGCATATCATGAATTTCACCTTTAACAATATTTACTACGACCGGGATTGTTTTCACAAATTGAAAAAGGAAAGAGGATGATAGAAAAAGGGGGAGAGGAAGAAAGATTCTTATGGTAGCTGGGGAAAAAGTTCAAAATGAGAGGAGGGAGAGGAGGTTTAAAGAATGAACGGTGGGGGAGGGTATAGCTCAGTGGTAGAGCACATGCTTAGCATACACGGAGCTCCTGGGTTCAATCCCCAGTATCTCCGTTAAAAATGAATAAATAAACCTAATTATCTCCCCCCAACCCCCCCCCAAAAAAAAGAGAGAGAGAGAATAAATGAGAAAGATATCACATGAAGGAAAATTAAGGGAGTTTCGAACTTTGAAAAGAGGAATACAGCCGGCCTCCCTAGCCCAGCACTCCTGTTGGTCTAATATGTTTGGCAACAGATACAGAGAGCCGACTGTACCACGCCATTTTATATAAGGGATTTAAGCATTCTCAGACTTGGGTGTTTTGGTGTCTGTTGGGGGTTGAGGGTGTCCTGGAACCAATTCCCCACGGATACTAAGGGATGACTGTATATAAGAATGTGCATGTTGCTCTTGAGATGTAAGAAATGATGGAAAATATTGGGCTTAATAGCTTCCTGGATCATCCACTTTAAGACTCAGAGGTGCCTTAAGACTCAGAGAAGTGAGTCGGTGATACTGTTCATGTGATTGGTAGACCTGAAAAATCTCCTAGGAATCTTTGGTCCCCTTGTGTTTCCCCCTTTAAGCTTCCTCTTGTCTCCACTTCACTCCCTATTCGGTGTGGATACCGAGGCCTCTTACTTCAGCCACCTTCTGACCAGTATTTTCAGTTCTCCTGTTCGTCCAGTCAATAAAGATGTATTGAGTGATTCCTATTGGTCAGGCATGGTAGTACTGGGTACTTAGAAATGGATCTGCCAAGTATTATATACTTAGAATCTTGACACCTACCAGTCAGACTCCCAACCCTTAATCCAGTTATGTGCTTTCTCCTGCTTCCAACCAGATGGCTAAGCACTGCCGGAGAAAATTGTACCGCTGTCTAGATGGATGCTGTGATAAATTTTTGACCTCCTGTCTCAACTGAACCCCTCAGTATAACTCAGCGATTCTTACGTTTTCCTAACACGTTCCTGCCATTCTCTCCAGTGCTCATTTGAAAACGTTTCTACTTTCTCCCCATCTTTGACCAAACTCAAATGACCATCTCATTTTCAGCAGACAGCCTCACCTCTTACTGTGCAAGATTTCAATTTCCTGCCACCAAATCTATTACCTGCCTAACCTGAGTAAAGCCAGTTGCCTTGAGGACAGTTCAACGTGGTGAAAGTCAAAATGGACCCAGAAAGGCTTGCAAGATGATGGAGGTCTTTACTGAAAGATTCTTGAGGAGTTAACCAAGACCAAGAGGGGAACTAATCTCAGAACACATAGCCAGGTTGTCTAACAATTGTTTTTATACTTCTTTCTCCCCAAAGTCTGGCTCCTCGTGGCGGCTGTCAGTTTATCCTCTTCCTCTGTCCACCTCCCCCGCTCCTGCATGGATTCCCCTCGTCTTCTTACTCTTGTCTCTTCTCGCATCCCTTCAGAGGTAGAGCAACTTGTCTGTCTTGGTATCGGCTGTTTTCCCCCTCCCTCTCACCTCAGTCGGCATGAGTCATGGAGAATTGAGCAAACGAATTGTCCTTCTTCTGAGTGAGAGGAGGAAGGCATTGCAAATACAGGTGATCTAATGTCTATTATATTAATTTAAATTGTCCATTTGAATTCATCCATCCTACCTTCCCTCAGGTAAAAGAGAGAGGTTTTCCTCTCCTGATTCCTCCACTTACGTACAATTGCCTCTGTTTTCTGTATCTTTGACTTTTCACTTCTAGTGGATCTTTCTCATCAGAGTGTACAGGGTGGCTCCAGGCATCCCCGTCTTCAAAAATCAAAATAAGACAAAACCTTCATCTTCCCCACATACTCTTTTATTGATTCTCAACTTTTTCTCCCCCTTTATAGCCAAACTTCTTAAAAGGATTGTCTACATTTGTTAGGTCCATTTCTCCCCTTTCCAAACACTCCTCAGCCCACTGAGGAATGTTCTGCCCCAACCATTTCATGGACACCTGTCTAGCGGAGGCCTTCCACTGCCAACTTGTTCTGAATGTGAAGGAGAGTTTCAGTTGTTCATCTTTCTGCGGCACTTGACATGGTCCATTATCCTCTTCCTGAAATACAGCTTTTCTCTCCTACCTCTTGACCTCTGTGGACTTATCTTTGTGTGTTATTAAAATGTAGGAGATAGTCAGCGTCGCTGTTCTTTTCTGACTTTGGGAGGAGTAGGGAGGGGTTTCCATCCATTCATGAGCCTTCTCTTAGTATTTGCATGCTGTTGATGTCTATGCTTGGGTCACACTAGCCTGCAGCTCAGGAAGCAAGACAGAGATTTCTGCTTGCCTCCTAGCTCGACTGAGATTTGACCCCAGAATGGAGCAGTTGGGAGTGGGCCTCTTTCTCTGACTCACACCAGTAATTTGCTGAATTGCTCTTCTCTCCCAAAACACCTCCTTCAAACATGCCCCACGACTGCCATCAGTTCTGTTGTATTGATCTCCTTTGGGGCTGAAACACTAACTCTGAAATCATACACTTTTCCTTACTCTATTGTTTATAGTATAAACCTCACAAAATTTGTCCTTCTAATTAAACCGAAGTTTTGGAACTCAAAAGCCTTTTCTGTCCTAAAAGTGGTTAGTAAAATAAGAAATGCTTTGACTTTCTGGCTTTGGGTTAAGAAAAAAAAAAATCTATTTAGACGTTCGGTGGGCTTTTTTGTTTCCCTTCATTCTTTTGTGTCCTTGGGGTAACAGTGAATGATTCTCAGCAAAGTAGGGAAGGAAGGGGGCAGAATGTCAGAAGGGCAATGGGATACAAGCTCTTTAATATTTTAACCTACGCTGGAAAATAAAAGATAAATGAATTGGTTTTACTTGTGGCCTGAGGAATCATCCAAGAGAAAAGACTCTTGAACCTAAGCACAGAGGTCCAGGAAAATACCCCTTTGCTTTATCTAAACAGCTTCCTCATCATGTAAATGTACCAATATCACTGTAAAACCAGAAATGATTAGAAGATTCTAATTTTTTGGCACTTCATGAGTAAAATGGGTTTGTGACTGAGGATATGGCTATGTGTTGGGTCTTTATAATACATTGTGATGAAAGAGAGGACTGAATCTATTGGCCTTGTCCAGTTTCGTCTTGATTAAATAAGCACAACTAAGGTCCATCCCGGCCAATCTATAAAGGTAAAGAGGGGAACATTTAAGAAATTGTGTTGAACCTTTGAGCTCTAACTACATTTTGGAAAGGTTTTGTGTGACAGGGACAAAGTCTAGTGATTTGGGTCAGAAAACTTTTTACCTTGTTTATTTAACATGGTTAAGGCCATTTTGGTTGAAGAAGCTAGAGTGTGTTTGAACTGCATGAGAAAAAGAAAGTGGAATATGTTTCATCAATTCAAATCATGTCACACCTAAGTTAATCCAAATTTTAGCTGTTAATCAATAACAGAGAAACTGGAGGGGGTGTGACATGCTTCAGCTGTTGGGCTTTTATCCTCCAGGCATGCAATTGCGCTGTGAACAGATTGGAATCGAGTGAACAGGTTATTGGCCCACCTAACAAAATGGGCATCCCAGTTATCAATCTCTGGAATAATAAAAGCATGAATTAAATGTTTTTTGATCAATATTAGTCACACAGCTCGTATCCTTAATGATAATACTCAACTGAAAGAAAGACCTTTGCTTCAAGGTTCATTTGCAATCCACAGAAAACTCTTAAGTTTCTTTTGACATCCCAGTGCTTCTGGAAAATATGAGTCCTGTATTTCATTTTGTGTAATTAGAGCAGACTGCATACTAACATGCTCTTACGTAACACAAACTGTCTCTACTTTTTTCATGCTAATAAGAAAACAAAGCAGGGCAGGCGGAGGGGAAGGAACTTTTGGAGTGGCAGGGGGCAGAGAGCCATGTGTATCATTGTCTCCTGTTGATTGTGCTCCTGCTGTCTTTAAAGGTGTGCTTCTTGCACAGAGAGTCAAACCTTGGAGACAACTATTAGTTGGAAGCTGACCGTCCCTGTAAATTCAAAGGACAAAATTTATAGTTCCAGTTTCATCTTGACTAAGTGGCGTTCTGCAGTTTTCCTGTTTTAAAAGGAGAACTTAGGAAGGGCTTTGAACTCTTTAAAAAAAAAAAACAATCTAAATCCTAAAATTCAGTGATGGAACAAATAGAAGTATCTATTAAGCTGCATTGGGAGCACAGCGAAAGGAACGGTCTGGTGACATGGTCTTCCCAGAACACTGGTGTCCAGGCAGACTCGTCAGCAGCCTCTGCGGTGGAGTGGCAGGTCGAGCTGCAAAGACAGGCAACTTATCCCACTGCTTTTTATTTCTAGCAAAATTTAGCAAAGTTGCAAAATGAGTCCTGTGGTCTTCAGACCACCCTGTGGAGGGTAGCTCTTCCAGAGACCTGAACTATGCTATAATCATCCACATGTGTCATTTTGCCTTTAGACCTAGCTGTGATCCTCCACAGGGGTTTCTGATGATTGTTCAGAAGTTGGAGGGTAGCTGGCTGGAGAAGCATTTTGCCAAATCCATACAGCAGCTGAGAGCAGGTCCTAAGTTTGAATGAGAGAGAGACTACATTATCTTGCCCCTAGTCAGCCGCAGTTTGTAGCATAAAACGAAGATCCTTATTTTATTTTGTCATTTTTGACGCATAACAAACACAGCATTCCCCAGCTAATGGTATTAGCCAGCTAAATTCTTTCAGGTGTGAGGAGAGGTTATTGAATCTTTGTTCTTTGAGATGCTCAGTCTTGGAGCAACCGGCCTCAGGTACCCCCGTGTCCCTTTAAGTTTTTCGTTGGCTTGTTTCCATTTGTTCGTTGGCTCCTACTGTGTGCCAGGCATTATTTTCAGCACAGTCCTTAGAGCAGTGAGCCCGGCAGATTGATAGTGGTGGTAAAGTGTACATCCATTGTAACCTATCTGAAAAAGAATATGAAAAGAAATATATGTATGTTCATGTATGACTGAAGCATTGTGCTGTACACCAGAAGTTGACGCAACATTGTAAATTGACTATACTACAATAAAAAAAATAAAGCCTCTTCAAAAGGCACATTTATTAACATAAGAGCTCAATATTGTCCCTTTATACTGCCCACAGCTTTTGTGAACAAGGAAGGTCTTCTTTGTCTGAGTTACGTACCATCGAGGGAACGGGAGGTTAGGGGCCCTTTGTTTATAAAATTGCAGAAATGCTTTTTCAATTTGAAGCTGCCCAGGGGCGTTAATGTGGTGCGACCTGGGTCTCATCTTTGTTTCTCCTTCTTAGACATGAACAATACTTGGAAGAGCAGAAAGTAGAGCAGCCTTCGCAGAGAAGAACATTTCTCCAGAGAGTTTTTCTAAAAGCTGAGGTATCCATTGGCCCAACAGAGTATCATGACTCCTAAGTTTTTGTGTCTTTAGAAAGTCTTGACTTCCTGCTGCAGCGCTTGCCAACAGATGACTAGTAACCCAAGGAAAAGCACCTAATCGAGGGCCTGGCATCTTGGAGGTGCTTAATAAGTGTTTGCCGTTCAGAAACTGAAGCCAACCAGAATCTTAATCAGAAGCCAAAGGTTAAGTTGAAAAACAAAACTGGCTTTCCTCCCCTCTACGTGAATCTCTAGAACGATTCATTTCCTTTTTGGTAAAGTATGAATGCTGATATTTACCTCGTGATGTTTTCAGAGGCCAACATAAGATAACACAGGAAAGTTCTTCATGAACAATTAAGTTCTATTTACATAGAAAATTTATCATGAAAGAAAGCCAGCCTGAGGCCTTGATCAATTCTTATGTATTGTGTTCTTGTTGAAGAGCCGTGAGTTAAAAAAAATACTACTAGGTACTATTTTGAATGCCTCAAAATGAAAATACTAGAAGTCTTTTTCTTAAAAGTTCTTCTCTTGTGGGTAATTTTATACTTGTCTGTTTTGAAGAAAATAGTAGAAAGCAAAAGAAGTCCAAAATCTTGAATAGAGTTAATGTTAGATTTTATGTGTTGAAAATCACAGAAAATTGGTTTCTGATATTTAGATACCTTCACCCATGTTGCTGTGGGTGGAATATGGGACTAGGGAGTGATTCAAAACAATTTGCCTCAATCTTCAGGTTGTCAGCTCCATCTCTAATATTTGGCCCCTCACTGCATTTTGGTGATTTTTAGTAAGTTAAATCATACAGAAATGGCTGATGTGCCACCACTTCTGACCTCCAAACGTGGTAATTTCGTATGTTTAGCCTAATATAATTTTATTTCTGTTACTGAACGGGCATTCACTTGTTTATCCGCTCAGTCTGTCGGAGACATCTGGAGGGCAGGGATGGTATCTGACACCTAAATTGAAGTCTGGAAGTCTGAGCTCAGACAATGGAAAGTATGACATGTACAAGTACAGTGCCTTCCATGTGGACGCCATCACTGACACCCTTCATGGAGACAGTGCAGTGGATGTCATAGATACTTAGTAGTGGGGGACCCTAAAGGTGAACTCTTCACTCCTGGGGACTGTTCAGCTCAAACTCAGAGCCATCCTGGCAACGCTGGTACCCTGAGTGTGCTGCATCACCCCCGAGTCACTGCCTCATTCCTCAGCCACGTCCTTCTCTCTGCCGCACTTCCCTCTGCCGTTCTCACCACTGTGCAGCTACTGATGCTTTTGCCTGCAGCTAATGCAGTGAGAGGGACTTGAGGCACCCTGCCTAAATACCTATTTAGGGTATCCTATTTAAAAATGCCAGCTTCTCCAGCCTTTTTAATGGTATCTCATAGCATGGTAACCCGTCATAGGAATACATGTCACATCATGACCCTGTACACTATACTGTATTATGTATCATATAACTGTGTCTACAAATAGCTGTATTTATATCTTACACGTACATTGTTAGGCCGAGTCCCAGTTGTGAGAAGCTGTTCATCATGTCTTTTTTGAAACGAAGGTCCAATTAAACTTGTGGAGATGTTTATGCCTCATGGAAGAGGGAAAAAATGCCAGCTCAGTCTTTAAGCTTTTTATCCCTCTTAAGCAGCTGTGTGGTCTGTATCGGTTTATGTCAGGATTTGTTTTCTTGTTCCTGTTTTTGAGAGGCCACAGCCTTGCAAATGAGCCCCAAGATGGGGCTGCGGCTTCAGTAACGAAGGTCTGAAACCCATATAATTAATTCTAGGTGGTAGTGGCTCATTTCAGTTGCTGTGGAATGTTTTAGAATAATACCATGACTATCACCAGCAATCTGCTGCTCTATGCACGGATATAGCCGAGTTAGGTTATTTCTCTTTATGCCTGTTTCTTATTCCTAAAATGACTTTATGGTTTCATCCTATCTGTAAGTTGAGATTTAAGTTTATCAAAAATCCTGTGGAAAGCCATCTAATGGTAGGCTAAGGATTATGCTAGCAGAATCAGCAGCTTGGGAATATTGAGGTTTTGATCACAACTTTTAGAATGCTTTGAAAAGAGTTATAGCACCTTTAACTCAATTTTAAAATTGGATATAGACCTTGCATATTTATTATTTGAATTAAGAAAAAGTCTACTAGTATTCAGAAAAAGATGCACCACTTGCTGCCTTAAGATTCAGGTAACCTGCTTACAGGTTGCTTTTCTGGCGGCCACTGCTTTCACTTCACAGAGAGTCACATATATTTTCCAGGGGAAAAGAAGAGACAGTTACTTCTCCCTGCAGGGCTCCATCACAACCAGACGAGGCTGTGTCATATCTGAAACCCAGCTAATCAGGCAGGAACGAGAGGCATGAGTAAGACTTTCTTCCTTGGGTGACTTCGGAATGGATTCAGAATGTTCCTCAAAAAGGAAACTTGGGAATTCGCCTACCTTCCACGTCCCCTGATTTTTGAGGTGTAGAGGCTGTCAGCAGTGTTTTGATGGGTATCGGCATGCTGTCTGCCAGTGAGTGAGCTGACTCAAGGGAAATGTGGCAATCATAGGAAATTTCTTTTCAAGAACTCGGAGAAATGCCTCACAGAGTCCAGGGTTATGTGGAGTAGAGTGGAGGGCAGGGCACAAAATCTCGGAGACTTAGCTTCTGACCTGTTTTATACCCTTGAGTTCGTCATTTAACCCGTGTCTGCCTCATGTATCCATTGTAAAATGGCGATAAGGCCCTCATTTCAAAGACCTCACAAAAAGAGACATTGTACATTTTGATGAAAAGGAGGAGACTGATTGCTTTTGGCACTGAAGGCAGTTCTAAAGGGGAGTTGCAACCGTATTTTGAGATGACAGCATTATTGAAATAAGCAAATCACCATTCAAGGTAAATACATATCAAAACCAGGATAAATCCTTTGGATCCATTCATTGAGAAGCTTCTGTATTCCAGACACTTTGCAGTTTACTCTTACATGGTTGTTTAATCCTTCCATTAGTGCTGACTGCCAGTTGCTTATTGTCCTATTTGTGATTTTATGAATGAAGAAACTGAGGTTTGGAGAAGTTAATCAACTTGTTCTGAGTCACACAGCTGGAAAGTAGCAGAGCCCAGTTTCAAGTCCTCTGATGCTGGGTCCAGCATTCTTCTTGTGGTATATCACCTGTCTTTGATGTGGTATTAAAAGATAATAGAACTTCTCTATCTGAAACAATCCCCATTTTCAAGAAAACTAAATAACTGAAATACCTGTATTTGGTTTCAAAATTGTATCTGTTTCCAAAATTGTTTCATTCTCTACTGGAGTCAACTCTTTTATCTTTGACATGTAGATTACCATATTGCTTCAACCTTATTGCTTCTGTCAAAAGTATTAATTGTTGATGGTTGTTACTGGTACTTTTAGCATCTACTAATGAAACTCTTCAAGGACTCAAGTGTACAATGCTGTTATTCTTTTTAAAGTATATGACTGACTGACTTCCGGTGAGTAATCTGAGCAGCATTGTTATGCCTATTTTTATAATTCACAGCTTTTAGGTTGAGGAATTTTTCAAGCGAACTGGATGGCCTGCCAAGCTCTGATTGCATATACTTATGACATATTATTTGATACTTCATGGGGGTTCTGTTGAAATCATAGTGTCCTACACGAGCATGGAGCAGTGACTGTCTCACCATATATACCTTCCATTTGCCGTCAGTTAGATAGCATGTATTTGAAATCTTGTCTGAGAGCATGAAAAGCTAAGGAAATCCTTGCTTGTCCTTCCAGCTTTCACAAGCAGCAGTGGTGTTGCAAAACCCATCTCAGCCAGTCTCTCTTTGTCTATCAACACTTCAGACTGACTGGAACACATTTATTGAATGCTCATTACTTGGGTGCATTAGTCAAATACAATTGATTGTTACAATACATCTCCAGCTCAGGTGAGGTAGTTGGGCTCTTTAATTGAAGATGCTAGAGGACAGAGTGTAAATCATTGAATACGAAGTCCAATAATTTTTTTCACAGTGAATACAGTGTGTCTATGGTTGCATCCTCAGTACAGCCAGACAAAAGAGAGATGGCTGATAGTCAAGACTAGGCATTCAGAGGTTCCTAAGAACCCTTTCCAAGATTCATCCTATTTCTCGTCTTGAAATAGTCTTGTGTTTTCTACTAAAACCTTGATTCAGAAGGATATTACTATGCATGTGCATACATGTACATTTAAGATTACAATTAAAATATAAGAGAATTTACTAGAGAATACTTTGGAAGCCAAGACATCTCAACTGTCATCCATTTGTTACAACCTTGGTGTAGTCTTGAGGCTGTACTTTGTAGAAACTATCAGAGCAGCTCTCAGTCTTTCTTTCCTCCTTGGCCCTTCAGCTGCTACTTGCTCTTTCCTAATCCAACAATAACATGTAATCATTCAGTGCAAACTAAAGATATGTTCAAATGCAATGCTTTAGGTAAAGATTGCCTTCTTGTTGCCACTGAGTTCAAAGAAAAGAGTTTCAAGTTCAGCCCTAGACCTGGACGACCACCTGCTCCCTGCTCCAGCCAAGCCTTGCTCTTCCAAGCTTCTTTGTTCGCTTGCTGGGCTATAGCACCAATCAGACACGATTCCTCCCAGGAACCCCCCACCCCCGGACTGACCTCTCAGATAAAAGACCTCTCCCTTTTGCCCTTGCTGCCTGCATGCACCCTGGGAAATGCCCAGCCCAGGTGCTGGTCTGAAGCCTTGTCTTCATTCCTGCTTTTAAGCCCCAGGGAGCATTAGCTAGGAGGGATCTGACTGCCTTGAGAGAGCAGTGTATCTTCTCACTGTTGAAAAGACGGTGCTGTGTGATTCCAAACATACTAAAAGTCTGCAATAAGAATAGATCCTTGTTATTTTTTGTTCTCTTGCTCTAAGATGATTCCTAAGAATAGAGGCAAATAGACTCGAAGAAACTTTGTCTGTGACCCCTCTGTGACTCAGCCAGCGTTACTAATTTGCTGTGGGAGTCAGGCTTTGAATCTGTTAGAACAAATTGCTGAAGTTACGCGCTTTGCATTCGAATGTGCACTTGCGATAAGTTAAATCTGCACCCACCTCATGTGAAAAACAAAGGCTAAAGTCAGAGAGGTGGCAACACAGAGATAGGGAAGTGACATGGTGGCGATTTCCCGCCATTATTTTTGTCTGGATCCTTTTCGCCCAACCTTTGTGTTTATCGACAAGGTTTCCTCCCCCAGTCAATTTCTCTTCCCTTGTTCCACTCACCCACGAAGTGATGATGAATGGTTGCTGACGGACCCATTCACATCAACTTATTAGAACAAGACCTGTCACCTTGCCTCAGGACATTCTCACATCCACATGAGGTTGTATCCAGGAGGATTCTGTGTGCGCGGACTGCGGGAGACCTAGTTCTAGTCTGTTCATTTCTAGGAAGGACTAAAATTACAGCTGGGGCACATGGCGACTTTCCAGATTGTAGTATGATTTTTCCTGAGACTGACATTCAAGTTTGCATCACATAGATGAGAAGTCTTACAGTTACATTCCCCTCTAAAATAAAGAGATCAAGGATCTTACCACTCAACGAGGAAAGGCAACTAGCCAGAAGAATGGGTGAACAATATATACAGGCAGTTCACAAAAGAAGAAATAAAAATAGCCAATAAATATGTAAATATCACTAGTAGTCAGAAAAACATAAAACAACAATTAGATATGCTTTCTTTACCCATCAGATTAGCAAACAATGGAAATAATGGACAAATATGTAGTGATGAGGAGGCTGTGGGGAAACAGGTATTCTCATACTCGGTTGGCAGAGGGGTAAATATAAATCAAAATTTGCTCCTGACTTGGCAGTATCTATAAAAATTTAACATACGTGCACCATTTGGGACAACCATTTCCAGGTCTAGTTATTTAGCCTCCAAAAATACTCACACATGGTGGATACCCAGCCATAAAAAAGAATGAAATTTTGCCATTTGTAGCAACATGGATGGGCTAGGAGGATATTATGCTGAGTGAAATAAGTCAGAAGAAGACAAATACTGTGTGTTTTCACTTACATGTAGAATCTGAAAAATAAAAGAGACAAAGGAATATAACAAAACAGAAACAGACTCACAGATACAGAGAACAAACCAGTGGTTACTAGTGAGGAGAGGGTTGGGGCGAGGTAAGGGTAGGGGATTAAGAGGTCCAAAGTATTGGGTATAAAATAAGTTACAAGGGTGTGCTGCACAGCACAGGGAATATCGCAATATTTTACAATAACTTTACATGGAGTATAATCTATAAAAATATCAAATCACTAAGTTGTAAATGTGAAACTAAAACAATATTGTAAGTCAAATATTCTTCAGTAGGAGAAAAAAATTTTTTTAATACTTGGGCATGTTCACAAAGATACATGTTTAAGAGTTTTCTCTTCAGTGTTACTTGTAACAGCACATCATTAGGGAAACCCTAACTGTCCATCAGTAGAGGAGGGGTTAAGTAAATTAAAATCCATCCATAACTTCAAATGCTGTGGAGCTGTTTCAGAAGCTAAAGGAGATCTGTAGGCAATGATGTGGGAGGAGCTCCAGGCCATATTGTTAATTCAAAACCAGGAGCTACAGGACAATGCATATTGATGTGACTCTGTTTATTTTCAAAAATGGATCTAAAGCCATAGATCTGTACAGACACTTAGATATGTAAGTACATGAAGTTCTGGAATAAGATACACTAAACTGTAACAGCAGAACTGGCAGAGGGGTTGGGAGGAGGAGGTAAAGTGGGACTGTTACTTTTTACTCTACTCTTCTGATTGTTTGATTTTTTTTTATAATGAGAATGTAGTATTTGTGCAATTCATCAAACATATATAAAAATAGGAAAGTTGCAACTAAGTTTTCTGGGAAAAGCACACTGAATTGCTTCCCAAAGAGACTATTCAGGAAACCAAAGGTGGGTGTAATGGAAGTTTTTCCTTTTTTATTTTGGTAGTGGTTGGTCTATTTTTATAATGAAGCAGGAGAGAGGGTTTTTTCCATGTATTTTTCAGGAAACATACCTGCACAGCCTGCAGATGAAGTGGGTATTATACACAACTGGTCAAAGCAGCTGCTTACTGGTAGATTGAAGAGGGTGGGTGAATCTCATTCCCCTTTGCCAACCAGAACTAGAGACTCCATCAGTAAAGATGAGTAAGCATAAGGGTTACTCGTGTCATACTGTCCACATCCTTCCCTGCTGCCCCCAGAGATTTGGTGGACTTAGGGCTCAGGAAGCTTAGGGAGGCTCAGGGGTCAGGGCTATTGTTAGTTTCATTAGCGCTCACACTCTATAAACAGCGCCGCTCTGGGCTGCTGCCCACCAGGCATAACATTGCATCTTCCTTGGCACCAGAGTTTCCTTCCGTAAGTGCACGTGGTACAGTAATTCGTTGTTTATATGTCAGCCTCCCTCCACCCCCTGTTAGTTTCAGCGCAGGGGTTGTGTTTTGCTCATCCCTGTATCTCCAGCACCCACTACAGTGCCTGACACGCAGTTGATGCTCAAGAAATGATTGTAGAATGAATAATGTCAAGTCTGAGTCCCAAATGACTGATTTATAAATGAACTTTTAAAAAGTGAGGTTTGCCTGCAGTTGGATAGAAGAGACCCAAAAGCACAACAGTTAAAAACTGGTACATCTTAGCCATATGGCCCATTGCTTTGCCAAAGCAAACACTGGCTTTGGAGAGAACGTCTATGTTGAAATTCTGGTACCTCCATTAACTAGCTAGTGACTAGGGAAAGTTCCTTAACTACACTGTGCCTCAATTTTCTTGTCTATAAAAGTCGAGATACCAAAATTATCTACCTTGTGGTCTGGTTGTTAGGATTCAATGAGATAATTAATGCAGAACTTTAACAGCAGGGTTACACAGACAAATTCATTTGTTGTTCATTCTTAGCAATTGTTTTTGTCCAGAATCTTTAAGGCATGAGTCATTCTGGTTGGTCAGCTTTTCCGAATGCTCCTCTGAACACTAAAGTGTTTATTTATTATTTAACTGATTTTGAAATGTTAAATTTTAAATTTAACTGATTTTAAAAATGGATTTTATTTCCTGAAACAATATGATGAGCATCTTTATTTCTAACTCAGGAACATTACCCTCAGCTGGCATTAGTGTCCTGCGGGTAACACAGAGATGCTGGCCGAGCTTAGAGGTACGCACAGATGTCATGCCTCTCAGCTGCTCTGCTTTTTGAGTTCTGTCTGAGCTTCCTAAACAGTCAACTGTCAGTTGTTACTGCTCTCAATGGCCTGCTTTTAGTGCCTTCTCTCACCTTTATTATTTTCTTCTCTAATATGTTATGCTCTTGGGAATCAGACAGCCGAGCATGTTTTAATTGTGTATAAATAAGAGTGACTTCTGGAATGGAAGAAAATATTTGCAAAGGATGAGACTGATAAGGGCTTAATTTCCAGAATATATAAACAGCTCATGCAATTTAATAATAAAAAAAGCCAAACAACCCAATCCAAAAATGGGCAGAAGACCTAAATGAGCAATTCTCCAATGAAGACATACAGGTGGCCAATAGGTACATGAAAAAATGCTCAATATCGCTAATTATCGGAGAAATGCAAATCAAAACTACAATGCGGTATCACCTCACACCAGTCAGTATGGCCATCATTCAAAAGTCCACAAACAATAAATGCTAGAGAGGGTGCAGAGAAAAGGGAACCCTCCTACGCTGCTGGTGGGAATGTAGTTTGGTGCAGCTATTATGGAAAATAGTACGGAGATTCCTCAAAAAACTAAACATAGACTTACCATATGATCCAGCAGTCCCATTCCTTTAATTTGAAAAGATAACATGCACCCCAGTGTTCATAGCAGCACTATTTACAATAGCCAGAACATGGAAACAATCTAGATGTCCATCGACAGATGACCTGATAAAGAAGCTATGGTATATTTATACAATGGAATACTACTCAGCCATAAAAAATATAAAATAATGCCATTTGCAGCAACATAGTTGGACCTAGAGATTTTCATTCTAAGTGAAGTAAGCCAGAAAGAGAAAGAAAAATACCATATGATATCACTCATATGTGGAATCTTAAAAAAAAAAAATTAACTTATTTATAAAACAAAAACAGACTCACAGATACAGAAAACAAACTTATGGTTGCTGGAGGAGAAGAGGGTGGGAAGGGATAAATTGGGAATTTAAGATTTGCAGATACTACTGTATATAAAATAGATAAGCAAGGTCCTACTGTATAGCACAGGGAACTATATTCAATGTCTTGCAGTAACCTATAAGGAAAAAGAATATGAAGACGAATATATACATATATATATGTGTGACTGAACTATTATGCTGTATATCAGAAATTGACACAACGTTGTAACTGAATATACTTCAAAAAAAAGAGTGATTTGATGAGTCTCTTACTGAGCTCTCTAATGACTAAATTGAGTGATTTTTGCAACCTCCATATTGAGTTATCCTCTATTTGACATCAATTGTCCATATATTTAAGACAGTTGAAGTCCTTACCAGACACGAAAAAGTTTTACTCCATTTTCTATTCTACAATTTTAGCTGGAATTTAACATAACGCCCTTGAACTGGGCTGGAGCTTTTAGCACTGCCTCCAAACAGAAGGAAGCAGCCTGGGTTCAAGTCCTGGATCAGCTACTTCATTTCTTTTTTTCTGATAAGGAACGTAAGACTGGCTCTCAATTGTCAGTCAATTGTTTAAATGAGATAGTATATATAAATATAAGTGAAAGTGCTTTGTTATGATAAAGTACTGAAATTTTATTATTAATATTAGTATTTTTCTAACACAGTTGCAGGTTTTGTTTTGCTTTTTTTAAATTGTACTTCTGTGGATCTGGTTTTAGAAAGAATGCTGTGCATACCTCATCAGGGAAATTCATCAGTGGCCTTTAAATGAAGTACCTTCATTTAAAATAGTTTATAAAACCTTGTGTAGCTGCTGTCTGATGGATGATGGAGAAAGGTGCGGGCATAGGTAATGAAAAATGCCACCCTGTGGTGTTCACTAAGCTGAAAAGTCGGGGAGAAATCCCTTTTCCTGGTAGATTTTGCTGACAAGCCCTTTTGAAAATACAGATGGGAAAGAGTTAAAATACATTTGTAGTGTGTTCATGGGTTTTCATAAGGGACTGTTGATAATTAAGTAGCTAGTATTTTTCCTCTAAATGTATATTAAATTTCTTAAATTTATTTCTGCCCTCGTGTGCACAGTGTGACATGTGTAGAGAATATTTATCTAAGGTTCTTTTTCCTCAACTTTGAATTTGTTTTCGCTGACACTTTTTTCTCTCTCTCACATTCACCTCCTAATCTCTTAAGTCTCTGTGGACATCTACCTGAAATGAATTCCTCTTTGCAGTCCTGTGTCCTCTGGGGCCAGCTAAACCTGTGGACGCCCTGAGTATGGACCCAGTTATGCATTCATTATATAGTTAGTGGGCCCCACTTAGGACCTGTTTAACTCTGCTGTTTAATGGTGTGCAGGAACTTCAGAGAGATGTCTAAGCCTAAAATTCATGTATCTGAAAGACAAGGAGGTTTTAAGCACAAAGAAGTTCAAAGTGCACTGTGAGAAGCCGCTGGAGGAGGAGGAGGGAGGAGTCCACATGATATGAGGGAAGAATATGGACTCTAGAATCTCAAGGTGTGTGTTTCTGTCTTGATCCTGTGCTTTTGAACCGTGCAGGTCCCTTCATCTCTGAGACTCAGGTTCTTCAAATAAGGGTATCTGTTCTATCTATCCTGTAAGGTTGAGTAAAGTGTAGATGAGGTAACACGTGGAAGTGCTTTACTGATTGTGAGATACTAGCAAACATTATCATCACCGTTACCATCATCATCACCGTCACCGTCAGTCATAACTGTTGTTAGGAAGGAGCGTGCTAGATCCAAGAATTCCAAAGTGCTGCCCGCCTGGAGCGTCAGGCTGTTCTCCTGCTCTCAGTTGCTCTGTCAGGTTGTTGCACTTACTCATGTTCTGTCATTGCATTTTGAATTTAACTTCTGATTAGAAGGATGGGGTTCAGGGCAGGGTATCAGATGACCCAGCACGTGGTGAGACTAGAATGAAGCCAGATTTAAAGCAAAGTGTTTAATATGTGTATATATTGTGTTTATTATGTATAAAAAAGAAGCTACCCCAACCTTGAGAATATACCGTCTCTGCCAAGAGGCCAAAAACATTCACATCAGAGATGGATGAAGACTTTGAAAGGAAAGATCAGCTCAATGGTTGGTCAAATCTATTATAGAAGAAAACTAGGGTCTGCCGAGTGAATACCTGGTGGAGTTTTACCCAGAAGATGTTTGAGCTCTCTTGGAAGATATTTTCAGGGGAGATGGGTTTGATTGGATGCCTACTCTAGTTAGCAGTGTCTGAATCAACTAAGTGTGGTTCTCAGGACGGTAGAGAACCCAACCCAAATCTAACTTCAGGTCGTGTGAAATGAGATGCAAAATATGGTGTGGAAGAAAGCAAGAGTATCAAGTCCTTCTGCAACATGTATTCACGTTAGTGAACAAGAACAAACCCTGTGTGAGTCACTTTGAGAAGACAGGGGGAAACATACATACATAGTCAGCAACATAATTGGACTCACGGAGCTGCGGCAGCAGCTGGGGTACCAGACCAATTTTTGTCCTCATCGATTAGGCTTCTAGTAACCAAACTGCCGCCACAGCAATTTTGCTTCAACAGTGACCTGTGATCACAGTGTTTAAATTCTGCTGTACCCGTGTAACGCCACCCGAGGACCAGGGAGCCAGCAGCGAGCTGTTAAAATGTATGAGGCCGCTCCTTGCAGGGATGACACTCCAACAGCAGTGTCTCCAAGTAGGAAGCCATGGAAACCGTTTGAAATATTTTACCTTCAGATGCAAGTCCTTAATCTCAGGTTGACCTTGGACTGTAATTTGGATAACCAGTACTTTTGTTTGCCATTTACAGCAGGGAGGTAGATTGGTTAGAAAAACCTATGTTTGCAGTCAGTAGATAGTGTCCATGTGTTGGAACCTACATACCTGCCTTGGATTAACATTTGCAATGCCAGTGCTCGGTTGCCCATAAGATACGCTTTTTTTGAAGGAATCCATCCCTGATCACCGCTGGCTTTCTTATGCCACCGTGTCAGGCAGCACCTTCTTATTCATGCTTTATCTGGCTGGAGCCCTGGAAACTTTCCCCCTTATAGGGAGATTCTGTGCTTGCATTTGAGCCATGGCCACTCTGTTCCACCAGACAACACAAGCATCTTTAGAAAGTGAGACAGGGCTGGTGTTCATTTGGTCCACCCCTGAATGCCTTGAAAGAGTTTTTAAAGTCAAGGTCTGTTCTGAATGATCAGTGCCTTTGCTCTTCAGTTGCTAAATATTTTGAACACGGCTCCTGTGATACGGCATTAATTTTGTTGGGTAAAATACATATGAAACATACTTCAGTTTAGCAAGCTTCAATCTTTGATAAAAAGGGAGAGATTTATTTAATAAATTTTGACAGAATTTGAAAATCATTTGTATTTTTCTTGATTGGTCTACTTTCTTGTGAAACTGAAAATTTACGTGTAGCAAAGGTAATTGACACCCAGCTCCATGCACCCTTGACCCATTTCTGAATTCATCTGCAGCTGCAGCAGCCCATCCCCTTGCACCCAGACTTCTTACCTCAAGCACCTGTATCTCTCTGTTGGAAGACTTTCAGGGGATCTTCACAGCCAACAAGCTAGCTCAAAACTGTCAGGGATCTGATTCTCCCAGGGGCAGCATTCAACAGATGAGGGGCAAGGGTTGGCAACAAATACCTCAGCTTCCACGTCCCTCTATGAGGCAATGTTGAGGTGTGTTCGACTTACTTCCTCAGTGGGTCCCCAGCCCATTAATAGAGCTGCAATTGCCCACAACAGTAATGCACTCATCAGTGTACCCACTATTGGCTTTTCTCTTTCTCCTGCCTCACTTTCCCCACTCGCTGACATGTGCTTCCTGAGATCATCTCCCAAACACACTCCCAGAAGCCAAGACCTCTCTCACTGTCTGTTTTTGGTGAAAGCGAAACTAGATTGAATTTTTTCCTGACCTACTAGTTCAGGCTCCCAGCTGGCCTCCCTGTGTGGCCTCTTGCCACCAACACCTCTCAATCTGTTAGAAGTGCAAACTGATCAGATCCTGCCCCGGCTGCAAACCTTTAACGCTTTCCTCTTCCCTTATAATAGAATCCAAGACCCCTGACAGCCTAGCTGCTGCTGCACTTCAGCTGTATCTGAGATGTGCTGTGTAAATGGTTTTCTGGATGCTTCCACCCGGGGCTTCTCTCCATCCCTCATTCCCCCTCACCTCTGCCACCCTGCACCGCTGTTCCTGCCTGGGTTGTTCTTTCCCACTGTCTTGTTCACCCACTCCCCTCCACCCTCAGCCTTCTTGGACCTTTCCATCTAACAGGTGTTTCTAGAGAACCCTGTGCTTTTCCTTTCTAGAGCTTTGTGTATTTGCAACAATATAACACATTTTCCATGATGTATTGGATCCCTCTCTTTCTCTAGACTAGGAGTCTGCAAACACAGTTTTACTGGCACACAGTTAAACCCATTTGTTTACACATTACCTATAGCTGCTTTTGTGCTACAACCACAGAGTTGAGTATTTGCAATTGACATCATGAGGCTCTCAAAGTCTAAAATATTTACTATCTAGACCTTTACAAAAAATTTGCTGACCCTCCTCTAGACTATGACCTCTTTGACAGCAAAGTCTCTCGCTCAGTTTTGTGACCTGGCATCCAGCAGTCTCTGACCAAAAAAAAAAAAAAAAAAAAAAGAAAAGAAAAGAAAAGAAAAAGCCATAATATAGATGCTTTTTTACTGTATGATTTGATCAGAGTTTCTGCAAATGTTGCCTTTCTTCCTTCCTTGTTATTTGCCCCTTATCTTGTGACTTGGGGGGGGGGGGGCATGCAATGCATACCAAGTAAAACATTCCCAGACCTATATGAGTACGTAGTACCACCTTCTTACAGCTCTTTGTCAGACAGAGGTCAGGTTCTCCCCTCCACTGTAATATTTCCTAGAGTTACAGGCAATGCTTTTTACTAAGGAGGTAAAGATTTTACTATTCTTTTTTTTGTTTTGGCCAGGTGTTTCAGATCAAGTGGGACATGATGTACTGTGTAAAGTGTTTTCCAGAATCCCATTTCTGTGTTTTCTTGGGAAAGCATGCCCTAGCTAGATCTAATTTGAGGATATCAAAGTATAGTAAAGAAGGTTAATAGCTTTTACGTTAATGATACAGGATGTGAAAATGTCCATACACCATGCTGTTGTTATCATTTTTAGCATATGAATGTAGTCACCTCACTCTTTTACTAAAAAAATAAAAACAAAAATTAATTGATATTTCCCAAGCATCTCTGTAATGCCCGTTGGAACTTCTCCAATCTGGTTTCCAACTTGCCTTTGTAATCATATCTCCTGTTCAGCTCTAGGTTAGGGGTTGTAAAACTGTGGCCTGTGGGCCAAAGCCACACTGCCACCTGTTTTTGTAAATAAAGTTTTACTGGAACACAGCCACACTCATTTATGCACCTATTGTTTATGGCTGCTTTTGTGGTATAGTGGCAGAGGAGTAATTGCAAAGGACACTATGGCCTGCAAAGCCTAAGATATTTATTCTGTCTCTTTACGGAAAAAAAAATTTTTTTTTGCTAATCTTTGTTCTAGGAAATCTCTTATATTAACCATGACTATCTGCTCTGCTTACCGAATTTTTTCATGCCTCTGAGCCCTTGTGCATACTGTTCCCTCTGCCTGGAAGACCACTCTTTTCTTTCCTGCTTAGAAAATTCACACAAGCTTTCAAGGCCCCACTTGGTTTTTGTTTCCTTTGTGAACTTTCTGAATTTTCCCAAATGTATTTTTTTCCTTTTCTGAGCCCCTCCCGGCACTTTGCAGAGATGTGTATTAAAGCATGTATCATTGGTGTTTGTATCATAATTCCTAGTTTTATGTTTATCTCCTACTAGAGTATGAACTGTAGAGGATGGGGTTCTATATTTCTCTATTCAGTGTATCACACGGATGCCTGGCACCAAGTAGATGCTCAAGAAGTGACTGATTAATATTGGAGTGTGCATGTTATTAACCCGTGCATGCACAGGAAAGGTGCAGGGTTCATCAGAGACACATAATAGCAGTTGGAGGAACTACAGAATTTTTAACTGTAAAGTACTTAGGAATTATTTTTGTCCTCCTTTTTTCTTATCCTGCCCTTACAAATGGAAAAACAAAACAACTGAGGCTCAAAGAGGAGACTTGCCCAAGTTGACTGAGCTCTCCTACATCTCAGTCCATTGCTTCTTCAACCATGCAGCACCACCTAGCAGACCCTCCAGGGAGGCTGACTAGACACTGTGTGTTAACTGGAGAGCTGAGTGCTTTATCATCGTTGATACTTATTTCCGTGGTGAAGGAAGCAGGGTATTTGTTGGTGGACTGAACTCCAGCAGCAGGGAGCAGATTGGAGAGTTTTGGTATTAGTTCCCTCTTTCACTTGCAGACAAAGAAGTTGATTCTCTATCTCTTTAAATGTTTCCTTTTGGGAAAGAAGGATAATTCTCCGTCCCTGATGTTGTCTCTACCTTCTCTGTAGAATTTGAATGTTCTTAAAGCTGCTCTGAGTCCATGACAAGCCTTCACAATAGCAGTTTGATGATCTGGCTTGTTGCAATCAGCTTAATATTTTTCCCCTTTTCTATGAAAGATCGAATTAAAAATGGAAAACAGCATTTTTCAAGTTTCCCGTGTTTACCGAAGGGATGGTGATTTCATGTTGCTAGAGCCATTTAATTGCTGGATGCTTCATATTCTCCAGCTGCCTGATGGGGGAATTTGATCTGGCGAAGAGCCCAGTTGTCCATCTTCCTGGGGCTGGTAGCCACTTATGGGGTAATAATGATGCACTTTCATCGACTTCCTAGATGCCTCCTTACTCGGGGAAGAAGAGCAGAAGAGGAAAGGAGTGAGGGCTGACCAGCAATTTCTGAAATTGATAGGCAGTGTGGACCTAATTTTAAATACCAGGAAAATCGTATTTATCATGTGAAAGATCTCTTTGAATGAGAACTCAGACTAGAACTTCTCCTTTAATATTTATAAAGTTATGTTTTAGGGGTTGTGGCACCCCCCCTTACTACTTAACTGTAAGAGATCACATGATACTGTTCATTTTCAAATTAATGGGCTTTTAACATCTTTGGGGCATGTTTTATAATGAAAAAAGTCCACTTTTGCTGGATTTCCATTGTTCGAGCTTTGGCAATGACACTTATGCATGGTAATGATGTCAGTAAAGAGGTCTTGTTTGCTTACAAACAGATTTCAATTGTTGAGAGACCAAATTATGTCCTGTTGCTAGAAACATGGGCAGTATTTGGTCTCTGTTCATCATGCTACTTTGTAATTAGGATCGCATCCAAATAACAAGTGCCTCTTCTCCCATGGAGGTCATTTCAACTCACAATTTCCACTAACAGAACAAGGTTTCACAAGAGGATGTGTCTATACCCAAGGATGAGCTTTAATCAAATGTATATGTGTGTATGCTTACATTCAGGCTAACCGGTGCATATCTGATTGTGTCTGCCTTTCTTTTTAATGTCCATCAGCAAGGAAAAATTTTAAAATACAGATAGACATTTTGAAGATTCAGAACTAAGCCAGTATTCAATCTTCTAGATAATAAGTGTCTTCTCTTAGCAGATTTTGAGAGGGAAAGCTTCCTATAGCGTGCAAAACTGTTTAAGTTGGAATGTGCACCTGGGATTATATCCACCAGTTTTGGGAAATGCCTCATGGTGCACTGGGTATTTTTCTGTAGCCCTGGGAGAAAAAAAAAAAAGGAATTAAGTCTCAATATTTTACAGCTGTCAAGCTAAAAAGCCACTCGGGCAAACTCCTGAGGACTGAAAGCAAAACTTGAACAAGCATCCTAGTGGGAAACAGTGAGTTGAGAACATGTAAGGAAGGAAAGTCCAATGTGAACCGACAGTCATTTGGAGGGTTTTTATTTTGGCAGCTGGAGTTCTGACGCCAGACTCCTGAATTTGTCCAAGGAAAGCTGGTGGTGACATTTGTAGTGGCTCTATTTAAGGAGAGGAAGTTTGATGACTGATAAGAGTCAAGGCTCAGAGTCAGGAATCGGATGCCTGGCGACAGCCGTTTCCACAGTTGTCCCTAGGGACTAGTGGGAGCCCTTCTGTTGCCTCTTCTGCCTTTTTTTTTTTTTTTTTTTTTAGAAAAGTAGATTTCTAATCAGGCAGTCCTACAGGAGACCTTTAAAGCATTTTCCTCACAATGCAGTTAGACTCTATAAGAGTGAATCTCATTTTGAAGGGTGATCATTGGTTATTTTTTTAGGTATTTCCCCACTTGTGCAAATAAGGACGCCAGTGAAAGGGGCTCAGGATCTCACTATTTAGAGTCTCATCCATTTAGAACCCCACCCCTTAAGGCTTCCTACCCTCAGTACTAATCAGCTAGGCTGCTGATTCCCTCCTCCATCTCCCCACGTGTCCACTGGGTGCGTGTGACAGGGTGCATGGAGGTGTGACATTCCTAGTGTCTTCAAACCAAGAGAGAGTTTAACGTGAACCAGTAAGAAGGGAGGCAGTGCTTTGAGAATGTTCCTGCAAATACTTCCGTGCTGTGCTTTAGCCTACAAAGGGAGTATCTTGTCTCACAATTCCTATTATTTTACTCAGGACCTGATACATAACTTGTGGGGTTCCAGTACAAAATGAAAACACGAGGCCTTTGTTGAAAAATTATTAAGAATTTCAGGATGGCGACAGCAGAGCATTAAAGTAAATGCTGAGCTCTTCTCAGCACAGGGTCCTGTGTGCCTTCACTGGTAACCTGTCCAAGAAGCCAGCCCGGGTTTTACTTCCTTCCTTCCTTTTTTTAACCTAAGGTCTTACCTGACCTTAATAAATACTGCCCCTTCACATCTGACAGACATTCAATTTCAGACATGTGTCCCTGGTCTTTTCTGATTTCTCTCAATCTTGATATATATTTTGTCTCCTTTTTTCCTATTCCTTTTCTTCCTCTTTGTTTCTGTTTACTTATTTTTATAAAATAGACTTTATGTTTTAGAATAATTTTAGTAGCTTCACAGCAAAGTTGAGCAGAAGGTACAGAGATTTATACCCGCCCCTGCCCTCAGCACACACATATACTCCTCATTATTGTTTCAATTGATGAACATTCACTGACACATCATCATCACTCAGAGTCCGCGGCCGGCTTAAGTTATGGTGCAGTCTTGGTGTTATGAATTTCTATGAATTTGGACAAAAGCATCGTGACATGTATCCACCATTATGATACATACAGAAGTATTTTCACTTCCCTAAACATTTTCTGTGCTGCTGCTTCTTAAAAGACACTTTCTTTAGAAGACAGCTTTGATTTCTGTTTCTATGTCCCTTTTCCTCGTCTCACTGCCATGACATCTGTTTATCTCAAAATTCTGGGCCAGTATTAAGCTAAGAGGCTCGTGTTGGAAAAGTGAGACTGATTGCAAGAAACAAAGGGCCAGATTCATTGACAGTTGTCCCACGTGGCGGGAGCAGAAGCAGATGGGATACATCAGTGGAGGGCGCACGTGCACTGAGGAGGGAGGCGACCAGTGCCTGACGTCAGCGTTACCAAATAAAGAAACAGTGTGTTCAAGTTTCAGGTAAAAAATAATAAAGGCACCATGGTTGGTCTACCTTTTTTTCAACTGGCATAGAAAATTCTGGCGACAGTGAATATGAGGAGCTTTATCAAATATGCTTGCAGAAAGCTAAGCAGTAGAAGTTTGCTCTCATTTGTGGTCAGTTTCCCCAAGAGATAAGATAGGTGGAAATTCTTCCTAATCAACTATCAGAGCCTAAGAGAGGGGAGGGGAAGCGATCTTTAAAAGATTGAACTTCATCAGATCAGCCAGTCCCTCCTCCTTTCTTCTTTGCTGCTCCCTTAGTCATTTTTATCAAATGGCCATGAAAACCAGTTTACATGGTGAAAAGAAGTCACAGTGAGTGAGAAAGGTGCACGGCAATTCTCAGCACTCCGTTTGCTCTGTGAATGACTGGGGTGGAAGGAGAGGGTTGGGTGGGGATGGCGGGGGGAATGTATAAATCTTGGATAGGACTGAGCATCAGCAGCAAAGTCCCCTGTTTTCCTGGGAACTCTATCCCCAAGGTCCAGCCAGGGCATCTTCATAGCTCCCTTAAGCAGTTTCTTTTCATCGATTACTGAATTGTATTTTGGAACCAAGTTTTTAATTTAGCTGCATAATCCAGGAAAATATGATATGACTGTAACTATTCACTCAGGCTGCCCTTTCAGTAGCTGTAGTTAGGTGTGTGCTATGTGGTCTGACCTCCATCTCAGCTGCAGCGTGATGGACAGTTCCTGTGCACATCGATGCCCTGCCTCGACTGTTCCCAGCCTTTCAGCTTCTTCCTAAGTCACAAGAGTGTGCACAACCTAAACTCTGGATAGTTAGAAAGTTTGGAGGGACTTACTGCCTCTGGAGCTACCCCTCAATAAATGGGGATAAATTCCAGATAAATTCCCCAGATTCCTATGCTTTGGAGGCAGAATTCTGAGATGCATTTTACATGGGTCCCTGGTGGGATAACCAGTTCAGTAACAGCCTTTATTGCCTTTATTGTCTTTTTCCTCCTTCCTTGTCTGTTTTCCTGCCCTTTCCTCCAGCTTCCTGGGATCATCTCCCAAATGAGCTGCATCCAAATCCTAGTTTCAAGCTCTGCCCTCAGAGGAATACATATTGAGAGATGCCCTTAAAATGAATGGGATGCAATGTTGGCCAGGCTAGCATGCATATATGCCAGCCTTCCATATGGCTTGGTTCAGCTGTGGCATTCTTTGAAGTACAGGTCTTCAAACTGTGAACTGATAACTAAAAGAGAAAATTGGAAAATTAAAAAGATTCTCATGCAGAACATTTTCCTGTATATTGATGGCATCTTATTACATATTCATCTGTGCCATCAATTTTACTGAGGTCCAGGTTTTTGTCAGGCACTATGTTACAGACTGGTGCCAAAAAGAGAAATAAGATATGGTTCCTGCCTAATGGGAGCATATGCTCTATTGGAGAGAGGTGGTGCTAGAAATCTGCCCAGAGTATAATGAAGACACAATGGCAGTGGTCATTTGTATGTCAGTGGTTAGAAGCTGTGAAGGATGAGTGGGTGACAGCCAGCGAGACATAACGAACAAGGGCATGGACAGACAGGAGAAAGTCTGAGCAGAAGCACAGCAGCTCAGTCCTGGGGAACTGCAAGCAGTCTGGGCACAGTTTGAGGTTCACTTGGGATCCAAAGATAAAAGCATCTACCTGAAGTCCCATGTAAAAGACAGTGGGAGCTGGTGAGGGGCTAAGGGAGCGTTCCTGAAACGTCATAACAATAGCCACTGCATTCCTGCTGGGCAGCGGAAAACTCTGCCCAAATGCTTGGTAAGGATGCTACTTATCTGTGCACCCAAAGGACACACCGTGGGCAAGACTTGTCACAGTTGTCAGTTGCACATAGTTTCTAGGGTGATCCACAGCCTTGCCCCCGCAAACCACTGCACCACCTTCTTGGTTCTTCTTCCACTGTTCTGAGGAGCATGCTTGCTGCCCGTTTGGTGTGGAGTGGTCTGTAGAGAACATTGACATCGGATGAGTTTCATGTACAGATCTATGCAGAGGTCTTTTTGTTTGTTCATTTGCTTTTGGTTTTGGTTTTTTTTTTTTTTTTTTTTTTGGTTTGGTTTTGGCATAGGCCTTTTAAAGTTCATTCAGAACTTCATCATGGATGCTTTCATGTAAAGTAGGCGCTTCACAATAGTATACCTCTGACCAGAGAATCTGGCCTCTTTGCACTATGCAATATTGCTTTCCTGTGAAGGCTTGCAGACTTTTTATTTAATTGAGATATAATTGACATACAACATTATATTAGTTTCAGGATTACAACATAATGATTCGATACAGTATATGTGTATATTTCTAATATATACATCACGGCAAGTCTGGTTCATATCCATCACCACATATAGTTACAAATTTTTTTTTCTTGTAATGAGACTTTTAAGATCTACTTACTCTCTTAGCAACTTTTAGATATACGATACAGTATTATTAACCATGGCCACTGTGCTATACATTACATCCCCTGGACTTATTTATTTTATAACTGAGAGTTTTTATCTTTTGACCACCTCTACCCATTTTGTACCCCCTCTCCCCGCTCCCCTCTCCCTTAGCAACCGTTAATCTGTTCTCTGTATGTATCAGTTTGATTTTTTAAGATTCCACATATAAGTGAGATCATATAATATTTGTCTTGCTCTGTTTGACTTATCTTACTTAGCATATTGCCCTCAAACCCCACCCGTGTTGTCACAAATGGCAGGATTTCCTTCTTTTCATGGCTGAGTAATAGTTCATTATATATATGTAAATGCCATATATACATGTATATATAATGTACCATATGTATACACACATACATAAACACACATACATAGCCCACATTTTCCATTCACCCACTGGTGGACACTTACTGTTTCCATGTCTTGACTATTGTAAATAATGCTGCTAGAAAACAGTGGGGTACAGATATCTTTTCGAGTTACTGTTTTCATATCCTTTGGATAAATATCAAGAAGTGGAATTGCTGGATCATGTTGTAATTATATTTTTAGTTATTTGAGGAGCCTCTGTTCTGTTTTGCACAGCGGCTGCACCAATTTATAACCCCACAAGATTTCCGTTTGCTCCACATCCTCAGTGATGTTGAGCACCTTTTCATATACCTGTTGGCATCTAGATGTCTTCTTTGGAAAAATGTCCAGATCTTCTGCTCATGTTTCAATTAGTTTGTTTGGTTTCTTGCTATTGAGTTGTATGAGTTCCTAATAAAGTTTGGATATTAACCCCCATCGGATATATGATTTGTAAATATTTTCTCCCAGTTGGGAGGTTGCCTTTTCATTTTGTTGATGGTTTCCTTTGCTGTGCAGAAGCTTTTCCGTTTGATATAGTCCCACTTGATTTTTGCTTTGGTTGCCTTTGCTTTTGGTATTAAATCCAAAAAAATCATCACCAGGACTGATGTCAAAGAACTTACTGCCTGTATTTTCTTCTACATGTTTTATGGTTTCAGGTCTTACATTCAAGTCTTTAATCCATTTTGAGTTAATTTTTGTGTATAGTGTAAGATAGTGGACCAGTTTCATTCTTTTGCACGAGGCCATCCAATTTTCCCAACCACATTTTCTGAAGACTGTTCTCTCTCCAGTGTATATTCTCCTATGTCATAAATTAGTAGGAATGGAGTATCTTGTGTCTTCTTCAGTTTCTTTCATTGATGTCTTGTAGTTTTCAGTACACAGATCTGTCACCTCCTTGGTTAAATTTGTTCTTAGGTATTTCAGGCACAATTGTAAATGCAATTGTTTTCTTAACTTCTCTTTCTGATAGTTCATTATTAATGTATAGATAGAAATGCCACAGATTTCTGCGTATTGATTTTGCAACCTGCAACTTTACTGAATTTGCTTATTCTAACAGTTTGTTGGTGGAGTCTTTAGGGTTTTATATATATAATATCATGTCATATGCAAATAGTGACAGTTTTACTTCTTCCTTTCTGATATGAATGCTTTTAATTTCTTTTTCTTGCCTCATTTCTCTGGCTAGGACTTCTAATAGTATGTTAAATAAAAGTGGCAAGAATGGGCATTCTGATCTTAGAGGAAAAGATTTCAGCTTTTTATGTTGAGTATGATGTTAGCCGTGGGCTTGTCATATATGACCTTTATTATGTTGAGGTGTATTCCCTCTATTCCCACTTTTGTTGAGAGTTTTTATCATTAAATGATGTTGAATTTTGTAACGTGCTTTTTCTGAATCTATTGTGATGGTCATATGATTTTTACCCTTCATTTTGTTAATGTCATGTATTACATTGTTTAATTTGTTGGCATTGAATCCAAATTTTAAACTTCCTTTTACTGCAAGGCTTGCAATAGAAAAGCAGGGCTAAGCTTTGTGAAAGTTATAATTCTAGTTTTTACATTTTTCTTCCTTGCCTTCCTTTTCTTCCTTTCCTCCCTCCCTTCCTTCTAGGGAAAAGGATTTAGTGGGAGAGAGTAGAAGAGTCATTTTGTAAAAATCTGAAGATTTATTTTGGAAGCATATATGACTCTATCTGGAAAAGTAGGGAAAAAATGATTCATTCATTTCAGTCTGAATAGGAGTTTAGTCTGCCATGAGCTTTGAGATTGACTGCAAGAAGGAGAAGAGAAAACGAGTCTGTGACTTTATGAGAGGTGGGTGCTGAAATCTTTGCTCTGAGGAGACACTTCAGAGGAGCCCAGAATAATGGTATCAATGTCTTGCCATCTGTTTTCTTATTGCAGTTTGTACCAACCTTTTGAAAAATGCTCATACTTACACAGGCATCTGCACACATGATTTTGGCCTTTGAAGTGGGCAATGAACATTGCATAATAATTATCGCAAAATTTGACACGAACTGTCTTGAACTTTCTACGTGTTCATTGGGTGATTGATGCTCTGTGCACTGAGCGTCTTCAAAGTCTACCAAACAGAAGAGCTGTTTTTTGAATTCTCTTTGGAGCGCTCCCTATGGCTTCTGGTATGTGAGGGAAGGTGGAGGGGGGTGATGTGTTGTTACTTCTGGGTCTGTTTTAAATGCTCCCTTGGCAGCGTCCCTGCAACCATTTTGCTTTCATGTTTTCGGTTCTTCTTCGTTTTTAATCTTTTCGAGACAACAGCTGGATTCTGCTTTTAGCACTTACTCTTGATTCCCTGTCCTGTTGTGAGCCATTCTGGTGGGTTGTTTTTTTTTTTAAGGCATGTGGCATCCTACTTTTCCATAGTATTTAATTAAAAGTTTGGTTTTTTGGAAATTGTCATTAGCAACTGCTAAAAAACAGCCAGTGAATATTTTTAAGGAGTCTGAGACCCTTTTTTCCCCACCCTTGCAGCCTCCCCCATCAAAGGTCAAGTGCTTTCTACAAACTCCCTGCCTTTGGTGAAAGTTCACAGTGCACATTTCACCTGAGATAAACTGTATGTGTTGATTTGTAACTTACACGAACATGCCAAAAAAGGTTTATTTCCTGAGTTACTGTTCATAATTTTCTGTAATTTTAGTTATTATTGTCATGGTTTAATTTCCTATATAGCAAATCTACTTCTGACTCTGTTCTCTGAGACTGCTAATTCTGAATTTTTCGCTGACATAATTTATCCCTGAATTATATATGCTCAGGTTACCAGGGGCATTCAGAGATGAATATCTCATTTTGTGTATGGGAAGTAGGAAGTTGGAGAGGGAAGGGATAAAAATAACACTTTCTCAAAAGAAAAAAAACAAACAAAAAACCCACAGAATCTGTCCCAAAGCCATTTAGAATGGTTGGCTTGTCCAGATTACGAATTGATAAAATGAGCTATATATTTATGACAACTGAAAAAAAATCAACCCACTGTTGATCAGATTTCTCACGCTCCCCAGTGCCAGGTATCCTCTCCTATCCCAGCTTTATTTAGGAAAATTATAGTGCAATGGAGCCTTTTCTGGGAAGTAACCCAGCAGTGAGGAAGAAACACCATTAGACATTTTCTGATAAGCCAAGTTTTAAACTTTTTTTTAATCCTCCATCTTTATGCCAGATTATATGAACTTCACATAGAATTTAATGCACAATAAGAAAATAAGAAAACAGAGCCTATTGAAATGGTCAAGATTTATTAACCTTCCTTTGGAGGTCTTTGATTTGAAGTGTCCTTATTGAGATAGGACAGAACAAAATTACCCAGTGAATGAAGTGTTTCAGGATTCGTGAGAAAAGTTATCTTAATCAGTTTTTTGTCTTTATTTTTGAGATAACATAATTTTCAGGATAAATTATTATGGCACACTGAATTATAATCTACAAATTAGAATATAATTGTGCAATTTGGGTATAATTCTCTCACTCACATTTTATATTAGGCTTATTTCTTTGCAGACTTACAGTCTTGTGAGGTTTTTATAAACAGCTCTTTAAAGCCATTCACACAATCAAAATAATATTTATAGATATTCAGAAAATGATTAATCTTAAGTTGGTGGCAAAGCAGAAAACCTTACTGTGTGGGTTTGCCACCTCCCCCAACAAAAATTCAAGTTTTGGTCAAGTTCCCTGAATGAGCGTAGTGAAAATTAGTTTCTTTTGAAACGATTGTACAATTGAAAGACTAATTTAAATTAGGAGGGCACACTGGGCTTGGCAGAGGGCATTGTGTGAAAGCAAAGCATAATTTCCCTGCAAACAAAGACAAGCTTGTTGGAGAGCATGCTTTATTGCCTGGAAATTCTATATATATGCAAAGTTGCTCATCAGTTCACTGTTGGGTTTTTATGTGCTTGGTTTCTCCTTTTGTTTGGAAAAATCAAATGCTGAAAAAAGTAGGCGTAGCTCTGCATGCTATAGGCACCAAGAAACCTACACATGCCAATTCTTTCGGTGCACAGCTTCCTGTGTGGGGAGCTGCCTGTGGGAGAGATGGTCAGACTGGGGCTTCATGCAGGTAAAACCAGGGTATATGCCCACCCAGGATTTCTGGAAAATGACATCTTATTTCTGATCCCTCCCTCTGACAGCCAGGTGGATATATTGGGTAAGTTAGGCTCACATCCTGAAGACCATTCAGTGTTCTCTCTTTTTTTTTTTAAGGCAGCTTTATTGTGACACAATGCATAGACCATACAATTTGCCCACTTACCGGGCAATAGCTTTTAGTATGTTGTACAGCCATTGCCATGATCAGTTTTAGAACATTTTTATCACCCCAAAAAGGCAAACTACACCCTGGTTAGGGTTCTTTGCAGACCCAGCTTTGGGCAAATTAATGAAATGAAGGTGGGCATTCTCTAGGATGCTTTTAAATGGAAGTTCTCATCTTTGGAATAACCGTCTCCAGTCAGTGTCTCAGTTTCATGGCATAGCAGCTGTGTTCAGTGCTCACAAATAGCACCTGCACCGTACTTTACAGTGTGCAGAGCACTTTCTGTCCAGCTGTGGCTGTGGGGCTTAAATGGCAGTAGGACAAGCTCGGAGGTGAGAGGTTCCCAGGTGACTGGCCTGGAAGAGAGGAGCTGTGTTTTTGGCAACATCGCAGGGGTGGGCCTGCAGGCTGGAACCCGGGCATTTGACCAGCCTGTGTGGGGTTTGGTCTGAGGTGGAGACAGCAGGAGATCCAGTGGCCAGAAGTGGATCCAACCTAAGAAGAGGGATGGATGTAGGTACCAGGAGAGTTTCCCAAATAGGAGGTTGGGTGCTTGGGGCAGGGTAGGGGGTGGTTAAACATCAAAATGGAAAATGGTAAAAACAAGAGACAAAGATCTGAAAGGGAAGTGGGGACCATGGTAAACAACCAGCTGGGGAAGAGGTCCACACTTGGGAAGGAGGAGCTGGAGGGGGCACAGGAAAGCCAGGAAGACGTCAGTGTGGCTCCCGAATCCTGCATCCTGTGAACGCATCCCGCCTGCCACACAGCCTACCCTTCACACTCAGCACTGCCCAAACCACCTCCTCTTTGCCCTGAGTAACTCTGGTCCAGGCTTTTTTCTCTCCAATGCCCCCCACAACTCCATGTCTTTCCCCAGGCCCCCCTCACTCTGCGGACAGGACCCTCTGATAAGCATTTTCTTTCAGATTCATATGCTCCCCTTTGGCCAGCTCCTTACCCCACACAGGCGATGGAGAGGCACTTGGGCAGGTGTCCCAGGTCTTTGGGATGTAGACAGGCTGGACCAGCCTATCTCTGCTTGGAGGAAAGAGCAGAGGACGAACCAGAATGTCATCACCTAGGATGGTGGAGGGTAGGCAGAGGAGGTTCAGACAAGATTCCCGCAGGGCCTGGGGTCCAGATTCAGAGCCCCTCACTCGGCTGTCCACCTCATGCACTGGGGCCACATCTCCTTAAAGGGGTTGTTTCCAGCTTGACACTTTCACTAAAGGAAGGAGAATCCTTTTTGTTCACCTTAGATATATTTTGTACACCATGTGGGGAAGTGGTTGGCAATATTTCCTCTCCCAATGAGGCTTATGAGGAACTTTTAATAAGGTACTCCTCCACTCCCTAAAGATTCTTTCCATATTGTTCTAATTCTTTGATGCAATGTGCTTTAATCCCCCCCCCAAATTTAAATAAACCTCACTGTATTTGGTGAATGTTATTTTAAAACCATGTACATATTGATTGGGGCAAAAGGCAATATTTTCAAAACATCAGGAATTTTATTTAAACCAGCAATAAAATCAGGGACACCTGTATATTACAAACATTGAAAAACACAAGTTCATGTGTTATACTTTGGGTTGTCATAAGCATGGCACACTCATATCGTATTGTTTAGATTTTGTGTTGACTCATGGGAAGGTGGTTTCTTTCCCTCTAGCACTATGGAGAGAATTTATAGGAGAGCCCAATGTAGCTATTTTCTAACTGAGGAACTGACATTTGAAGTTGAGTGTCTAGATTGCAGCAGAAATCAGTCTGTTTTTGTGTGTGATCAGAGGTTAATCCGTGTAGGATGGTTAGATGCTACAGCTTGGCTAACATTGGAGATGGGACATCTGGTGTCCTTGGGTCTCAAGACAGCCCTGAGTGGAGAACACAAGGAGGCCAGAATGCAGTTCCCAGAAAATTCCTAGTTACAAAAGCTGTGAGGCTGAGAGGAGGGTGGTGGCCACCAATCAAAATGACAGTGCTCAAAGAACCTGGGAAATTCTGCCTGCACCCAGGATGGCACTGAGACCAGGAGGGTCCTGTAGCCTGATAGATGGGGCCTGCCAGCAGAGAAAGAATAACAACAAAAAAACCCAGACCAAGTCATTGCATTGCAATTTGGGGCCATCTGTCAAGGCTGGGCAGTATTTCAGGCTAGAACTAGAGGTAAAAGAGACAAGAAATGTCCTCTGGAGAAGGGGGCCAGGCAAGGGCAAGCAGGCTGTGGACCACATTGAGGGCTGGGCTTGGGCCCCAGCAAGGGAGTGGACACACAAGGAGTCAAGGCCAAAGCCCAGCCAGGGGGGCCGAGCACATGAGGTGGGGTGAGGGGAAGGCTGTGGCTCTGTAGCCCCTTCCACCCCCTCTCCCGTCTCCCCACGTGTCAGATACTTGGATGTTTGGCTCCCAGGGCCAGCTGTGGACCTTCCCTGCTGGTGGGGACAGAGCTTCCCCTCCGAAAAGGACTTGCTGGAGAGGCAGAGGCCACTGGACCGACAGAATGAGGGCAGAGCCTGTGATTCATCCAAGCTGAGCTTCCCATGTATGTTGACAGAATAAATGCACTAAGAGTAATCACTTAAAGTTTCAACTCTGGCTCCTTTTCATTTTTTGGAAACTCTTAATTTTGATATAATTTTAAATATACTCAGAAAAATTGCAAGAACAGTATAAAGAACTCCCAAAACTCTTTACTCCAATCCTGCCAATTGTTTATATTTTGCCTCATTTGCTTTATCATTCTTTGTCTCTCTTTTTCATTTTTTTCTGAATCATTTGTAAGTTGAGACATTGTACTGCTTTATTCCTAAATATTAAATATTTCAGGGCATGTTTCCTTAGAACAAGGACATTTTCTCTCTTTTTTATTGTATAGTTGATTTATAATGTTGTATTAATTTCTGGTATATGGCATAGTGGCTCAGTTATACATATATATATATTTCTTTTCATATTCTTTTTATAGGCCATTATAAGGTATTGAATATAGTTCTCTGTACTATACAGTATAAACTTGTCATTTACATATTTTATATATAGTAGTTAGTATCTGCAAATCTTGAACTCCTAACTTATCCCTTCCCACCCACTTGCCCCCTGGTAAGCATAAGTTTGTTTTCTATGTCTGTTGGTTTATTTCTGTTTTGTAAATAAGTTCATTTGTGTCATTTTCTTAGATTCCACATGTAAGTGATATCATATAGTATTTTTCTTTCTCTGTCTGACTTACTTCACTTAGTATGACAACCTAAGTGAAGGTCCATCCATGTTGCTGCAAATGTCATTATTTCATTCTTTTTTTATAGCTGAGTAGTACTCCATTGTTTAAAGATACTGTAGCTTCTTTACCCAGTCATCTGTTGATGGATATTTAGGTTGCCTCCATGTCTTGGCTATTGTAAACAGTGCTGCTATGAACACTGGGGTGCATGTATTGTTTCGAATTAGAGTTCCCTCCGGATACATGCCCAGAAATGGGTTTGCTGGATAGGGTAAATCGATTTTTAGTTTTTTAAGGAATCTCCATACTGTTTTCCATAGTGGCTGCCTCAATTTACATTCCCACCAGCAGTGTAGGAGGGTTCCCTTCTCTCCACACCCTCTCCAGCATTGATCATTTGTGGACTTTTTAATGATGGCCATTCTGACTGGTGTGAGGTGATACCTCATGGTAGTTTTGATTTGCCTTTCTCTGATAATTAGCAATATTGAGGATTTTTTCATGTGCCTATTGGCCATCTGTATGTCTTCACTGGAGAAAGAACAAGGACACTTTCTTACATAACCTCAACACACTTGTCAAAATCAGTAAATCTGGCTCCTTTTAACACTAATAATATTCAGCCACCATCCATAATGTCTTATAATTTCTATTCTATTAATTCAAACTGTCAGAAATTGAAATTTAATTAAATTTCTTTTTTCTTCTGACAGTGTTGGGGGAGAGAGCACACGCAATATTTTTTCATCAAACATATGACAAGAGAAGCCTTTGCCAAGTTGGCAAAAAACAGGGTTGGCAGTCGATGGAGTTACAACATAATGACACCAATTAGATAAAGCCATCAGAGAGATTTTCTGAGTGATACGCTTGCATATTTGTTTGCCTTGGAATTAAATTTTTATAGTTCAACCTCATTTCCAAGAATAAAATTGAAATCACTGCTTGGTAAGATCCCTGTATATGAGCTTTCTCTTTTGCCTTAAACTCAAGGAGGGTATATTGATAATGTAAATTCAATACATTTTCCAGATGTCCCCCAACTGGGTTAAATGAGAATATAGCCCAAAATTGAGGTGTCTAATGAGAAAGCAATGGTGAAATATGTTCTGATAGCAAAAGCTATCCAAGATATAGTACTGGAGAGGGGGAAAAGGATAAAACATCGTGTACCATATGATCCCATTTGTTTGAAGCCAATTGAGATGTGTCTGTTGGTGTGAGAATAGAAACATTCTGGATATTACAGAAGAAAGGAGTGCCAGCAGTGGTTCCCTTGGCCTGGGGAGGCCAGTAAATGGAGGGGAGTGAGGGGGAGAATTATTTCTTTCATTTATACACCTTGTAGCTTAAATTTTTTATCATGTGCTTTTATTTTATGGTAATAAATTTTATACTGGGGAAGAAGAGTGGGAGAGAGAGAAAAGAGGCAACAATGGTTAGAACAAGATCAAAAGGCAAACTTATTTTACAAAAGATATGGCTTAGGAAGCAACAGCCATAGGCAGAGCTATGAAAAAAGACCAATTGGGTATATAATGTGAGTCATTTTCTGCCATCATCTATTTATATATGGCTGCCAGCTTTTTTTCAGCTAGATTCATACATGGGTCTCTTAAGACTAAATTTTCACTAACGAGTGTATTTCGGTGCTAATTCTGGTAGAGCAGACTGGCTGCTCTAGCCCTCTGTACTTTCTTTTAAATTACGAAATTGATTAGTATTCATAGATTTTTGGTGAGTTAAGTTTAGGTTTTGTCTTATCAGCATCAGCTGATCTTCATGCTTCTCCTGTCCCTTCTGTAAAAGCAAGAAGCTTATTTAAAGAGCAAACGAACATCACAGAGATATTTGACCAGGTACATCGTATAATCAGATAGCTTCTTCCATCATATTTTGAAATCATTAGTTTATTTTTGTAGATCTTCATACCTTCAGGTTATTTTTCTTTCAGACATTAACCTTTTTAACGGGAAACGTGCCCCTTGACAGAATTGGTTTGAGAAGAAATCATGATGTGGAGGGAATGGGGGCTAATATTTGTGCACTCGAGTTGTGACGCACTATACACAGGTTATCTGTCCTTCCATCACCATGAAGTGCATGTGCTAATATTTCTGGTTTACTCCTGGGGAACCTGAGCCTCAGAGTGGTTAAGAAATTCTGTCAGTAACTCATTCACTCAGCCATCTATTTGGGAAAGTCCTCCTACCCCACTTAGGAATGTCTTAGTCCATTCAGGCTGATATAACAAAATGCCTCAGACTGGGTGGCTTTTAAACAACAGAAATTTATTTCTCCCAGTTCTGGAGGCTGGACGTCTGAGGTCAGGGTGCCAGCCTGGTCGGGTGAGGGCCCTCTCCCAGGCTGCAGACTTCTCATGTGTCTTCACATGGCAAAGGGGGTTGGGGAGCCTTGTGGGGTCTCTTAGAAGAGCACTGATCTGTTTGATGAGAGATTCACCCTCACGACTTGAGCATCTCCCAAAGGCCCACCTCCTAATCCCATTACCTCGGGTTTTAGGGTTTCAGCATATGAATCTGGGGGGACACATCCAGATCATAGCGCCTCCTGAATCGCTACCCACCATCCCCTTCCTGCTCTCTACTGCCCTTTGTAAGGTACGCTGTAGAGCAAGGAAGCACAGACAAAATGTTGGTAGGTTGCTCTAATGGGCTGCCAGTCACGGGCTAATACCTTCTGTGATATGATCCTTTATTTTAGGTTTTTAAATGATTGATGCACCTAATTCTGTATTATCAACACTAAGCACTTTTTGGAATTTGCACGTTCCTGTGATGTGTATTTCGATATTCATGTTAGTTTTATAAGTTCTGGGCTTAATCATTTTAACTCAGAATAGCTATACTTAATATCCATCACGTTGAAGATGCATATGGTTAAATAAGATGTCAATCAACAGTTTTTTATATAAACAAGAAGGCAGCGACTATTTAGAAACAATGTCTCATTTATACATTAGATGGACTCAGGTTAGTAGGTTCAGGCTTAGCAGAAAGAGAAGTATGAGGATTTACTATGGAGTAACAGCTCCAGAGCAAATTATTTTATGACTCTCAATTAAGTAGCATTGACCTACCGTGTGCGTGTCTTCCTCTCAATTTGAGTTCTTGTGGGAGAAGCTCACGGCTAATTTAATTACTGGAAGATGCAGAGTGTGCACTAACTTAAATTACAATCATTCCAGCAAGCCCCTTGAAATCACCGAACCTTTTAGTTGTATTAATGGTGCACATGTGTTGCATGGGCTTCAGCAAGAAATCTGAGTCTTTATTATCGTTCAGTCTAAGTAGTTGGAGACTGGCCTCTAGGAATGAAGTGCCTTTGCTACTGCCTACTCCACGTCCCTCTCTCTTCCCTCTCCGCCAAGTTCAGGCCCCTTTGAGGGGCCACATCCAGGCCTGCCCCTCAAAAGGGCTTAATGCCTTCACTGTTTTCCCATCAAAACCATTCTCCATGCAGCAGCCAGAGTGATCTTTTAGAAACACATATCTGTTCTTGTCACTTCTCCTTAAGCTGCTTCCAGGTGTACTGGGATAATGTTCCAAACCCTCCTCATGACCTCCAAGGCCTTGCCTGTCCGGCCCGTGCACTGCTCTGTCCCCACTGCCTCGCCCCCTCCCAGCACCCAATCCTGCCAGAGACTCTTCCCTGCCTCCACATCACGCCTGTTCCCTGTCTACGTGGAAGGCTCGCTCCCCCTGCCCCTCTCCCTTACCACCAAGCCGCCTTGACCTCAGATTCCATATCTTTGCCCCACTCCCAGATCTGAATTTGCCCCAGTCTCTACCACCTGGCCACATTTTCAATATACTTTTTCTTCTTCCAGCCCCCAGCACCATTGCACAGAGACAATTGTTGGGTCACGTGGGCGCGGCTGTTCCCCTCACTAGAGGCAAGGCCTATGAGGACCCCACTGTGTGGACCCCACTGTGTGGACCCCACTGTGCCTCTCTTGTCACCTTGACTGACTAAGCAAATGCATTTTCCCCCCTCCCTTTCCTTCAGGGCTAATCTGACTCATCTCTGTGGCTGAGTAAGAGCTGGCTAACCGAGGTTCCTCACAGTCCTGTTCTCACTTGAGAGTCCTTGAGGGTCCCTACTGGCCGGACTCTCCGCACCTTCACAGACCAGTAGGAGAGAGACAATTCCAAGTAGGAGGTCTTTGAGGGAGACTTTTTAGCATCATCTCACTCAGGCTTTAGTCTAGGATTCTTAAACGATTCAAGTTTGGAAAACTTCCTCCAGTGGGATGGTCCTTACTCCAAACTACAGCTCTGTCAGGTTGCTCATGAGTTAAAAATTGCCAGGAGTTGGCAAATAGAATTTTGCCTCCATTTAGAAACATCTGTAGTAGAGCCAAAGGATGAATGAAACATCACTGAGGAAGTGGCAGCGGAACATCTTTGTGCCCTGTTAGGTCGATGCTACAGAAATCAGGAAGCAAGGAAACAGAATAAGCTGGTGTAAGAGGTAAACTGCGTCCCGCCAGTGATCTGCTTGTGAGCAGCGGTACCCATGGGTGTAAAAGGGTGAACAGAAAAATGCTGCTTGAAGGTTTCCGTTTACAACTGCTTTACTTTTTCCCTTCTTCCCTACTCTTCGCATGTTTAGAACCCTCGAGCTGTCTGAGATTTTAGAGCAACGTGGCATGTCCGTTTTGCCACCACAGCGCACATCACACAGAGGTGGTGAAAGAACTCTTGCCGAGGGACAGCGAAGGGGGAGGCCTAAACTTCGTAGCCCTATTCTAAGTCACTCTACCACATAATCACGATACTTTCAGAGAAAGGACAGATGACCTATTTGTCATGACAGTTTATGAACTCAGCTTGTATACTTTGGGAGAACCTAGTACCAATGTAATGAGTGGGACATGATGACAAGACATATCCCCACACCCTGGGGCAGTCCCCTCCATTCCTCCCCCACCCTGGACGCTGCCCACCAGGAGCTCTCATTAGTGTGTCCCTGTTCTGAGCACGTGTGCCCCCGCGCCCCCTCCCCATGGTGTTCACAGCAAGGCCTGTCAATCATCCTCACAGTCTCTTGCTGTCAATGCTTTCCTAGCACTGATATCCCAGCCTAAGGGTATTATTTACGCCTTCTCCACAACCTGATAATCTCCTAGCTGGATGGGCTTGGGGTGAGGAGGGGAAGTCAGGGGACAGCTGCTTGGGAAGGGTTGTAACCAAAGCTCAGGTCTCTGCCTGGCTGCTGCGGAATGAGGTGACAATTGCATGCTGGCCTGGCCTCCTGGCTCCTGGGCGGGCCTTGGTAGAGGGCTGCAAGCTTGGAGAACACCCAGGAAAGGCCTCAGTGTGTCAGGAAGACCTTGATCTCCAGGGTGGGGACTCCTGCCTTGCTGGGGCCCCTTCTTCTCTTGTCATAGAGCTAGGGTTCAAGCTGCCAGCCTTCCTTTATTCTCCATGAACCCTGCTTTGCAAATTGAGGCCTTTCGGAATGTGACATATCTCTTTCATGCCTCCTCCTCCAGCAGACACCACCCAGCTTTTATATCTGGCTCCTGGGCTACAGCTGGGCCATATGGGGCCTTTGTGCAAATTAGAGAAAGGTCCCCTCTGCTCTGGGTGGGAACATGTCCAGGGTAGGGCTCAAGCCTGGAGCAGAGCTGGATTTACCCCCCGCATCCCTCAGCCTGGTGGCTGCTCTGCCAGCCTTCCAGCCAGCCTTCCTCAGTGGCCTTGGTGGGGCAGTGAAGTGGCTGAGAGATGGACCAGGTTTTAACCTTTCTGGGACTGTCACCTTTGTCTCTTCTCTGAAAACATTAGTATAGCTGGTAACACATCTCCGTCTCGATATAGGGGCAGGCTTCTGGCCTCACTAGTCTGAAGACTTCTTCCCTGCACTGACTTTGCTTTAAAAAAATTGGCCAATTGTAATTTACAGGTTAATTTAAAAAAATATTTTGTTAATAAAAAAAGTTCTGATGGTTAAAAGGCTTTACTAATTTTTGTTAAATTATTTCTGGGCTTACTCTCTTCGACTCTTCCTTTTTCCTTGGACTATTTTACCATGTGGATATGCAAATAGGCAGTATACTGTAAAATCACTTAAGAAAGTCTATTATTTAAATTCTTACTTCTCCACAGCTCTCATTAGCAGACAAGCCAGGGGATGTATTGTGAGTCTTTATACTATGTGTGCATCAGCACCCTGAGTCCTGTGACGTTGCCACGTACAGTGTGCTCTTCCCTCAGGCTGCAGACTCTCTGCTTGGGAAGTATCATTAAATATATTGTGATTCGCTTGATCAATTCTTGGTTTATTGTTATTATTATCATCAGTAACCATTTATTAAGTGTCTAATATGTGCTGAGTACTTCTTTAGATTTTATTTCTCATCCTCCCAATGGTCCTGAAAGATGGGTGATATTATCCCAAGTTCCTTACCCTGGAAACAGGTAACTTATCCTGTTTACACAGGTAGCACGTGGTGGACTCAGAATTAAGACGTGGTTCTTGTGTGATTCCAGCATCTGCTTGCTCTCCATTACGTCAGAGGCGCGTGGGTTTTTCCACTGAAGTTCTCTGAATACAGAGGAAATCAATACATAATGCCTGGTGTCTAGACCCTTTGTAGCAAGAAGTAGCCAGCAGCAAATTCAAAATTTCTTTGAAGTCACAGGCTTTAATCTTTAAAATTTATGCAAATTTAGTTTTCTGCTCCATAATATAGAAGTATAAAAGTAATCTTTTAAACTACTTGACATAGAATGAAATTGAAGCTCTAGGAAGAGCTCTGGTTAACCCGTCTCACCCCTCCTACCCTGCTGGGTGCCACACAGCGGGGTCTGCACACCTCAGTTTGAGGTCAGGATCGCACTATGGTGCCTCTCAGTTAAATGCTTAGTACCACCGGTTTTGTTGGTAAACCTTTCAGGTACGGAGCAACCTGTCATTTGGCCAATCTACAACCACAGAGCTCTTTCTAACAGAGAATAAAATCCCTAACACTTTCCAGGCAAATCCTAAATTGGTCTCTGTTGATTCTTCATGGAGGTGTTTGAGTGACATCTGGCTGGCTGGAAGTTTAGAGATTATTTAATCTTGTAGTTTCTAAACTTTTATTTTTTAGAAGTGAAAGTCATCTTTCAAATGAAATCACTCCTGGAACTCTAAATTATGTAACAGCTAAAAGTGAAAACACTCTGGTTGCCATAGGGGCTGAAGGCTCTGCTTACATGGTGTCCTTGCCTGAGGGTCCTCCAAGGAGCCGAGGGTTCTGCAGAGACAGGTTTTAAAAACCCATTTCGCCCACTCCCCACCCCCTGCCTCTGGCAACCACCAACCTATTCTCTGTATCTGTGAGTTTGGGTTTTTTAATATTCACATGTTTTGGATAGTAAATTCCTTGTCAGATACATGATTTAACAACCTTTTCCCCCTCTTCAGTAGGTTGCCTTTTTATTATGTTGATGGTGTCCTTTGCTGTGCAGATACCTTTCAGTGTGATGAGGTCCCACTATTGACTTTGGTTTCGATTGCCTTTGCTTTTGGTGTCAAATCCAAAAAATCATTGCCAAGACCAATGTCAGGTAGCGTACAGCCCATGCTTTTTCCTAGGAGTTTTATGGTTTTAGGTCTTACATGGAAGAGTTTTATCCATTTTGAGTTAATTTTTGTGTGTAGTGTTAGATAGTGGTCCAGTTTTGTTCTCTTGCACGTGGCTGCCCGGTTTGCCCAGCACTACTTCTTGAAGAATCTATCCTTTCCCCATTGTATATTCCTGGCTCCTTTGTTGTAACTTAAGTGGCTGTATATGTGTGGGTTTATTTCTGGCTCTCTTTTCTGTTTCATTCATCTATGTTTCTAATAAAGTACTTTTTAAATTCAATTCAGCAATGACATTTATGAAACAATTAGGAAGTTGAACACTGGATATTATGGAGATATTGTACATTTCTTAGTTATAATAGTGATGTGATGGTTTTGTTTGGGGAAGTAAAAGAACCCTTCCCTTTTAGAGATTCCCACTGAAATATGTATGGATTAAATGATATGATATCTAGGATTTGCTTCAAAATAACTCTGGAAGGGGCCAGTGGATGGGGCTGTAGATCAAGTTAACACTGGTCATGAGTTACTAATGTTGAGGCTGGATGTTACATATGAGGTATGATTTTCTTTCTTTTTTAATATATGTGTGAAATTTTCCATTCAAATTCCAAAATTCAACAGATGAGTAGTATTAATTTCGTATTATGTGCAAGACACGGTACCCTGTGTTGCAGGAGATGGATGCTTCCCGAGTGCAAGGGGCCTTGTCTGTCTGTTCTCTGCAGTGAGCCCAGTATTCAGGACACAGTCTGCACATGGTGGGTGCTCAGGACATACACATGCTGAAATCCAGCCCACACTCTGCTCCCCAAGCAGCTGCTCTGTTTTCTGTTCCCAGGAGGGGCCACCCTGATAATACGCTCCAGGAACAAACCACAGACCCAGTGATATGGAGTTGCAGAAAAGCAGAGTCCCATTCATTTAGGAGTCAGGGAAGGTGCTTCCGTGGAGTTCACGGAAATTGACACTGTGGTGTCTGACGGCACATCCACTGCATCCAAAGCAACATTTCTAAGCAAAGCACAATTGTTCCTTTAATTTAACATAAATTACTTAACATGAATTATTTCTTTTAAGAACCTGTTACAGAGTTGCTAACAGTAAGAGGAATAATTTAAAAGGGGTCACAGAACCTACTTAGAGCATAACCTAGCCCCCATCTGCTCTCTCTGAGCCTGTTTTGTTCAGAGTCTAACGTAATGTTATGCCAAGAAATGTGCTTGATCAGTGCTTTCTAATGAAGAAGAAGAGGAGACGGTATCATAAGAAAGAAGAGAATCAGAACTGGGAAATTATCAAAGGAAATGTCAGAAATTCAGGGTGATGGATTGGTCCCGTGGGTGTGTTAGTTAACTAAGAGGCAGAGAAAAATCATGATTTTAAATGTTTGCATGCAGGTGTTAGTATAGTTGTCTCAGAAGGAGAAGAAAAAAGGATTTAAAAAAAAAAAAAAACTAGTCACATCTTGACTAGAAGAAGGCTCTTTTGAGAACTCGTCAATGTTACATTACAAACACCATTCAAATCTACCAAATGGGCCAGATGGCTGCTGAAATGCTGCGTGTTGCCAGCTGCCCATTGCTACAGATGAAGTCTTTTCTGCTGACGGCTGTGTAACCCACAGGCACATTATGGAGTGCTGATTCTTTTGATGCTTTTAACATTTATGTGTCATCGTAATTATAAACCATAAATATACATGACACCATGCAATAAATAAAATTGCCCAGCTTTCATTCTGAAAGAGGAGGACGCTGTATTTATCACCTGAGAAGAGAGGACGTCTCAGATTCATTTCCCCTTCTTCATAAAAGTCACTCCCCTCTCGTTGGGCGCTCTAAATGCCCTACACTCACCAAGCCTGACCCCTTCAAACCAGCACAGACCCAGGCTCATGTATATCACTGAGCCCCAGGTTTAAAAGCCGGCCTGGACCGAAGTCAGGGGAGGGAGTTCAGGGGAGTCCAAGCAGTTCTAAGCAAAGCCACACGACTCTATTTGACAACATACAGAACGTTCTTGGGAGGTCACATAACAGGCAGGTGTACCTTGTGAAAGGAAGGTGGTAAATGGCAGAGAATCAGCTTCTTTCAAACAGACATTTTCTAGAGATGCATTTCTTTTGGCTTTGAAAGAAGGCTGATTCAGTGCCATTCACCTATTAAGAAGGCAGCACTTTTGTTTGGATCTGCATCTATAAAAACCAAGTGTCTTTTCCCTGCACAAAAACCTGAGCATGTGTTGGAGTGAGAAGCCGAGCAAGAGATGGAGGGAGGGTAAAAGCCCACATGCCATGTGGCCAATCAGTCGCCAATACAGAAAAGAACAGCGCGACAGAACCCTCTCCCCAGGCAGGGGGGCACTCTCAGTCTTATCCAGGAAGACCTCTTTAGAACACAGCGTTTTTATTTTAAGCCACACATCCCAGACAGCACGCTCCGTGGCTCTATAAATACAAGACTCAGATGCTTCCTGACACCCAGCGTTTCTGCTTTTTAACATGTAAATACATGAATGCTCCAAGTGAGTAAATATCTGTGTACTGAGTTTACAATCTTGTCTTTCAGAAATATCGACAGTACATGGCAGGACTTCTGGCTCCTCCTTATGGTGTTATGGAAACGGGCTCTAACAATGACAGTAAGTGAAAAACATGAGCATTTTTATATCTAAAAACTTGTTGTGTGGTATGTGTTTCCATGTGACCAAAACAAAAAAAAAGTGTCCTACACCAATTTGGCAGAATAAGTCTCCAGACTCTTTTGTGGATAAACAGACCTGTCAGCCCATGCTTGAGTTATTTTTAAAAATTGTTCATATACTATTATTTTGTGATCTTAGCTGTTACAGGGAGCTATGCTCTGGGGCTAGTGGGAACTTCAGCGTGCTTTCTGAAAGTAGCTTCATTGGAAAGTGTTGTTTCTGGGCTCTTTTTAAAATGGGATTCATGGACTGTATTGGTCCCCGTCACAGGTGGACACCTGAGCGCCCCACCTATTTTGATGCTAATGATCAAGGAGAGAAGCAGCTTGAATCATTCTTTATTCTTCTTAAATCTTGGCCTCTTCAAGTTCTGGGTCTTTTGTAAGAGACCGGTCTCTGGCCGATCATTAAAGAAAGGAAGTTTCTCTCTGTAGTACTCTTTTTTAGCAGGTTCCCCCCAGACTCGAAGAAATCCCATGTCTGGATTCTGTTTCTTTGTTCATGCGTGTCAGACTCATCTTCTTAGCGCCCGTTCCCATCCCCTGGAACTGCTCGTCGGGTCTGCATGTGGACGTGGACGTGGACGTGTGACCAGGCAGCAGGCACTGGGGTTTCTGGAGCTGGAGCACGTCGGCAATGACACAGGGTTGTCAAGCAGGGCTTCCGCTCCAAGCATCTTTAGTACCAGACACACCGTTCACGTCCCCTTCCTGCCTCCTTGAAGTCCCACCCTCACGCTCAGACTTGCCACTCTCTACCGTGATCCCCACCCCACTTGACCAAGATCTTCAGTGAGTTCCTTCCTCTGCCACCACTTCTGTGCAGCCCAGGCCTCCTCCTCCTCTGTTTCCCTTCTGTCCTTGGTGGTGGGTGGGTGTTGGAGGGTAGGTCTTTCTTTCCTTTCCTTTCCTCCCCTGTTCTTGATTTTTCTTTCCCTCCTGGTTGATCTAGGATGACCAGATCATGAGGAGTACGTAAATTGGAAATCCCAACCATGCTGTCTTCTAGCTGTGTGACTTCGGGCAGGGCACTTAGTGTCTCTGTGCCTCAATTTCCTCCTAGGATTGTTGTGAGGATTAAATGAAGTGAAACATGTTGAATGTCAGAAGGGTGTCAGGCATATAATAAGCACGCAAATGATATGAGCTGTTATGTCCTCACCACCAGTCATGCTTTAAGCCCTCAGAGTCTGGCTTCTGCCCTATACTCCATGTCTGGAACCACCTGAAATCTCCAGCGACCGAGCAATACCCAGACCTGGTCGTTACCGTAATCCATGCTCTATGACCGGGTGAGACTTCCCACGTTCGGACTCCATTCTCCCCTGGGTCCTAAGCTTCACTGTGTTATCCTGGTTTTCTCGTATCTCTCTGGCCACTTTCATTCTTGTCTTTTTCATCTTCCCCTCAGCCAAAAATTTAAGCATTACCCAAGAGTCTAGCTTTGGCTATTTTTCCCTTTTGTCCCCCTGTACTGTACCCTCAGCCATCGCATCCTTTCTGGTGATTAATACCAATACTTCCTGAACCAGCCCCTCTATTTGAATCTGACAGAGGGCAGCCTAACTTTCCAAGTGACTGCTGGTTCTCTTTCCACTCGGACGTCCTGCTGGTCTCATGAACTCAAAGTGTCAGTAACAGAACACAGCTTGACTCTCGCAAAACCATCCTTCCTCCCGAAAGCATGTTTCATTCATAATTCCACTGTCCTCCCCCACCTGGCGCTAAACCACCACCACTCTGAAGCCCTCCTTTCTCCCACCTCCACCCACTGAGGCTGATCCCTGGTCCATCCCCTGCTCCTTCCTGTGTGGCGTTCTTATTCTTCCCTTTCCCTCCGCTCTGCAGCCACTGGGCTGAGGGCCTCGTCACTCTTGACCTGGGAGCAAAAAACGACTCAGCTGGCTCTGAACCTTCATTATGTCACCCCTGGTCTACCGTACACCTGACTGACATGAAACTTTTAAAATTCACTTTTTACTGTGAAAAATTTCAAACATACGGAATGATACATTCAATGCCCATATCTTCATCACTTGATTTAAATAATATTAAGCTTTTAACACTTGGCTATGTTTTTGCTGATTTGTTACTAATAACTCAATAGATATTTTAATATTAATGTTTTGCCATATTTCCTTCTTCTAATCATATCCACACATTGCACCCCAAATACTTCAGCAGGTTTGTTTTGAAAATACAGACTTGTCCATGCAAAAAACTACACCCTTATTACACCTAGTAACTGGTACGATTTTCCTTAACAACATCTGCTACCCAGTCCATATTCAGATTTCCCTGACTGAGTGTCTTTATAGCTGATTGCTCAAACTGGGCTTCAATCAGAGACCATGCCATTGTCTCTGCTTTTTATATCTTAAGTGGCTTTTAATTTTGATAAGTCCCTTCCCTCCTTTTTCTAGATCTATCACTCTATTGCTCAAAAACTTTTGACGATTGCCCATTGCCCGTCATGGAACTTGGAATTCCAAGACTGCTAATGCCTTAGCTCGACTGTCAAGTTCCCGCATGGTGCCAGATCACCTTTTTAGTATTGTTTCTCTATAGGTGCCCTAATTTCTAGCCATTCCAGTATGGTGCTTTGTGCAACTGTGTGTTTATCTTATTAAACCTCCTAGAAAGGAAGCTTCTGTTACAACCCTATATCTCCTCATTCAGTCAACCCCGGTCCTTTCAAGTGGTTGTTGGATGGATAGGTGGATGGATGAATAAAAGAATGGATGGATTCAAGACAAATTTCCGAGTGCTGACATTATGTCACCCTTCCCTCTGACAGATCTGTGATGGCAAACATGTCCATGAATACTTTCTACTTGAGAGGACACCCCTGTCTGTCCCATTGTTTCCTGCCTAAGCTTTTAGGTCCTGATGCTATCCCAGTTTGGGTGTCAGAGTTTAATCAGGGAATGTTTCCAAAAAGTCTATCCCATTCTTACTCCTCCTGTGAACAGTACTGCTTCTTGTTAGGATGGGCATTCAGTGCTTTTAACTCCAGTATTTTTAAGTCCTGTGTAGCCCCTTATTAAATACAGAAAGTCCTATTTACCCAGAATTGGGATGTACTATATTTTTGCATTGCAAACTAGGTCTAAGCAAGGCACAAGCCACACATAAAAACCACCAGGACTTCTGTCCCTTCAGTATAAGGCCGCTTGTGCCCACTGTACTACTGGTGGCATTAAGCTCTGCTGAGACTGTAGACCTCCCAGTGTGGCCACCCTCACCCTGTTAGTCAGAGTAGCAGACCCAAAGGACATGCAAAGGACCAGTGCCTTCCTGTAGTATATGCTCATGAAATGGAACATGTCCATTCACTCATGTTTGTCAACGAGTGAATGGATGACTGATTAACTTTTTTGCTAAGAAAATGGAGAAACCCCTGGAAACAGCCATTGCTGTGCTCAGACCGGACTTGGAAACAGTAGGAGTTTGCTTTGCCCAAAATAAAAGTTGTGTTCCGGTAGTTTTTATGTGCGCCTTGCCCCCAGGTTCAGATCCCTGGAGCCTGGAGCAATGTGAGGTGATCTGCGTTGTAAAATTACAATAGGTGCAACTTAAGAGTTTGTCTAAAATGCTGAGTGTTCGGGTGCCCAGGACAGAGGAATTAGTTGCTCACATGGTTTAAAATAAGCAGGGGTGGATTTTTACCTCTGGGAGAAGGAAAGCATATGGTAGAAAAGCAAAATAAGCCTGAGACAGTCATTGGGCCACAGCCCTGCTCCGGATTCACTGATTTATTTATGTTACAGATTTTGGTAGGTCCTGCTATTCGATGCAGCATTATGTAAGTTTTTATGGAAAGACAAATTGAAAACACCAAAATTTTACTGGGTTTGATTCGGCAAAGGATTTCATTTCCATTTTACAAGCTGATCTTACAACTCATGCTCTCTCTCTCTCTCTCTCTCTCTCTCTCTCCTTTCCTAGGGATCCCTGACAAGGAGAACGTGAGTAGCTACTCTCTCTGCCTAATTTCTAAAAACTGTCATAAGGTAAAAAATAATCGTGGTAACCCTCTTAGCAAAGAGAGCGCTTTATCCACATTCAACAGAGCAATAAATAATTTTCTAATCTTATTCTGGCATCTTCGGTGAGTCACTTTGAAATATGATGGGGAGAAGGTTGATTGCTCTGACATGGTCATCACATGTCTTTGATATCAGCTAGTCTGAAGAAAGGTTATTCTAGGGGCAAACCGTGTGATCGCTAAATGTTTTCTTGTTCCCATGTCATATACATAGCATTAGAGCAATTCCCTAGTTTAGCAGCATGTAAAAAATTAACTGTTTTTCCTTAGTAGGAATACAAAATAAGAAATTCAGGGTCAATTGATTTTATAATTGTCTCAAAGTGCATTAGAGTCTATATTTCTCTTTGGAAGTCAAAAATAATTAATTGCTCTAATTACTTAGGGCAAACAGGTAAGAGAGTAGGAGGTTTAGGACAAACCTTTCACCAAGAACCAGTGCCAAGTACTCACTCTAAGGATGGTGGAGGTGTCGTGGTATTGTCTTTGCGTGCCGATAATAGTATTACTGATATTAGCTGGAATCTTAATTTAGACAATAGCATGGAAGAGTTAATGATGGAAGTGTGCAGTGATTAATCTGAAGTGGTGCTTGGTGGCTCTGATGTACTGACTTGTCATTGTGTTCCTCATCTGCTGTACCCAAATGGCAGTGTTACAGAATTATCACCCTCACTTTTCCTTTCTCCACTTTTGGTCCTGTCTCTATGGGAATTAAATTCAGATGATTTCTGTATTCCTTTTCAGAGGTCTGACTCTAGTTTTCTTTAGGTTTCCCTGTTTTCACAGTGTTGGTTTGAAAGGGCTGGTTGGGAATTGCTGTCCCACCACAAATTTGGGTTCAAGACCTAGCGATGTCACTTCAGATGTGACAACAAAACCTTTCTTGGCTAGGGTCGGCGAAGAATTTCAGTTCCTAGCTGTGAGGCCTCAGGTAAGCCACTTGGCTGCTCTAAACAGCCTTGCGTCATCTTTAAAATGTGGATTTTAGTCATGACTACCTTAAGAGCCATCATGAATACTGAATGAGATAATCTGTGGAAGGCATAGAGAATCGTACAATAGAGCTCAGTAAATGTTAGTTCTATTATTATAGTTATTATTTCATCAAGCCTGTGTATTTTCTAGCTATCTTTTCTCCTCTGAAGAATGTCCTACCCCTTATAAAATACTGTCCTTTTGTATTATATGGCTCCCCCTTAACCCTGAAGGACACTTGGTCCTGCCTAAAACATCCACAGAGACGTTTGGTCCACGCCAAAAGGTCCAGAACCATTTATCACAGAGCAAATATGCTTATGGACTTTTTGGATACAATCAAATTTCAGACCTTTTGATATGGACCAAATGTCTTATGGATATTTTGTATAGGACCAAATGTCTGCTAACCCTCAAAATATCTTTCTTCAATGAACCTTTCTAATGATCTTTTGCTATTAAAAACATTTCTCTGTGTATTGAGTAAAGTTCAAGATCATCAGGTTCACGGAGAGTAAAACAGTAGCGTTTAGACTCTATAAAGTTAACCAATCCTGGCACCATTTTGGACACGGATGTCCCAAAGCCTGCTGTAACGAATAATACATGGATCATTAGCCAAATAAAGATGATGAAAGAGCCTGGTGCTTCCTCATCAAGGAACTGTCAGTGACATGGAGAGCACACAGAGAATGGCCGAGCCCTAGGAGGTCGAAAATGTTCTAAGCTTCAAAAGGAAGCTCGGTCTCTCGTAGGCACCCGGTGACCTTTCGGTTGGACCTCCCTGCAGTGGGACGACAGGCGCAACATTCTAAGCAGAAAGCCTGCCGGCTGTCATCAGGTAGCTCACTTAGTGACAAAAGAGGAATTTGAAGTTTGCAGAAGTCAGAAACAACGAGCTGTTAACAGCATGTTGCCCTCAAAGATTTAGAGGGCTGGCCAGGCTGTCTCCCCCCAAATTAGTCATAGTATCTGTTTGGGTCATTCTATGTCAAATTCTCTAGAAAACAGAAGCACACTTTTCCTCTCCCGGCTAGTAAAGTGGGTGTAACATCCCCACATGCTATTAGGAGAGCTCTCCGATGTCATCAGTCAAAATAAAGCAAATGAGATGAAAGACATTCATGAGTAGAGTTGAAGCTCTAGAAAGATAAAAAGAAGCCTAAGAGCCTTAAAGTGGTGTTAATGTTAATTGAACTTTTTCATTTATAAGAGACAAGTTGTGTTACGATGGTTTCTTTTATCCTTTACCTTCTTTGACTACAAGCTGGGCAATATTATATTCCCTTTATGTTTCTCTAAATAGCAATAATATGCATGTGGACTGAAACAAAAGCATTTAGGTGATTGTTTCAGAGTCCAAACAGATTCTTTGTGGGAAGAATATATTCTTTTTTTTCCAGCTCCTACTCTTGATTTTGTGAATCACCATGTTTAACTTTTAATCAAATATGCAGTCGTCAGTAAGCGGTGTTTTCAGCAGCCTTGCCAGCTATATTTTATTTCCATACCCAGCCTTACCTTTCATAAAAAGAACTTTCTGTTCGTAAATTGCACTTTCATAGAAACAAATGGCCTCGCAATTAACTTGCCAGATTATTTTGTCTACTACTTACTGTAATTTATAGAGGCATCACTCAACCTTAGATGACACAGGATACTGGAACCTATAGAAATAATTGATAACAATGTTAGAAAAATGACCGTTGAACCAATAAAGCAAGGGGACTGTTTGGCAGGGTTCTAATTGTTCAGGGTTGTTGTGTTTATAAAGAAATTCTTCTCTTTGATCTGTTTAAGGTTTTTTTTCTTTCTGTCTTTGAATGTGCCAAATTTGACTGACCATGTCTAACACAGAAGCTAAAAATCGCAACTAAAAGAAAGCTCTTAGTGGAATGTTACGGTTTCCCTTTGAAGGAACAAGCGTGTCTGTAATTTTTTGCTGCTTATGTAGACTTGGTTGCTTACTGTGCTCCATCCTTCTGCGAGGCAACTGCTGAGGAGTTTGGTCATTTTAGAAGTTTATACTTCTCTTCCTCAGTGTAGAAGGAGCCAGAAAATAGACTCGGGAAGGTGTTGTGAAATAATCTCATTTCCTGATTTTTACAAACATCTTGTTTCTGAAAGGATCATTTGAGGTCTTCATTTTTTAGGCAATTATAGAGTTGACAGTGTGATTAGCAAGTTTGTTGTTAAGTGTGGGTATAAAAACTGTCAATTCAGAGCTCAGTCTTCTCCCCAGCCCTAGAAGCACCGACGCTAGCGATCAGTAGCAGGCAAGCCTGGCAGTCTTGTGAAACCGCTTGGGAGGTCTCCTTTTAAGAAGCTTCTTTGAAGCTCCCCAGACTTTTAAAAAATCATGGGTCATTTATATGAAGAATAATTTTTCTATACTGTAAAGTACCATAAAGACATAAAGCTTTAAATGGCAAATGGTGAGGAAATAGTTTACACAGTTTGTAAATATTCTTATTAAGGAGGCAATAGAATAATAATAAGCAAGTAACTATTAGGGTCAACAGGTGAGTCATTTTAGGAGTTTTTAGGGAATATAATAACATTTGTCTCTATTGTTGCTCTTTTTCAAGATTAGAGCCAACAAATGAGAATATTTTTCCACCAGTTAAATGATGACATCTTATTTTACCACTATTGATTGGCTCTGATTCTGGGCCAAATGAAGAAAAAGAAAATTGTGTCTCCTCACACAAACTTAAAGTAAAAAAACAAACAAACAAACAAAAAAAACTTAGATACCCTTAGATAACTGCATAAACCTCTGTAAAACCTTTCAACTCCAGCTTTAGAACTGAATTCAAACCAACAGTTGATTGTGGAACACACGATTTTTAAAGTCCTGCTTTAAAACATGGCTGGTAGACATCCAGAGCTTATATGGACTTCCTGGCCAGAGTTCACAGGCACACCCCAGCAGCCAGGTCCTTCGGTCCCGGGAGGTGAATGGTTTGACTGGCGCTGTCCCCACACTGACACAGCACATGTGTACCTGGCTGGGGGTGCAAAGCCCCACCCAGGAGAGCAAACCAAAGGCCTTGTTTTGACTTTGTAGGACCAGTGGCTCATCACCCCAGGTAAGATTAGATTTAGCCGCGTTGCTGGCCCAAACTACGCATTGTGTAGAATGTAAATACCCATTTCCTCCCCCGGCCCTATTAGAACGCGTCGCTCAGTGAGTCAGGCCTGACGCTGCCCCACCTCCTGGAAGGAAGCAGTGTCGTTGTGTCAAAGGTGCCAAGAACAACTTCAGCGCTTGAGTCTCTGAAGAAATATTTGCTTTGGTGTTTGTGAGTTGTGCATTTGATGGGGCGGGAGGCCCTTGCTGGATTTCTTTCTGCTTTTCATTCCACCGGTTCCTCTGGTCTTACAGAAGCTGGCCCGAGCTGTGTCTCTTTCTAGCTTCTGCAGCTGTATCCTGCTTGAAGTTTCAAGATGACGTATAGTTGTCCTTTATCTAAATAATAAATAGGAAATGCAGGGAACTCTCTGGAAAGCTGACCTTCTGTCAGGCCATGTGTTTGCTGCCTCTGGACGTTCTCTGCAGTGTTCACAGGACCCGCTTGCTGTGAGTTTGCTTGGTGGAAAGGGCACCTGTCGGGGTGTATTGGGGTGGTGGCTCATTCATATATTTTAGGGTCATTTTTGTAATACTGTGAATTATATGTGGTGATTGTTTCAGTGTTCTGATTTTGGTGTGTCTACATTTCTATGGAAACGAGCCTTTGAATGTTGCTGCGGTGCTGATGGCTTCCTAGGGTGGCCCCCAAGTTACCCCATAGGACCCTGCTTTGAATGCGTTCTGTCAGTCTCATCTTAATCAGAATTTGACTCGGGCAAGATATCACAGAGAACCTGGGTAGTGTTTAATGGTTAAAAATAATAATCATAAGAGAAATGATATTCCCCGATCTCCGTAGCCAACAGCTTCTCCCTGTGCTCACTTTAACAAACGCCACGGCCTTGAGGTAATAAGGCTGCTGGATATTAGCTCTGCTGCTGAGAATTAGTCCCACTGTCAGCAGGGCAAGGAACACAGTGTCGTGCTGATCGCAATACACCACATGGCTGGTTCCAAAGGTAGGGGAGAAGGCATGGCTGGCTGCAGAGACATTTTATCCTGTGCTGCCGACAGTCACATTCATCACCTGTAACTCCACGCTGCTAGCACGTTGCCTCAACTGACTGTGAGAATAAAATATATAGCAGCGTTTATGTCTGATGTATTTGAATTTTTCTGGTCCTTGTTTTGAGAAATTGAAACCAAATAATTTGCAAAATATGTCTTACGTTTAGGAGAGAAAATTGTAGTGTTCTCAGATTGGATAAATTAATCCAGTGATTACATGTCATTTAGGATTTGGATTATTTTCTAATAATAATTCTGTGTCAGACAGGCTCCCCTGAGTCCATAGATATTAAAATATTCTGTAGTTATTCTCTTTATCTTTTGGTAAAATTGCATTGAAGATTTATGCACACACACACACACACACATATATAGACACATACCTATTGTATAAATTTATATTTAACCGTTTTCATTCTTTAAAACTGCCAGGAAAGAAAAGTGTAAAACCACTTTCAGTAGTAAGATCAGGCATTGTTCAGAATTCTTACTGCAAGCTTTTATAAATGTTTAAATTCACTTCAACTTGGTTTTATTTTCTGTTTTCCTTCAGTCACAGAATGATTCTGAAATGCCCATAGAATGTGCCATCTAGCTGCTTGAAATTGAGTGCATGTATATCACTCCATCCCAGGCCCCACGTGAGCTACAAAAATAAAGCAAGCATGGTACCTTCGGGGAGTTGCAGTCAGCGGATGGAGGCAGACGTGTGAACACAACAGGCACAATGAAGTGTTGTGGGCACGTGTGGTGGGGAGGGCATGGTGCGCGGGCGTGGCCCTAGGAGCGCTTCAGGCTTGAGTTAAAGCCCAGCTCTGCCTCTTACGGACCAGGAGAAGGTGGACAAGTTAGTTAACCTGTTCACTCTTTATTTGCCCATCTACAGGGTAGGAATAACAGTGGTTTGGAGGGCGTGGACTGGTAGTGGAAGCCAACGAGGCTTCTAGGAGCATCAGTGAGATAATGCCTGCCCCGTGCTGGCCAGTGCTGGCGTCCGGGTGCACACTCGGGAGACACGTGGGGGTCCGTGTGGTTCTCAGGAGAGGAGGGGAGGCTCAGAGCAGGCCTCCCAGAGTGGGAAATGCCTGCGTGCACTCTTGATGCAAAGTAGGTGTTAACCAGGTAGAGGGGAAAGGAGAGCAGTGCATGAATAAAGGAACAGAATACCAGAGCCTTCTCTTTGGAGGCTAATTCCATCATCTCTAAAATCAAAACCTGTTCATTATTTTGGATTCTTAATTTCTAGGATCCCTTTGCAAAGTTATCAATATCTGGCTTCTAAGCTTCAGGCATTTCAGGATTCCAGCAAAACACCATACTTTTTTTTAACCTAAAGATCTATTTTGAATGTAGATGGGGAATTAGCTTGAATTTTGCCCTGTTTGTACCTCCCAATATCATGCCTTCCTTTTAAAGGTGACAGCTCTAGATTGCAGATGCCTTTGAAGCCTGTTGTTCACTCTGATCTCCAGCTCCTTTTCTGCTCTAGTAGCCCAGTCAGTGCTCTCTCGTTTCTGTGGTTCTCCTTTTTTTTTTTTTTTAATTCCTCTTACTTCTCTTGAATGAATCACTCTATAAAGCTTTCTATTGAATTTTGACCCCTCTTCCCTTTTCCATTTGTCAAGGTCACTTTAAATTTCATTCCAGTTCTCCCGAGTGCCGTCCACTCCCACCCAATTGGGTATCATTGTCAAATTTAACAAGAATGCATTTGATTCCATATTCAAGGCATTAATCAATATGTTAAATCTAGCAGCACTCAGCAGAGCACCTAACCTTGTGGAATGTAATTTGGTTTGTGCTCATTTACTTGCATACATGATAAAATTACCCCATCCAGACATGAAAAATAAACTTAGGAAAGCATACCATGAAAATACGGAGTAAAACAAGTGCTAAGTCGTTAAATTCACTTGCTTTTTACTTACTTGTAATTTGACAAAAAGGAAGATGAGAATTTTATTTCTGTCTCAGAAGACACTAGTATGACTGGATCCAGTACATATTCATTGTTGCAGTCCGTGTCCCCAGAGATGCATCACCTTCTGTCCCCAGCAATAGCAGCAACACAGGGCAAGTCTTACCTCCATGAGACTCAGTCTCCTCGTCAGTGAAATGGTGATCCCTTGCCAACCACAACAAAAGGGTTGTTGGGAGAGCAAATGAGGTGGGAGGGTAATTCCAAAACTTGATGCTGCTCTCAAATAGAAAACATTACCTGACACTTCCCTGGAGCTTCTTTCTAAACAAGATCACATCCTCGTTAGTATCCTCAGCCCAGGGATGTGATCCCAGCCTGGGGAGATCACTGCGGTGGGCCAGTGGGGTCTGGTTTACGAGTAGCTTGGGTCTGGGAAGTCTTATAAAGGTGCTCTCGCGTCCTGTTAGGACTTGGTCCGGTTCTGAGTTCTGCGAAGACTTCAGGATGCCGAATGGAAAAGTGGTTCATCTTCATGTGTCCTGGCTCAGCCAGGAGAATGAACGGTTCCCAAGTCACACCAATCCTAAAGTGAGGGAACCACACCCAAAGTGACTACAGTGATGGGCCGGGGTAGAGAGGAGTAGGGACGTGAAGACAAGCTGGAGAAGGCGCCTGGCTCGTCTGGGGGCCCAGCAGAGAATCATGTATGTTATCATGATTCATGTATGCACGTTCTGGTTTTAGGGTATATGGGTTTTTTTTTAAATATTATTTTAACCAATTCTTCTATTTAAATTGTCAAAGCATTGCAGTGTACAACTGCCTAGTAAAGGAACTGGTACATATTACATAAATGGCTATGTCATTCAACAAGATACTCTTTTGACTGAAACAGATAATGATCCCTTTTCCCACGTGCACCAGTCCCCTGCTCCCCCAGCTTTATATTTTGTATGTTTTCTTTCTTTTTCTCTATTTGATATCTGGTATATTCATAAAAACACTTGGGCTCCCTCTGGTGGCCATTTCAATATTTCTGCACATCTAACCTTACAGCTTGAAGTTACATGGCACAAAATGTTTGGATGAAAGAGGAAGTATTAATAGTAAATGTTATTTTCTTTTGTAAGATTACTGGTACTTGGGAACCTCCAAATTAGCCACAATATTCAACTCATTCATTCATTCATCCATTCATATATCTTCCAATATGTTGTTGATATTTCACTTTCCTAAGTGAATGAGTGTCTGGTCTGCAAGCCCATAGAAAGATTGAGTCCCAATCCTGTCAAGTCAAAGAAATTTTCCCAAGAAGTGATTCTGTTAATTAGCAAGTTTTTATAGAGTGCTTACTGTGTATTAGTCCAGGACTAGGCATTGTGGGAAACATTTTGTTATTCACCATTTAAAAATATATTATTAAGCTCTGAAAGTTGGCAGTGTTACATTATTTCTTTTTGTCCTTTAAATCGTATTCCCATTCTATTTACTTCATAGAATTTTATCCTATTGTAATGGGTTTTTTACAGGCCTGATTACTTTTTAATTATGCCAATGTATTAGTATACAGATTCAGCTATAATAGCAAAGACCCAAACATAATTGTCTTAAATAAAATAGAAGATAGTTTTCCTTTGTGTTAAGTGTCCAAATGTGAGCTGTCTAGGGTAATGTGGCACCTCCATGTTGTAATGTGTTTTTACGATTGAAAGTCTCTTACCGATCACCGTCTTATACTTTCATGTATCAAAAATAAGTATATAAATTTAAATCTTAGTGATTTAAAATTTCTTGTGACCGTAAGTCTCCATTAAAAATTTTTCTTCTGGATTGAATGACAGTAGTAGTACACAGTTGTCAAAACAAACTAAATATTTTATAGACTTTTATAAATAATTATAAAATATTAAAGTACATTATTATTGGAAATGCATCATCAAATGACTTGGGTGCTTTTAAAAAATGAACGTGTTACCTGTATGCAGCAGGGGTTTGACATCACTTCTATTTCTCTTCTTGGTTTTTAGAGATATGAACACTGGAAAAGCTTGTCCACATATATAATCAGATAGGAATGGAAATAGTTTTAAATGGCAATGTCATGAAAGTCCTTGACTCCTAGGCAGCTAGTGTGATGCCTCATGCAGAGAGAGTGAGGATGGCATAGTCACCTTGGACTTTGTGTTGCATTCTGAGTGGATTTTGAAAATGGAGTCATAAGAACTTTTGATGAATTAAATGTGAGGTGAGAAAGAGAAGTCAAGGACAACTTCAGGGTTCTTGGCCGGACCACGATGAAGGATGCAGCTGCCAACAACTAAGAAAGGGAAGACTGAGGGTAGAGTGAATTTGGAGACCTAGTTTGAAGGTCGTTCTACTAGACAGTATCCAGGAGTGAGGCGCGATTAGGCTTTTGTACTGTACCCCTGTCTATTCAATAGTTAATAATAATAAACATTAGATTAGAAAGTGATAATGAGATTTGACATTAGGTATTTATACTGAGTAGCATGTGCCTGGGGCATGAATAATATTAGAATGTATCTGAAAGAAATAAAAATAAGACAAAAATTAGCAAGAATTTTATTAGGGGTTTGGCTCCCCACCTCTGTTATATTTTGTAGGTTTTAAGAGAATTTATGTTTGTAAGCAAGTTTTGTGGGTAATTGCAGGTGTTGCCTTTCGAACTAATAAAAGGTTGACTTATGGCATATTTCAAGTATAAATAGTAATGAATCAAGCTAACAAAGTGTGACTTAATAGACATCCTCAGGGATCTACTTTAATGAATAGGCAGAGAGATGTTATTTGTAACTTAGCTCACAGAGTATTTCTATATGATTTAAAGGGCTATGACCTGCTTGAAACAATTTGTTTTCTTAATTAGTTTAATCATTCTCATTATAGTTTCTTATACTACTAAATGGGCTAGTAACCCCCCTTTTTATTAAATAGTTTTTCCAACTGAGCCACAAATTTCCAATTAATAAAGTTGGAAGGAGTAAAGTAATTCCATAATAGGGGGAAAGCGATCATATTTTGTTCAATTCTTTTAAAATCACTTATTTAGCATTTATGAAGTGCCTACTATGTGCTGTACAGGTACATACTTTGGTTCTGGAGATGAAAGTCCAGTAAAACTAATTCTTGACTTTAAAGAGCAGACAGCCTAACAGCTTAAACAGCCTTGGACAGAGATTGGTAAATGGATAATTATATCAGAACATAGTACTGAGAGATGGGAGTTAAGAGCCAAAATACCTCATATGTTGTAAGTGCCATGTCACTTGAACTCAAAGGGTTTCTTTTAAATTGAAGTGCAGTCAGTTACAATGTGTCAGTTTCTGGTGTACAGCACAATGTCCCAGCCATGCATATATATACATATATTCATTTTTATATTCTTTTTCATTAAAGGTTATTACAAGATATTGAATATAGTTCCCTGTGTCAAAAGATTTCTGAGAAAGCGAAATTTCATTATTCACCACCCTAATGTTTTCCTTCTTCAAAAGAATGCAGCTACTGCCTTATTATATAACTCCAGACTGTGGAGGCTACAGGTGGCAGAAATCCATATCAAGCCACCTCAAAAGCAAACAAGAGAGGACGTTGGAGGCTCCATCCCCAGTCCACAGGAAGAGCAGTTGTGGAGCTGACCCTGGGCTAGTGCAAGCCAAGGGCTCCTCTTCCTTCTGCTTCTCCCCAAGCCTGGAAGCATGGCCACCAGCAATTCCTGGTTCTTCCAGGCAGCTACAGTTAGGAAACCTTGGGGAAGGACACAGCTGATCCAGTGTGGGTCACGTGGTCCCTATACCCCAGTTCTGAGTCAGTGTGGGTGAGATACACTGTGGGCTCAGTGCTGCCCATGGAGGGCAGGGGTCTGTGCCCGGAAGAAGTGAGGGACAAGAAGTAGTAGCTGTTCTCCCCAGTGAGGCACGTTTAGCTGACCGCTAAAAAAAAAAAATCCCCTTCCTCTGGTGTACTCAGATAATATCATAAGGCAATCAATACCTCATTTGGGGTAAGTCTTCATCCCTTGCTTACAAAGAAATAGGACAGAAGCAGTTGAGAATAATGTTGACACCACATTTTGCAATAGCTTTGATTGCAGTAAGCATTGTGCTTTAGAAATTCCATGCATTCCATTCAATCAGAATCATAACTTCTTTTTCACTGTCTTCCTAACATGTATGATGTGGAAATTAACAAGATTTAATCTTGTTAAGTCTTTTGAGATACTTAGATGTGGGTTCTGAACCAGTAAATGATAGCAGCAATCCTATTTGTCCTTGGATATTACAGGAATTCTTTTTGTATCTATTTGGTTTTAAGTCTTTAAAGTCTATGAGCCAAATTTACATTCAGATGAGTCTTGACGCTTACATTGTGTTCCTAAACGGAAATGTTTATGCTAAGAGTCTAAGATGAAGTCTAGCAAGACAGTGCATTTTTATAATTATGGTTATCCTTCCCAGATCATAAATAGTGCTTATGTTGAATATTTGGAAATATAACACTATTTTTAAAAATATCCTATAAATGCCACCACCCAGAGCTTGGAGTGTTTATGTATTTAATGTATAGAAACAAAATATTTAGTTTACACTGTATATATAGTTTCATATCCTACTTTTTTAATTAAGTTTTTTAAAGGAATTTATTATTTAATATTTTATCAACCATATTGAGGAATGAATTTCCTCTGCAGTAATTTTTTTCAAACAGCTATCTATATCTTGTAAAAGTTTTCACATCATCTCCTTCCCATTTTTGGAATTATTTTTGGTTACATTGCTGTTGTTCTTCCTTCATTTCTGATGTTCTAAACTTCTCACTGGTATTTCCTTTCTGACTGAAGAACTTCCTTTAGAAATTCTTGTAAAACAGGTCTGCTGGCTGCAAATTCACCTGCATTTCTTCTTCATCTGAGAATGCCTTTATTTTACGTTCATTCCTAAAGGATATTTAGGGTTTGACAACTTTTATCTTTTAGCATTTTTTATGAACTAATACTGATACATTATTATTAACTAAAGTCCATTGTTTATTCAGGCTTCCTTTGTCTTCATGTAGTATCCTATTTCCATTCCGGGATCCCATCCAGGATATCACTGTATATTTAGTGGTCCTGTCTCCTTAGACTCCTTTGACTGTTCCAGTTTCTCAGACTTTCCTTGCTGTTGCTGAACTGGCAGTTTTGAGGGATACTGGTCAGATATTTAGGAGAATGTCCCTGAATTGTGATTTGTCTGATTTTGTTTTCAAGACCAGACTCAGATTATAGGTTTTGGGGGGAAAGACCACAGATGTAAGTACATTTTCATCCCATAATGTCAAGAATACATGCTATCAAGATGATACATCATTGTTAATGTTGCCTTTGGTTATCTGGTTAAGATACTTATTTGCCAAGTTTCTCCACTGTAAAGTCATCCATTTTCCATCCTGAATTCTTTGGGAGGAAGTCCCTGTGCATAGCCCACACTTAAGAAAGGAGTTATGCTCCACATCCTTGATAGCGGATATCTATATAAATTATTTGGAATTCTCCTCCATCGGACATTTGTCTCTTCTACCATATGTACTTATTTATTCAATCATTTTTTTAAATTTAAGTATAGTTAATTTACAATGTTGCTTTAGTTTTGGGTGTACACCAAAGTGATTCAGTTATACATATATATATTCTTTTTCAGATTCTTTTCCATTATAGATTATTACAAAATATTGAATATAGTTCCCTGTGCTATACAGAAGGTCCTTGTTGTTCACCTATTTTATATATAGTAGTGTATATATGTTAATCCCAAACTCCTAATTTATCCCTCCCCACCTTTCCCCTTTGGTAACCTTAAGTTTGCTTTCTATGTCCGTGAGTCTATTTCTGGTTTGTAAATAAGTTCATTTGTATCATTTTTTTTTTAGATTCCATATATAAGTGATATCGTATGATATTTATCTTTCTCTGTTGATTTACTTCACTTAATATGGTCATCTCTAGGTCCATCCATGTTGCTACAAATGGCATTATTTCATTCTTTTTTATGGCTGAGTAATATTCCTTTGTATATATGTACTGCATCTTTTTTTAAAATTGAAGTACAGTCAGTTATAATGTGTCAATTTCTGGTATACAGCACAGTGTCCCAGTCATGATACATACATATATTCATTTTCATACTCTTTTTCATTAAAGGTTATTACAAGATATTGAATATAGTTCCCTGTGCTATACAGAAGAAACTTTTAAAATATATTTTTATATAGAGTGGCTAATGTTTGTAAATCTCAAACTCAAATCTCAAAGTACCTTATACAGATGAGATAAGGAAAGAAGGGAACAGCTTCCCCTACCCAGCAACCCAAACTCAGACAGGAAAACCACTTTCATGACCTTGTTCTTCACCCTGGTTTGTGTTTGCTTTTATAGCCCGAGAATAGTTTTTATATGCACTATATAGTCTTGGAGTTTTCTCTGCTCCTGTATCTTCATAAAGATTCCCACATGCTCCTTCTTTAATAAGATCAGTGAGGTTTAAACTCCCAGTGATAGACTAATTCTCAAAATGGCTACTTAAGTCAGAAAAAGCAATGACGTTACCAGCTGATCACAAACCAATTATTGATGGTGTTTGCAGGCATAGTGAATCATCAAAGGCATTTTATTTGCAAAGTTTTGAAGTAAGACAATTTAATACAAAGATTAAATCACATGGAGAATTATTTCCCTGACTTTTATCCAAAACATGTGAACATCTGAAGCTGTCCCCTCCCCTTGCTTCTTTCCAGTCCCCTGTGACTAACTACACCCTCATCTGCATTCTGGACAGAACTCCACTGTGTGAAAAAGAATGAAATGTGCAGTTCTTGAAATCTCCTTTAGATTTAAGTGGTAAGCCAGTAACATATTAAAAATTCACTCTTTATTTAGAAAGGAGATTTACTTTAAAATGCAGCCTACTATTTCTTTCATTTTTAAGCTGCACAAGGCAGAGATGGGTAGTGTTTGCAATGCCACATGGAGGTAGGGACAAGAAAACAGGTAAGCTGCGGAGTGTTCCTGTCATGAGTGGGTGCCCAGGGCAGGCCCGTGTCACCACGGCATCCAGTCGTGGCTACCACCCCACGCTTGGCTGTTTCTGGTTCATGGCTGCAGACCCACCCCTTCCAGATCCAGAGTCTGACGAAACTGAAGCATATGGGAACAAGATGCTTGGTGCTTTCTCTGAAAACAGCCTGTTAATCGCCAAATCTTATAATGATTAACCCCAGTCTGGCTGAAAGCTTTAATCCAGGGGCCCTTGAGCTTTGTGACAGGCAGCCGAATGGTTCTCCTTTCTTGAAGAGAGATTGTGAAAAATGTCCTAAAAGTGAGCTATAATCCTCATCTTATGTACCCCAACAAAATTATGTCCACAGTTTAAGTTTCTAGTCAATAAATGAGCACAATAACGTTTGATTCCTTTTCATTGTACTTGCAGATGTTTCAAGTATCTCTAAAGCCTTTCAAATTACTTGGAATAAAAACCCATGACCCAGAGGTAGAAATGCCAGGTTTCTAAAGCATGCTTAAGCCTCCATCAGCTTATTCTTCCTGTAATAGTAAGGCTGTAAAATTTGGGATTTTCCTCCTTACGCACACTCTAGAAAATTAGAAAAATACAGAAGGGGGAAGAAAGAAAAATATAAGTGCAATCAAATGAATATATGTATGTATATGCATGACTGGGACATTATACTGCACACCAGAAATTTACACGTTGTAACTGACTACACTTCAATTAGAAAATCTTTTTTCAAAGTTTAATATATCGCACTACTCTACTTCTTTGGCCTTTTAAGAGATGCAGTTAGCATGTCTGATTGAAACCAGCATCTGCACTGGTATAACCTGATTTTTAAAAAAAAAAAAAAAGAAGTCTGTGTTTAGGGAACCTGGTTTATGAGCTAGATGTGAAGTGAACTTGGTGGCTGATGTAGTATCCTACTTTTTTGCCTTGTTTTCATATTTTATATGATATACCTTTTAGGTCTTTGATCATTTTTGTTTTGATGAACTTTGTAAAGGCTTAAAAGATTTCTTGAAAACATCAATAAGTTTTTGCTATTCCAGGAGTTTTGCTTAACATAGACTAACTATATCACTGCTCTCAGGTTCCTGAGTTCCTATAGGTTATCCAAATCAGCTGAATGCTCTTGTCCTGTATGGTACTAAGCTGTGTTTATTATAGCTTTAGCCTGCTAGGTTGTTTGAGGCAGGAAAAAAAAAAACTTTTAAAATTTCGAGTCAGTTTAGACAAATACACCTACATACATAAGACTGTACTGAAGTCAACTGAAGTCAGTTCAAAGCGTAGGACAAAGAACTGTTTTTCTCATGGTAATTATCTTACCTTTCCCAACTGGGAGTTACTATGCTATTAAAATAATGGCTTAGGGCATTTTGCAAAGCATGCATTTTAAACTTAGGAAAATGTATTTGTGTTTTCCTGTTGGAAATTTTTGTCTTGATTAATTTGTTCCAGATTAATATTTATTAGTCTTAATACAGAAGCCAATGGCGATATTCAAGAGGCCAAAGACAGACCATTTCTCTAAGAGTTTATCCAGAAGGTATGTCCTATCCAAAGTTCCCTTCAAGGCAGGCTTCATAATTTGTCAATATATGTCAAGAACCAGAATCAGTGACCTATGTATTCTACTTCTGGGAATTGATTCTGAGAAAATAACTCCAAATATGAGTGAGTGAAAGCAACTTTTGCATAAATTTATAGCATATTTATACTAGCAAATTATCAAAAACAGCTTAAAGGTTCAGTGACTGGAGAACCATTAAATTATACACCATACATTTAATGGAATGTTTACGTGATGGTTACAAAGAATTTATAGTAGGATGTGAAACTGTTTATGGTTTCGTGTTCTATAAAAAGAGAAGACACAAAATTTTATCTCAAGTATGATCACACTTTAGTTAAAAATAAAAGGAAACCTGAAACTGTACTTAGACAAAAAGGATTAACATGAATATTTCATAATACTAATCATAGTTATCTTTGAATAGTGGTTTGTCTGATTAAACATTTTATATATTCCAAAGAGCATGCATTATTTTGTAATAAAAAAGGACAAAAAAGGTAAAATCCTGTAACTAGTATATGCTTTTACTACACTTGATAATCTGACTTTCTGATGTCTTCTTACCTGTGATGAATCTGGAATATCTTCACTTGTAGCATCTTCCTGCACTTTCCCCCACCTTCTCCAACCCCAGCTTGATGCTACAGCCAGACGAGGGAACTCAGAATACCTTTAACTCCCACCTCTGTGATTTTGGCTCCAGCCTGCAGTGCCATTCTGCCTCCTCTCTACCCATCAAATCCTCCTAAAGACTTTTTTCAAATCCTACCTCCTCTGGAAAGCCTTCCTTGAGCCACCCTGGGCAACTGTTGCCCCTTGTCTCTATAAAATACTTATGTGTATGGGATTCAGCTAAATGCGATTTTCATCCATTTGTGCCTGGTGATGACAGCACCAGCCATCCCTCTGACTTTGTGAAACTCACCTGCTGATTTATCAGCGCCGACACTGACAGGAACAAGTGGGTAATGACGGCCTGGAAAAATATATACATTTCCTGACTGTTCAGTACCTTAACTTAAAAAGCTGTTGTATGAATGAGACCTAATAAAACTTAAAACCTTTTGCACAGCAAAAGAAACCATTGACAACCTACTAAATCGGAGAAAATATTTGCAAATGGTATGACTAATAAGGGTTAATATCCAAAATATATGAACAGCTCGTACAACTCAACATAAAAAAAAAACCCAATTAAAAAATGGGCAGAATACCTGATTAGACATTTTTTCAAAGAGGACATATAGATGGTTAACGGGCACAAGAAAAGATACTCAGCATTGCTAATCATCAGGGAAATGCAAAGCAAAACCACAGTGAAATGTCGCCTCCCACCTGTCAGAATGGCTATCATCAAAAAGAACACAATAACAAATGTTGGTAAGGAATGTGGAGAAAAGAGAATCTTCATACAGAATCGGTGGGAATGTAAACTGGTGCAGCCACTGTGGAAAACAGTATGGGAGTTTCTCAAAAAACTAAAAATAGAACTACCATATGACCTAGCAATTCCATTCCTGGGTATATATATCCAAAAAGAAACATGAATTCAAAAATATACATGCACCTCAATGTTCACAGAAGCATTATTTACAATTGCCAAGATATGGAAGCAACCTAAGTGTCCATTAACAGATGACTGGATAAAGAAGTGTGATGGATATGTACAATGGCATACTACTCAGCAATTAAAAAGAATGAAATTTTGCCGTTTGCAACAACATGAATGGACTTGGAGGGTATTCTGCTAAGTGAAATAATTCAGAGAAAGACAAATGCTGTATGATATCACTTACATGTGGAATCTAAAAAATAAAACAAACTAGTGAATATAGCAAACAAACAAACGAACCAAAAACAGACTCACAGATCTAGAGAACAAACTGGTGGTTACCAGAAGAGAGATGGAAGGGGGGAGGGACAAAATAAGTATGAGGGATTAAGAGATACAAACCATTATGTATAAAATAAATAAGCTATAAGGATATATTATACAGCACAGGGAATATAACCAATGTTTTATAGTAACTATGAATGGAGTATAATCTTTAAAAATTGTGAATCACTATATCATACACCTGAAACTTATATAGTATTGTACATCAACTTTTTCAAAAAACTAGAAAAAAAATTTGTTGTAGAGTTTCCACAACAAGTAGCATTAAATACGTGTCACTTATTTTAAATTTGATTCATAAATGTGGAAGTGTTTGTGAAAATTTGAGACTGTTGACAGATTTAACTCATACCTTCTGAAACCTGTATTTGGTAACAGATAACCACTTGTCACTCAAGAGTCAGCTCACTGGACTTAAGTGTTATATCTGAGAAGAATGGGATTGTATTATATTTACAATGGAACATATGAGAAAAGGAAACACACTGATATTTTATTTGTACTTACTGTGACCTGCTAGAAAAAGGTATGCTTTTCATTAAAAAGTCCACAAATGATAAATGCTAGAGAGGGTATAGAGGAAAAGGAACCCTCCTACACTGTTGGTGGGAATGTAAATTGATGGAATTTTATAGAAAACAGTATGGAAATTCCTTAAAAAGCTAAAAATAGACCATATGATCCAGCAATCCCACTCCTGGGCATATATCCAGAGGGAACTCTAATTCAAAAAGATACATGCACTCCAATGTTCATACCAGCACTATTTACAATAGTCAAGACATGGAACCAACCTAAGTGTCCATTGACAGATGACTGGATAAAGAAGTTGTGGTATATGTATATACAATGGAGCACTACTCGGCCATAAAAAAGAATAAAATAATGCCATTCCAGCAACATAGATGGACCTGGAGATCATCACACTAAGTGAAGTAAGCCAGAAAGAGAAAGAAAAATACCATATGATATCACTCATAGGTGGAATCTGAAAAAATAAGACAAACTTATTTACAAAACAGAAACAGACTCATAGACATAGAAAACAAACTTGTGGTTGCTAGGGGGAAAGGGAGGGGGAGGGGGAGAGATAAATTGGGAGTTCAGGATTTTCAGATACTAACTATATATAAAATAGATAAACAACAAGGTCCTACTGTTATAGCACAGGGAACTATATTCAATACCTTATAATAGTCTATAGGAAAAAGAATAGGAAAAGGGGTGTGTGTGTGTGTGTATATATATATATATATATGTATATCTGAATCACTGTGCTGTACACCAGAAATTACTGTAAACTGACTATACTTCAATTTTTAAAAATTTTTTAAATAAAAAAAGGTATGCTTTTCCAGGTAGAGCTGGTATTTAAAACAAACAGCCATGAAACTAATTCTATTCTGACTTTAACACTGTTTTTTTAATTTTTGATGTATTTACATGGCATTAATGGTGTCTTTAAGTAGGAGATACTTGACATTTGCAATCAGTATTCCAGACTTTTCTAGAATCAATAAATGAATATATCTAAAGATGCTAGGTGGCCATGCAGTCTCACTCTCTGGCCGAGTGTCTGGCTCCTGCAGGCCACCCTCTGTGGAGGCTGGTGGTGGTAACATTTTTGCTGAGTGCTTTCCATGAATACAAACATGTATGCGTTCTCTTTTTCCCTTTGAGTCGCCCTCAAAGGAAATTTGAGGGTTACAGCTGCCTATTGGGCTGTGTCAGGATCGCATAGGACCAGGTGCCACTCCAGAGTCAAGTTTCAAAATCCCAAGGTCTCCTTTACTCTTTTTCTGTTATAATGGAGGGTTAGCAAATATTTTCTTAATTTTTTTGATGAATGAGATTAAGCTAGTTTCTTGTTCTAAAAGAGGTGTTTTCTTCTAACTTTTTATTGAAGCTTAACATATCCATGTAAAAAATGCACGTTATTTTGGTCAATACATTTTCACAAATATTCCCATATAAACAGCATGCAAATCAAGAAACAGAACATCACCACCCCAGGAGGAAACACATGTTTCCTTCTAACTATTCCTCAAACTCAAAATAATTTGTTTTTATACTTTAGATAAATGAAATCACCTGTATTCAGCTTCTTTCATTCAGTATTATGTGGGTGAGGTCTATCCACATTGTTGCATGCAGTTGTAAATTGTTTTCTCTCATTCCATTATGGAAAAATACCACCATCTATTGCCATTTGGTGGTTGGTGGGCTATTGTGAGTGGCTGTGCTCTGAACATGTAGTGTATGCCTTTTGGTGAATGTGTGCACACATTACCGTTGGGCTTTGATCTAGCAGTGGATTTCTGGTATGCTAGGAATACAGGTGTTCATATTCAGGTCTGTGTGTGGACTTCTGGAAGTCTGTTAACCCCTGAAATTGCAAGCAGAATTTTGGATGTACGTATATGCATCTTGAAGGTTCCATCACTTGTGTGAAATTTTTTAAGTGTCTAAAAAATGTTCAGAAGTACTTAGCAAAGCAGTGAAAAATCAAAACTAATCTTGTGTCTGTCAAGAGAAAAATAAGAGGAAGTCAGGATGACAGAGAAGGATGGTTTCGTGTCTCTAGGACAATCTGTTTTCAACAACTTCCTTGATCTAGAGGAAATACAAAGGCGTCAACTTTAAATTAATGTTTCTCTCTTCCGATCTTAAAATACCTTATTACAGAAATGAACTGAAAAGAAGCAAAAGTAAAATAGTCCACAAATTATCTGCCAACATCCAATAAACTTGGCTTTTCCATATCTAACCATGAAGAGCAAAACTGAAATTTCAGAAATGAAAAGAGGAAACTTTCTCTCCATTCTCTTCATACCACAGCCAGCTGAAAGCTCCTCAGAGATTCCTCCACATGTTAAGTAAATATTTAATACATAATCTCTATGAACAAAGCACTACAGGGATTCCGAGATAACAAACAATTTTTTATTTTAAGGAGCTTATGTTGTACTCGGAGAAACAGACGTGTAAATAACTGTGGCACAAGCGGTGAAATATTTGCAGTAACAGAAATTCCGAGATACAGAGGGTCCCAAAGATCAACTCAGAACACAGTTGACGTCTGTAGAGAACGTGGTCTGTAGATCCCAGAGATCAAGAAATTCAGGAATACCCTTAGCTGATCACTAATCTCCCCAAATGGTTCTTCAGATTGTTTCATCTTAACGCATTGATTATGAATCTTCAAAGCACCTGGATGAGAAAAATCACCTGCAGTGGACTAGTTTTTTAAAGTAGTTTCTATAGCTTCTCAGATTGTATTAGAGGATTGTCTCTAATTGGGCCAATCTCATTTTAAAACATTTTGTAGCCCAAACCTAGCATCGTAACCCATACACAGCATCATTTAGCAGTATAGTTCCTTTGAATTTTAATATAGCAGCTTAGCACAGCACAGAGGACGTACACAAATGTCTGTGGAATAAGTTAATATTTACAAATGTTTTCACTCAAACTAGAATTACATAGTATAGTGCACTACATTATACATTATTATTTATAGTGTAAGTGTGTTATTATGTTATGTGATTTTAAGGCTTAACTTCTATCAAATGGGTTTGTAAGAGTTATTTTTGAAAATACTTCCAAATTTTAAGAGACGGAAACTTTTGTCTTTCAGGATATGCAAGATAGCTGTAATCTTGATTATATATTGTATACATATTCATGTTTATCTTTATAAATCTGTTTTCTACACTTAGATTTTAACAACCCAGTATGATAGCCATTTCTTCTGGGTTTTTTTGTACGGAGGGAAGACAAACATTGGGGTTTTTCGAAGTCCAGTTTTTAGAAGTCCAGTTCTACTATTAAAGCTCAAGTATGTGACCCAAACTGCCAGTCTTTGCAGAATCCATTTCTTTTGGTGAGGGGAGCAGGGGCGAGGCTGGGTTTTGGGATGAGCAGTGGCAGGGTTTCTGGGATCCAGCGTATGTACTCTGCGAGTCTCAGTGATGACCCATCAGAGGCCGTGAGGTTTGGCTGAGGGACCCTACAGTGAGGTTTGGGCCTTGTTCCTGGCGGATCCTCCCTCCCCTGTCTTTGCAGCTCTCCCAGAGATTCTCTGAGTTTTTTATTATCTCTTAATAAATTCCTATTCTGCCTCCACTAGCTAGAATAAGGATACAGACCGAGATACCCAGCAAATTCTGAAAATACTTGACGCTGTTGATATTTAGACTCTTATTGTAAACACGCCTTCATTTTCAAATACTAATTTCATAAATATTGAATGTGATTATTTTTTGCCTTATTCCCTGAGGAGAGTAATATAAGGATTATGTTGTGTTACACCTATGCTTGGAAACCTTATTAAATATTTGTATAATGAATTTGGTTGAGATGAGTTATTTGTAATTTAGAAATTTTGAAGTATGTTATTTCTGAATATTAAGCATATTACTCAAATACTCCTAGAGGCCAAATTCATTTTCTTTAATAAATCGTAGGCATTTAATTTTCCTGTGAGGTATTTGAGTATTCAAAAGATAAAAAAATAAAAGTGACTGGGAAATGATTCCTTTAACCTGAAAATGTATTGGTTTATTTATGTAATATAATATAAATGTTGTTAGGGTGATGACCTTATCATTGAGTGAACTAGATGCAGTTTTTAGGAAACACTCACATTTTAGTAAGGGATTATGAGGTTATGGATCCAAAAAGTGCTACTGGTGGTCATCTGATTCCTTGATGCTCACAGTGTGGTTCATGGTCCAGCAGCATCTATGTTACTAGGGGTCTCAGGTCACACCCCAGACCAGTAGAATATAAACCTGCATTTTATGCTGGAGAGGGTGTGGAGAAAAGGGAGCCCTTCTACACTGTTGGTGGGAATATAATTTGGTGCAGTCACTATGGAAAACAGTGTGGAGATTCCTTAAAAAGCTAAAAATAGAATTGCCACAAGATCTAGCAATCCTACTCCTGGGCATACATCCAAAGGAAATGCTAATTCGAAAAGATTCATGCACCCTATGTTCATAGCAGAACTCTTTGCAATAGCCAAGACATTGGAAACAACCTCAATGCCCATCAACAGATGACTGGATAAAGAAGATGTGGTATGTATGTGTGTGTATATACATACATATATATATATGATGGAATACTACTCAGCCATAAAAAGGAGTGAAATAATACCATTTGCAGCACTATGGATGGACCTAGAGATTGTCATACTAAGTGAAGTAAGTCAGACAGAGAAAGACAAATACTGTATGATATCACTTATATATGGAATCAAAAAAAATTGACGCAAATGAACTTATTTACAGAACAGAAATAGACTCACAGACATAGAAACTTACGGTTACTGAAGGGGAAAGGAGGAGGAGAGATAAATTAGGAGTTTGGGATTAGCAGATACAAACTGCTATATATAAAACAGATAAACAAGATCCTACTATATATCACACGGAACTATATTCAATAGCTTATAATAATCTATAATGAAAAAGAATATGAAAAAGAATGTATATGTATAACTGAATCACTATACTATACACCAGAAACTAATGCAATATTGTAAATCAGCTATACTTCAGTTTTTAAAACCTGCATTTTAGTGAGATCCCCATGTGATTCATATGGATATTAAAATTTGAGAAACTAATTTTATTTTTCATTTTACCAAACACAAACTCCTTTTCATTAAAAAAAAAAAAGGTGGAGAAGAGAGGCATTACTTATTAGACTTCTCTGTCAAGAAGTTGCAAGCCGTTGAACCCATCCTTTCATGACCGTGGAAATGGCTGGCAGTTTCCTTCTCAACATTCCTTCATGTAAGTTACTCTTCGCCAATTCCCGCGGAGAGTTCTCTCTTCACTCACCTGCTAATGAAGCTTCTAGAATGACTGAACCCCTGAAGAAATCCTTCCATTCATTCAATAAATAATTGGATATCTGCATGCTGCATGTCAGGAACTGGGGACAGAACAGAGCAAAACCAAGTTCTACCTTATGGAGCTAACATTTCAGTGGAGAAGACAGACAAGAAGCAAATACGTAAAATGTCAGATGTGATATGTGCTAGAGGGAGAGAGATAAAGAATGCCAGATTTAGGGCAGGGGTGGGCAGAGCAGGCCTCTCTAAGGAGCTGTGTCTGAGTAGAGACCCAGGGGAGGTGAGAATGTGAGCCGTGGGTGTACTGGGAAGAGCATGTCCAGGCAGACAGAAGAGTGGGGAGCGGACTGAGCAGGGGAAGAGAGTGGCGTGAGATCAAAGAGGTGACAAGGGGTCAGACGGATAGACAGTACGTTGTATGGAGGTTGACTTTCACTCTGAGTGGGAGGAGAAGCCGTTGGAGGGGTTTAGGCAGGGTAACATCTGACCCACGTCAGATGCGGGATCATTCTGGGTATGAGGTGGAGGATGTGAGGGATGGGAGCAAGCAGACCTCTTGGGACCCTCTCACAGTCCCAGACAAGAGATGACCCTTGGCCAAGGCGCATATGGCTCTCGAGCACTTGAAACCGAGCTAATGAGACTAAGAGACAGAATTTTTTAAATGTCAATTTCTTTAAATGTAAATAGCCGTGTGTGGCTAGTGGCTAACATGCTGGACAACACAGTTATAGAAATCGTGGATAGTATCACTGTCTTTTCTTTCTCTGCAGAATTAGTGCAGTGTTGGGCAGATAGGCAGTGCTTAACAAGTGAATTAATGATAAGATTATTTCTCTGGCCCCTTCGAGACCTAAAACATTTATGATTCTATACATCCAAGGTAGTTCTGAGTCCTTTTTGACATGACCCTTGTGGTTTTTGATAGCTTCCCTCCTAGCTTGCCTGGCAAGATATTCCATTTCTTGTCCCTGGAATCAGCCATTTCTCCCAAGAAGACTTGCTTTCAGAACTCAGGATGTTCATTGCTATTGGTTTGGTCATTGTTTCAAAGTCTTACATATATGTCTTTTTCCTTCTACAGTGAGAATCTTGGGTTTTCAAGGACGCAGGGATGAGAGAAATAGGATACCCCATAATTTCTCTTTTGCTTTATCCTTCAGTATGTATACAGTAGACTCAGGTTAACAATACCACATGTCTATCAATAAATGATCATTAAATAAATTTTAGCATATCCATACAATGGCATACCATGCAGCTGCCCAAAAGTGCATGTAGGAACAACAACAAAAAAAAAGGGTGAGGAAGCTCCTTATGTCCTGATATGAAAAGATCTCCAACAGACGTTAAGTCAGAGAAGCCAGGTCAAGCCAAAGTACATAACCAGTGGTGTGGGAGAGGAGGAGGGGACAGAAGATATATTTATATTGGCTCGTATATGCCAATTAATTTAGCATCTTCAGTACAAGAGCTTTTTCTAAAACATGTTATGCAAGGTATTTGCCTTTGGAATAGGCCCAGCAGGAGCCCTACTTCCTGGCTTCAGGGAAAGTAGAGTTTCAAGCATAGCTTTTCTATGCTTATTCTATTTAAAATTTTTAAATAAATATTAACTTTCAGTATCCACCATGCCCAGATTTAAATTTGAGATTATAAAAGGAAATGCAATGGTGTTACATTAGATTGTATGTTAATAAGCACCAAAGCACAAAAGCTTCAAGAATTGAACTATGTCTCTGAGTCTTATATTTGCTTTGTTTCCCAAAAGTGCTCAACACACTATTCCCAAGTTTGGAACAGGTAGATAGGCCATGCTTAATTCTGGACTTTAATGACAGAATTTCTTCTAATGGAAGAAAGGTTGAATGATGAGGCCAAAACAGATTTGTAAACAGAGGGGAAAGGAGGTTTAATAATCTATCACAGAATTTATATTTCCATGAAAATCATAGTTCTGAGGGTAGATATGCCACCATGGACAGTGGCCTCTGTGGAATATTATGGTTGACTTATTTTGTATCTCTGAGCTCCTGTTACAGAAATGGAAGTTTAATAGTAATATGTTGGTATTATCATTAAAAGAAAATCTGGCCCTGGTCAGACCAATTCGTAAGGAAACGATGAACTACTTTGTGTAAGAACTCAAAGAGAATATTTCAACTGGTAAGAATGGCTGCCTCTCCAAAAAGTTAGCATTTTGATTTTGCCTCCAAGTATCTGGCTTAGGTCTGTCTAATAGCTACGTAGACATGCCTCTTGGACAGCAAACCCTCAGAAGATACTGTATATTAATAGAAAGATTAGTGGCGGAGGCTCTCTCCCACCACTAGAAGAGATCAAAAGCAATGTTTATTATAGATTAGGGCTTGACAGAATCCTTCTAAAAACGTGACATCTTGCACCACTGCGTTAGGAGATGCTGGAGAGGAGCTTGCAGCATTTGCTAGCACCTGCTACAGAATAGTGCTCCCAGACAAGTTAAAAGAAGCATCTGTGCAGCACATTTCTTGTAGAGACGTCTTTATTCCAGTTTTATGGGCTTAAACCAAGCAGCCTTTGGTATACTTAAGTCTCTTCTGCTCTATAAGCCTGGCCAAATAATGAGACTCAGCCTGAGACTTAACCACAGACTTCAGTTCCCATAATTTAAAAGCCATTTAAAAAGATATGAACATGTATATTTACTTGGTTGAATTGAGGAGTCTCAACTCAGTGAAATATACACAGGGAGTAGTTCCCGCTCCCCAGTAACCACTCTTAACTGTGTTAAGTTGAATACTTTCTTTCCCACTGGTACTTAGCAACCGTAACAACTTCAGTCTTCAATCCATAAATTTTTTTGTCACTTTGGGCCCTAAAAAATATTATTTCAGTTATTAAGGATTAGTCATGTCCATTTTTTAAACATTTGTTTTTTAGAGCAGTTTAAGGTTCACAGCAAAATAGAGAGGAAGGCACAGAGATTTCCCATATCCCTTCTGCCTGTACACAAGCATCTCCTCCCCATTATCAGCGTTTCTAACCAGAGGGTACATTTGTTACAACTGATGAACCTACACTGACACATCATAATCACCTGAAGTCCATAGCTCACAATTATGGTTCATTCCTGGTGGTGAACATCCTGTGGGTCTGCACAAATGTATAATGACGTATATTCACCACTATGGTATCACACAGAGTAGTTCCACTGCTCTAAAAATCCTCTGTGCTCTGCCTATTCATTCCTACCCCCCAACCCCTGACAACTACTGATCTTTTTATTGTCTCCATAGTTTTGCCTTTTTAAGAACATCATATTGTTGAAATCATACAGTATGTAGCCTTTTCAGATTAACCTCTTTCACTTAGTAATATGCATTTAAGGGTCCTCCATGTCTTTTCGTGGCTTGATAACTCATTTCCTTTTAGTGACAAATAATATTTCATTGTCTGGATATACCACGGGTTACTTATCCATTCACCTTTTGAAGGACATCTTGGTTGCTTCTGAGTTGTGGCAATTATGATTAAAACTACTATAAACATCTGTGTGCAGGGTTTTTGCATGGACATAAGCTTTCAACTCATTTGGTAAATACCAAGTATGTTTAGTTTTGTAACGAACTGCCAAACTGTCTTCCAAAGTGGCAGCACCATTTGCATTCCCACCAGCAGTGCGCGTTCCTGTTGCTGCACATACTCGTCAGCATTTGTGTTGTCAGTGTCCTGGATTTTGGCCATTCAAATAGGTGTGTAGTGGTATCTTGTTGTTATTTTAATTTATATCTCCCTGATAGCAAATGATGTTTAGCGTCTTTTCATATGCTTATTTGCCATCTGTGTATCTTCTTTGGTGAGGTGAGTGTTGAGGTCTGTGCCCATTTTTTAAACAGGTTGTTTCCTTATTCAGTTTAGAATGTTCTTTGTATAATTTGGATAATTTTATCAGATGTCTTTTGCAAATATTTTCTCCCAGTCTGTGGCTTGTTTTCCCATTCTCTTGACTTTGCCTTTCACAGAGCAGAGGAGTTTATTTTAATAAAAGTTCAGTTTATCAATTATTTCTTCCATGGATTGTGTGCCTTTGTTTTTATATCCAAAAAGTCATTGCCAAGCTTCTAGGCGGTGAACACACGGAGATTCCAGGACAGTGGGGCACCTGGAGAGGGCACGGAAGCTCTTCACCGCTTCCCACAAACCTTGCCCTATTCATCTCTCCCACCTGGCTGTTCCTGAGTTACGTCCTTTCATAATAAGTTGGTAACCTAGAAGCCCCAGGGCTGGTGAGACGATGTGAGCTTTGAAAACAGATAGCCTTGGGCTTTGATCCTGTCTCCCGTCTTTACAGCACTGAGGCTTTGGAAAGTTCATTTACTCTTTCCGTGTCTCACTTTCCTACACTGTAGGATCCTTAGATAATCTGTCTGGGGCATTATAAATAATAAATGATAGATATTACTGTTGTTAAAAAAATAAACTGAGGCATAGTAAAAATGTTGAGTTTATTTGAGCAAAGTTTGATCTGAATCTGGCAGTATCTAAGCAGAGGTGGTTAGGAGCACTCCACTGACATGAGCTCAGGGAGGTAATTTTATAGAGAAGAGGTGGAGGCAGAGTTAGGAAATCGCTGACTGGCAGAAACGTGAAGCCTGGTTGGCAGCAACTGTTGCCCTTAGGTTTCAATCTCGTGACCCTGAGGCATTGGCAGGCTCAGATTTTGGTTTGACAGGCTGCCCTAGCATTAGAGCCCCCTGTCTAGTGGCCTTCTGGTTTAATTAATTTAACACCCTCTAAGTGTTCCTGCCTGTCTGTGGCTTCCACTCCAGGTGGGTCCATGTCAGTGGTGACTGTCTGGATTCCCCCGTTTTGCCAGATTTCGGGGTAGAAGTTTTCTAGGCACCCTCAGTTCTCTGACGAGCCCAAGTCATGATTTGCACTTTGGTCAGCTTTTTCTTGAAACAGTGGGAGTGACGACTTCTACATGTTAAAGCTGAAACTGGAAATCTACACGTCAATTTTGAACTAGGAAAGACTTTTTAAAAAGCCTATGGATGGAAACCAAAGAGGTCTGTAGATGAAATTTTCCATTATTTAAGTAGTGGGAAAACTGACATAGTTATTTCGGAGTGGTGAAATCTGTGTGAGTCTGACTTAGTCCTTTCAGTCTCAACTGCTCAGTGATGACGCTGATGATAATTGTCACAAGACTGAGACGTACATTTCTAAGACCTTAGCTGTATTAGCCCAAAATGCGAAAACGAGGGACTGTAACTCCTGAAAGTATTATCATTTTCATTGAAAAAAATTAAATATTATTCTTCCCCCTTCCCCAAAATTTTCTCACCTGAACGGAAGAAAATTAACTGGAAATCCTAAAATGTTGCATTTATTCGTTGACTCAGATTCTCACTAACTGTTTAACCCAATGAAGTTTTGCTTTCCCAAACACATCAAGAGCTCATTTAGACCCGGTGCTTTATCAGAGTCTCTGTGTTAGCCTAGCACGTGGCTTTGCACACGCCTTCCTTAAATACTTGAATTGAATGTGGGCTTATGTGACTTTTTATTACACCCGGTTGCCAGAGTTCTGCCATGAGCTTTGTGTCCCAATATAGCGTGTCATTCTTATCTCCTGGCTTAAAATGCTGTGCCTTGCAGAAGGCTTCTGTGAGCAAATACTTGAGGAAAAAGCATCACCCCCTTTCAAAAGGGCTTGAATATGGTCTTTCACGAGGCTATTACAGTGCCTTACACCTCATTATGATCTACCGGGGAGTTATTGTGCACCATGTAATGGAGGCTAAATTCGTATTTTTCATCAGCTGATTAGTATTTCTGAATTGGCTCTGGTGCCAAAAGGAATATTTTCCCTGACTGTTTCTCCTTTTCAGTAGTAATATAAACATTAAAAAAAAAAAAAAAAAAAAGCAGTAGAATGCATCCCCTCTCCAGAAACAAACAAAAACCAATTACGGCCAATCCTGAGGGAAGTCTTCCATGGAGAGCGCCAAGAAAAGCAGAGAGAAAGCAGAACACCTCTGCCTTTATCTGTCCTCTCTGCCCAGCTCTTTAGCATCACGTTTCCACAGCCCAGCTCGGATTCTTTCATGCCCGGGTCAGGAGGAAGGATTTTTGTCCTCAGCACATGATTGATGGGTTGAGAGGTATGAAATTTAATCTGAGAGGGGTCTGTTCCCTCCAGGGCTCATTTGTGATATGTGGTTTCCGGCTGCAGGTCAGAACATAGGGCAGCCCCGGAAACCAGCCGAGGAAGCAGTCATGGAGCGTCGCTCTAAGCCACCCACTGACCACCTTCCTTACCTATAGCCTCCTCCAGGACGAGGTGCCTGGGAGGGGACCGAATAGGAGAGGGTGAGAGGGCCGCGGTGGAACGTGGGGCAGCCTGCCCGCCCCCTCACTCTGTGGTCACAGCGACCACCCTGATGCAGGGCCTGGGCTGTGTGTCCTCCGAGCACTGCTTTGCCCGTCCTGTGCTCTGCTGTGCATCACAAGGAGGCTGACCCCCCCGCAGGGTGTGTTTTCCAGGCTTCCTCGGCCTTGGTTTTGCTTTTACAAGGTTAGTTTTCTTACTTTGATCATCTCACTGATAGCACCATGACCCTTCTTTCCCTTTTCTGTGTAATCTAATCATCTATAAAATGAAACTCTTTTCCTTATTTCTCTGGTTTGTGGCTGGAGGGAGATTGGATGCGGAAGGATCTCTCGCTCCCCTCAGCGGAGAGAGGGTGGCGGCATCTCCAGCAGTGGCTGTGCATCTGGGGCCCTGAGGCGCTCCAGGGTGCCCGCTGCCACCAGGACACCTGGGTCTGGCGATGCCGCCTGCTTCCTCGGCACCCCCACCTGAGGGCTTCCCGCTTGCCTCGCGGCCAGGTTACTTCCTAGTCGCCTCTCAGGCTTCTCAGCTCTTCCACCACCTGTAGAGCTAGTTCCCGGCATTAAATTCCCTCCGTGGGAAACACTGAATGGTTCCCATTTCCCTGCCCAGACTCTGGCTGCTACCTAGCTTCCTGGTACGTTTGTCTTAGCCCTGGCAGGGCGGTTCCTCAGTGCCGTGTTGTTTTCGTGTCACCAAGTTGCTTTTTAAAAAGTTAATTCACACAAAACGTTATGGTAGCTGACAGAGAAAAAAATCTGACAATGAGTGTGTATATGTCCATGTATGACTGAAAAATTGTGCTGAACACTGGAATTTGACACAACATTGTAAAATGATTATAAATCAATAAAAAATGTTAAAAAAAAAAGTTAATTCAAACCAAGCATGATGCATGGTGCTAACGTGTCATCTCAGCAGGACATTGTAAACATTTATTACTGGAAACTCATAAGATCAGGTCTGGTACCTGATAAGCCAGAAGGGCTTAGATGCACTTTTCTCAATGAACTTTAACCAAATAGAACATTAACTCTTCCAAAAGGTGAGCCACAAAGTCTCTAGAAGAAAAGAGCAGATGGGGTGGGGTCACTGTACCTGCAGTGTAGACACTGGAGTAAGACTGATCTGGGCTCGTCTCCCAGCTCTCTGGTCATCAGCTGGGTGAGCTCGGTCCCTATGTGTTGCTGGCCTTAGTTTTCTCAATAAAATATAAGAATAATAATAAAATAAGAAGATAACACGTATGAAGGTGCTCATGCAGAGAACACAGGTAAAGGGCCCGACGCAGGAAACCCTTGGTCTTACCTTGATCTTCCCTTTGGGGCTGCTTTTCTTGCTTGGATTCTCCCTCATCTCCCCAGCCTGCTCCTTTTCCTCTCCTGTTTACCCTTGTCATTTGCAAAATGAAATTCTTCTCATTTCTGTAAAGCTCAGCTAAAGTGAAATTCTCAAAAATATAAACTTCGCCTGAAAACCAAGGGAAACCAAAAAAGACATAAATAAGCAGATACAGAAGTGGTAACGCCACCCTCGTGAAGGAGGGGTCCCTGAACAGGTATCGTCCGTGTCTTTGTTTCCCCGGGCCTGGCTCACCTGTCACGGACGCCCCCTACCTCGCGGCACACGGCCGCTGGCCACCAGCGGAGCCCTTGGAACACAGAAGCTTGCCTGGGTACAGTGTCCCTTTCAAAGATTTTTATTCCCCCCAAATAAAACTTTCCCTGCTTTCACCCTGCATGTGTTCCTTGGAGGTTTTATTTAAATAAAGGGACTCTCCCCCTCTCAAAGCATCTATTCATTCTGTTGCCTCCAAACCTGAAATCTTTGAGCTGGGGAAGGTTCTGAGAAGGCTGCCTTTCAACAGATTAAACAGCCTCTTGGTCCTGGAACAGGTACTGGGATTATCTCGCTAAAAGGCAACCTCGTGTACATTTTGCCCCTTTAGAAGTTGCAAATCAAAGAAACAATACTGGTTGAAACCTGATTCTTCCTCCGCTTTGGTAATACGTTCTCTTCATGGTTCCAAGGATCCAACCAAATTAACTACCAGGGGCCTTCTGTTAGCCCTTTTGCTTAAGTGTAGTCATTTCTGTAGAAACAAATTAAAAAGATGCAATCTTCAAATAATGTTTCATTGTACCTACCAAAGAATAAACAGCCATCAGTAATCCCCAAGCATGGGCATCTTCTTGACCTTTGGCTCAGCCAGGCTCTCAAGGACTATTGCAAAGGAAAATAGATTTTTTTTTCATAGGAAAGAAAAGGTTTCCTCAGAAGCTTTTCCTCCATCCATCTACTCTAGACCACATATACCTGCCCCTCTTTCTTCCAAGACAGGAAGAAAAAATGGCTTTCTGCTCTTATTTTCAAGAATAACCAGAGGCTTCTAAACTTTGGATACATAACTAGACAGAGTCTTAGAAATAGAAGCCAACCTGTATAATGTAAAGAGACAGGATGCCTGAGTAGTGGGAACTCAACAGCTTGGAAATAATCAGCATTTTTGACCGCACACATTTCCAGCACTCTGGTGCATGCTGGCCTGGCACTTTTGAACATTTTCCCAGGTGACTTGGCATCACAGAATTCTGTCTTCTATGAGGAGGTGGTACAAGCACACAGGCTCTGTGAGCTTATGGTCCCTTTCCCATCAAAATCTGCCACGAGGGAACATGGGCTGTTTCGGGACAAAGTTGGTCTCTGTTTAAAGCTGCTATTGAATTGGATCAGATTGACATTCCTTGGTCTATGCTGATTGCAAATAGTCTGCTGCTAAAATACTGTCATATTGCTTGACACCTGTGCTCTAGTGATTTAGAGAGGAAAAAAAAAGTCTACTGGTTGCCAACAAGGTGATGAAAATGTTTAAGTTCAGTGAGATTTCGTTCTAAATAAATCTGTCTTATCTATGCTTTTCTTAAAGCTTAGAGTTCGTTTCCCTTTCTTCCTTAATTCTATTATAACATTAAAAACATCAACTCATCTGAAATGTATTGTTGATAAAAAGCAAGTGTACATTTATACATGTATATTTATATTTACAAAAAGTACTTAAAATTAATACTGACTTTTATTTCCCCCATTGATTATATTTTTTAAATTAGGACTAAAGGAAAAACCTTCCAATTTATTTTCAATGGAATAGATTCTATCTGCAAAAAGTAGAGTTTTTAGTATAAATTATAATAATGTCTGTGTTAGATTTCTGTGACTGCTGTAACAAATTGTCACAAGTTCAGTGCTTAAAACGACACAAGTGAATAACCTTCCAGTGCTGTAACTTAGACGTCTGAAATCGGTCTCACTGGGCTAAAATCGAAGTGTCAGCAGGCCCGTTGCTTCTGCAGGCTCCAGGGAAAATCACGCATTGTTTTGCCTTTTCCCTCTTCCAGAGGCTGCCCTCATTCCTTGACTCTTGGCTTCCTCCATCATCAAAGCCAGCAAAATTGGGCTGATTCTTACTCTCTAGTTTTAACTCTTCTGCCTCCCTCTCCCGTCTTTTAAGGACCCTGTAATTATATTGGAACCACCTAGAAATCCTGACTCTGATCCTTAACTTAAGTACATCTGCAGAGTCCCTTCTGTCAGGTAATCTGACATATTCACAGGTTCTGGGGATAAGGACCTGGACATCTTTGGGGCCATCTTGTGGCCATTATTCTGCCCATTGCAATCTCAAAAGTAAACCTGCTGTCTTTTCTTGCCTTCTGAAAGTGGCATAAACAGTGTTGTATTGATGGTTCTACCACCACCTTTGACTAAATGTATCTTTCCCCTGTTTGGAAATGCCATGACCAGATATTTCAGAAAAATAGAGTGAAGGGCTTTCCGTAAGACTAGGGGGCTGTGTAGCTGTGTAGTAAGTCATTTCCTGGGGATTCCAGTTCAGCACCTTCATCTGAAGAATGTAGATAAAGATAAGAGCTTTATCTAGATCCTGGAGCTGTTCTGACAGTCACAGAATCCTGAAAACTTTGCACGCCACTTGGCAAATGAGAGAGATGGTATGCTAGCTGCCCCGCTGGGTTCTAGGAACTTGAGTGCATAAAGCCACCAAGAAGCATCATTTAAAAATTAAAACTTTCTGAAATTACAAATTGCAGGAAAAGAATTATAACTACATGAGAAAGGATGAAATCGCTCATTTCCATTCTAAATCAACCCTCTACCCCATCCCCTGAGATAGGTCATTTTAATCTCTATTCATGCTTACCTTGTTTTGCTTTTTCCCTCTGCCCTGATGTTTGCTGTGCTTTGAGTAGATATTGATGGATTTCCTTCTCATTAAGCCTACAAACATCTAATCATTCCTATCTGTTTGGTTTTTTCCATTTTCAATAATTCGTATTTAAATTTTTGGCAAATTGAATGGTCTAATTTTGCCCTTTGAATGCCTATGCATTCAAGTTCTATAGGTAGATTTTATCTCTTGGTTTTTTTTTTTTAAACTCTATTTTGAGTTTTATAAAATGGATGCTTATTATCCCCCAACCCATGATTTTCTTTAGTGAACTTTTTGTTTAATTTTCTTTTGCTTTAACATTTTATTTTTCAGACACCTCTCATTGAACCTCACGTTCCTCTTCGTCCTGCTAACACCATTACCAAGGTAATGGGATGTAGGTGGGTGATGAGCCAGCAGAGCTAGCTTCTTAAGTAACTACCAGAAATGGTCCAGATGTCAGAGCATCACCTCAGGAAACTTCAGATACACTTTCTAGAAGCAATACACATTCAGTGTGTCTCGGTTCTCAGTGTAAGACGGTCACATGACACACAAGTGAACACATAAATGTATGAATGAATTGTATTTTTCAAGCGCAGAGTCAGATTGTAAAGTGATTTAAGGATTCACCTGGTTTGTTTTCCAACTATAAACTCTCCTTCTTTCTCTTCCCCTCCTTCCACCCAATTAAAATTCAGGTTCCTTCAGAGAAGATCCTCAGGGCTGGAAAAATTTTACGAAATGCCATTCTCTCTCGAGCACCTCACATGATAAGAGACAGAAAATACCACCTAAAGACGTACAGGTATGTGCAGTAATTCTACAGGCCATGCCCCCCTCAGATTCACGTGTAGTGAAATCAGAACAAACTTGAATTTCCCTGTTGTCCATCTGTGGGCAGCAGGTTTTATAATCCTCCAGGCTCTGGAAGTTCAAAGCTTGCCTTACATCCCCACTTAACTTTAGTTATCTTTAATATTCCCAGCAGTTGCTCCTAAACTAATTTGCTTAGACATTGGTTTAACTGTAATGAACAAAGAAAGCTTTTGTATTTCTGTTTGCTAGTGTTTTTTAGGAAAGCTACTAGATTTAGAGGAGATTCAACTAACATTTACTGAGTGTTTCTTTATACCAGAAGCCCTGTAGCAGGCCACTTTCCATACATCATCTCATTTCATCCTCATTACAACCTGTGAGGTAGGTATATGGCCATCTTTCAGATGACAAAACTGAGGCCCAGAGAGGTTAAGTAGTTTTCCTTGACCAAGTCACAAATCTGGTGAGTGGCAGAGCCAGGGTTTAAACCATGGTTGGTCGATTTCCGAGTTCAGTGACCTTTTCATTCATTCATTCTGTCATTCATTCATTCCACAAATAATTTATTAGGCTCCTACTGGGCCCCAGGCACTATTGTGTTCCAAACCCTAAGGATACAAGAGTGAAAAAAATATAAAATACACTTTATGTAACTTACTTTCTAATGTAGGATTTCATTCTAGTATGTATATGGTAAGATATTCAACTCTGTATCTCATCTATAATCACACAGAATAAAGACTCATTACAATTATCACTGGAGTTAAGAAATTATAAAGACTGGGCCCGTGTGATTTAGTGGAACCTTCTGGGATGACTGAACCCGGTGGGTCATGAAGGTGGGTCAGTGAAGGATTCACGGCTAATCTTCAACTTTTGATTTTATCAATTCAGTAAGGGTTTAGGAACTAGAATGGCCCGTATGTGGCACTCAAGCCTTCACTCCCTCTCCCTGCACCCAGGGTTCAGACTCGCAGCCCTCTTTAAGCAATCAGTTGGACTCTCTTTCTCACTTGGCCTAGACATGACCTCAGAACCCACCAGACTTCACATGAGTCAAAACCCATTTGAGAACCAAATTCACAAGACATGGCAAAAAGCTAGAATATAAATTTTCAAGTTACCATGAAGGATATATATCTTTCTAGTGACTGTCAACCACGACAGAACCTGTAAAATGATACCTGGTTCACCCTCTAGCAAACCTTCCAGGATATGCGCCTCAAGACTCAGGCTCTTTCCCAAGGACAGAAACGGAAAGACACTGCATATTCGTCCTCTTCTGCCCTCCGTGCGAACTAACACTCTTCTGCTTGTGTCTGTCATGAATATGTTGACAAGGCCAAAACTGACAGTTTATTTGTTACAGTTAGATTGGCCTCTTGATAGAGTTCCAGAAATGAGATGGAATTTGAGAAACACTTCGTATCAGTAGCATGTTCCTCTTAGGGGATGTTCCATCTCTTAAGTCAACTTGCTCCTCTTGCCCTTTTAATGTTGATATTTACCAGCTACCATTTTGGATGATTACATTTGGAAGCCTTTTCCTTCAACCCTGGAAGTTCATTCTTTGTGGAGTCCGTAGTTCCTACACACTGCTATAATTTTGAGGGAAGTAAAGGTTAAAAATCATGGGTCCGTGTCCTCAGAGAGAGAGTTCAACCTTTTTAACTCATCAAGTGGATCTCAAAATCTCACACGGCTAAAGAACCTTTTTCTTTTAAAATTTTTTATTATTTTTTCCTTAATTTAAGATGTGATTATACTTTCCCAAGTGTTGACTTGCGTTAGGGAAATTCCATTAAATATGTCATCTTTGGTGACAAATAATGGAAACTAGAAGTAAGAAACCATAATCTCTTTCTTGCTCCATAGTACTAAGATTTTAAACCCCTGAAATATAGGTGTCATGTCTGTTCCACACCCTATGACACAAATTAATGACCTGTTGATAATGACCCATGGACTCAAGTGAAAGCCAGAGGCATGATTTCTGTTTCCTGCAAGACATTTTGAGTTCCTTTGCCCAGATCTTTTTTCCAGTTGCATCCTCTCCCTCCCTACTGCTTCTCGCCCGCTTACGTCATTGCTGCAGTGTTAGGGGATTGAGGTCTCCCCAGATGCAGTGTTACCCCGGTGATCGCCATGCTAGAGATTTGCTGTTAATCTTAAGACAAGTGAAGGTCATCAATGGAGGGGAAACCCAGTGATTCCTACGTAGCACAGTTACACGCGGCACAGCTGCGTGTCTTTGCTCCCCGTTCTGACTGCCAGATTCTGTGCCCTGTCCCAGGGCCCAGCGGCTCTGCGAGCAGTTCAATTCCATGTGCTCTTTTTAGTAAAAGTAATCATTGTATTAAAATCCCCTTGAAATTGATTTGATTTTTAAAATACTTTTACATGCCTTTTTCCATAAATAAATTCTCGAAGTAGAAGAGGAACATTTTGACAGGTCACACGTTTGGTTCTGAATAAATAGAACTAGGTGCCTCTGTGCCCATAGAAGCTCTAATGTGTGGGTAGAGAGTGAAATCAGAGCAGTCCTGGAAACCTAACAGCCTTCTCGGTACATCCTCTCTATGGAGTGTTCTCAGATCAGACCCAAATCAGGACATTCCAAGAACTCTGTCAGATTTCAGAGTTCCTAAGGTATCAGAACTGGACATGGCCTTAGAGGCCATCTCTTCCTCCTCTTTTCTTTCACAGATGAGAAGTCTGAGCACCAGAGATTTGAAACGATATGGCTAGAGTCACATAGCTAATAAGTAGCAGACCCAGTGCTGTATCTCACGCCTCCTCCCAGGCCTAGCTCTTCCTCAAGTGGGCCAGCCCCAGGAGTCTCCTCCAGTTCAAACTAGAGAGGAGCTCCCTGGGCTGGAACCAGCCTCGGTGCCCCAGGGATGATGGCATCCTTAGCATGGGAGGGGAGGCCACCAGTGACTCAGACCCAGCTGCAGGCAGCCAGCTGCTCTGTGACTCCCTGCTTCTTCCATTGTCCCTTGGGATTCCTCCCTAAGACTTCACGGTCCCATTTCCTCCATTGAGCAGGCATGCCACGAACACCTGCCCATCTCTCCCCACTGCAGGTCTCAGGAGTTCCTATTATGTGTTTGTATAGTTACTTGTTTCCTGACTAATGCACATAGTTTGCCCATCCCTTACCACAGAGGAGCATCTGAGGGATGAATGTGTCACTATACAGAAAGCATTTGGAGCTCCTTAGATGAGTGGCTCTGTAGAAGTGCGGATGCTCATTACATCGAACTTTCTTCCAAGAGATCTGCATTGCTAATTGCTTGTTTCTCCCAGCACCCCTCTGAGGAGGATCAGTAGTATTACTTGAAGACAGAAAGTGCTATATAATTTTGCACTTACACAGAGCCTTTCATGGAGCCCCTCCTGGTGCCTCACAAACATTAACTCATTCCTCACAAAGCTCGAGTGAAGGAATTCAGAAGTATGCTTTGCCTTCATTCTGCACTGAGATTTCCCGGGACCAGCTCAAGACGAGAGTTTCTGGCCCTGGGATTAGCTCACCTCGTTGTGCTCCCTGTCTGTAGCGGCCCTGCCGTCTCCCCTGGTGCTGCACCTTGCAGTGCTCTTTCCTCTGGCCAGCCTTGCCTAGAAGGTTCTCTCATGAGTTGAGTGGTTTTATTGGTTTGTACCAAAGTGTGGGAACCTGAGGCCACGTCATGGAGTGCTTTGTTTGCCCTAAGACCCCTTCTGGTGGAAGAGCTCTGAGCCCTTCGGGAGGGTCTCCCCTCAAAATCCATCTCCCCTCCTTCATCTGCAAGGGGGTGACTTCCCATCCTTTGCATCCCACCTCTCCTTAGACAATGCTGTGTGGGAACCGAGCTGGTGGACTGGATGCTGCAACAGACTCCGTGTGTTCACTCCCGAACTCAGGCTGTTGGCATGTGGCAAGTCCTGGTAGAAGACGGTGTCCTCAACCACGGTAAGATGAGCCACAGTCTCTGGAAAAAAACCCTCAAAAGATGCTAAGCGCATTTCCCAGGGTGAGTTGCTGCTGAACTCCCAAATGGGCCAGAAAGAATTATGATCCCTTTAGGGACTCGCACTAGCATCTTCATTCAGCAAAATAAATGCAGTGAGTGGATGCTGTTGATTGCAGTGTTCCACCATCGTACCTTCCTAACTTGGGAGAGCGTATGAGGGGAAGATGAAATTGCAACCCGAGCGCATCAGTTCCAATTATGTTTATTAGTTTGCATTCACGGTTCGTTGATAGCGTGATTATCCTCTGAGCATCGCGCAGCAATCCTGATGCAGGGACCGAGTGAAAAGGCAATGGAGTGTGTGGCCGGGCTGATGACACGAAAGAGAGTAATGAATGCAGAAGCTGCGTTTCCTGGGAGAGTCAATTTGTGTACCCACACAATGACCATATTTAATGTCAGGAGTGTGCCCTGTGGTGTATGTAGCCCCTGATATTTGCAGGGGCTGTAACTGAGCTGTAACTGTTTGGGGCTGGAGTGGAACTGTGGTTCAGCTCCTCATGCCGTTTGTTTAAAGATCACTTTTCCAAACTGACAAACTATTAAAATCATTCATTTTTTTAATACCTGGGCATCTAATGATGGTCTTGCCAGCATTTCACAGACTTTACTGTGTATACAAATCCCCTGGAACTCTCGCTAAAACGCAGATTCTGACTCAGCAGGGCTGCGATGGGTCCTGAGAATCTTCATCTCCAATAAGCTCCCGGAAGATGCACTTGCTGCTGTTCCAGGGATCACATTTTGAGCAACAAGAATCTACCACTTCTCTGTAATTTTTGACAGTATTGATGCTCTTTCTTGAAAGGGGGCTTAAAAGCTTTTAAGAGACTTAGCTGAGGGATTCTGAGCCAAGTTCATGACTTTGCCCCACTGAGATCTAAATATTCTTGTTTAAAGGGAACAAGAGAAAAAACTCTTTAAAACTTTAACTGGCAGGAATTTACCTTAAGATCCTTGTAGGGGTATAAGACCTAGAAGTTTGGTCTTGTCAGTTTTGTTCAGACAATTAATTTTATCCTTATTTTTTAAGTGCAGACAGACGTGTTTATAAACAGTACCTATAGAAAGAAAAGCATCAGATCTGATCTTGACAAAGTAGGGTGTTCATTTTAAGTCTGTGCTTTAAAAAACCATTACAGAGCATGATCTGGCAGTAGGTTATTTTCCTGTTTGGGACACAACCCACTGGCTAGAAAATGTCACCGAGGCAATTTTTACCAGTCAAGTGCTCATCTCAGAAAAGTTGGCAGGTCCTGGTAAGAGAGTCCCAGGGCGGCTCAGGAGGTGGGCGGGTCGGAGAGGCAGTGAGGTGCCGGGCTGCGGCCGGAGGTCGTGTCCAGCTGCACCGCCCTGGGCGAGGCGGAGGGAGAAGGGTGCGGAGTCTCACCGCCTTGCTGCCACTTGGCTCTGCTGCCCGACACCATCCATTCATTTCTGGTAAACAGGCCCGGGAGGCAGAGGTGCAGCAGCTGACACTTGCCTCCATGTTCCCTGCAGTGGACCAGGAGCATCATTTCCAAGATAAATATTTATTTTATCGATTTCTGGACGACGAGCATGAGGACGCCCCTTTGCCTACTGAGGAGGAGAAGAAGGAGTGTGATGAGGAGCTGCAGGACACCATGCTGCTGCTGTCGCAGATGGGCCCCGACGCCCACATGAGGATGATTCTCCGCAAACCGTGAGTGAGAGCGGATGGCACCCCCTGCAGGTCGCCGGGCCAAGGAAGGCAAGGCTGAGTTCAAAAGTCCTGGCCTTCCTCCACTCAGGGCCAAAGGGGAGACTCCAAAGGGGTGACACAGTGGTGTTTGCCTCTTGCTATTTTTTTCTTTGTTTGAACCAGGTAATTCTGTTGCCCTTTCGCATGAGTTAAAACTATAGAGACTTTTAGCAGTTGGCCTAGGATATGAAAACTGAATCTACACATTAAATGACTTTGGTCCATGGCAAATAGAAACTGCTCTGCTTCTGTGCCAGACTGTGGCAGCCCCTTTCTTCCTAATGCAGTAGGGCAGGGGTCCTCAGAACCACAGGCCTCATGCCTGTGCTCCTTATGCCTGGGTGGATTCATTCATTCATTCATTCACTCAGCACATCCTTTCACCCCATGAGAAGCTTCCACTCTTTCGCTTAAAGACACATTCTTTTTTTTAAATTGAAGTGTAATTGATTTACAATTGTATGTTAGTTTCAGGTGTACAACAAAGTGATTTGGTTATATATTTTTTCAGATTCTTTTCCATTATAGGTTATCACAAGACATTGAATATAGTTCCCTGTGCTATACAGTGAATCCTTGTTGCTTATCTATTTTATGTGTAGTAGTTTGTTAATCCCATACTCCTAATTTATCCCTTCCCCACTCCCTTTTCCCTATGGTAACTATAAGTTTGTTTTCCATGTCTGCAAGTCTTTCTGTTGGTATATAGATTCATGTGTATAATTTTTTAGATTCCATGTGTAAGTGGTGTCATATAATAGTTGTCTTTCTCTGTCTGACTTACTTCACTCAGTATGATAGTCTCTAGGTCCACCTATGTTGCTGCAAATGGCATTGTTTCATTGTTTTTTATGGCTGAGTAGTATTCCATTGTATAAATACACCACGTCTCCTTAAGCCAGTCTTCTGTCAATGGACATTTAGTTTGCTTCCACGTCTTGGCTATTGTAAATAGTGCTGCTCTGAACATTGAGGGTGTGTGTATCTTTTCAAATTAGAGTTTTCATCTTAAAGGCACATTCTATTTTTTATTGAGTTTAGTCAGTTTACCATGTTGTGTCAATTTCTGGCGTACAGCACAAGTTTTCAGTCATACATGAATATGTATATATTCATTTTCATATTATTTTTCACTGTGAGCTACTACAAGATCTCGAGTATATTTCCCTGTTTTATACAGTATAAACTTGTCTATCTATTCTATAAATACCTGTCAGTATCTATAAATCTCAAACTCCCAGTCTGTCCCTACCCACCCCTCTCCCCACTGGCAAGCGCAAGTTTGTATTCTATGTCTGTGATTCTGTTTCTGTTTTATATTTAAGTTCATTTGTCTTCTTTTTTTTTTAGATTCCACATATGAGTGATATCATATTGTATTTTTCTTTCTCTTTCTGGCTAACTCCACTTAGAATGACATTCTCCAGGGACATCCATGTTGCTGCAGATGGCATTATGTTATCATTTTTATGGCTGAATAGTATTCCATTGTATAAATAGACCACAACTTCTTTATCCAGTCATCTGTCGATGGACCTTTAGGCTGTTTCCATGTCTTGGCTATTGTAAATAGTGCTGCTATAAACATTGGGGTGCAGGTATCTTTTTGAGTTAGGGTTCTTTCTGGATATATGCCCAGGAGTGGGATTTCTGGGTCATATGGTAAGTCTATTTTTAGTCTTTTGAGGACTCTCCTTACTGTTTTCCACAATGGCTGCGCCAAACTGCATTCCCACCAACAGTGTAGGAGGGTTCCCTTAAAGGCACATTCTTAAGAGAACACTATTCCGTCCATTGGGACCTCCACTCAGCTAGTGAGGTTCTCTCTCCCGTCCAGCACAATGGAAACCCACCTAACCATCAAAGCAGCCCATCCGCTGAGGCTGAGGACTCTGAAGTGTTAAATCAGATCAATCCAAAAAACCTGTTTTGAGCCCCTCGTCTTTTCGTGGTTTTCTGCTAATTTCCCTGGGACATACGAAGATGCGTATGCTTGAGTCCCAGGCTCAGGGAAACCTTGTCAATAAGGGATGACTTGGCATGTGGTTCTGAAGCCACCGCACACGGGGCTTATGTTCTTCTGCTGGAAGTGGAACCGCTCTCCACCCGGCAGCCAGTGCCACCAGCTGTGGGTGTCGACACTGAGTCACTGGCCTGGCCAACCTCCACTTACCCGCGGGTCTCGGCAGGAGCATCACCCTTCCCACGTCTCGTGTGTGCACTGGGCAGGGGACCCCTCCCCAGCTTCCCCAGTGTGGGCCCTGCACTCCAGCTCACACCAGCCTCTCAGCACTGCCCCCTTTCTTTTCCCTGGGATTCTTCCCCTTAACTTGTCCTTACTCCAGGCTGCCGAAAGGCTCTTCAACATATCTCATTTTTCGTCCCACTGTATTTTGTCAAGACTTCCTCTTGGGTCATAATATCCTGCACCATGTGTTTCAAAGGCCTTCCCTCCACCCAGTTGGCATCATCATCTTTACTCCAGAACCATGGTTTTCAGGCCCTTTAGCGTCAAAACCCTTTCTTCAAATAAAATTTGGCTGGAAAATCCAAAATAGCAAACAGAAAAGCCAGAGCTTCCCTTACCTAATCATGAGTCGTGGCCAAGAAACTTGCCCAAAAGTTAATTTTCTCTCTGCCCTGAAGGACCACAGGGGCGTGTGACCAAGGAACACGGGAGAATCCCCGGGGTGCAGGGAGCTCAGATGGGCGCCGCCACGCGAAACCACACTCCTTCCTGTCAGACCCCTTCCCCTGCCTCTTCCCCACACCCCCGTGTCTCATTGTCCGTCCTTTCCGCTTGCTCACCATTCCCTGGCTCCATCCTTTCTTGCTTTTCTTGCTGCCACTTCATCCAAGCCCACACCATACAGTGGTGCTGAATCAGACAGGGGACAGCCCCACAAAGGGCGCTGGGAAATGTGGGAGGGTGTTTTGGCTGCCAAGCTCCTGGCATTCACTGGGCAGTGGCTAGGACCAAGGGATGCTGAACACACCCCAACACCTAGAACCCTGCAAAATAAGAAACTACCCTGAAAAGAATGCCCCTGTTGAGGAACATTGTTGGAAACTTTGAGTTTCTTCAAGGCAAAGACATAGCTCATTTTACTTCACTCATTCAATTGTTTATTTAGTCTTTAACCAGTATTTATTGAACATCAATTTTGTCCTAGGTACTGTGTTAGTTGCCAAGGCTGCAGCATTGAACAAGAGGGTTGCACCTCCCCCATAAAGCTTTCTATCTAGTGCCAGAGATGGACCCTAAACAACTAGTTATGCAAGCGTTTAACCAAAGCTGCGTTACCTACTACAAAGGAAAATGTCGTGTGTGTTGGTAGAATATAATATGCAGAGGTAAACTGAACTTGCTGTGGAATTAGAAAATTCCTGTCTCCCTAGCTCCATGCATTATATCAAGTAGACCCTCAGTAAACCTTTGCTGAGTGAATGAACGAACAAATGAACATATAATCCCAGCTCTGATGTTCCCTCGGCTCTTAGTTGCTTCAAAGGAGACAGAAATGCCATTCGATTCACGAATAATTTTGAACATCTGCCAAAGAGGTTTTCAAAAAGTAGTAAAATGACCCCTGCCTTTGGAGAGTTTATAGTGCAATGGGATAGGCACCCCCAAATTAGACTCAGATGCAAGAAGCGCATATTGAATGCCTGCCATGTGCAAGGCGCCATGCTGGGGGTATTCGTGCTGTTTGATTCACCCTCCCGAGAGCCTGAGAGCTGGTGTCGTGAGTCACCCTCAGAAACAGGAGCCCGTGCTTGTGCTTCCTTGTTCTTCCACACAGCACCGAACTGCATGATCTTTGGCAGCCCAAAGATTCCTCAGAGAAAATTACACTCCAAAGATTGGACTCCTCCCGCCTATCACCGGCTGTTAAAGTATGGATTTCGCCAGTATCCCAAGGTGCATCATTTTGGGTACCTTGGGGATTTACCTGTCTTCTCAGGGTTGATGAAACTGCAAACATTGGAATTGAGCTGGTCATTCTTCTTTTGACTCAGGACTCTTAGATTTCCTTTCTATTGGAATGACAGCTCCTCTAGAGATGGAAAAGTGAAAAAGAAGGAATCTAATTCTGTGAGACAGACTTTCAAACTCTACACACACACACACCCTTTTTTTTTTTTTTTTTTTGATCTGATAATAATCTTTGGAGCTTCTACTTTATTTTATTTAAGTAGAAAGAAAATAAGCTGAGGTGGGTGGGTATAGCCGGTGGTAGAGCATGCATGAGGTCCTGGGTCCCGTCCCCAGTACCTCCATTAAAAAAAGAGAGAGAGGGAGAGGAAGGAAAGAAGGAAGGAAGGAAGGAGGGAGGGAAGGAAGGAAAGAAGGAAGGAAGGAGGGAGGGAGGGAGGGAAGGAAGGAAGGAAGAAAGGAAGGAAGGAAGGAAGGAAGGAAGGAAGGAAGGAAGGAAGGAAGGAAGGAAGGAAGGAAGGAAGGAAATAAGCTGAGCTGATTGAGAATTGCCGGTATCACTACTGTCCTTAAAGAGACCAGCTGAGCACTTTGCTCCTGGAAACCTGAGGGCATGTTCACAGGACCTGGAAACGTTGACTTTTTACTGCCCAAACTGCCAAATCACTAAGAAATGTGGAGGCACGAGATACATTGGTTCCGTGTTGACCAGGGCAGGACCCCCCAATATTTTAACTCAGCACAGCTGCATTTTATAATAGTCACCACTGCCAGAGAGGTTGCAGAACTCTGATAATTACTGGGAAAGAAATAACACAATATTCTTTGATGAGAAGATTACTTTGAGAATTTGATTGTATAATGAAGATGTTGCTTTGAAAGGTACTTCCTATTGTTCTGAATCGGAGACTCGCTAGCAAAAAAAAAAGTGTCACTTGTTTTGACAGGCTACTTAGAAAAATTCTCTGTTTATTACATTAACGGCAGCATTTTAACTGTCAAACTATGAAAGAATGTTCTGTAGTTTAAAAAACAGAATAGAGCTTCAGGGGAAAATTTTTGGCACACTCTTGTTGCTATTGGTATTGAAAAAAAAACATACATTCTGAATGTGAAATTAGCTTGTTATGTGGTGGCAGGCAGAGTGACTCACAATGCCCATCCTGGTTTCGCAGGTGCAGACCTGGATGGCACTTGGGGACAAGTGCTATAGAACAGTGACAGTTTGATGGCGCTGTTGTTGCAGCTCCCAGGCAGGGCCATCAAACCTAAAATGAGCTCTTGGAGCTTATTGTTTTGATTTTGCTTTGTTTATAAGTCTAAAAACAAGAGGTTACCCTACAGCAAATAGATATAGTGGAGACCCTTACCAATAGGAACATGCATTCTGGCTACCTTGGAGCGGGCACTCTGGATAGGGGCCCACGGGCAAAGAGATGTGGGGTGAGCAGGGAAGCAGAATGCTAGAGACTTGAGGCCAGCTGGATAAACAGGGACGTCAAGGAGACAGAGAAGGCTCTTGCTGTGAGAAGTGCTCAGCTGTTTAGAAAGGTCTGTCAGAAAACAGCCTCAAGGCGGCAGGGAAATGACGTAGATGCCGTTCCCTGCATCTCATCCTCCCGTCTGTCTGCACTTTTGAAATTCCCTAAAATCCTAGAGGCTTAAGTCTGTTGGGCCTGAGCAGAAGGGGAGGGGAATGAAATTTTATATATATATGTTTTTATATATGTGTAAAAACAAGTAAGAGAAGTGTTAGCAGGTTCTGGAGGCTTCCAAATGGGTCAGAAACTCATAAACCTGAGTTCTCTTATTTCATGTGATCAGATAATATTTCCTAACATAAGCTACAGGGCATACATTGAAAGGAAACAATTTAAGATAATCAAGTGATATGAGAAAATACCAGAAGCAGGGATGGGGTTTGTTAGCAGTCAGTTGGCTGCATTGACACCTCTGCCCACTGTTCCACACATTTCCTCTAGAGGGCACTAGAGATGCTGTGTATTCTCTCTTAATTAGCAGAGCCTGTTTGAATAGGGTCTTTACCTGTCCAAGCTGTTTTTGAGGGTGTGAAATTTGAAATCCTGATGACTATAGGGAAATTTGTTTCTTCAGCAGAACACAGATTAGCAAGACTAAAATCACTGGTGCCTAGGGTTTTGATTTCTGTTGGGAATATGCCAAGAGAATGTTCAAAGTTACGAAGTCCATCCTCAGATGCAAATCAGTGAGAAGAAAAGCATCACTGAAAGAGTTAATCTTTATGAAATAAATTCACTGCGAATCTTTTCTTTCACTGCATGACAAACTGCCTTTGTTTTCCCTGGAAAGATTGCTGTGCCTTAAGTGAAAGCTTGTGGAATTCACCAGAAGAAATGATTGCGTTAAGTGGACCATCTCCTGAGTTTAGAGTTACCTCTACCCTGTAAAAGTGATTTACCACTTATCCCTCATGTTCACATGCCCAGGAACCCCACCATTGGATTTCTGCCGCGAGGACTCAGATTTGGGAGAGAGAAAGATGGATATAGCTGCCCATTTACAGTTTAGGGATCATTATAAGATTGTCTCAAGGTTTTAATGACTTTTTATTGTTAAAATCAATCTGTTCATTGTAGAAAATTTGGAAATTACTGAAAAGAGTCAAAGAAGAATAAATAACACCTGCCGTTCGCATCTTACAGAGATTATTGTTATGAACATGCTGGGGCCTATCCCTCTAGTTCTTTTTTCAGTTCCTAACTTTTTGCATTTAATAATATATCATGGCACTCTCCCTTCACCTTCAATATTTTTTGAGGATGGGATTTTTTAATAGGTGCAGAGTAGTCTCTCCTCTGAATGTTCCTTAATACATTAGGTTGTCATTGTTGGATGTTTAGGTTGATTCTCAAGCCTTTTCTTCTAAACAGCAGCAGAAAATAATGTTCTAGTGCTCTTCTTCCCAGAATAAAGAAAGAATTCCTAGCCTGGCAGGGGGCACAGGGGTGGGGAAAGATGTCAGGAAAGTTCCAGCAAGGAACAGAAGGAGTGCCCAGACCAGGAGGGCTGGTGACTGTGGCTGGAGAATTAGGCCAAGGTCAGATTGAAGGGGGTCTGCTCTGCCCTCCGTGTTCCTTGGACATTATTTCATCACCATCTGGGGCACCACTGAATGGTTTAAAGGGAGGTTTGGCATGGCCAGCTTCACAGTAGGTAGGTTTCTCCACTACTCATAGAGAATGGGTTAGAGGGGCTGAGACTAAAGATGGAACGCTGGATATTGAGCATCATGAGATTAGAATTAATTATATTTTGAGAATTTAATGACAGCATTGGAGATACATGCACTTGACCTAAGAATCAGAGAAATAAAGTGAAAGTAATGTGAAGCACAAGGGCCCTGGATTCTAGTCTTACCAAGATACCGGTAAGTCCCCCAGTATCTCCAGATTACAGATCTCTTAAGCTGTGACATGAGCTAGATAGCTGCTTACCTTTCCCCATGTTCACACAAGGAATGTAAATGGAAAAACAAGTGCAGTAGTATTTAACTGCAGCCAATGTTTATTGAACACACGTGAACTAGGCACTGTGACTTTCTAATTCAGTTCTTTCAGCAGAACTATGAGGGAGTTATTAATATCATCCCCATTTTATGGATTAGGAAACTGAGGCTTAGGTTAAGTCACCTGCCTGCGTTGATCTCGAAAGTGGTGGGCTTAGGATTTGGTCCAGATCTTTCTGACTCTGGTGCTGTGTTCCGTACTGTGGTCTACCACCTGTCCCAGGACGAAAATGTCAAAAATGGCCTCTTGGGTTTGTTCTTTGAGCATTATTGAAGAAAGATATCATGGAAATCTGATTTTAAAATAATTATTACAGACTAATCTCATCTCATTAAATTATTACTGTACAGACCTGAATGTAGTACAAAAATGTACCATCTACTGTAGAAAAAATTCATATCAACACACTGGCCAGAATCACAAACAAAACTTAATAACTAAAAATAAATCACCCTGTGTATTTTATATAGTGGCCTCACACACATCACCTCTTTGAACCTTAGAATAGCTCTGTGAACTGAGTCGGACTAATGTTATTATCCACCATCTACAAGTGAAGAAACTGAGCTTAGTCGACGTCAGGTGCCTTCCTTAACATCACAAAGTAGTGTATGTGGCTGAGCCAGGAACTGAGCCCAAGTCTGCTTACTTCAAATGCAATTTCATTCATTTTTTTCCATGAGTAATAATCTTTCCTTTCTAATTAATTGCCTCAACTGCTTCCTCTCTAGTGGATTTACTTGACAAGCAATGGAATCCAAAGAACCTCCCTGATTCATTAAGAATTCGTTTTTGTAAGGAAAAATCAGGCATCCACATAGCATCTCCTCAAAAGATGTTTGCATTTTCTACCTGACATATCTGTATCATATACAAAGGCGGGTCACTGTACTATCTGCTTCCATCCAGATTTGTTTTTCTCAACTTTCTGATTAGGTGTTTTAAAGGAAAATATTTATATTTGCACCTTTTAAAAGATTTAATGTTAAACTTCTGCCATATCCTCATAGTCTACACTTTTGCTGGGAGAATTCCTGGCATATTCAGTTTCTAAAGATGAAAAACCTCAAATCGCATTGTCCCCCAAACACTTAGCCCTCAGGGGCCCTGAATTTTGGAACCCTTTCCCCATGTCCTGATGGGGATGGCTTCACCTCTCACAAATATTCTTAAAGCTTTTACCCTCAACTGCAGTTGTAAACTGTATTCATTTCTAACTTCCCAAGGAAGGGAAGAACCCCCGTGTGTACTGGCTTTACTATCAGAGCAAGAAAATGCCTAATTGTATCTGATAAGCTTAAAATGTCCTTTTCTGGGCTAAAGGTAAGGCGAGGGGATGGTGGTGTGGCCGGGAAGTGAGAGGACAGAGCTGGGGAGTACACTGGCCATGGCCAGCCCCCGGGCTCCTGGAATGTCTCGAACTCTCAAGAGCTGGCTCTTAAGAAGCAAGGGTCCTGGGAGGTGAAGAAAAGTCAGAAACAAACACATTGTGCTGGTTTGTTAGGCAAAGGTGTGGGAAACCACACCAAGCTTTCCTTCAAGGGAAGTGGAAGCGGTGAATCTCAAGAACTTGAGAGTTTGGGAAATGATCCATGTTTGAGAAGTGACTTGAGAGCAGGAGAACCAGGTGGACCGAGGTGCAGCATTGCCACCAGAATAAAGCGTTCCACTCCCAAGAAAAGAATAATAAAGCATTTCCTTTATTTTGACATCTGAGCGGGCCTTCCATAGATGTTTGCAGTGTAGACGTCTGTGGGTGTTTCCCCCATGCACCAGGGGATAGTTCTGCGGGGTGACCCATCTAGAAGAGCTGGGTTGTTTGCCTTCTCACCCGCCGAGATCACCACTGGCCAGGCCAGTGTGCCTGCTTGGTGCCTGGACCAATGTCTCATTTTACCCACGTTCCAATAACTGAGGAGCTCTGTCTCTGACCTTGATAAATTCCTTAATACGACTGTATTTACCAGCAGCTTCCAATATCACCTGAGCCCTCCCACCCTCTAATGTATAAAATGCCTTTCCTTCCATCCCCGTTCATTATCTTGTCTGTAACTAGACATTGCTGCCGGAATGCATCTCCTGCAGAAACTAGGCCTTTCCCCAGCAGGATCCGAGAAATCCACAACAGCCTGGCGCCACGCAGATCTGTAAAGAAGCAGGGATGCCTGATACCTCTCCCTGTGACTTCCGCGGAAGGACAGTAACGACCAGGTGCATTCACCGGCTGCCACTCAGAGCAGCCAGAGTCGATTCACATCCCCAGCCTTGCAGGTTCTCTGTGAAGGCACGCTGGGAGTTCCATCCTCCTGCTCCAGGCACGGTGTTCCCCTGACTCTTGAAAGCCCGGCTGCCGTCAGTCCTGGGACCCTCTCGTTACTGTCTGAACAGGCTGGTGGCTGATTTGCAAGATCTCTTCTCTGTTTTACCCTGTCGGCCCCACAAAGACCAAAGCACGAGAGGTACTTAATGCCACTGTTGGCCACGACAAACCCGCTTGTAAAACGTGACTTTGTTCAGCAACGGTGGTGCCAGGAGGCTCTGTTTTAGATGTTGTGGGGCCTCTTGGGGGGTCGTGGGGAACATCAAGAGGCGAATCTTTGAATGATGCCAGAGCAGAGAGGTGAGTCTTTTCTGACACACTAGATGCACAGTAGCTCTGGGCTGGTGGCCTCCGGCCAGGCTGGGCTTGTGGTGTCACTGCTGCCACTAGCTCAGGGACCCACGTGGGGTGGGAGCAGGACCCCCATTTGACTCTGCAGACACAGGTTGTCCACAGCGACTTCTGCTCCATCTGGCCTCCTCTCTAGGACTTCCCTCCACTTTCAGTCGTAACAATATGTGGGTGGAAACGCCTCGTGGTAAACCTTTCTTGAACGTTTTTGTTGCTTTGTTAACTGTGAATATACTCATTTTTTTGTAAAGCAAGTCTCTTCACACCTTGCAGTCCTGACTTCTCTCACCTCATTAAAACATGTGCTGTAAACAGGACCAGAAAGTCGGTTGCTACCTGGGTGGATGGCCAAATGACAGTGGCCTGCCCTGTGATGCCATTAACCACTTTAGACCACGGGCTTGGGTTTTTTCCTCCCGCTCTTTCCCCCTTTCATTTGGAATGTTATTCAGGACTCAGAGACTAAACTCCCCCTAGGTTTTGTTCCATTCTGTTTCCCGTGGCTGTGATGGCTTTCTGCATGGCATCCAGCGGAAATCTTTCTTTCTTCTTTTCGGTTATTGATGAATGGAGGCCTGGGGGTAGAAGTCCCACGTGGGTTTCTGCAGGTTGATTGTCCACACTCCCAACTGAGCCTCCCCTGGGAGCGGAGGAGGGGGAGGGGGGCTTGCTCTCAGCCAGGCCTCGCTTTCTGAAAGGCTCATGGGGGAGCAGGCAGGCAACGCCACCCCCTTCCTCCCACTAGTTGCCAAGCTAAGGAGGCTTTCCCAGGAACGGATCCCTTCCCGGGATGTCCCTCATGGGAGAGCTGCCGCTCCCTTCCGTCCTCTGCGAGTGTCTGGTGGGAGGGCCCAGGGCTCTGCTTCCTTCTCAGGCCCCTCCTGGGCATTTGGCTTTGAGAGCCGGTCTTGAGTCTGAGGCTGCCCGTAAACTCGGGGGTGGCCTGCTGCTCGGCATGTGGCCCCCGACCGGAGTGGAGTGGTCTCTGTCTTTTTTTTTTATTTAATTAAAGCTAGATTTATTTAGAGGAAATATATGACAAGTATCATTGATGAACCCCTGTGACCCTGTCCTGCCCTTGTCTGATCCGCAGTGCCCTCGGCCTCCCGGGAGTGTGGAGCTGCATCTGCCCCCAGGCATCTCTCAGCTGCTCTGTTCCCTTCAGCCTCCTGGCACCCAAGAATTCCTGAAACTCTCTGGTGTGCTGATCGTACTGCTTTATGGTCTGTCCTGGTGGTGTTGCTTGTTTTCAGTGCTGTTTTGGATTTTAAAATATCTTTTCTATCAGACCTTTAGCACGGCAGACAAAATGCTGGCCACAAGAAAGGCCCAGCCCAACAGGTGCTGCTCGGTCTTTGATGGCCATCTCTGTCCAGGCCCCTGCTGATCTTGACTTAGTTAGACCTTCAGCTGGTCTAAGATGGTCATTTCTTATAACCAGATGAATAAATTTATAATCCTATGGAAAAATATGTCTTTTCTGTCATTTGATGGGATTTGGAGTAAAAGGTGAGGTTCAGCATTCTCCTCCTGTCTTCTCCCTCCATTAATAATGAACTAGTGACCATGACACAAATGTGTGCAGTCCCTAAAGTGAGTGGTGTCATGGGCACCTTGTCTTGCTGGCCCTTCAGTGGGAAGGATGACAGAGCATAAGCCCCTCTTTCCCTCAGGCCACAGAACAAGAACTGGCTCTTGGTGCTGCTGCCATCTCCCCTGGGCAGGGACCCTGAGAGAGCAAGAATCGTGAGAACTCGTGCTTTCATTCATCTGATGACACAGATTGACCCTCCCGCCCCCCGTTAATAATGCCATCCTGCATTTGTACTGCATTTCCAAAGTATCGATGTTTTGCGTACATTAACTCATTTGATCTTCACGACAATCCTGTTGATTATGCCTATTTTGACAGATGTAGGAACAAGGCATTAGACCACTGGGCACCTAGGAAGTTCACGTTTCAGATCTCAGATCCTTTTTCTGTTTTCAACCCAGTGCCCTTTGCACTGCCATGCGCTGCTCCTTTTGAGAAAAGCAGTGTAGAGTTATGGATACTTAGGCAAATACCATTCTTTGCAGTATGTTGTCATTACCACTGCATAAGGACCATGTGCCATGGAGAGATAAAGTTCAGAGAACCAGTTTTACCTAGGAGAGAGGACATCCGAGCTGGGCTTGAAGCAAAGAAAAAAAAAATCTTAGGCAAAGAGAGGAGTGTGTGAAAAGTCTTGGAGACGTGAAAAAGCGTAACACATTTGAGGGCTTGAGAGATGTCTGGTTGTGCCTGGAGCAAAGGACATAGATGGCCGTGAGGGGAGGTGCGAAGAGAGGAAAGGGAGGTGAGTCTCGAAAACTAAGTTGAGATCTGCTCTGAAAGAGCCTTGTGTGACAAGGAGGGAGTGAGCGCTTCTGGACAGATTGAGCTTGTGGTCCTTGTGGGTTGTCTGGGAATTGGTGGCCAGGGAGCTCTTGGAGCTCAAGAAGGATATCTGTTTGGAGACAAAGATTTAGGTCTCGGCATCACAGGGATGAAAGCTGGAGAGAAGGTAGAACAAAGAGCAGAGCTGGGGGCATAGCACAATTCAAGGGGCAAACAAAAGAACAACAGACCAAAAAAAAAAAAAAAAAGACGTTGAGAAGAAGAGTCTAGGATAGCAGGAAGACAGCCAGGAGGGCACGTAGGGGCGAAGAGCTTCAGACAGTGTAAGGCGGTGGGAAGTTGAGTGAGTCTCAAAAGTAGCTTCAGTGTTGCCATCTTTCCGTCTCTTCTCCCACACTTTGGTGCCAGTCCTACAACTAAAATGGCTCAAAGTACAGCCTCAAACCACTGTGTCGAATTTTCAGTCTGCTGCATTGAGGGTCTGACAGCGTTCTTCTTCATCTGTCTGAACTCTTGGATGAAATACAATTATGTTTAATATAACAGAATTTATTGACCTTAAAGGCAGCACTTTTTTTCTCAGTCTGTGAGAGTTGATCAGTGTTGATTTCATGTTGACAGATAATAATGTAAACACTCTTCCTAAACTCATGGAGATCTGCCCCCCAAATTCGAACTTTGAATCTGTCAAGATTTTAGAGTCTAACGCTTTCTTTTCCCAGCCGAATTTTCCTCCTCCCTCCATAACAGCCCACCCCATGGAGGTGAGAAAGACTCGGCGACCGTTTTCTCCTCTAGCCAAGCTTCTAGGAGGGGCCGAGCTGTCTGCAGCTGACGTCAAGCAGCCAGAACAGCAGGGCTGCTCCTCGTGCGGGAGAGGGTAATCCTCTTACGCTGCCTTGAGACTTCCACGTTCGCTGCCGCTGTAGTGGTAGACGGACTGAGGTGACTCGGTTGACTTTTAAACCTCCAAGGGTCCTCATTTCAAAATCCCCGTGTCTAAGTCAAGTAGTGGATTCGGCCCCTCGCTAAGAAGGCCTGGCTCCTTCCGAGTCCCCACGGCCATAGCTTTGCCTTCGGTGTCTGTGGGTCCCAGGCTTTCTGGTTTCGCTGGATTTGTGCGCTGCATCCTGAAGCGGTGATCCTTAGCAGGAGGTAAACCTGCCCGGCATCTCCCTGGGTCATGGATTTAGTACCTGTCTCTGTACAGTGAGGATTAGGAAATAGATCCTCTGTTGTTGCTTTAAGGAAAGGATATCATGTTCTTATGTTCGTATTAAAGCTGTCCTTGAGAAGGTAACGCACAAGGGATGCAAAGAATTTCCTCCCTCCAGTTAGCCCCCATTGGATCTGTCATCTCCCTCATATTGCAAATGGTTACAAAATTATCTAGCCCCAATGGTTGGAATGTTTGGAATATTTACAGTTCAGTTTTGATCACTCCAAGTACTCATTTGATAATAGACTAAGTTCCAGTTGTAATTTGCTGAACCAGATGTCATGCTTTATTTGTAAGTTTGTTTTTCTTATGCAAGAGTTTGAGTTTTGAATATTACTTTGCTGGATTTTTCCACTTACACAAATATGCAGAAACCTTCACATTTGCTGTTTCCTTGAGCTCTCACATCACTCTCAGGAAGATATTGTCCCCAGTTTACAGATGAGACCGAAGCTCTGATGTCACATGCTGGTGAGTGGTGGCACTGAGACTAAAACTTGATCTTCAGACTCGAAATCCCATGCTCTGCTCAGTGCACCAACACTCCCTGCATTTATTTGATCAAGGAACACACTCTAATTTTGCATCCTAAAATATAATGTGATGATGGAACACCATCAGTAGCTTATTGAGGTTTAAATGTTTAATATACAGTAATATTGAATAATACCATGAATTATTGAAACTTTAGGACAAAATGCATGAAACAGGTGGTGGGTATGTGATAGGGAACATTCGTGACTACAGCAGTTAGCTGAGCGTAAATGCCACCCGGCCACCAACGTGGGATTGACTTCCTCGCACGCTCAGAATTAATAACACATTTGTTTAAGTTTCAAAGAACATGTTAGTCAGGGTTCCTTATATTGCAGAGAGCAATAGAAAATACAAATTACTGACCAATCATGCCTTTTACTGTCGATGTATAATTAAACGCTATTAGTGATTCCAGAATAATTATAGACATGAAAGGTGATTAGGAATCCACTCAGGCCTCCCAGGCAGAATGTCCATAATACTCCCAAACCCCATCCTTAAAGGCAGGGTATTAGGTACTAGTTTTTAATAAACTATAGGGGAAAAAAACTGTACACAGTATACTGATTAGCAGCTCATAGAACAGTGGTCATCCATGGAACAGAGTTGGGGAAAAGCAGGTGTCTTCCTCCTGTCTTTCCCGTTGTTACTAATCCCAGACACTGCTGTTTGCCCTCCGCCCATCCCATGCCCTCACCTCCTCAGGGAGAGTGAGGAGGTGATGTCTATATAGGTCCTTTGTGTGAGTCCTGTGGTAGAAGCATGTTACATAGGCCAAAACAGTGCTGACAACAGCATCATTGTTCCGCTGGGCTAAGATAACACACAGGATCCCAGGAAGTCTGGATCAGTCATCATGTTGTTGAATCAGTAGTTCCTACTGATATTGAGAGACAAGTGTGGTTGTTATTAAGATAGTAATGGAAAGCAGTTTTGTGGAACACTTATCTACAAAGTAAGAGGTAAGTTAAGCCAACCATGGTGTGAGCAGAGATATAAGGAAGGGATATGTGTCCTTCTGATTTCTTCCGTGTCCTTCTATCAAGGAACATGTACGCTTATTTCCTTTTTGAATTATAATGATGTAATTGCTCCCTCTGCTGATACCTTTCTGTAGGGGTTTCTCCTAAGAAGTCCCTGAGCACGTTACTGACCCCTGCATACACCTCTCTATTTCAGGCTTTAGTGATGACTTTTTTTCTCGTTATTTCCTTATTCCTTTTTTCTTTGTAGACCTGGCCAGAGGACCATGGATGACCTGGAAATTATCTACGAAGAACTCCTTCACATTAAAGCCTTATCCCATCTGTCCACCACAGTAAGTTGCCTCTTGGTCGAGCGTGGTGGAGGAGACTTTGAGCTAGATGCCCTGTTAGGGCTGGAGGGCATTATAGTGAGAGGAGGGTCAAGAATGCCCGAATTCTACCTCATACCTCACCCCTCTTCTCTCTCGTGAGATGCTAAGGAAGTTACACCCAAGCACAGTCACCAGCAAAGGATCAAGTGTTATCATGTTACTAGAAGCTACCCTAAACACCAGAGCAGCCTCACGTGAGGAGAGCTGGAACACATGCTTCACACTTCCCGAGGCTTGGAACCTGCTTAGTTGGGCAAGAGAGCCAGGCCTTAGGAGGGGTTTTCAGTCCCTTCCATGAAACCTAGAGCTGGGGTGGGGGTGGGGGGAGGAATCGGGATGACCTGCCCTGGCCCAAGGGGCCAGCTCTGCCCAGACTTGCTGCCAAATTGAAAAAAGGAAGCAGAAGGTGCAAGAGAACATTAGTTCAGGCACTTTAGGGCACAAGAGCAGTACCTGCTGGTGAAAAATGGCCAAGGGCTGTATCTGACTCTGAACTTTTACCTGATTAGGGTCTTTAGAAAAGCTGTGGACAGAAATTTGGCCTGCACATGGGGAGAAATGCCTCCTGCCGTGGGAGAGACATAGAAACAGGATTCCCAGGCAGCACAAGTTTCCTATGTGCTAATAATTCAATAGTAATAATAATAAAGAAGTTGTTTCAACATGTACAGGGTATATAATGTGTTCGCCGATTATACACTGAGCTTCTCCACATGCTAATATCTTTCATCCCCTGCTCGCTGGGTGATATTATGCTGCCACACGGTGGCAGTGCCTGCAGTCCCTACCCTGGCGGGTAAAGTTCGGGTCTTTGCCAAGAGCAGTGAGGCATTTGCTACAACACTCAGCAGGAGGGCTCCAGACACTCTCCCTTTCCACCCAGACAGGGGTGCCTTCCCACCCCTCCCAGCCCCTGCACTTCTGGGGACCAGAAGCTTGCCCACCTGTGTGGAGGATCCAGGGCTCTGGTGCAGCCCAGCCTCCCCTCCCACCCACCACTGCCCTGTCATCTTCACTCTCTCCATGGTGGGATAGGTCTGGTGCCCGGGACCCTCACCCAGGAAGCTCCCAGCTCTGTGGGGGCAAGCAGCCGAGCTCCACGAACTCATGCTGGGGAGTGAAGTGGGGGAGGACCCCTCTCCCTTGCTGTGCTCCTGGTCCCCAGCTCGCACGTGCTCTGACCTCCCCAGCCTTGGTGGGATTGGGAGGATGGAGGGCAGAGGAGAAGAGGAGTCTTCTACCTCAAACCCCAGGTACCCAGGCACGGTGGAAGTCCTCAGGTTATTTGGTTCTTAGAGGGATAGAGCCATAATTTGGTATCATAATTTGGCATTTTTAAAAAATAGCTAAGAATGTAAATCTGCTCACACATTTAAACTTAATTATTCAACTTCAAGACATTGAGTATTCCAACATGTGTGCACTGATGTGTGATGTGTGATGCAAGGAAGAGCCTTCAGTGGCAACAGAGTCGTATGAGATTGCTCTCACCCAGACAGAAGGTAGGCAGAGAAGCTGGCTGGTTCGTATGTGGGGAACCACGTGTTAACAGTCTCCATGCAGATTGTCTCATATGAATTAGCTTATGAAAGTGTGTGTGTAGAAGCTCTAAGAATCTAGTGGGGCACGTCTAGTGAAAGTGGTTCTAGACGGGAGCAGCAGCCAGCGAGGTGGGAGGCGGCCACGCAGAAGTGAGCACCGTTCAGAAAGACAGCGAGCCCCTCCCCAGCCCCCCAGCATCTGGTCTTTCCCTGCATTCTTCCTCTTTTTCTTCTAGGTTAAACGGGAGTTGGCAGGTGTTCTCATTTTTGAGTCTCACGCCAAAGGAGGAACCGTGTGTAAGTGAAAGCTATAATCCAGCATCGTGCCTGGCTGGCCCCCAACCGAGGATGTCCCCCGGGGGGGCTGCCTGCAAATACTCCCCTCTCTTGGGCCTGGGTCCGACTTGGCAGGACGTCACGTGGCTCGTTTGTTTTTCTGGACCTGTGATTACTCCCAGCAAGCGTCCGCTCCTCTGCTGCGCGGTGGTTTCCGGGTACCAGTGTGGCAGCGGTCGCCAGCCTGAGTCTCCACTTGCTCCCTGCCCTGCTGGCTCAAGGCCATGTTTAAAGAGGGTGGGATGAAATCACTGCTCTTCCCGCGGGACCACAGGCAAAACCTTTCCACAGTGCCCTCACTTTAGTTTGTGGCTTTGGAAGAACTAATCGACCTCTTGAGATTACCATTTAGAGTGTCAAACTCTCCTGCTTTCTTTTTCTTCTCTCACTTCCACTGTCAGATCCAAGCCTGAGAGAATTCCTTTGCCCCAAATATTTATGGACTAATTCGTAGTATCCGTCCCGTATCCAGACTGTAGTTTAGTTCTATGATCATCTTTGGAAGCAAGAAATTGAAATTTAATAGTAATAAGTGTGAGCAGAATTATTGCAGCTGGCATTTCCCACTCATCCTACAGTCTCCTTTTTGAAAAACGTGGTTAGTGCTCTGTTCAGGTCAGGAGATGCCTCCTCTGATCTGTCCTAGAGAATTGTAAGCCATGTCAGCATGCCATGTTTGCCAGAAGTTCTTCAATAAAGAAAAATTTCACTTTATTTAAACCAACACATCCTAAACCTAATGAAGTGTAGAAAACACTTTTAATGGACACCTGTTAACTTTTCAAGAGACATTTTTTGGAAAATCTTGCTCTTTCTTCAGACTGAGTTGTGTTAGTCAAATAAGCAGAGAACGTAAATTGTAAAAAGCAAAAAGAATTTAAAATTGTGTTTCAAATATTTTACTTTCAGTCATCAGAAGTGGTATTTCTGACATTGATATTTATTTTAGTAAGAACGTCCTTTCTTTAAATTTTTAAAGTTTCACTTTAATATTTTTTAAATTGTTATGCTCAGTGATGACTTACAACTTCTCTTTTATTCTTTTAATTCAAACTTACTGATGGTTTTCATTTTATCATGAAATATTTAAATATTTCAAACAAAAAAGAGGTTGTTCAAACAGTTTTTAAAAAAACACTATCAAACACTAACATCACACCATATTTATTTTCATATTTTCCTAAAGAACAAAATTCTACAGATACAGTGGAAGGTCTCCTGCTCTCTCCTTTACCTCATTCCAACCCATTTTTTAAAAAAAATATGTAGATATGGATCCATCAACCGTGTGTAGTGCTGATTTGCATGTTTTCAAACTTCACATTACTGGTCAGATTACTTTAAAAAACTATTCTCCATGGCATAGTAAGTTTTGCTGAATTGTTGAGGGAAGTGTATTGCTTTAAGGAATGGATTGCTGCTGAATCGATATCTAGTAAATTCCTACCTGCTTTTCAGGGCGTAGCAAGGAGGGCAGTATTTCTGTGCCTTTCGTTTTATAGAAAAGGAAGTAATATTCCACCTGAATAAGTTAGTATTTGCCAGGAATTTTTTTCCCTTCCAGTATAAATGCATAACTCTGGGGACTCACAAATGATGATTGGATAAGCTGTAATTGATATTGATGCGCTTCTATTCTTGTCATCAGTCTTTTCATCTTTTTGTTTCTAGTGTTTAACCAGGGAGAAGAAGGTACCTCCTGGTACATTATTCTAAAAGGATCAGTGAATGTAGTCATTTATGGCAAGGTATATATATCTTTTTCTTTTTGAAACTTTATTATGCTCCATTTACTAGTGGCTCTAAGTATTAACAATGTAATGCTACAATTAAACTTGCTGCAACATTGTTACTCAATATAGAAAAGACATTATAAGATCTCTAATCATAAATAATCTGAATTGTTATACTCAGAGTAGTATTGAACTTTCTGGGACTCATCTCCTTACAGATTATAATGTATACATTTAAATTAAGCCCTAGCCCTTATTACTAAATAAAAGAAAAATGGGATATTATAATTTAATCATGTGGCCATCCCCTTTGGCATCCCTGGGTACCGCCTGTTGATAGATACAGCGTTTTAGGGGCAGGGGGCCTTGTGGTGTGAGGTGGCTGGGTGTTTGCTTTTTCAAGGCTCACGTTCATTGGGATGTTTTGCTCTCTCCAGGGTGTGGTCTGTACCCTGCATGAGGGTGATGACTTTGGCAAGTTAGCACTAGTGAATGATGCCCCAAGAGCTGCCTCCATTGTCTTGCGAGAAGACAACTGTCATTTCCTGAGAGTAGACAAGGAGGATTTCAACCGGATCCTGAGGGTGAGTCCGAGGTGGAGTGTGACTGAAGCATCCCATTTTCACTTTTGCCAGCTAAGTGAAGAATTGAGTGCGGTGTTAATTGAGCGGTCTTATGATTCATGAATGCTCTCGGGCCAAAGAGCCTTGCTTACAAACCTGCTGGGTTCAGGGAGCTGGTGGGTTCTGAGGTCCAGCAGTGATATCCAGTAAAGCCGCCAATGCGGCATGCTGTGCTGGACCAAATGCCCCTGCACACACCTGCACTGGTCCGTGAGAACTGAAGACAAATGGGGGTGCCTAGGCAAAATGTCAGGGTCTGAGACATTTCTCTTTGGCAATCCTGGGCTCCCCCTTTTGAGTCCTTCCCCACCTCATTCTCCAGGTCTTTCTTTATCCTAAACCTTCCTAGTCTCCACCTCCTATCTCTTCCCAAATCTGATATCCTCTCTCATATCCTCATACACCCTCTGGATTTATTAGGTGATGACATTTTAGTGGGAATTAATGCCCACCATGATTACTCCAACCAAGCATTTTCATTTCAAGTGCTTCATGTCAGATTGATTCACACTAACGGAATTTCAGACTTCGGCAAGTAGGTGAAGAATAATCCGGGTGGTGGAAGGAGCCATGAAATTGCACTTAAAGTTGGCTCTGAAGAAGGGCCTAATGCAAGCTTGTTAAAATATTTGTGAGAGTGGGTGATGCTTAGAAGAGATGGTCCCTGGTTTCTCCCCACCATCCAGCCCCTGTTCCCTTGGGAGGGACAACCCAGCTTCAGCTGGTGGAGGCTTGACTGTGGACTGCTGGGCGTCATGACAGTGTGCTGTCACCCCTGGCCTTTCAGGGGGCCCAGAGTCTATCTCACCTCACCCAGAGTGACTGCTCCCTCCAAGATCGCTTTGCTTTTCCCCCTCCCTCCTGGCGTGCAGAGCAGACGCTCTTCTCTGCCTCTCCCAGCCTGAGTGTCTTTCTCTGTCCTACCCCAGACTTCTAAATGTGGCTTCTGTGCTTTCTGGTACATTTGGCATTATTTAATGATGATTTGCACCCTCGCTCCTGTTCCTTATGTATGGACACCTATCCCTACACAGCTATAAGCTCTTGGCATTGGTGACAGAATTTCTGACAACAAAGTTTATCTTAGGAATGCATTCTCTTAGTGCAAAAAAAAAAAAAGTGAAGTTAAAAATTAAAGCATTGAATAATATAGAAAAAAAAAAACACACCACATGGATTTGACTTGGTTTTTTAAATCTAATCTCTTAAAATAGGAGCCAGATGATAAGAAAAAAGTACATTACATTGTTTAATAAATTATTTTAAATGACATTGAAATTTAGACTTTACTCTTTTTGAAGTCTACACACATGGAGTTTACACTCAGCCAAAAAATTTTTTTGAAAGAATCAGATTAGGATCATTATCACTGGTGTAATTTATGGAATTATTCAAAGTAACTGAAAACTGTTTTTAACACATTTCAAACGGATTTTTAAAAACTCTTTTGATTTGAGGGAAAACATGCTTCTTAGGAAACATGTTTCCTAAGAAAACAAAATCTCCTCAGAAGATAATCAGAATGAAAGAACCCTGCTGAAGCTGCGTGCTGTTTGCCACATATTTTTATAGAGAATAAGTGCTTTTGCTCTTCTCTCTTTCCGCTGTACCACCCTCTCCCAAAGGTTTCTCTGAGCACAGCCACACTTCTCTCTACTCAGCTGATTTTCTGAATCTGGGGTACAAGCAGGGTTTTAAAACCACATGCCTCAAACCTCATCTGGTCCTCTCTCTGACCGTTCCAGCCCTTGACTTTGAAAATGACTTAATTTGTAGATGCCAACAATTAGCATCACAAGCACCAAATGAGTTTTTTTCTGAAGCATTGGGAATTTTTTTCATTGTCTGAGAAAACGGCAGCATCTGTATGTGGTGTAATTTGTATTTGCAGGACGTTGAGGCGAATACAGTCAGACTTAAAGAACATGACCAAGACGTCTTGGTGCTGGAGAAGGTCCCAGCAGGAAACAGGGCTTCTAATCAAGGAAACTCACAGCCTCAGCAAAAGTAGGTTTGCATCCAACACTGCAATTGCCAGACTGTGATTAACCTTTTCACTTGGTATCATCATCTCTACAATAGCACGTTCTCCTTCTTTGTGGAAGACGGCAGTGTGTGTGACTTTTTTTTTTCTCTCTCTCTATTGACTAATCACACATCTCGTGGAGTATAATGTATCCGTTTCTGGCACCGCATTGCGCTTGGTGCTGCCTCGAGTAATTCGGAGGAGAATATTCCCCTGCTCTAAAAACACTCTCTCTGTGCTGCCATCAACCATTAATAGCTTTGGAGCCGAAAGCATCGGAGTAAGTGATGAAAACAGGTCTGCCAGGCAGCTCGAGGGGTGGGTAGGCAGGCCCCTAGGTGCAGGGAACCTTTGGTATTTGAATTTCACGTATAGGATTTCTCAAGAAGTGCTTTCATCTTATTATCAGCATGAGCATCTTTGAAGGAAACCTGACTTCAGATATAAAACAGTCTGTTGATTGTAGTCTGGAGACGTCCATTTGGCCTCATCCATACTTATTCCTGCTAATGTCAAAAGGGTATTTGCTTCCCCTTTCTCAGGTCACCTGTTTAACTTGACTCTTCTTCATTCCACGTATGTTCCATTCTATCTTTTGCTGCAACTACTTACACAAGACTTTTTTCCATTAAATGTACCAACAATTGAGTAGTAAGACTGGGAAGTAGGAAATGTAGTGCTAAGAAATTGTGGAAAATTACTGGATCTCATTTAAAGATTAATTTTTAATCTTAGAATAATAAAAACACCAGTGCTGTAGCTAAAGAAATGTGAGCAAATACTGTATTGAAAAAGAATGCATCTCAAGTGTTTTCCTTTCTTTGCCAAGTACATGGGATGTTCCCATTAATCAGGACAGTCAGCATAAATGATGAGCTGTTATTGTTTAGACTGAGAGCCTAAGGCTCAGACATTTCATCTGGATGAGTCAACGTATCTGCAAAGAGGTCAGGAAGAAATAGAACGTTACTAAACAGCCATAGTATATTTTGCATATTTTACCTAATCCTTTTACATCCTCTTTTTAACAGAAGATGGAAAATTTTAGGCTCAGAGAAGTGAGTTACCCAGGATTACAACGCTTGTAACGGGAGAGCTTGCGTTCAGGTGCAACTGGACCAACTCACAAGTCCGTGCTCTGTCAGCCTCAGAACTTGTTACAGTGAAATATAGTGTATAAATACTCTATCCTCAACACTAATAAACATTGCAAAGCAATGTATTTCAAAAGGCCTGACATAAAATAGACTATATTAAAAAAAAACTATCCTTTCATTTATAAACCTATAAAATTACCATCTAGAATTCTTTACTATTTTTCTATTTTCTACTACTGTGCATTCTTGAAAAATGTTTTTGCTCAGATGTTTTTCAACTGTTGTCCTTCCAGCCCACAAAAGATGAGAATGAAAACATTTTTTATGTGAAGTTCGGGACTACCCCCGGTGATTTTCTTTAGCACTCTTAAATCTAATGAGACCATTTTATAGTGATCATCTCCATTCTTTAATAATGCCACAGATGGCTCTGGAAAGTCTTGCTCCCTGAAAAAATTAGCCTTGAAAATTCTCCCCAAATTTAAAACATTTGATCAAGAGGTGCCTGGGAGCACCCCCCCACCCCCCCGCTTCCTTCACCTCTTCATAGCAGGGGGCAGTGATCAAAGGTTTGCAAGGAGACGGTATGGCTCAATGGTAGAGTGTGTACCTAGCATGCACAAAGTGCTGGGCTCAATCCCCAGTACTGCCATTAAAATACATATATATGTGTGTGTGTGTGTGTGTGTGTATATATATATGGATCATAATTCAATAGTATTTGCTTATTGTAACAGCTTCCATTTAGAATGCTCTCCAAATACAGATTTTTAAAATGAAATCAAACTGAAGAAAAAGGAGAGGTCACAAGTATTAATTAACTTTAGGCCTGGATCTGATTTCCATTGTATCTCCTTATTTGTGTTCTGTGGACCAATCCAGATTTCTTATATAATTCAAAGCCTTGTGCATGTTCACAGCACACTATTTAGGAAATATCGAGAGTACAAAATAGCACATCAGGCCAAATCCATTCCCTGAAGAATAAAAAGCCACTCTTTCAAGGGATCATTTTCAGGCAGGCTTTCTGGAGCCAGGCCAGAGTTGAAAAGGGCAGGGGGCATGTCAGGGAACTTTGGCCTGATGTTCTGGACAACTCGGAGAACATGGCAACAACTGTGTCTATGGATGAACTTAAAATATGGGATCCTTTAAGGCCTCTGTCTCCTCAGAAATTATCCTTTCTCAGCTCAAAGAGGGTCACCATGTTGGTGCTGAAAACATTATTTTTCTGATTCACTTTTCCCCTGAGAAATCCAGGATAGTTTATGCACACAGTTGGCCCTCCATATCTGCGGGTTCCATGTCCACAGATTTAACCAACTGTACATGGATAATGTTTGGGGGATAAAAATTCCAAAAAGTTCCCCAAAGCAAAACTTGAATTTGCCATAGGAGGGCAACTGTTTAAATAGCATTTACATTGTACTGATGACTATTTACATTGCATTTACATTGTAGTAGATGATATAAGTAATATAGATAAAGTATACAAGTGACTTTTATAGGCTATATGCAAATACTCTGCTATTTTATATAAGGGGCTTGAGCATCCATGGATTTTGGTGTCTGCGGGGGTCCTGCAACCAACCTCTTGTGTATACTGAGGGACATCTATACTTTTTAAATTTTCAAAACTGCCTAACTCTCCCCAAGCCACTCAACCCTGTTGTGATATTAAAATGTCAATAGAGAAACAGTGTTTCTCATGATGGATGTATATGAAGCCCTCAAACATTTACCATTTTGAATATTGTTTGTTCTGTGGTTATGTGGTTTGAAATGACTATTCCTGTTTTAGTTGCTGTGTTGCTTTTTCCTTAGACAACCAACCACTTAATTCCATCCTGTTTGCAGAAAGATAGTCCCTTCCAGGGCCTCTCTCCCATTTCTTTTTTGTTCTAGGTGCAGATAGAAGTATCCTCATTTCCAGACTTGGTGTTAGAAAAAGATTTTCTGGGGGGAGGGTACAGCTCAGGTGGTAGAGCTCACGATTAGCATGCATTGGGTCCTGGGTTCAACCCCCAGCACCTCTTCCAAAAAAATAAATAAATAAATAAACCTAATTTCCCCTGCCACCAAAAAAAAAAAAAAAAAAAAAAAAGATTTTCTGTCACAGGTTTAAAACCTCACAGCTTGGATAATATAACCAGTTGGGGTCCTCTTTAACTTGGTAACTTCTTCATGTGATAATCTGAAAAGAGCCATACTGTCTGGTCTTCAAGTCCTTCATTTAAACAGAGGTGAAGTAACAGGCACCTGGCAGAGTCCAGCCTGAAACAAAGCAGTAACGTGATGTTTCAGGCAAGCCCAGAGCCGTGAGATCACAGGCCAGAAGCTCCCTGGCCCTCCCTCTTCAGACTTCCCTTCCCTGAGAGAATGTCAACCCCTGGACAGCCTTCTGTGGAGCTGAGAAGAGGGAGAGGTTAGTGTAAGGCAGCTGTACCCCTAGAAGGAGCCGTGGTAGCAAAAGACAGATGCCCTGGTGTCTGCTATTGAGCAGGTGGGCAGGGAGCCGAGATGCCATTTTCTCTCCCTAGCGAGGTGGTCGTGTATAAGGTTTGCCAGCCAGGTAAGCCTTCCTTCTCCTTGACCAGACACAATACCCTAGCTGAGGGATGTCCAGACCGAGAACACCAGACTGAGAAGCCAACCTTCTATCAGAGCTAACCTTTTCACAGGGGAACCAATGACAGACGGATGTATCAGTCATTCGTGTGGCCAGCTGTGGAGCCGGGAGCCCGCTAGCAACAGCTGCCCACGGCCATGTGAAGCAACACGCGGCTGGTCTTGTGTATAATGTCTTTACACTCTTATTAAAGGAAACTTGTTCTCAGAAACAAGCAAACAAGCCCTTCTGAGGGGCTTTTAAATTGCAGGGCGGACCTCCTGTTCAGGATGAGCTCCAGGTGCCTGGATGGAGCCTCAGGCCACAGTGTCCCGCTCACAGGCCGGGCAGTGCCCTGACCCCTGCTTGTGCTCCGAAGCCAGACCCGGCCCACTGCAGAGATGTTGTGTTTACTGACTCTGTGACCACGGGCTGACGCCTCCTCTTTCAGAGCAGTTTCTCCATCTGCAGAATGAAGATGGGATTTAACCAGCAGGAGCGAAATGTGACGCCATTGGTCAGTGCCCACCTAGTTGTCTGGGGCACAGGAAACATTCGGCAGATGTTCAGTGCCCTCTCCCACCCCAGTTCCTTATTCATGTGACCAGATGCTGGTCCTCTTCTAGCTCATCTGAGGAGGGCCATCAAAGAATCATCTATTTAAAAAAAAAAAAGGAATCAACTATTTTGGGAATTACTGAATGAGCTCAGCAATGTTCTCCATTTAAGTATTGAAAGTCATTTATAGATATGCCTTCTCCTTACCTCAAATAGCCATTGCCTACAAGAGGAAATGTCCTTGTCTTATACCTTATTTACTTTGAGAAACGGGCCAGGTTCTTTAGAAGATGGAACTCCTCAGCTCCCCTGGGTCCTGCAGGCGCGCGTGCGCATGCGCACTCTCAGTAGATTCAAATCATGGTCGTCTTCCAGGTGGAATGCGTTTGCTACCTCCGTCCACACCAGGAATACTTCACTCACCCTCCGTGTGCACGTGTGCAGGGCTGTGTGTTGAGTTGCCTCTTCCTCACCTCCTCAGGCAGGAGACTTAACACATTAGAGATAGTCTTGGGCTCTCAACACACTTCCTCCAAGGTCTCAAGCAGGGAGGAGGGTATTGGTCAGGAGGCGAAGACATCTGAATTCTCCTGGAGCTGAGCCCTCCCGCTGCTTTCTAAACACAGGAGGATTTTCTTTTCATTGCTGTTTTTCTTCCTTGTCATTTTGCTGTACGTCAAACACTGAGCAGAAAAGCAAAATCTCAGTTTTGGAACAGGAGCCCCTGGATCATCTTCATGTGTTTTGCCTATCATTTTCACTCACTGTTTTGTTACCATCTTGAACATGACTTTGAAATAACCCACGTTCAATTTACAAAAGCAGTCCTCCCGTGTGGCTTAAAGAGTTTCATGGATGGAACTTCTGAAATCATACCTAACCCCCCCACCCTGCCAAGTAATTTGGTATTGAAATAAATTATATGGATGTTCTACTACTGATTTATTTCCTGTTCAGATGCTACTGGGGTTTCTTTGTTGGCTCATTGGCGTTTGGGGGTTTTGTTTTCTTTTCTTTTATTCTTAGCTGCATTTCCAAAGCACATACCAGTGTACAGTTGGGAAAGACACAGCATTCCAGAAATAGTCAGGGGAATCCAGTGTGGGACCGCAATTTTGCTACAAGTAACCCATATATGGATAACCTAGTTTACTGTCACTTCCCCTCGCCAGCTCCCCCTGCCTGACCTGAACCACCCTGGGATTTGCATGTTCCTTTTCACTCCCCTTGGAACAAGGCTGAAGTGCCTCAGTTCCCAGCCTGCCAGAACCACTCTCCAAGAAGTTTACTTTAGTTCCATGTAGGGAAGAAAGAATAACATTTTAATAACTCCTTCAGTTTGTGGTTTTTCTATCGTCTTCCTGTATGACTTTGCAAAGGTATAGGGTCTTTCTTACCATACGGAGAATATGGGTCGTAAGTTAAGTCAGTGTGGTTTACTGGGATCTCAGAAAAAAGTTTTAGATATGTAAAAAGTTCTATGATTTTCCTACTTTTGAAAAACTGAAACTAATGCTGGTTTGATTTCTCATCTAGGTATACTGTGATGTCAGGAACACCTGAAAAAATTTTAGAGCATTTTCTAGAAACAATACGTCTCGAGCCAGCTTTAAATGAAGCAACAGGTAATCAACCTAGAACAGTTCTATGTCCATAAAATCCATGCAGAGCATTGTAAAAAAAAAAAAATCTGAATTCATTCTCAGTGTGTGTAGCCAAAGCAGTTTTAGAAATGGGTTATGTGTATTTCCATTAGAAGAGCATCTTTTCAACCCTTCTCTGCCTGCTCTGGTCCTGGCTGCCCTTTGCAGATGGCTCTCTCATTCATCCATATGAGGAGTAGCCTTCCAAAGGCATATCTTAAGTTATCATTTAAATTCTACCTTCCGTAGGTACCTATTAGGTTATCATTTTAATCCTACTTTTTCCTGATTTGAAGCTGCCTCCATAAAAGGCACAGTCCTGCTCCAGCTGGGAGCAGAGTGGTTCTCATTACGACTGCAGATCCCTGGGCTGCCCGGAGTGTAACCAAACACCACTTGTGTTCCTTTCCTCGGACTGCTATAACAAAGCACCACAAACTGGCTGGCTTGAGCAACAAAAATGTGTTGTCCCTCTGTTCTGAAGGCTAGAAGTCTGAGATCCAGGTGACATCAGGGCTGGCTCCTGAGGGCTGTAAGGGACAATCTGATCACATCTCTCCTCGCTTCCGGGGGTTTGCTGGCCATGTCGGGCATTCCTTGGCTTGGCGTTGCCTCACTCCAATATTCACCTTCACCTTCACATGGTACTCTCCCTATGTCTTGACATAGTCTTCCCTCTGTGCATCTGCCTCTGTGTCCAAATTTCCCCTTTTTATAAGGACACCAATCATGTTGGATTAGGTCCCACATTAATTATCTTATCTTGACTGCATCTGCAAAGAAATAAGAAGTAAGTTTCCAGAGAAGGTCAGATTCTGAGGTCTGCAGGCTTTGGACTTCAGCATATCTTTTTGGAAGGGAAAAAAATCAAGCCACAATACCACCTTACAGTGAACCAGTCTCGTTAACTAAGACACAGAGATTTGAGGATGAATGAGACGAACCTCATCCATGAACTAAGTGTTCAGAGTTTTGAGATCATTCTCCACTTTGGTTACCATCTTATATGTGATTTGGGAACAGCACACATTCAGCTATTTAAAAAAAAAATACCCTTTACTACTGGCCTGTCTCTCAGAATAATAGGCTAATACTCTAAGCACACTGAGATCCATAGAAGATTTCTCACTAAAAGAAGTTCAGAGATTTATTTTAAAAACTTAGTGGTAGTTCAGAGTTCATTTCTTTTCTCTTCACAATATACTCAGGGTAAAGTTATCATTATTATTACATCCCTCCAGAAAGTATTTGATCACTGATTTACTTCTTACTTTATCTTCTCATTCCATTTTCTCATTTCATCACTAGATTATCTGAGTTTTTTATGGAGCGAATTAACTGGGGAGCAGTAGATATAAAAGGCAAGATCTCTGACACTAGGGCAGTTACGTTCAGTTCAATGTTTGTTGAGGACCTTGCTGGGCTGGTACTAAGCTGGATGCTTTGGACAAGGCAATGTGAACAAGGAATCACCCTCCTGTCTTCAGGAAGTTTATAACCTGCCAGAGGACATAAAGGAATGTGCAACTTAATTATAAACTTGAGAGGACCAGGAAGATTGTCCCCAAGGATATAGCCTTTGAAGTGGCCCTGAGGGAAGGCTGGTAACCGGGGACAAAGCTTTCCATACATGAGTGCTGACCTAGAAACAGACAAGGAAGACCAGGCCATGTGGTGTTGCTAGACTATCATATACACAAGTGCTGGAAAAAAGGTAAGGCCTAAGAATTAGGGTCCAGACCTTGGAGCATCTTAAATGTGAAGCTAAGCTTTGAGAAGTGGTTACAGATGTCTGAGCGAGGAGAATGTGATAAGATCTTTTTTTGAAAAAGGAAATCCTTGAGGGCCCATTTTGGAGAGGATTGCTTACTTCCAAGAGGCAAACATAATCTTAAATAAACCAAATTTCTAGGACCCGAGGTCAGGAAAAATATAGCAGACTTTTCCCCCTCTGATTAACTGTTGTCCAGAATGTGTGATTGTGTAATACAAGAAACAGCATCTTCTCTAAAGTGAATATTGACTGAAAAGGAACATTCTGGTGTGTTAGAGACTGTGGCATCTAAGGAAAGATCCGTAAGATCTTTACTACATGTGAAGGACAAATATATTCCTCCTTTTAAAGTTACTTCTGAGAGAGGAGGGGACTGAATTACTGCTTCGTAAGAACTTGAAGCCCAGAAATCAGTTATCGCAATGGCTGCCACATAGGATGTGATTCCTGACTCTTCCATTTTTGATGTTAGAACTAAGTTCACCTCATAATCTGATAGTGAACTTTATTCCCTGCGGTTTTTCCGATTTTATTTTTCTTGCAAGTAATTTACATGGCTTGGAGATAAAGAAAAAATCAGTATCATTCTCATAATCAAAAATATGAATCTACCACATAGTCATCCTGGACATTAAAAATAGTCTTGGTGCAGTGCCCTGAAACTCATGGAATCAGTGGGGTGGGAGCCCCCTGGCATTGATGGTTTTACAATACAATGAGAGACATCAGAGTGCAACTGGTTTGCGTCATAGAAATGAACACCCCTGGGTTTGATAGCACATTCTCTTAATTTACCGAAACATCTGTTTTCTCCCTAAGAGGTATTGGTTTCCTACACCTTTCACTTCTATAACCAGCATTAGTCCTTAAGAGCTTGGGAAATCATGTTCTAGTAGCAATGACTTTTTTTTTTAATCGGTTCTCAAGAGTTACTGCCTATGAGTAGAGAATAAGAGAGCTACATTGAAATGAGGGTGCTGGGTGATTACTGCGCTAATTGACCAGCTCACCAGCCTTGGAGAACCTTACTGAAATCTCTGCTCTAGTGAAATTTAAACTACTGTACAGCACAGGTCTTCTGGGAGCCTTATAAATAAGCATTTTTTCCTCCTATCCTCATAGAATATCTACAACATGTAAAGGTGACCCTGATGTTCAACTCAGACAAGCCAAAGTCCTTTCATACTTGAGAAAAAAGTCCCACACAGCTTCTGTCTGACACCTCAGCATCTTCTCTGGCTCAGGATAATGGGGCTGAAATTACTGGTAACACCAAGTGATGACAGCTTTAAATTACACTCATCACTTATATTTAAATGAATATAATGGTATTATGTGAGGTGTCAGAGGGGTTAGCTGAGGCTACGGTGGTAATCATATTGCAGCCTATTAATGCATCAAATCAACACATTGTACACCTTAAATTGATACAGTGTTATATGACAATTATCTCAATTTTCAAAAAATGAGTATAAGTTTAAACCTTTAGTCACTGATTCCAACTTTGATAATACACATTAATTTAAAACATAGGCATTGGATATTCAATTTATATAGTTAAAATTCTCATATTTCTCACCATTTTCTGTTAGAAAAATTATGTGAGTTTCATGGAACTCAGCCAGGGTAGTTCGTTTTTCAGTTGAAAACCCCCAGAGCAGGTTTGCAGGGGGTGTACTCTGAGGCCTTTCAGTCCGTCTTCACGAGCTTTCTCACCAGGACTGCCTGGATAGCGTTGTCTTTGCAGTGAAGAACCAGCATCAAATTCAGAACAAAGCAATGAAGCTTCTTTGAGGGGCTTGCCTTACTTCTTTTGCCATCTTCCTGTTTACCTACCTACAAAATAGCTCCAAATGTAGGGCATTGACCATTTTAATCTACCGAAGAGATTGTGTTTTGCTTCAATTGCTGCTCACGGTCTTTATCTTGTCTTCAGCCTTTATCTTGCCTTTTTTTTTTTTAGCTGCTTTTGTTTCCCTCACCAGTTCTCTGCTCTTACCATCTCCTTTCTCTATAATTCTATCACACTTTCATCTTTTATTGCTCTCTCTGAGAGGAGGAGATGAAAGAGAAACAAAGGAAAAAAATACTGACAAAAGACATATGGTGTAAAATAGACAAATGACCATGTCATAGTTCTGCACACATGGCACTGCCCATGTGTGGCTCTTTAATTACAGATATATTTTTTTAAATTCATTGTGGCTAAGGTGGCCAGTGCCATTAAGACAAGTCTGTCTCTTTTAAAAATATTGTACTTTTTATCCACTGTCCTAAGAAATTGAGTTTTGATCTCAAGCTCTGTAACATTATTATTTTTATATGCAGTGCTTCTTTGAACAGTAAAACCTTGCTATCCCAAGCCAGCTCTTGATTTCCTAAACGTTTCTGCAGGAATCTAACTTCCTTTTCTGCTTTGTTTTCCTTCCCCCGCCTACAGATTCTGTTTTAAATGACTTTGTTATGATGCACTGTGTTTTTATGCCAAATACCCAGCTTTGCCCAGCTCTGGTGGCCCAATATCCTTTCGTTGTGAAAAGTCTCTATTTCCTCGACAGCACCCCACATGTACATGGTCATTATCTCATCGCATCTCTTCAGGTAAGTCACGGCCCAGGCAGAAGTGTACTCTCCACCCCTGTCAGACTCTGAAACATCAGCAGCTTTCCATGCACACAGATTCCCAGCTCTTCCTGGCATGGTTTTGCTGTGCCATGTTTAAGGATTCCCTCTTCATTACCTGGGTAGAGAAATGTAAGCCAAGTTGCCTCAGAAAAGTGATGCTGCTGAGAGATACACACACCTGGGAGGTAGGCTAGAGAAGGCTGTGGACGAGAGTATTACTAGGGAGCATCATTAGGGACAGTTTCCTAAGGTTGGAGATAGACTTTGTACCACTGTCGGGTACCTGGCGGGATGGACCGTGATCTGTTTGTGTCCCTCTGAGCTGTAGTATTAATCAGACCACTAACCTGCCGAGATATATACAAGTTACCATTGTGGGTTAACTTTTCTTTTACATCCTTCTTAGTCTGCCCTATCCTCTAGATACTGAAATTTGTTGCCATTTTTATTATCCCACTGACTAATGTCAGAGATACAAAACTTGAAGTTCTAATGGCAGTTTCTCTAAGCGGCTTAACCTTGAACTTACTTGGGGCAGCGTTTCAGTAGTCTATTGAGTTGACCAATTGGTGCACAGTGTCTAGCACAGAGGGAACATTCCAAGGACATAAGCTAAATAAAAGAAGTGACTGTTGCTAATGAGTTACACCCTCAACTTTGGCAGAATGTGAAAGTGTATTCTCTAACCTTGCTTTATTTTTAAAGCAACAAAAATTCCGGCCCCCGAACACTTTGGCCTTTTTGAGCAGTTAACTGTACTGAAGGAGAATGGCATTCTTTCTTTCTGAGCAATGCAATCAATGTTGGCATGTTTCCTTTTTCAGAATTATAACTGTCCTACCTGATTCTCATTTCCTTGTTCACCCATAATTCTCTTTGAAGTCAACAGAGTGTGTGAGGCTAGGAGATTGCAGTTCAATGTACTATTCAGAGGGAGCTGCAAGAGTGAGATTTGGGTGTTTATTTGCCTGGAAACTATCTTTCCAAGTAATGACAGCTTAATGAGACTTAAATATATTATATATTCTTTCTGGCTCATATTCAGTTTTTCTCAAGTAAAATTAACACATTTGGGATCTCTCTGTGCTCTTTTAGCTCCATACATGGTAATCATTACAAGACCTTTGAGATTTGTTGGAAGGAAACATAAAAACCACCATTGAGTTTAGATTTTTTTTTTCAGCAGTTAGCATGTTGATAAGTGTAAGGCGAACAAACCAAAAGAAGAGTGAGAGAGCGCAGTGGCTGAAGTCATACCATCTTTACGACTCAAAGCCCCAAACATGCAGCTTGTTTCTTTTTCAAACTCTGACTTTTTGACTAATTAGCTTGTTCCCCTTCAGAGCTGGTTGAGAACATTCATATCACTGACCTCAGTCTTTAAAATAGGAGATCCTAGAGGGGGAAGCCCACGCCACTCCCAGGTCGGGAAGTGAGGGGACTAATGATGTGGGGGGAGGAGGAGACAGAAGAGTGAACCAAGGCTTCCTGGGTTCTAGCCCCAGAACCTCCATTAAAAAAAACAGAATCAAGGGGGCCTGTGATGTCCAGTCCTGATTCTTTTCTCAGTAGATGGAGAGGATGCAGGATGGCAGGGTACCACCTACATGACCTTGTGCCCTCAGACCACCCCCTTCACTCCCGGCCCTGTGAAAACTTAGATTCACCGAACTGTTCTATTTTGAATCAACTCTCTACGTGTCAGGCACTATGGAAGTGTTCTATATCTATGCTAGCCCAATGGCCACTAGCTTTGAAATTGGCTTTTAGGACTGAGAAACTGAATTATTAATTTTATTTGATTTTCATTAATTTAAATGTAAGTAGCCACATGTGACCAGTGGCTGCTATATTGGACAGTTTAAGTCCCTAGTCCTTATGTAGTGGGAGTAAAATGAGAATTATTGTTCTGAAATGCCTAGAGAAAGCATGCCAGGAAGGCCGGAAGCTCATCCTGCTAGAGGCAAGCAAATGAAAAGGAGTCTATCCTTGAAGCCGCATATGTGTAAGTGCTTTTATATCATGCTGAAGACTCAAGTTTTAGTCCCTTTGCCTCCAGCAAGATGTTATCTAGGCCATTATATGAGCTCCTTTTTTTGGTCATAGGTAACATAAACCAATTGTGACAGACTTCAGGAATTCATCAGAAGGATAGGGTAACTCAGAGAATTGAAGGAGTCCTTAAAGAGGCCAGGCCTTAGAAAGAGACCTGCGGGCAGCAACTAGGGGCCCAGCTGCTAGAGTAACTCTGCCCCAAACATCCTGGGCCCTCAGCTCATTCCCACCTCCCTGGGGATAGCTTGGGTCATTGCCTCGCGTGGGTCACTGCTGACATCTTGGTCAAGAGAAGGCAAAGCACTTTACTGGATAGTTTTACAGAGACTGCCTATAAAGAAAAATAAAGTGGAGAAATAAATGATGAACAGGCAAAAATATAAAAAGCACGTATAAACTGCTTAGCACTGTGTCCATATGTGACAGGAGAGATGATGTAAAACTGAGCACGTGGGTTAAGACCCATGTTGCTTTGGGACAGAGGGATAGTAAAATGCTTCACCACGTCCCACTAAAGCACTTACAGTCAGTGAGTTGATTTGGCTGAGTGTTTTTAAAGTACCAAAGACGTGTGACTTTTCATAGCAGCCCTACGAAGAAGTCAGTATTTTCACTGCTCTTTTTCCAAGTCAATAAACTGGGATAATGAAAAATTATGATTTGCTCGGGGAAGGGTAATTACTAGTACAGAAAGAATTTGAGCCCTGAGCCACTGACGCCTGTTTCTGTCCTTAATCTACATTGTATGTCTCCTCCAGTTTTGCTTTTAGCACAGGAGAGGATGGTAGAACTCTGTTTAACATTAATATTTCAGGCCTTTTATGTGCTAATGAGAGAAACTCTCTATTCATTAGATACGCTTGGGACATGATTTGACCTAATGAATACAAGTGCTTTATAATGAGTTTTTAAAATTATATTTGTTCAGTTTCTGTACTTTTCATCTCTAGTTTTTTCAGTCTTTTTTAAAACCTGCACTTAGAATTCAGTTCAGTTTTCCATTAGTCTTAAAAAAGCAAACTAAAACCCCTATCACCCTACCAGGCATTAGGACAGTTACTACCTTGGTGTATATCCTTCTAGTCGTTTTTCTATACATACAGATCTATGCTTTAAAATACTAGAATGGGATCATACTATAAACAATGGTGTATGTTTTGTCACTAAATAACATGTTATGAATATCTTTCTCTGGCATTAAATATTTTTCCACACCATTTGTCTAAATAGAGATAGCTTTATCATTCTTAAAAATAAAACAGTCTCATTGTAAAAAAACTTCAGTTTACAGAAAAGGAGAAGAGAGAAAACTTCAAGTGGTATCTCACCATTGTATTATGAAAAAGCTTTCAGAAAGTATATTTGTATATAATTTTATGTAAGTGAGGTCATGTTTTATATGCTTTTTTAAATTTTTTTTCACTTAACAGTATGCTGTGGATATCTTTCCAAATCAATATATACAAATAAAACTACACTTTTTTTCCCCAGATAATTCCTCAAACACTTATGAACACTTAGAATTTATTATTCAGTGCTGGGCAACAAGGTGACAAAATGCATGAGAAAAACATATTATTTTTATTGATTCACAATATTATATGGCAGACATGTCATAATTAATTTTCTTAGCCTCTTCCTATTGAATATTTAGATTATTTCCACCTTTTTTTCCTATAACAAGCACAATGAGGTGAGTCAGCTTCCTTTCAGCTAAATCCTTGCCCGTGTATTTTCCTTAGTTTAAATTTCTAAAAGTAGACAAAGAATATGTAATATTTTAGCACTTCTAATGTTTATTACAGAGTTGCTTCCCTTTTGTTTTAATTTTGTGTTTTATGATTAAACTCTGCCTTACTTTTGTCTGTACAAATGCAGGCAGGCCTTCAATTCAGTGAGTGGTCACAACTAAGTTAATATTATTTTGAATTTTAATAACTGTATTCTTGATTCAGAGCATTTTCACATCATTTACTTTATTTTTCCAACACCCAGCCCCCACAGGTGAGGCCAAACAAAGCACTGATATGGTATTTATTTCATTTTACATATTGGAGAAGCCCAGGCACATAGAAGCCAAACAGCCACCTAAGATCCCACACATCCTGGCAGATGTTTGGAGAAACTCATGTAGCACTAATGTAGTTCTAGTTGCAGTGGACATTGTAGTTGACTCTCCAACATCAGTGCCATCTCAGTTGGTCAGTCTAGGTAGTTATGGTAATTGGCTGCCTTTGACCACAATTGGCTCTCAAATTACAGGCTAAGGTAGACTGGGCCAATGGGATTCAAAGAGAGGCTTCCTGGCGCTTCTGAGTGAAAACCTTTCTCAACATTTGAGGAAGGTAGGGTATAGCTCAAGCAGTAGAGTGCATGCTTAGCATGCATGAGGTCCGGGGTTCAATCCTCAGTACCTCCTCTAAAATAAATAAACAAACCAACCTAGTTACCTCCTTTCCCCCCCAAAAAAAATAAAATAAATTTTTTAAAAATTTGAGAGACAGAACAGAAACAGACTCACAGACATAGAAAACAAACTTATGGTTACCAAAGGGGAACAGGAGGAGGGGAGGGACAAATTTGGATTATGGGATTAACAGATACAAACTACTATGCATAAAATAGATAAGCAACAAGGCTTTACTATATAGTACAGGGAATTATATTCAATATCTTGTAGTAACATATAGTGGAATAAAATCAGGGGAAAAAAAAACTGAATCACTGTGCTATACCCCTGAAACTAACACAATATTGTAAATCAAATATAGTTTAATAAAAAAGAGAGAAAGAACAGGCAGCCTGTTGCCCCAATTGCTAGTGACAGCCATCCTACAACCATTAGGGGAACAAGCCCTATGACAAAGCTGAAATGAGGGGAGAGTCAGGGGGAAAAAATGAAGTATGTGATGACGTCACTGCCCTTTGGACCAATCCTGAAGCTTACCCTACCGATAGATTCTCTGTATGTCAACAAATGCAGGTCTTTGTTGTTTAGAATAGATTGTTACTTCAGCTAAAAGAAAAGATTCTTTCTTAACTGATAAATGGTTTATATTTAAATTAAATACAACAATAATTTTGGTCAAATATTTTCTCTTAGTATCCTAATTTGTTTTTTGAACATAAATTTTACGCTTTTGGCATGGAAATAATTTATTTAGTTTCTTGAATTAAAAAGAAAACATAGAATACATATATGCCAGTAAATTTTAGCTAAAACTGTCTTTGTTATGTATTATACCCCTTATACAGAAACAAAGTTAAACATGACAACTTTCCTTGCTGAGAAGGCAGGGTCTCCATCCTTCATTTCAGTGTGAAAATGACCTGAGGATGTTCTCTTTATAAGTTGACTTAGGTCTAAGAGGAACATTTATCAAAATTTGTAAAGCAAGATTTACAAGAGAGCATCAGATTCTTAAAGCCATGTTTTTAAGAACAATCTTTGAATTTCTAAGGAAAATTGTCAGCTTAAATTTTGTCAAAGCCAAATTTTACTATTTTGGTCCCTTAATGGGTTCCGAAAAGTGTTTGATCCATGTGTCACCATGAGAGCAATTTGCTTCTGCAGTTATGCAGTTTGAGAGTTTATTTTCAATAAGGAGGATTTGGTTTGATGATGATATGAACATGGTATCCTCTTTCACAGAAAATGAGTGTATTATCAGATATTCTGCAAAGTATTTTATGTATGTATTTTCTCAGCCTCCTGTCAACACTATGGGTTGTGTACTCTTTTTGCATTAAGAAAGTGAGACTGAGCAGATAAGTAACTTGCTCCAAGTTACATTGCTAGTAAAGGTTAGAACAATATTTGAGCCCAAGCGCAATGTGTTTCATTAGGCCAAGCCCTGACTGCTCTGCTTTGAGTACAACCCCTGACTTAAGACTAAAAAGAATAGCCAAGAACTAAAGCCTTCTAAAAACGTAGAGAATTCTGAAAATCGAGGAGAGAAAAAAAAAATCCAAGGAAGAAAATGGGAGGCACATAAAGAAAATGACAGTGCAGAAAGCACTTCTGTGAGCTCCAACTTAATAAATAGGTGCACACAAACACAGGAGCAGCTGTGTTAGAAAAAGCATGACAAGGGGGAGGTGTAGCTCAGTGGCAGAGCACGTGCTTAGCACGCACAAGGTCTTGGGTTCAATCCCCAGGACCTCCTCTAAAAATAAATAAATAAACCTAACTACCTCCCCCCTCACAAAAAAAGTTAATTAGACAAATAACAAAATGAATAAATTCAACTTTATTTTTTAAAAATGAAGAAATAGCACCACAGTGTTAAACCCAGAAATGCCAGGTCTTATGAAAAATTCCAAAGCCATCCATTTAAAAGATTTTGAATGATTTTCAGACATGGATCAGTAATAATGATGAGCGCTAACCTCTCCTGAGCACTTAGAATGTCTCAGATACTGCTCTATGTGGTTTACCGATACTGTCTCATCTCCTCCTTGACGGCAGCCCTGTGAAGTTTACTGATAGATGAAGAGACTGGGTCTCTAGATGGTCAATCAACTGGCCAGGGGTCTCACAGCTGATAAGTGGGGGAGCCGGGGTGTGAACCAGGTGGTCTAATTCCAGAGCTTGGGTTCCCAAGCACACACAGCATCAAGGAAGGAATAGACTTGTGCTCAGGATGTGGGGGTGCTCTCTCTACAAAGGCAAGCTGGGTCATAATACGGTGGGAAGAGCAAAGCTCTGAAGTCAGAAGGCCTGTATTTAAGAGCTGCGTCTTACAAGCTGTATTGCTTGGCAATTATCCTTAACCTCTCTGAACCCGGTCTATATAATGGGGTAATTATACCTGCCCTGCCCACCTCCCCAGGTTGTTGTGAAGATCAAATGAGGCTACATGTGTGAAAGTACATTATAAACCTTAAAGCCCCGTATAAATCGTGCCCCCTGGAAACAAGTGATTGTACCATCATGAGAGGAATAGGACGTGATGTAGAGAAAATACAAAAGCTTTGTCTAGGCAGTGGGCAGATGACCCCCAAAGTTTGTTTTCAGCTGCAAGCAGAGAGCTTGTATGCAAAGCAGGGTTTTAAAAAACAACAACATTGAAGAGTATCAGTTTGAATGTTGATAAGTGTTTTATAAATAGCTGCATAATTAGCATGTACTTACTGCAAAAAGTATACATAATATTTTATTCCCTGTTGTAAGCTGTAATGAATCTGCTGCCGCTACATCCTAGGAGGTTTTCACTTACTTTCCCCATGATAATTTTAATACATGGAACCATTATTAGCTGAATTAAGAATAAGTAAATGAGCAGTAAAAAAAAAAAATACAGAAAAATTACAGGTGCCTGTGGTGAGTAAGATAATAACTAGGTAAAAATATATGAAATAATTACAGTGTTTGAACGGCAGAGCCGGCATGAGGAAAATGACTCAATGGAATATTAAACTGGTTGTTGGCAGGGTAGCAAGGCTGTGTGGCCTTCACCTCTTCTGATTTTCAGCCCTAATACCTCACTGAATACAGATCCAGTTTGTCCTCAGCCACATTTGTGTGAGCAAAGGAACTGGTCCAATTCAATGAAGATTTAGTCATTCTGAAAGCCTGGGGTCCTAGAGATTAAATACACAATAACTAAAAGGTCCTGTTTAAAAGGTATACCAGACATTTATTATTTGGGTGACACAGAATATGAACTTATTTAGAATGTCATATGATCTGTATTTGATACCTCAACAAAATGGAATTTCAAGTGATTTAGACAAAGAGTTTTAAAGAGTTGTGATATTTTTGAAAAAAAGAAAATTTAAAGAAAATTGCATAATAGGTGGCACTCCAAACAATGTCATTGAATAGTTTAACAGTCACTCAACAAACATTTGGAGCTTTTTATGTTTCCACGTGCCCAGTCCTTGATTAGAAAATGTGTGTAGAGACTCACAATGAGTTTAAGACAAAGTTCCTAAAATAAAATAGTGCCATTATCAGCCACATGAGTGGACCTGGAGATGTCATACTAAGTGAAGTAAGCCAGAAAGAGGAAAAAAAAACCATATGATACCACTTATATGTGGAATCTAAAAAAATAACACAAATGAACTTATTTACAAAACAGAGACAGACTCACAGACATAGAAAACAAACAAGGGGAAAGGGAATGGGGAGGGATCAATTGGGATTTCAGGCTTTGCAGCTGCTAACTACAGTATATAAAATAGATAAACAACAAGGTTCTACTGTATAGCATAGAGAATTATATCCAGAACCTTGTAATAGCCTATAAGGAAAAAGAATAGGAAAAGGAATATATATACATATAAAAAAACTAAATCACCATGCTGTACGCCATAAATTAATACCTTATAAATCGACTATACATCGGTTCTTTTAAAAAGACTTGGTTCATGCTGTTAAGGATTCTAATTTAATGCTCCCAGATGGTGAAAATCTTATTACCATAACAAGAGAAACCTCCAGTGAGGATTTGAATCATCAGTGGATTTAAGAATGCCTGGTCTGGTTAGTAGTGGTGAGCCACTGCTTTCTGAATTGACAGGCATTGGACAAGAGAGCTGGTTGAAACTGTAGCAGAGAGGCTCTGGTTCAGACATGAAGAATCCAATCCCTTGCCTCCCTGACTGTCAGATTGTCAAGGCTGCAGCAGTTAACTCTTGGTTTTCTGGATGTACTTTGTTTTCTTGGAGGATTTGGAGAGATCATTTCTACATCTCAGATGGATTTCCCTGTTATCCAGCAAACTTCTAAGTCACCTAAATCTGCTCCGTAACATATGTTTGGATAAAGAAATACTAATATTAAACAAACATAATAACATAAACAAGTCAACAAAGTACTGGGGAGGATGATAAGAAAACTTGAGTTCTAGTTCCAAGAATTTCATCGATAAATTCTGAAAAATCACTTCACTTCATTCTACCTCAGTTTCCTTACCTCTAAAATGGTGGAGTTGACGGAGATACAATCAAAGGGCTTTTGCAACTCAGATTCTATGATTCTGTGAATCATCTGAAATCAGCTCAGTATATCAGTGATGAGTTTGGCCACTTTGACTATTATGGCCTTTTCTTAATCATGTTAAAAGTAACAATCCAATAAATAATTCCAGAGTCTCTCAGACTTTTAACTAGCTTTTTATAAGATACCAGAATCAGATGCCCAAATCATGTTATCTTCCTGTGACTTTTTCCCATGAATTCAAGCAGCCATACTGCTTCTTGTCATGGTATCAGGAGTCATGACCTTATTCTATACAAGTATTTCCCGATCATTTGACAAAATTATTGGATTATTATGTATTTGATATTCTCTACTAATCTACTTTTGAAACAGACATTAAGTACGTATTTCAGTTAGTGTTCTTCATATGGTAAAAGTGTGTGCGGTATGCATTGATAATCCTTTCTAAATCGTTACTCTTGCTGGAAGAGAGATTTTTATTCCACATAGGACTTTTTCCATCAAATGGTTGATGCATTACTACTCCAGTTTTAGCCACAAAAACTCTCCTGATGTGTGTGAATTTATGAACATACTATATTTGAAATGTTACTCTTGTTAGGTTGCATTTTTGACATCACATTGAGACAAGACGTTCTTTATTCTTTGGCTGCTATCTGAGGGGAATATAGTTTTTTCTCTCTCCTCTTCTTTTTTGTAGGAGTTAAATAAAATCTAAAAATCACATAAATATCCTAAAAGCCTGGGGAGATTGCTATGGGAATAAACAGAAGCCCCAGCACCTCACTTGTAACCATTTCAGGTATAATCAAGTACATGTAAAGTCTTATCTGTGTCCCCTAAGAATTCGATTCAGCAGATTTTTTAGGAATGGAATGGTATGTTGCCCATGGAAGGGCTGAATCCTTGAGCACATGCCTGGATTCAGCTATAAAAGTACTATTACTCCCAACTCCATCTTAGTAAATAAACACCTGGAAGGGGAGACTTTGTGAAACAAATCAGTGCTTCCTTTTGTTTTTCCAGAGGCAAAGGTACTTAACTTTCATGAGAAAAAAGAGAAAGCCTCTTCCTGGTCCCTCTGGGTCCAGTCAGTTCTAGCTCCCAGGAGGTTGTGGAGTTATGCATGAAGAGTGGTGGGCGCTCAGCCCATGGTTTAGGGACTGGATATGCTGAGTCAGCTCTAGGAAACTTGGAACTTCAGCAAAAAATTAAAGAGGGAAGGAAAGACGGACAAAAGATGGAGAAAGAGAACTCTTGTTCCCATTAGGATTTCTGCTTCCCAGATGGAATTACTCTTACTAATTTCATGAACCCGAACACCAATGTGTAGTCACTACAGCCACTATTTGTGGCCATGGGGGTGGCGATAGCGGAAAGAGCCCTGTCTGGATTTGCAAGCCCTGCCATTGACTCACTGAACAACCTTGGGCAGATCTCCTCTCTGACCCTCAGTTTCCTCATCTGTAAATATTTACCCTTCAGGTTTGTGGAGGGCATTACATGATCACGTAAGCACATTGAGCATATTTGTTATAAATTGTAAAGCTCTACCCACATTTGAAGTATTAACCATGTTAATCCTTCCGATCATGTGTTCTATCTTTTGTTGTAGGCAAAAGACAGATTTCTGTAGACAAAAGACTTCTCTCCAGCAGGAGAGAAGACAAGAAAAATCTGTCCTGACCCACAGAGACAATGATGATTTAGTCATTCTGTACTAGGGCCCTATATATTAGCCACAGGTGTGTTGTTGGTATCTCTGATCCAACATACAAGCGTTTGCATTGCTTCCTTGAGTCAGGTCAGGATAACCTGGAAAGTTAGAATTGTATCTACTTACTATCAACATGATATTTCAAGCCATTTCAGCTTCATACAAGTAGGAAAGAACCTCTCTCTCTCTCTCTCTCTCACACTATTTGTGGGTGAACCAGTACAACGTATTTTTCAGTGAGTCAAGAACTACTCATTTGGTTCCCGCCATGTGCCTGACTATGCAAATAGCTGCAAAATGTAGTGCCCAGCACTGCAATTCTTTTGAAAGAAAAAGTGAGTTATGTATGCATACAAGCAAGGGACCAAAGGGTTAATCAGAAAAGAAATAATTTTCACATAAAATGATCTTTCTTCCCTTTTTTTTATTACAAGCTCAAAGAGAATTGTAGCAATACAGGTTGAGCAATTTTCTTTTTTATGAATCTTGTGCTCAATTTATGAAAGCCATTTTGCAACCCATTTACATGCAGTAAACCTTTGCTTTAAGGTTCTGTCATTTACCTTGATCATAATTATTTATAGTCCCTTTGGAAATGGCCCTTGACTGGTTTCGCTCCCAAGCACAGCACTGCTACAAGACGGTTTTCTACAGAGACTTTTAAGTCATGGTCGTAAGCTAAGACATGCCCCGGCTTGCGGCCAGGTACAAACACAGGGGTGTTGTGTAATGGGGAATAAACTACTTGGAACTAGGAGCGTTGGATTCAAAACCAGCCCTGCACACTCATGATGCAATCCTGGCCATTTGTGTTCCTTTATTGTAGTTTTCTCACTTGCAGAAAGGGAACGATGCTTCATCACAAGACAAAGTACACCTTAATTGAGGTGCTCTATGCACAAGTTACAGTGTAAGTCGTACAGTGGAAATTGTTTTAGGAACGGATTGTGTATAATATGAACTACTGTAAATCACTGAAAAAGGAAGGGTATGTCTAATCTAAAATCTTTCTTGGTCACATACTATCTTCTCCCTACTGTAATCCACAGGAGAATGTAAACTGAGAGCAGGGACCTTCACCAGACCCATAGACTAGACACTCAATCAAGTATTTTGTTGTATTAATGAGTAAAATTTCTACAAAAAGTCGCTATGCTAGGCATGGTACAGAATATAAGATAAATAGTATATTACCCCAAGCCTCAAGGAGCTTGTAGTTGAGATGACTAGCCATCAATGCACAAAAAGTCTGAGTTAAGTTGTGGATCTAGATAAGAGAAGAAGGGATGGTATAAGAAGTTATCTGAGTCCCTCACCGGAAGACGGACACAGCAGGAACCTTTCCTCGTGCTGGCACTGGGTGAGTTTATCTTCCTCCGGCCTCACTTCCTCCCCATGTACTCTATCAGTCACAGCTCCAGCAGGACTAGATACCCCCTGAGAAGGGTTTCACTGAAATGCATATAATGGAGGCTTTCAGAGATGTGTGCAGAATTGTGGGAGCCAACAAAAGGTGGCAAGGCCCCCAGAGACAAGCAACAGAAGGAAGCATAACCCCACCAAGAGGTGAAGGCAGGGCGGAGGGCAGGCAGGGAGGCACAGTGAGAATCCTGTCAACACACAAGCCCAAGTGAAGGCGTGCAAGGCTAATTCCTCAGACAACTATCAAGGCAAAGCCAGCTGAGTTTTTATGCATTTGGTCCCAACCCTTTTATGTGGGTGGGGGTTTTCTTGAGGGGCTAAATAAGGAATTCCATCCGTTCAAAAGGCTGGCTTTCCGAAGCTGGAATCTTGTCACTCTGCCTTTGCAAGTAGACAGTGAAATGGCTCAGTATCTTCCTTGACTCCTCGGCACTTACCACGCACAGCCTTCTCAAGGTACAGAGCAGGAGAAGATGGACTATGCCCTCAACAATAAGAGGCGAGTCATCCGCCTGGTCTTGCAGTGGGCCGCCATGTACGGAGACGTCCTGCAAGAGGATGACGTGGCAATGGCTTTCCTGGAGGTACGTGGGGGTCGGCCCTTCTAAGAACACACTTTGCCCTACAGTACAGAGACCACCCAGAGGCACGGCAGCTTCCTTAGTGAAGCTGTAATTGCAAATTCTAGACTTTGTTAACATGTTCATTCATTGGAACAGAACTACAAGAAAAGTAAAGAAAAGCGTCACCCATTATCCTGCCACTGTAATTCAATAACCGGTAGTAGCATTTTAATGTATTTTCATTTGGTGTTTTTCTTTGTTATATATTCCATAGTTGTAATCACATAGTACCCATCATTTTGCAGGCTGCTTTTTCCACTTAACTTTATGTATGATTTTTCCATGTCAGTACAGTCATTCTAATAACAATTTCTAATGACCTTTGAGTAGCTATGCCACAGATAAATTTATTTGTTCCCATATTGTTGAATACTTCCATCAGTTCCATTTTCACCTTCCGAGAATAATAGCACAGTGAACATTTTTGTGCAAATAGGTCCATCCTTGGTTACACTCCTGAAAGTGGCATGACTAGATCAGATGGTAGATAGTTTTGAGTGGAGTGAAGCAGTAACTTTGCTGAGGAATTCCCGGGGCTGTGAGGTAGGGACGTGACTGACTTTGTAAACACTGCTTTGAGCTGAGCTTCCTTTTCCCTTCCCATGGCTACAGCCCCACATTACTGTGTCGACCTGGGCATTTAATCATCGATGACCCACTCTGTCCTCTGAAACTGGGATGAGGACCTTACTTCTGTGCAGGCGAAAGGCAAGATGGCTTCTATTTCAAAATTTATCAGTCTGTATGTTCAAGACTGAATTATCCAAAGGATATCCCCTCTCTCCTTTTTAATCGTATCATTTGGCAGGTAGAGAGGTGAGGCTGGGAGGGCAGGTGGACTATGAGAGTCCCTCAAGGCTGGGGAATGAAGGGGTTTCTAAATGGAGAGGAATAACAGCAGCTTGGGTCATCTGTTGGGTCATGGCCTCAACGCCTACTGGGTAAAGGACCATTTTGCTGCTGAGCCAAAGTAGTGGTTAAGCTGCCCCTGCCACAGCTGCGGGGCGGGCCACTGCTCCTGCACAAAGCAGGGCACAGCTGCTGCTGCTGCCCGCTGGGCCGGACAGTTCCCAGGACATCAGTGAAGAGTCCTGAGTCAGTGGCACAAACTTAGCAAAACTTCAGCGCAGTGCTGAAGCCCATGGCAGCATTTTTACACCAGTTCACCATGGCCAGTGGTAAATATTGAATAAACAATGAATACTAAAATAATAATCAAAATAAATATTAAAATTTCCCTGAAAAAAATTGAGGTGAAAAAAATGCTCTTAAAGTGTAGACTTTCAAATGGCCCATTCCAAACATCGCCTTGCATTGCTTTTCATGTAAATATTATATAAACAGTTCATTTGCAATTGAACATTTTTTTGGAATTTTTTATGGTGGGGGAGTACATCCTACATGACACTTGCCGTTTTATTCATTCTTCAGTGTACAATTCAGTGACATCAATCACATTTACAAGGTGATGTAACCATTGACTTCCAAAACTATTGATTTCCAAAACTCGTTCTCGCTTGCAATTTTGAATTTAGACATGTTGTAACACTGTCTTTTTCTTTTTCGTCCCCAGTCCATGAAACCATGGTCTGGAGTTACCGGGGAAGCAGCTGACGTAGGGACACGTCTTTGTTGCTCTTTACAGAGCTGTGTGCCTTTTGCGGTTCTGGTTAAAAGCCTGTGACCTTTGCCAATTACAGGAGTTTTATGTGTCTGTATCAGATGATGCCCGGATGATTGCCACCCTCAAGGAGCAACTGCCTGAGCTGGAGAAGATTGTCAAGCAAATGTAAGGAAGGGCTTGGCTTTGGGGTGTGCTCTCATCAAGTAAGTGCCTGCTGCCTCTCAGTCACATTACCTTCCAAAAAGCCCTTTGCCCCCCAGAAGGTGAAAGCTGGTTTTTCAGCAGCCATGCAGTGTTCTGATTTGAGTGGTCTGGGCCTTGGCGAGGGGGTGCAGTAAGGCCAGATGAACTAAAAAGGACCGAGATTCTGCTCAGCAGCCTTCTGTGCTGGGCGGCAGCCAAGAGAAAGCCTGGGGGAGCCAGAGATCCTCCTTCGGCGTCTAACTCAGTAAATTTGGGTCCTGTGGGTTCGAGGCAGTGAAGCCAGTAACAAAATGGTCAGTGGCATTTCAAGAAAGTTTAAGAATTACTTATATGGGAAATTCACTTTCTGCTGCCAAAGCTGGTGATAGTGAATGTTTGTGTCCTCTCAGTGGAAACAGAAGATTTTCACATGCTGTTCTTTGAGCCAGTGATTAAATTACTGGAGAGAGTGTGTGCTGCGAGGTAGACTCTGAGAGCTAGACATCCTGCATTTTAACGTCAGTCCCACCAGGGATCTGCCTGGGACAGGCGCTCATCTTTTAGCTGTCTCCTCCCTGCATTGGCCTCTCAGTATTAAAATGAGGAGGCTCAAAAAATAAAAATAAATAAAAAGAAAATGAGGAGGGTCACACTGCTTCCTGAAGGGATGCTGTGATTTCGCTTTCTAACATAAGATTAAAGTTATATGCAAATGAAGCAATTTAAAATAATAGTACCAACAGTATTAAATAATGTGCTTTCTCTCTTTCTCGTAGTTCAGAAGATGCAAAGACTCCACAAAAGAAGGTCAGTGGCAAAGGATTAGGATTTCCTCATTGTCTGGGTCCTGGAGAATCACAATTCTCCAGGAATATTGTATTGCAATATATACAGGTGATGTTTTTGCAAAAACAAAATACGTTTGCTTCACTTCCTGACTCTGACTGCTTCTCAGGCATGTGTCCTCTGAGCTGCACTCATGCATCGCCCCCGCCATGACAGTTGCTGTTATTCTTTTCACAGCACAAAGTTCTTTTGCAACAGTTCAACACAGGCGACGAGAGAGCCCAGAAGCGCCAGCCCATCCGAGGCTCTGATGAAGGTGAGAATTCTCTTCCAACTCCTGGTTGTGGAGATTATTTAAAGTCAGAATAAAACCTTCCGCCTTGGGAGTCCCCCCCCCCCCTTGGACCCACCGACTAGCTTTTCTTGGCTGTCCCTTTGTACTTCCGGTGGTTTGCTTGGAGGTACCCTTTTGCATTCTAGTTATTTATGTTCTTGAACTCAGCGCCTGGAGCTGAGGTGCTTGTTCACACTTCCCTGATTCTGCCTCTCCCCCACCGCCACCTTTCCTTGTAGGAGAGAAAGATTATCTCAGGGACCAGCGGTCACGGTGGTAGGAGGGTGTCTGGCACTTCGGAGATGCCTTGCAGACGTGGAGCGCCAGGGTCACCTGCAGAGCAGGGCTCCGCCCAGAGAGGGCGCTCTGGCCCTGAGCACAACCTTGTGGGCAGCCCTCAGGGAGGCACAGAGGCTGGCTGTCATCGGTTAAGATTTCTCCCAAGAATCACAACCAAAATAAAATTAATAATAATGATAGAATCTTCATTTTAAGCACGGATGACTCGTGATTTAGGGCTGCCCAAAACTCAAGAATTTCAGTAGCTATAATTGCTTCTAGGATTTGTGTGTTCAGAGGCGAGCATGGGGGTGCCACCCAAGCTCCGTGGCCCTGGAGTACACCGACCAGTGAACGAGTGAGCGGGAATCTCAGCGTCTCATCTGGGGCCCAGGTGGAAGCACTCCTGTTTGCAGGGGTGTGGATGGTGGTGTCCCACAGTCGTCCTGATGCCTTATGCCTGTCCCACCAGGCATAAGGCATCTAGCCATCAGCCTACAACACAAAAAAAGAAAGGCTTGCAGACCCAGAAAGTTAGCCTAAACATGCTTCTCATTTTTTTCCCCATGACCTAACTGTGGGTTTTTCTCAAATACCTGTTGTGATCTTTATGATTGGGGCTGGCAGCTGTGGTCTGTTCTTAGACTGATGCTCAGGTAAAGAGTTGCAGGAGGGGACAGGCATAGATCAGTACAAATAAATAGAAATCGTAAAAATGGCAACATGATGCAAATTTGGGAGGATGTCTGCACATTTTGCATAGGTTATGAACTCCCAATACCAATTTCCCATATTGTTGTCTTCTCAATAGTGCTGTTTAAAGTCTATTGCATGGACCACACCTACACAACCATCCGGGTGCCAGTGGCTGCCTCGGTGAAGGAGGTCCTCAGTGCAGTTGCCGACAAACTAGGCTCTGGGGACGGCCTGATCATCGTCAAGATGAGTTCCGGGGGAGGTAAGAGCCTTAAAGACCTCGGGCTTCTGCAAGGTGGAATATCTCGTCCAAACAGAACCCTGCCAGGAGTTAGCGTGGCCTTTCCAGGCTGACCCAAAGGGACAGACGGGTGCTGTGTGTGCACCCACAAGTGACGGAAGTAAATACAGTCGGAGGCGGGCTGGGTTCGTGTCTACTATTCTCTATCTTGTCGGAAGCAGAAAGAGGTGAAGCGATCTATCCGAGGCAGCTGGAACTGAGGTCTCTGGGGTGGATGTCAGCCTAGAGTCCTTTTCCCATAAGCTCTGAACAAAACAGCTTTAGGCCTTGGCGCTCTGAGAATTGTGGATCCTAAGAGGGCACCTGGCTTGACAAAACCTACGGGTCTTGTGAAACCTATGGGTTTTCGCAAGTCTGACATTGCAGGTGGTCCTGGGCTGGTTCTTTTCAGTCGATGGTGGTTTCCCTCGATTCCCAGTAGAGAGGACAGGAACTCAGCTCATCAAATGAAACGAGGAACATTTTCCCTCAGGGATGACTTGACAACCCTGTGCTTTGCTGAAATGTCATCTATTCATTTGTCATATATTCATTGGCCACCTAGTGTGGCTGTCACAGGAGAGGGTGTGTTGGTCACAGCCTGTGCCCCCGCGTTGCTCGCAGGCTGGTGAGGAGGCAGTGAACTACACCCCACGCTGGCCAGGAGGTTGGGAGAGGTCTGCTCCTGTTGCAGGGAGAGCCAGAGGGAGGGGCAGTGAGGTTAACTTGTCCAGTAAAGATGTGGTAACTATTGGTCCTTCAGGATCGGTGAGCCATTTCTGCCATGTTTGAAGACGAATGATTCCACTGATGTAGGATTTTTTAGTGCATCTTGGATTCCCAAGATGTCCCCTCCCACCCCTGTCCCCAGTGCACACGACCCAGGATGCGTACCCTCGCTGATCCCTCTGACACGTTCTTCCCACAGTTACCTTAGGGGCCTCCTTCCCTTCCTTTGGGTCTTCACCCAAAGATCATCGTCTCATGGACACCCCTCCGTCCTTTCTCTGATGCCCTTTCTAAAACTGTAACCTCTCCCCCCTTATCCATACTTCCTAGCCTCCTCCCTGGCTATATTGTCTCCTCCTCCTCGCCACTTACTCTCTGATTGTCACCGTCCGCATCTCTCACTAGGACGTGAGGTCTGATGTAACACAAGCTCTTTTCGGATTGGGCTTTTTTCTGTATTGTTCCCTTCTGCATCCTCAATGCCTAGAGCAGTGTCCAGCAAGTCCTAAATGCTAAATAAATATTTATTGTCTGCATTAACTTTTTAAATATAGGAGTCTTAACCTAGGTAATAAATACAATTGCCCTCCAAATTAGGGAATGAGTGAAAAAAAAAGTAATACACTTTGCATCTGAAGTCATGTAGGATCTCAGAAACTGCCCCCCAAGTTTTCTAAAAGTGATTCTTCCAACTCCAAGGTGCTGGGTGTTATTACCATCTAGAAACATAACTTTTTTTTTTTTTAAATAGCAAGTGTGGTTTTGGTATGCAGAACTGGGTGAATTGACCCTTGGGTATTGCCATTCTGGTTTTGTGGTCATTTCTGATGGCATCCTGAGTGTTGTGTGCCTGCATGAATGCTGTGTCTTTTTTATCCAATGGGTCCCGTCAGGACTGTATTTTATGCAGTCGCTCTGGATGTTCCGGTAATTCACCAAGCTGGCAATTTGTTGGTGTGATTAGGGCAGTGCGGCAAATCTCAGATGCATTTAATAGGCAATCTCACGCTTTTTATGTTCACAGAAAAGGTGGTGCTCAAACCTAATGATGTTTCAGTATTTACGACGCTCACCATTAATGGACGCCTGTTTGCTTGCCCGCGAGAGCAGTTCGATTCACTGGTAGGTGTGGACAGCCTCCTCAGAGCAGCATCTGCAATCAGAAAAATTTGTCTGGAGCTTAATTTTTGCAGTCACATTGAACCTGGTTGCTAAAAAATCTTGAATGCTACTTGTCTTTTTCTCTTCTGCAGTCAATTAGATAAGCCTCAGGGCTTCATTTGAGATGCTCTGAGCTTTAGACTCTCCTTTGTGGAAGTTAGCCAAGTAGCACCACTACTGGGACATAATTCAGCTTTCAGAACTCTTTAGTAACTCACCTCCTTGAAACGTCCCCAATTTAAATATTAATATTAAAAACCCGAATACTGAGAGACCAGGATAGAAATAATTTTTTTAAAGATGAGACGTGGTGATTTATCTTACCCCTTAGGGGGATGGAGAAGTGCATTATGGCGGAGCAACCCTCCGGTCCAAGGAAAACGCTGTTCCCTGAAAGGGCTCTCTCCATCTTGCAAATGAAGTATCAGAGGCCAGCCACTTTCCCCAAGTCTCCAAAACACCTGTCTGCAGCCACACATGGCTCGCTGTGAGGAAAGGCTTAATCAGCTCCTGCTACTGAGTGACTCTTCCTCTCTCCTTTATGCAGGAAGTAGGGTTCATTTTTTTCTCCCATAGCCGTTAGGCATGGAACTGAGTGGCTATCAGAACATCTGAGAAAGCCTGGGGGGCCAGTTCAGAGCAGAGAGAACTAGCCTCTTCCATCTTTAGATGCACAGGGCTCCTTTACCAAGCAAAGCACAGCATGGGCACTAGAGGGAAACAGCATCCCATTTTAGGGGGAGAATTCACCCACGTAAGTGATGCACGAGTGCGTCCCAGTTTAATCAAATCCGGCATGACAGATACATCAAGATTCCCCTCCTTGGACTTTTGAGAGCTATGAGGTTCTAGCCTCATCATGATTCTGACTGTAGCACACTTAAGCGGACTTTGGTGACAGCTTGAATTCAGCTGCAGAGGAACTTAGCAGATGTGGCACTAGTTCCCCGACTGCTCCCCCTGTAGCACCCCCTCAGTGCTGTACGATCTGAATCTGCTCACAGTCCTCTTCAGCTATTTCTCATCGTCTGCCTTCATTGCTTTCTGAAAAATACATATTCCCCAACATTGAGGGATTGGTGGGGGGGATATGGCGTAAATGAGTTGTCGCGCCCTCTCCTGGAAGTGACAGCTGTCAAAGCCAGTTCAGCCGGAGCCCGACTGAAGGTGCTGCGTGATGTGTTTGCCACACAGCGCTGGGGCCTCTCTCGCCTGCTAGTTCTTGGCCACAGTGCCCAGCGACGTGGTGTGTAGATGGAGAGTGTGGACTGGCTCCAGCTCCCTGTGGGGCAGATGTCCTAACTTTTTAAGCCTCTGTTTATTTGCGCACAATCCTGCAGCCTTACAAGCTCTTAGTCCTCGCCAGTCTTCCATTTTAAGGCCCGAGTAATTGAAAGGAATTTACTCGGCAGCAAGTGCCCGGGACGTGAATTTGCTGGACTTCTTGCTCTGTGCTCTGTCACTCACCAGGTGGCAGTTACACCATCACACTAAGGACGGGTCCAGCCTTACCTGCCTCACAAAACTGTAGGCACGGAGCTTCTTTTCCGGCTTTCTAAAGATTTCTTTGAGGACGGTCCTTCTAGGAAGAGTCGTATGAAGGATGACTCTGCAGAACAGAATGTTGGCCAAACCTCTGATCCATCAACACATACTTAGGAAGTGCTAGCTTCTGTGGGACACTGGACCAGTGTCCCGGAGCCCCTGTCCTTATGGTAGTTCCGGTCAAGTTATGGAGACGAAACTAACACAAACAGCCTGGACTGAGCGCATCACAGTGCTAAAGCATTGTCTAGAATTAGCAGAGTGCCAGCAGTTTATCCTAGTTGCTTAAGGGCTTGGATTCTAGAGTTTTACTCTCTTGACATTTTAAGCATAAATGTTAGTACAGAGCAAACTACAATAAAACCCCGTTGTAATTTGGTTCTACTTTTATCCATTCACGAGTTCCTTAGGTTTTTGTTTAGGGCCTCTATTATACCATTTCAGGCACTGTGGATAATTCTGACTCTAGGATGGTCTTGAAGATGAATCCACCACGGTTCTTGTGCCTCAGGTAGCTCACAGGGCAGTGTGGGACACCAAAGTGTAACGAGCATCCAGTGTGGCAAATGCCATTGCAGAGCTTGACACAGAAGTGTGGGAGCACGAGGAAAGAGGATGCTGGGGTGGCAGCTTCCTTTAGCCTTCTCTTTGCCAGTGTCAGTCAGCCCATCCTTTTACTGTCTCAGTTTTCTCATCTGGAAAATGGGAGGGTAACAGTGCTATTCTCCCAATCACCACCATCTGGGCTTAAGAAAGAATTCAGCTCTGAAAAAGAGCGGAGAGAGGAAGAGGGAGTCTGTCGACATTCTGTGCCTCTGTGTGGGCACCTTTCAGATCTGTCTGTGCAGAGCAGACCCTACACAGCCTCTGCTCTGCTTCATCTGAAGGAAATGTCCACAGGGATATCTATGAGAAAATGGTCCAAGGCATTGCTTCCTCAGGGACCCACAGTTGGGTGTAAATTCCCCACTTGAGGTAGAAGAGCCCTCTTTGCTGCTCAGATAGACTCTGGTGATTCATGGACAGAAGGGGTCAGCCTGCCCTTTGCCAAAAAGGGGGCGGGCTTGGTGAGCCCTGCTCACTTGAAAAAAAAAAGAGAGAGAGGCGTTTCTCCTTTTCTCTCAAAAGGGATTCAGGGTGATGGACCAGCATCCACGACTAAAAGAATTTTATGGCATCTTCCCTGTAGTTGATGGGTTCATTTATCCTCTCTGTGAAAAGCCGTAAGACCTCAAGGAGAAAAGATAAGGAGCTAGGCAGACAGGAGTGTGCAAACACAAGGAACAGAGTGGGAGGGCAGGTCCACAGTGTTCAGAGGGGCTGTGGTCCCCGTGGCGCAGACAGGAGGGAAGGCAGAATGCGGAGAGCCTAGCTGAGCCTGAGAGGGGGCCTTACACCTTGCATTTAAAACCTGCCCCAATGTTTTTAACCTGAGACGTACCCTGCTTGAAACCATTCTTCTTTTTTGCTTCCATATGCTACGTGCCCATCAGCTTCAGGTCAGCTCCCTAAGTTTTAAAACTTTGGGGTAATGGTTTTTCTTCCCGGCTCTTCGTGCCCTGCATAGAGTGAACCAGGAACAACAGGGTGCACTTGTACATGCGGGTGCTGTTCTCATCACGCTTCCCTGCGTCTGTCTCGGTGCAGCACGTCTGAGAGTGGAACCAACTTGGAGGGATGATGGGGGCCTCCTTTGTGCTGGACACCATGCTTACATGCTGCACGTAAATTATTTCCATCCAATTCTCTGAACAAGCCTAAGTACTAGGTACTGGGCCCCCAGCGCATTAGAGCTAGAAACGGACAGTCATGAGATTGGGGAATCGAGCCAAGTCTATGTAGTCAAAGTGGGGTGCTCTCTAGAGAGCATTCACCTGATCTGTAACAAAACCCTAATGCCGCTTCCAGCACTCAGAGACTTTCTAAAGCTGTTCAAGCTGTTTATTTGGTTCCCCTGGGCTCCCTGTTCCTGCCAAGAAAGTCTCACAACGGCGTTCCCCACCTTTATGGCTCTCTTGCCATCCTTCAACCTATGACAGACCATCCTGGATACTCAGGGGAAACCTTGCTGTTCTGAACCCACCCAGTTTGGTCTGTTTCATCTTTTACAGCCCAGCTTCTTTCTCCAAGAACCTCTCCAGGCCACACATTCATTCCATAGCCTACTGACTCTCAAACAGCCCATTCAGATTTCCTTACCTGTTTTTCCCTGTATCTAGGAGTCAGGTGTGTGTTGATGCTTCTTTCTGTCCCTTTATACGTGCAGATGAATGCCAGCAGATGCCTGTTGATTGACGTGCAGTGCTGGACTTGCCGCTCAAGGCTGCCTCCTGTTTTAAACTGCAAACTTTCAAATGCGTAGGATGCAGTGGGCATTTATAGAATGTAAAGGTTGTGGGCAATGATGATGCTAGAACGCGAACCATATTAGTACTTCCAACCTACATACTGAATATCCAAATAGGCTTAGCATCGTATTGGGGGAGTTGTCTTTTAATTCATGTGACTTTTGTAACTTTAAACATATTGTTGTAGGTCAGTGGGTATTAATATATTATACATAAGTTTCTAATGTATACAAATCATTCATCTTATTTAGGAAAAGCACCATAACTCGTCTCTTATAAAATAAAAATGAGATAAGTCGGATAGAAAGTTTGGGCCAGGGGTTTTCCAGAGGGTGGCGGAGTTTAGCCTTCTGGTGACTGGCTGGAAACACCGTGACCACATGACCAGCACCCCTAGCTCTGCACCTCTCAGAAAGTGGAGGAAGCGGACAGCAGGTGTGATCACATGTAGTCACAGAGCCCTCTGTCGCCTGGTAACCCCGGGCGGTGTGTTATAGGCGATGGAGATGCAGCAACTTTACCCCTGTCTCCAGCCCCTGCGATAGTAAGGAGCTCTGTGGCTAAACATCCAAAGCTACCATGCCAGCATCTGCTTTGGAATAGCTTCAGCGGGAAATAGGAGGAAAAAGTCCCCAAGAACTTCTTTCAAGTTCACCAGGGAAAAGGAATTGTTTCCAGGGGGCTCCCAGGCCCACGCAGAAGAGAACCTCCATAGGTCTGTCTCCACCGAATCTTGTTTGCCATGGGCCACGTTTTTCAGCCCGTGGAACTGATTCGAGTGATGACGACGACTATATGGATGGCATGGAAGCAAGTGAGCATTCAGAGCAATTTCTCCTCGGGGTAAAATCAAAGTTTCAAGATATTCCTGAAAGCATCTCCAGAATCCTTTCCCCTCAGAAACTCCTTACAGCGTTCAGCTTGTCTGTTCTGAGATTCTGTTTTGAGGTTCTGATATATGCTTTGCATTATTATTTGTAGACTCCCTTGCCAGAGCAGGAGGGCCCAACCGTTGGAACAGTGGGAACTTTTGAACTGATGAGCTCCAAAGACTTGGCATACCAGATGACGATTTATGATTGGGAACTCTTCAACTGTGTGCACGAGGTAAGGTGCTCCGCTGAGACTGTCCCTCCGTAGGTACCATAGCAACTCTGGATACACCCTGCAAATGTTAACACGTGCTGCAATGTGGAAACCACTTGAGAGGTTTTTTAACTGTTGAGTTTATTAATAAAGCCTGTTATGAAGTCTTTGAGTGTTAAAGAAAAATCTTCATGATTCACAGCAAGCGCTATCTTCCTGAGTATGTTAAGCTAATTGCACCTACTTTCCAGTTACATATTGAACAAGCCTCATTGAGCCCTTCAGATTTTCAAGTTGAAGTTCATTGAATCCCCGTCTGCGATCGTATTCACATTTGCTGACCAATAGCAATTTGTCACATCAGATGGAGAAGCCGAGCGGGTGTTTTGATTCAAAACCAAAGATGTGACATCATTTTTCTTTCTTCTAGCTGGAGCTAATCTATCACACGTTTGGAAGGCATCATTTTAAAAAGACCACAGCAAACTTGGATTTGTTCCTGAGGAGGTTTAATGAAATTCAGTTTTGGGTTGTCACTGAGATTTGCCTTTGTTCCCAGCCCAGCAAGCGTGTTCAGCTCTTAAAAAAATTCATTAAGATAGCAGCCCAGTAAGTATCATCCGCCTGGGGAGAGAAAAGCATTTGAGCTGGGTTTTCATGTTATTCCCTTTGTTTATGCCTTAAAAAGAAAAGTAAGATATAAAATCTCCTCATGCACCGGGACCAACCACAGGGGCTTAAGAATCACTGAACTCATGTGAAAGATGTATTTTGTCGCTTTTGTAATATTTGACATCAGTGTGTGAATTAACATTTTATGGCACTGATGCTCGAGTTAAAATTGTGACCTCATTTTGCTGTGACTCAGACTTTGTGCCTCCTTCGGTTTAAGAGACCCTTCAGCAGACAAAGTTCTGCTGTACAGAGCTCTGTCTAAAGGGCTTGGGCTAGTCGAGGTCCAACATGACGCATTCTCGCCAGTAGAGGGCAGTGGGAACATGCAGGTACAATGGCGCATGCAACTCCGAATAAAATCGGTAGAATGCATAAAGGCAGGCTAACCAGGCCCATGAAAATCATCTCCATAAACATCAGAAAAAGCCAGCATCTTATAAATATTCTATTTAATAGCACTTCATGGGAAACAATTTATTTACTGCAGGGGCCAGTTAGATTTCTCCCTGACATGAATTTAATCTTCTCCTGCTATTTAGACATGCCTGACAACCTCCTGTTTACTTCCATGTTTTTGGTATCACCACAGTGCTAAAAATAAAACGCTAAATGCGGCTGGTGGCTGGGAGACTTCTTTCCCTTCTAAATGCAGGGAGTGCTAGCACAGGAAAGTGGGGAGCGTAAGTGACCCCAGCTAGGCAATTTTCTTGAGCCAAAGAGTTTAGATCCCATACAGAGTCTGATTTCCAGAGCTAAACAAAGAAGCAAATGCTGCCTGACATCTTGCACATATCAGCTTGCCAAATGCCTTGAATTATTTTGCCAGAAATTGGGAGGGGGTATCCCATGGACCCAAATGCTGGTATCTCTTAATTGGCAAGAGCTGCCTTGTGGAAGAAAGATTTGGTAAAATGTTGCTTGTGAATATCTGGTTCAGAGTGTAGCCACTTTCCCCAGGAGCCTGAATAGCGTTGTTGCAAGGGACAGATGCCTTCGCATGTGTGGAAGGAGATGACAGTGGAACTGTGACAGTATGTGCTCCCTGTTACGAGGAGAACGTTCTGTCTTCACCTTAGCCTGGCAGAGCCACGTGCAACAGGGAAAGAGAGATGAACTCTGCACACAGCCATGGTGATCAGAAAACCTTTGGGGGCCTAATCCTGCTGTTTTACAGAGGCAGCCTAGGAGAAGCTTTCAAAAACTCAGGAATTTTTTTTTTTTAATGTTTTTGCCTTTCTTATCCTTCTTCCTTCTGATTATGGGTAGATTTGGCTTTCAGAATAAATTGGCTTGTATTATTTAACAGTTATTTAAGCTGTGTTCTCCGACAGTAGAACTTTTTACACACCTCAGCTGGAGAAGATTGTCGACTCTGAAACCAAGATTTACATGAATGAGATCTAAACCTAGCATCAGTTGGCTTGTTTTGCATGATATTTTTAGAGAACTTTAGCCCATCCTATTGAAGCTCTTTGACCTGCCCCAAACTTTGGGGTCCAAATGTTATCATCCCCGTTTACAGGTGAGGAGACAGAGCCTTAGAGAAATTTCAGGACCCACCAAGGGTGATAAAGTGAGTTGGTAACAGTGACCAGAGCAGTGACCAGAAATGCAGGACTCTTGTCCTGTGTGTCCTTTCAAGATCACACAGTAGGACACAGGCAAACGTGTCCCTGACCCTCCTTACTGCCTTCAGCCCCGGGGTCTCTGAAGTTGAGCTCAGCCCCTGACCTGAGAGCCACCAGCCTTGCACGGTGAAGGCCCCTGCTTGCTTCCTCACCAGTGACAGAGATTTAGCTTCTCTAAATCTGTTTCCCATTTCCACACAGATCATTTAAGAATCACTGCTTGCTGCCTCTGCTAAGAGCACACAGGCAGCCAATGCAACAATTTGATTAGCCTTTTGCAAAAATGCTAATCCAAACAAGATTTAATTACAATGCAGTCAACTTAGATAACCATATTGATTTGTGGTAAAGGATTTGCGCTTACTGCAAAATGGATTCTTTCCCTTTGCAAGGAGCTTGGTATGAAGAAGTTGAAGATTTCTTTTTCTTTTTCAAGTTAAACCAAACACTGGGCTAAATATTGCCATTCTAATAAGAACCTTCAGCCTTGTCCCCCAATATTCTTATTCCCAAATATATGTTCATAAAAGCTAATAGGGCATAAATACAGATTCAGAATGATCAGCATGACTGACATCAGTCAAACACAGAAAATAAGGTTATTTTTGGGTCAGTTGTTTAGGTTATTAGCTGTATGGGCATCATTTGTAAATTGACTCTTTTCAACAAATTAGAAGCATTTACAGGGTGGATGGAGGCCTTGGTGGCTGCTGCAGTGTGACTCTTAGTTCCCTCTCACGCTGCCAAAGCCTGAGGTGCCCAGGTTCAGGCTGAAAGTCTGGAAGTCTTCGACATTTTGCTTCCTCTCTTCCTAGCCCGTGAGCTGTTTCCCCCCAGGTCCAACAAGGCTTTTAGCAAGCTTTGGGATTATAATAACAATCCCTGGGGTAGGTGTCTTTACATTCTTTCTCAAAACCTGAACCTCAGTGGCCAAAACCCATCACCTTTCTAAAATTACAGTGAGAAATCAAACAGCAGAACATGGTCACTCAGGTGGAACTTACACAGTGCGTTAAATCTATCACTGCCCGTTCTCATAGAGGAGTCCTGACGAATATTAATGACCGTCAGAAGATAGAACTTTAATTTTTTTCTAATCTCGCTCAGAAGTGGCATTTCACTCAAACACGTGCCTCTTGTGTTTCAGCTGCAAGGAGTACAAAAACCTGAATTCCTTTTTTGCCATCGTCATGGGGCTAAGTAATGTTGCCGTGAGCCGCCTGGCACTAACGTGGGAGGTAAGCTTCAGCTGAGATCCAGCTGTGACTTTTGCCTTAAGGATAAAAACACAGGCTCACCAGTGAGCTTTTTTTCACAGAAATATCACTCACACTTGTATAACAATGGAAAAGGTGGGACACTTTGAGGGAAGTGACCTGTCTCCTTTTTCCCATTTGCCCCAGAGTATGAATTATAACAGGTACTGTCCTTTTGTGTATGGGGGGCCGAGGGGCTCTCAGCTTCTTGGTCTGTACAGTGTAAATAGTGATAAGTCTGGCTCCTAGGTGCAACACGAATCGCAGCGTCGCTCGGATGACTTCAGAGGTTTTGCTGTAGATCCTATTGTTCTCTGGAACGTCTGCTTCTTGCTTTTGAAATGAGCCTTATCTGTAATTAAGAGAGGACAGAAGAGCCATTTTTCTCCAAGTAGGCATTTTGCTCCTGGGAGAATTGGCCAGAAGGCCAACTGTTTGGCCTAGCTGAGCGCTAAGGATCTCAGAAGCCCCAGCAGACCTCTCTGTGTGTGGAGGAACAACAGTTGGCTGGAATTCAGTTTGGTGCGAAAGTTGTGCAGGTGTGCTGTGAATCTCTGTAGCAAATACATTTTCCGTGGTTTGTTGATGGTTGGTTATTTGTGCTAGAGAACATCTTCATTTTTCATCAGCTAAGGACTCAAAATAGGCCTGACCCCTCCTCTCATGTGGTACAGAGTCAAAGCAATACTAATCTCTAATAGAACACACACACAAAAATAGACTCTTACTAAAAATAAAAAAAGTATGTGTAAGTGGGGCAGAAAAAGAGGTCAAGCATAGAGGCGTGGATGACAGAGACTTAATTTGCAACGATGCTTTCAAAAGGCACCGAAGACAGCTGTTTGCATCTCTAAATGTTTTCCTTGAAACATTTCCTTCCCCACTGCCCTCTTGAAACTCTTTGCTTTCTCTGTTCCTCCTCAGTGTTTCCACTGTTTATAGGACAGGTCCTCACAAGTCCTTCTGTCTTGGGTTTCTCTTCGGATTCCAGGCAGATGCAGCACCCGGCAGCTCATCCCCTGAATATAGGAATGAGGGAATCGGGGAGGCCTGCACGCCACGCAGCTGGGCCGCTTCCAGCCAGTAAAAGTCAGTGCTGCCAGGAAATCTGCGCGATGACGTCAGGGTGCCTCCCCTCCCTGTGGCCCACAGGCCTTGGAATCTCTGGACACCTAGGGTTCCCTGTCACATAATGTGCTTTCTCCAACCTATTTCCAGCTTTTAATCCTCTCACAGAGTCCAAATGATTTGGGTGGGAAAATCAAAGCTATAAAGCCTCATGGGGTCCAGGAAGGCCAGGTATAGGTACACAGAAGAGCCACCAGACATTAAGGCTGGAGCGTGGGGGCAACACTCTCAGGGGCCCCTTTCCTGGTCTTAAAGAGAGAAATAGCAGGCCGCCTGGGCGGTGGGGGGGGGGGGGTAGGGGGGAATGCAGTCAGCGAAGGGAGAGGGTTCACTGACCAGTCCTTCACTCCACGGGGGGAGGAAGGAGCACAAGCACACGTGGGCTCGTCCTGCTGTTTCTGCCTGTCGCTGGAAAGAGAAGAGCCACCTTCATCACTTACATGGCTCCATCTCTTAAGGTGAAATGTAATTGGATCATCCTGCAGGAAGAGCCTTCATTCATAAGCACCTCAGACGTGGGTTTATCTACCTGTACTTGCTGAAACCCTCCCACACGGCTCCAGTGAGTCACGGGATGGCAGCAGGAGCAATGTGGCCTCTGGGAGCTAGAGAACACGTGTGAGACGGCCAGGGACCAAAACAGAAAATAGGGTGGAGCCACGTGGCAAAGGGAATGGTTCAACATGGAAGAGAAAGATCAATCTGAGATAAAGCAAGAGGGAGTGAGAGCCCGGAGCAGAGTTTCCTGGCCTTGGTGGTGCTGATGCTTTGGACAGGATCGTTCTTGGGGGTTGCGGGTTGAGGGCGTCCTGTGCCATGTTGGAGGCTTTGCAGCATCCCTGGACTCAACCTACTATCTACCAGGAGCACCTCTCACTCCACCCACCCCCGTAATGACAATGTCTGCAGATATTACCAAGTGTCCCCGGGTGGGAGGAACAGAATTGCCCCCCTAGTTGAGAACCTCTGCTCTGGAAGCATGGGGTGTAGGAAGATCATAGTGTGAAGACCCACAAAATGTTTTATTACCCTGTGCACTCCTGCCTTTGACCCAAAAGTCGGCTAAGTAAGGAAAGAGAACTAGAGTGCAGATCTAACCAAAGAGGTCATTCACTCCTAATTTTTAAAATGGTCTGTGTTCCTGGAAAGTGATCGCCTAACATGGTGATTGGGACCGTCCATGCGGCATGAGCACCTTGCATCCCCTGATGCCCATCCCAGCCTTCGTCCCTTTGAACTTGCCCTCTAAGCAAGGGTATCAGGTTTCCTGTTTCTTAGCTTGAAACAGGAGCTAAGAAAATGAGTTTCAAGATGATGAGCAGACTAGTTCCTAGAAACAAAATAAAATGTTTTACAGTATTTAAATGGGAATGTGACAAACCTATTCAGAAAAGAGAAAAAGAAGAGGAAGGAGTGTTACAGTGGATTGCAGGGGCCTGACTGGTGAATCAGTGGTTGACGGTAGACTTCACTGGAAACATACCACGTTGCTCTGTCTTGGTGTGGCCCTGTCAGAGGAGAAGAATTCAGCTTTACTAAAAGCTCATGACCTAAACAAAGTGAGAACTAATAGATTGAAAGATACTGGTGTAGATTTATGGGTACAGTCAGTGATGTTGAATCATATGCCAAAATATAGCCATGAGAAATTACCAAATTGATAGAACTATCAATTTTTGTGTTATAGCAAGGCAGAGAGTCATGTGGGAGAAACACCTGTGTAGGGAAGCATAATGCCTCCCTACATAAGGGAGGCAGCAGAAAAGGAGGCTGGCTTTGGGATTACGGAGGCCCTGACCGGTATCAGCCATGCCACCCTGGCATGTCATTTAAACTGAGCTGTAATCTCTCCCATCTATAAAGTACAGGTTTAATCCAGTCAAATACATTTTTATTGAGCACTTACTATGTTCCTGACATTCTTTTAGACACTGAGGCTATAGCAGTAAACCAAACCGATAAAAATCCCTGTTCTCTCGTAGCTTACATTGTAAAGGAGGGGGAGGGTTGAATTAGGTAGTTTCTAAAACTTTTAATCCTAATATTCTCTGGCCTAAATTCCTAACTGTGGGAATCAGAGAGTTTAAAACAGTGAGGGGTTAATTCCAAACCACTTGTAGTCTGGGAATGTGGTCTTTTTTTATGAATAATCCACCGCAGGAAACATTATAAAAGCAGTAAGACCAAAGCATTGGTCGTTAGTGTTGGTTCAACTAGGTTAAGACATTTAAAAGACAAGTTCTCTAGATTCCAGAAGATTATCCTCAGATGACAAGACAGATTACAGTCTGGCCTGTCTTAGAGACGTTTGATTAAGAGCCAAAAGAAATCCATTTCCCCTAGAAATGGTGACACAGGATACATATCAAGAGACTGAATCTGACATATGAGTGTGGCATTTTCATTTCATTAACAGAAACTGCCAAGCAAGTTCAAGAAGTTCTATGCGGAATTTGAAAGTTTAATGGTAAGTGACAGTGGCTCCTTTATTCTGTTCACTGTCTGCATTAATCCAATTTCTGATTAGCTGAATTGAAGTTCTCATTTTGGAAATTTTATCTGTCCTTGCATGACTTTAAGAAGTTTATGATCCCATTTTAAGTGCTGCTAAAACAAGCATGTCTGACTAATGAATGGCACCCTCAGGTACTAACTTAAAGAGGACTTATGTCCCACTTAAGGTCAATTTGTGTAACTAAGAAAAGCAGTGTAATAGGACCCTTTCCATCAGCACAGGTTGGCCAAGGGTTGGAAGCTGCATTTTCCTTGGCTTGCCAAACTGATTTTTCCTCATTGGTGGGGAGGTGTTAACAGACAGAAGAAGAGTGAGTGGGACTTGGCAGGAGTGATGGGAGGGTTTCAGAGAAGGTACGTCCGTCAGGACTGGCTGTGCAGGACAGGGAGGAGGGTGGTCAGCTCTGGGAAGGAGACGGTGCTTCAGCAGAAGGGGAATCTCATAGCTGGGGTTTGTTTTACATTTGGCGTTGGCTCTCAAAGGGGCTCTCTCCCCTTGACCCCGATAGGCATAGCTCCCCTTCAACCAAGAAAGGAAACAAAAAGTAAATGATTTTCATGTCATACGGGAAGCTGTTTTGAAACAAAAATCAGTTGGTTTCACTAAGTCCACCTTTCTTTTGTAGCTACGCTTTTTTCAAAACTACCTGCTTGGGAGATGACAGGCTGGGTGGTGTCTGTGTCACCAGCTGTTAACCAGCATCTCTCTGTTTCTCTAAAGGATCCTTCAAGGAACCACAGGGCCTACAGGCTGACAGTAGCTAAGCTGGAGCCTCCTCTCATCCCCTTCATGCCTTTGCTCATTAAAGGTAATTCCAAGGGAATGCGCAGGCCGAGCCAGTGATGAGTATATGGGGAGGAAAATGAACAGGAGCCTAATCAGACGGACCTCCCTGGGACGAATGAGCCCATCTCTCTACCTTCTTCTTCGTCCCCTCTCAGCCCTGACTTTCTGAGTGGGTTGGAGAGAATTTTTAGAGAAGCAGGACTCCATCCAGGCATGGTTTGGAAGACTTGATGGTGAAATAGACAGTTAGTTTGGAAATTTTACTAAGCTCAGGTAAAGTGCTTTAGAAAGTTAAACACCTAACATAAAAGGAACTATTATCGGCTTTTTTCAACTGCAGTGTTATGCAAATCCTCTAGCTTACTCCAAAGGTGCTATTGTGGTTTCTTACTATGACATATTTCTATTAGTGATTAGAATGTGACTTTTATTTCTTTGCAGATATGACATTTACTCATGAGGGGAACAAGACATTCATTGACAATCTAGTAAACTTTGAAAAAATGGTACGTACAGTATTTTTACCTTAACCACTTTTTTTAAGATAAAATTTGCATTTGTACTAATAAAGGAAATAATTTCCATATAGCTGCCATGTTAAAAAGCTAGTTTTGAAATATTAGGTTCAAATTGGCTACCTATTTTAGTCTGTCAGTTCTCTTTTATGAAACTGAATAGTATTTGCGCAGCGGCTCACAGCAGCAGCTGGCTTTTATGCTGTGTGCTTCGTCCTTGGCTGCCTGTTGCTAAAGTGCATGAATGTTCCAGAGTGACTTCCATGTTGTTGTTTTGTTGCAAGGTTTGTGGAGCTAGACTGCCCAGGATGCCTTTGAAATGTTCATCTGCTGAGCCTGACTTTACTGCATGTCGGTAAAAGGCAGCTCTACAGAGGATCTTTATTATGAAGCAGTCATCTGAATGTGTATCACTTGTTCCAGTAAAGTTCACCCAAGTTCAGAGTGGGAACTTGAAAATCTTCATAACCAAAACCATTATTTTTTTTTTTTTGAACAACAGTTGGGTGGAACTGGCACATACTCAGTGTATTTCCCAGTGCCCCTCCTCTGCAAAAAAAGCTGTGTTATCTGGCATTAGTTTGCAGTTTACTTTCTCGTCTTCTGTGAAGCAATAAGGCAGGTCATGCCAAAACCTTTCTTTAGCTACACAGCACACAGTAATAGAATGCGCCACTGTCTTCTAAACCCTTCGGCTGCAGCTGTGCGGATGGGGTGTCCGGGTGTTACCTCTGTGCGGGTGAGCACGTGCCTGGGCTACGCGTTGCAGTGGTGAACGTGGAGCTGCCGGGAAAGCTCAGGACTCGGAGTCTGGGGGACACGAGGCTCAGTTTTCGGCTGCATCCCTTTGTAGCTGTCCCTTAACTTCTCTGTAGGTCTGTTTCCCCAACAGAAAATGGGGATGTGGCTGCCCCATCTGTCCCTGGAGATGATTGATGGGTTGAGAGTATTTAAATCTTCCTGTAAGCCATACAGTGCTATAAGCATTCTTATCAGAAAACTATTCTAATTGTTTCTTGAAATCCAGCTAGTATGTGTGACTCCAGGAGAATTCCAAACATCTCACAGTAATCCTATAAGGACCGGACCACTGGACTTTGGGAACGAGCATATTGCAAAGCCCAGCCTGGTAAAGACGGGCAGCCAGTGCTGGCACCAGGTCCTGTGTCTTAAGCTTCTTAGGAAATAGCACATGAGTCCACACTCCTCAAAGACACTTTATACTAAAGGTCAAATATTTCTCAGCAGTCTTTCCCTCCCACCCCCACACCAAGGGCAGAGTATGAACATCTCTATCACTGTGTCAGTTTAATAGTTCTATGATCAAAGGGAAAACATTCTTTGCTCACATATTAGTATGGGGAATTAAACACATTTCCCTGACTTCTCAAAAGAAAACGTGTTTTCCAGAAATGAAAGATTTAGCACATAGGTAAAGAACCTTCCAGATCACCTGGGCAACAGTACAGGCTGAGGGTGGCTAAGCCAACCATCTGACTGTGAAATATCCATGTGCAGAGGCACAGAAGTCAGAGTTTGCTAAAGAGTTGACTGACCTTTAGCACTTTTGATCATTAAAGTAAACTACGCAGAACAAACAAGAACAGCAGAAGGAGGATGAGAGTCGTTTCATCTAGGTTTTTAGATCTTAGCATTGCATCCACAACCTGCAAAGGCAAAGTTAAAATCGTATTCAGTGGATGTTCAGAGCGTTTCCCTTCCCGGTTTCTACACTGCATACTGACAGCAGTGGATTCTTACATGCCTCGCAGGGAGGAGAGAGGTCCTTCACACCCTGCTCTGAGAGAGTCCACTTTGGCTTGAAAGCCACTGAAGAGCTCAGATAGCAGTTCAGCGGCACTAATGGAAACCTAAATGAACGCTGGCTGAAGCAAGATAAGTTTATTCCCTTCTCACTTAAACGTCCAAGTGTGGTAGCTCTGCTCCAGGAAGCAGTCAAGGTTCCAGCCTTCTCTCTTGCCATGTCATCATCCATGTGGTCCAAGACGGTGGACCACCACCACCCCTATCCCAGCTAGAGCAAAGAGGAAAGAGGTGAAGACCCACTCTTTCCCTGTAAGTATATGACCTGGAGTTGCACTCCCCACTTGGCTCACATTTTATTGGCCAGAAGAAACTCAGTCACATGAAAAGTTAGAATGTATAGCCCTTAAATTGGGTATCCATGTGCCCCACTCAAAATCAGAGGATTTTATTACTATGACAGAGAAGGAGAGAAAGGATACTGAAAGAGTACTGCTAGTTCTCTGCTCCGGCAGCTATAAACTGTATTTCATTTGATAAATCATACCATGAGAAAGTTTAATTGTACAGTTGCCCTTCCATGAGTTAGGTGTTAATGAACTGGAATTTCATAAAGATTTGATTACGTTTTCTAAATCTGGCTTTGACCAACCTGGCACTTGCTGCCAACTTTTCAACCTTTTCTCCCCATAAACTAGCCCACCCCTGCCCCTGTACCACCACCACTTCCAACGCCCACTGGTGGCTGCTGTTATTGCTGTGTTCTTGGAGAAGGACGCATCTGTCTCCCTGTGCAGGTTGATGTCCATGCCACTTCCCAGTCATCAGCAAGGCCAAGGTGGTGAGCAGAGCTGGCAGCCTTTGTGGGGCTGGTAGGCTGTATCTCCTGAGGGAGCCCCTGCCAGGGGCGGAAGTCACCAGGGTAGTCGGGGACGCAGATGCCTTTTCTTGGTGGCAGCATTGCACCGTCACAGCTAAGTACTGTGCCAACCCTAAGCATTTTTGTTTTGAACCTCTTCACCCTTGAGGTATGAAACGAGGATTAGAGAATTTGCTGCATATTGGTTTTCAGGATTTATGAGTATGAACAAAAGAGAATTCACACTCTGATCCTTATTCAAAATTTTTTTAAAAAGCAGACATTCTTTCATTTGGGGGGAACATAAAGGAGTATTCAAAAAATGTTTGAATAAAGCCCTTTGTAGCTTTCTATGGCATACATGAATATTTATAACATTTAGGAGGTAGACTAGCAATGGATTAGAGGATAATATGCTGGCCGGCTGCCACTAGCCCAGCCTGCATAAAGCATGCTGATAGCCACGGTGCTGCTGTATTAGGAGGTTGGTTCTGTTTCAGACATACCCATATTTAGGTGGGTTTATTTATGACTGTTATTTTAAGATAGTCATTTTATTTTGAATGAGAAGCCTATCCAAACTTCTCTACTTCTGGAAACATGGACAGAAGCTAATTCATGAAGGAAGGGCAATGCTTTGAATCCATATGTTTTTGTATCACTAATCATGCCATTCCACGTTTAGCAACAATATGTTTTCTATCATCAATAACATTATCACAAGATTCATGGTGAGAGCACTGGACATATATCAAGCTATGGGAAAAAAGTCTCCAAGTAAAACTCTTAAGTGTCCAAACCCCCCAATTCCCAGACCTTTCCAATGCAATAGAAATCTACAAGAGGACTTGGAAAGTTTACTTCTTCATATAGAACACATGAACTGGGCTGAATGCAGATGTTCTGAAGGGTATGTTTCAAGGCAGTTAAATATGTGTAGAGTATCTAGGCAAAGAATTTTTCTATAAAATATAAAAGAAATCCAAAACGTAATCCTTGGCTTTTAGGAGATAATATGCAATTGAGAAGATAAAACACAAACACTTGAAATATTAAAAATCAACAAAAGCTATAAAAACTAGTTTTCAACAGTAATAAGAGATGTCAAAATGGAGAAAAGATAGTTTCTTCAGCAAGTGGTATTAGGAAAGCTGGACGGCTACATGTAAATCAATGAAATTAGAACACTCCCTCACACCATACACAAACAACAACAACAACAAAACCTCAAAATGGTTTAAAGACCTAAATATATGACATGACACCATAAAACTCCTAGAAGAGAACATAGGCAAAACATTTCCAGACATAAATCGTAGCAATGTTTTCTTAAATCAATCTCCCAAAGCAATATAAATAAAAGCAAAAATAAACAAATAGGACCTAATCAAACTTACAAGCTTTTGCACAGCAAAGGAAATTTCATAAACAAAATGGAAAGACAACCTACGGAATGGGAGGAAATATTTGCAACTGATGCAGCTGACAAGGAGACAGAGAAAGACAAGGGCTTAATTTCCAAAACATACAACATACAAGCAACTCAATATCAAAAAAATTTAAAAATTAAAAAATAAGCAGAGGACTAAATAGACATTTCTCCAAAGAAGACAAACAGATGGTCAACAGGTACATGAAAAGATGCTCAACATCACTAATTATTAGAAAAATGCAAATCACAGCTACAGTGAGGTATTGCCTCACACCGGTCAGAACGGACATCATTAAAAAATCTACAAATAATAAATGCTGGAGAAGGTGTGGAGAAGAGGGAGCCCTCCTGTGCTGGTAGTGGGAGTATAAATTGGTGCAGCCACTATGGAAAATAGTCTGGAGCTTCCTTAAAAAAACTAAAAATAGAATTGTCATTTGATCCACCAATCCCACTCCTGGGCATATATCCAGAAAAGACAAAAGCCCTAATTCGAAAAGATACATGCCCCCCAATGTTCATAGCAGCACTGTTTACAATAGTCAAGACATGGAACCTAAATGCCCACTGACAGATAGAATGGATATATATACATGTATACATACACACACACACACACACACACACACACACACACACACACACACACACACACACACACACACACACACACACACAGGAATACTATTCAGCCATTAAAAAGAATGAAATAATGCCATTTGCAGCAACATGGATGGACCTAGAGATTATCATACTAAGGGAAGCAAGTCAGACAGAGAAAGACAACTATTATATCACTTATATGTGGTATCTAAAAAAATAGTACAAATGAACTTATCTACAAAACAGAGACTGACAGGCATAGAAAACAAACTTATGGTTACCAAAGGGGAAGGGGGGAGGAGGGTTAAATTGGGAGAAGGGAATTAACAGATGCACGCTACCATAAATAAAATAAACAAGGATTTACTGTATAGCACAGGGAACTACATTCAATATCTTGTAATAAACTATAATGGAAAAGAACTAAGAAAAAAGAATATAGTTCTCTCTCTATATATATATATGTATGCGTAACCGAGTCACTTTGCTGTATACCTGAAATTAACACTATTATAAATCAACTATACTTCAATAAAAAAGAGATGTCAAAAGGCAAAATGCAAAGAGGTAACTTCCTGCAGCTTATAAGAGGAAAATAAAACCATGTTAAATATAACAATGTAATATAATCAAATCCAGACTTGTTACCCTGAGCACCCATCCAGCTTCATCTCACACTTCATCTTTCCCATACTCAGTCCCAGTTGGTGAAACCAGCCTTCTTTCTTTTCCTTCCTACCTCAGGGCCTTTGTGCTAGCTGTTACTTTTGCCTGAAATTGTCTACCGCCAGTCCCATGTCTGGCTCCTTCACATCATTCAGGTCTTAGCTCATGTGTCCCTTCCTCTGAGTGGTCTTCCCTGACCACCCTTCAAACATTCTTCTCTCTGCCACACCTCACCAGACAGCTTGTTCTCAGATACCTTGCTCTGAAGCTGGTTTCACAATCTGAAATGCTCTTCTTTATTGCCTCTTCATTGCCTGTCTTCTCCACTAGCATGTAAGTGTCCTTGACCAGGTATCTTATCTGCTTGGTTCACTGATACTTCTCTAGCACCCAAAAAGGTGTCTGACACATCATAAGTATGCAAGAAATGTTTGTTGAATAAAAGAATAACCCAATCATATTCCAGTGTTGGACTTAGTGAAATAGGACAGTGCATTAAAGCATTTTTAGAGGAATTTATATAACAAGGGTTTAACCCAATAGTATTTTCTACTTTGTTAGAAAAATCTGATTAAGCAGAATGTCCCAAGCATTTTGCATTACTGATACGTTATGCAAGATGACTCCCTTAGCCTTCTGTTCCTCACTGGACATTATTCTGTCTCCCCTCCTCCCTGTGTACTGTGTCCGTCCTTCAGTGTCCTTCCCTGAGGGCAGAGATGTGAGTGTACCTGCACACTCACCTGAGCTGCCGGGTCCCAGGATCACCATATGTACAACATACCATGAGTATCATGCCTGTTACACACTTGTATCTGTATGTCACACACCTCTTGGATATTAAAGATCCACAAGATGGGGCTCAGGGTTCTTCCTCAGGATACATATATGAAGGCTGGCTCAGCTACTGGGCCATTTTATCTTTTATCTCTGGTCCTTACCGTGCACTTAATTCCACTTGGTTGCTATCATGGGTCTTTGCAGGTTAGAGACATATATGTTTCTAGATCTTGTTGTGGAAAAAAACTCTTGTCCCAAGATACGAGGGTCTGAGTAAAATCATCAGAATGGTATGAATGTGGTTTTTACACATGCTAAGTAAGGAGTGGTTGGCTGAGATCCTACATTCGATAGGCATACAGATGGAGCAGAGGCAAACCTGTAGGGGAAGAAAGAAGAAAAGAAAAAGCAATCTGGCAAACTTTAAGGAGAAGGATGGCAAAGATCTCAAGGGAAGGAAAGACAAAAACTGTTGAGGGCAGGCATTTAGATGCCTGAGGTCAGGGAGCAACTTCTCAAGGGACTCGGAGCAGAGAGGCTGCCTGGCCTAGGAAGTGGACGGCTGTTCTGGCAGCTGGCTGTGAGTGGGAGGTCGAGAGAATGTAACAGTGCAAGGTGGTGTTTTCTGGAGGGCCTGCTGGTCTCAATTTGAAAGACAGACATAGAAGTCCCCTCCACCTTAGGGATGGAAGAGCCAAGGGAGAGCTCAGTCCGGGCAAAAGACTCAGTACAGAGCTGGCCAGAAAAGCTGGACACAGCTGGAGAGGCCTGGTGGGTCACTGACTGTCTGCAAAGAAGTGAAGGTATAACGTGGCCAGCCCACTCCTGAGGGGAGGGTGCCACAGTAAGCAAACGGGGAGCCTGGGCCCCCAAGTCTGAGAAGAGGCCCCTCTGACACCTCATTGGATTCAAGGGAAATTCCTTGCATCCGAGCTTGAGATAGATTTGCGGTTGGGACCATAACCTCAGGGCCTCTCGCCTGGGACAGGCTTGAGTGTGGCCAGCTGGTCACTCCCTCCTCTGGATAGCATCTTTGTGCTGGCCACTCTGTGACTCAGGCCCCAGGAAGGACATCTGCTTCCGAGTCTATTTTCAGCTTCATAAAGAAAGAAATACCTGAGGGTAGTCCTTCTCATGCCGCCTCATTTGTCCTCTCTGAGCTGCCCGTGTGAGTCCATGTCCTGATGGAGATGCATCAGCTTTCAGCTGGGTCCGTCTCTCAGCCCTGTAGGTGAGGACCTGTATGAACATACTGACTCTTGCAAATAAGCTCGGAAGACCCGTACTTAGAATTCATCCCAAGGAAAGTGTGGCTGCGGGAAATTGAGAATGTAAATTCCCCGAGGGGAGCCTGGCATGCTAGCTGTGGGCTGCTTTCTTGGCTAGCATCGTCCAGGGCCGGCCGATGAGCCAACCCTAAGGTGGTGATTCCCAGCAGGGGTTGGGGCTATGTCAGAACCAGCTCAGGTGTGGAGAGGGGCCTCACACTGTCCACCTACACTGATTCAGGCATCTTCTAAAGGAGCATGGGTTGGGGGGAGGGTATAATCAGTGGTAGAGCGCATGCTTAGCATGCACAAGGTCCTGGGTTCAATCCTCAGTACCTCCGTTAAAAATAATAATTAAAAATATTTAATTAAAAAATAAATAAACCTAATTACCTACCCCCCCCCAAAAAAAGCAAGTCTCAGAAGAATTATGTTAGGGAAGAAAATCTGTTTAAATAAATTAAGAAGTGCGTTTTCCCTCTGCCCCTGAATTACAAATCGCTGTTTTAATAAGCTAGTTGGTAATGGGAGTGTGTCATAACCTCAGGTTTGTTGGGATGGGGAGGAAAAAAAACAGATGAGAAGCTCTGCTTTGGAGTCATCAGGTATTTTCCCAATGGCCCGGCATTACAGGAGAGTTGCCTCTCCTGCTCCAGGCAGGCCAACCTGCTCCGGCAGGACCTCCAAGCCTAGGGTATAATTTTTGGCTTCATCCCTGCTGTGGAAGTTGGATAATAAAGCCCATGTCTTTTAACCTTAGTTTCTGCCAACCTTCTTTAGCTGAGAACAGCAATGAATAAACAGTCAAATACTGTCAAAAATAATACATGAGGCTTGTCTGCAGAAGGATAGGACGACTAACTAGACGGCTTTTAGTGGAGATAAATGCGAAGTCCTCCCCTTGGGTCCAAGAGACCAACTGCACATCTACAGAGAAGGAAGCTCAACAAAGTTGGTAGAGAGATCTGATTCACGATTAGTTCAGATGTCAATAATGTGACTTTCTTTAAATTGTGGGCTTGGATGTGTATCATCTTCTAGATCAAGGAAGGAAAATAGTTTTGCTTCTGTGCTGTGTGATTTGCCTAGCGTGGGGCACTGTGCAAGGGACTGTCCAGAACAGACCCGAAACTTAAGAGAGGTTGCTGAAGGAAGTGGGAGTATCTAGGCTGAAGCACAAAAGACTTGTGGGTGAAGAGATGTCCGTGATAGCCATCTTCTAGTGTTTGAATAACTGTCCTGTTTGAGAGGAACTAAACGTGATTGTCATAGCTCCAGAGCTCAGAACTAGCATCGACAGATGAAAAGCAAAGGGGGAAGGATTAGACTCAGAATAATAGAGAAATTTCTAATAGTCATGAAAGGCTCAAGATGCAAGGGGTTGCTTTTGGAGGCAGTGAGTTCCCCGTTGCTGGATGCACTCAAGCCTGTGTTTCTAGGCAGGCTTTAACGGTATTGTACCCCTGGAGGCAACTGAAGAAGGGAATGTCGGAATTGTCCTTCGGCAACCCCAGGAAAGTGCCTCGTAGCTGTTGGTAGCATATTAAATACGGCAGGTGTCAGTGGGTGCAAAAGAGGGTGGAGTTACAATATCAAGTTAACCCTTCCGTGGCCTCGCGAAAGCCTTCTGTAACTCCGCAGTGACCAGCAGGGCTGGTGGAGTTCAGGTGCTGTTCCTGAGGGTTTACGTGTTGCAACATTATCGTGCAGCCATCACCAAGGAAAAGAATGGACCTCGCTGCAAAGCCAGATTAGGATTTCAAAGTTAAAAGGAAGTTGTTTTTGAGTACAATTAAAAAGGATACGTCAAAATTAAAACCATTGTTAAAATTAATCAAAGATTTAGAAAGGTAGAATGAACTCCATAGCTGGAAATTACCGATTTAAACAATTGTTCTCACATTTGAAACTACATAATGAGCTAAAAATTATGAAGCCTCAGAGTATAACTATAAAGAGTAGTCTAAAACCCAAGTCAGAATGAAATGTTTTAGCTTTCACACTAAAAAGCAGAACAATGACTCCCTACGAAATGGTATAGGAAGAGGTTTCTGACCCCTGCTAATTGTTTTATTATTCTTCAGAGGGGCACACTGGCAGCATTTCCCAGGGTTTTCAGTAATTACACTCCATTCAATATCTGAAGAATTACAATAATTCTACATGGAATATACTTATGCCCTTTGGATGCAAAGCCTTTGGAGAAGTGAAAAAACAACTTAAAGTAAATTAGCAGGAAAATTATCGTAGTTACTGTTTATTTCAGGGCTCCATATATCAGAGGCTAATTATACATTGTATGTTACATTTTCTTGGAGTTATTCGTAACATATTTCTCATGCTGATCAACTGGACGTGCTGGTTTTCAAGATCCTTTATGAAAGTGAAGTTCCAACTTCTCCGATTGCCTCTTTGTGTGTGAGAAATTATCCAGTGGGGACACATGTCACCTCATGCTTGCCAGAGTCCTCGAAGCGGTAGTATGCAGCGAGGAATTATGAATTTTCACCTGTATATATTTGTAAAGCCTCAACTCCTCTATGAAATTTTTTTTTCTGCCAAATAAGTTGATCTTTTAACACCCCATCAGCTTTCTCAAAGTTGCTTTCTATATTTTGGCAAGCCAAGGGTCCACGAGAGAAGAAAGCCAGGACTGGAATCAAATAGCCACTCAGAGATTCCAAAGTCTCTTTTGTTGGCTCTAGCCTTACCAGTTTTCTGCTATTGTGAGAATTAATCCACCATCTCTGCAGGAGGGCCTCAAGATCAAAAGTGTCCTGTGACATTACACAGACTTGGGTCTCAGTTACCCTTAAAATACCATGAGCAAGAGATGTACATCGTGGCTCAGAAATGGCTTTGGTCTCACTCATGTTTCTCCTCATGTTTCTGTCTGTCGTTTTTTTCCTCCTTCCTTTTTTTTTTTTTTAAACTAAGTTGAGTGCAGTTCAAAAGGTTTCCTCATAAGTTTTGATGGCAACCAAAACTTTACAAAGAAAGGAAGATCACCTAATGACAAAATTTTAAAGGTTAAATAAATTGTGATCCATCCGTATGACTGAATACCTACTTACTTTAAAAAGGTTTTAAAATGCAAATGGTGTGGAAAAGAGTCTTAGTGCCGTGAGAAAAGATTCAAATCAAAACGGAAATATGTATGTTCTGTATGACTTCCATTTTTGAAAAATATGCTTATGTATTTATTTTTTTAAGTGTTAGAAGGAAAGGTACCAAAATATTACTGCAGTTACTCTGTGAAGTGATATTCTATGTGATTTTTATTTTGTTCTTTACATTTTCTGATTTTCTAAAATGTGCCCATGTTAGTGTTCTAATCAGAAAGGATGAAGAAGGAAGGAGGGAGGCGATCAAATAGTTAAGGTTCACCTTAAAACACACACTTTTGCTGGAAGATGAGGAAGGTCCATAACGCACAGTATATAGAACAATGTGGAGATGGAGTATCTTGACTATGATCGCTCAGGCAGTGGAATCAGATACTTCATTACTGAGCCATATTCACTGTGAGGAACTTGACAAGCTAACCCTTCTCCAAATCTACAGTAGTTAACAGATTCTCTTACAAGTGCACAGCGGCCTCGGGGCTGGTGAAAACTAGTCCTGAGGAGTAAGGTACCGTCTCAGGAACGACAGACTGCTTGCCTCTTTCCAGTAACTAAACACGTTATACCACAACCAGTTGCCTTTAGAAAATCAACATCTCAGAACAGGCTGTTTTTCATGGTTCCAGGTGTTGCCAATAAACAATGGTTTATTCTCTTTGTTGGATTCTACGCTAACCTGCATTTCAGTTTTCCTGTTTTCTTTATTCTTTTTAGCGCATGATTGCGAATACTGCCAGGATGGTGAGATACTGCAGGAGCCAGCCCTTCAGTAAGTTAAATGCTGCTGCAATGTGGATCTTGGTGATTAAGTCCTTTCTAATGAGGCTGCTGAGACATTCTAGAAGCCTGGGCGGTATTTGATTGTGTCAGAGCTGCTTTGGACCACGCATTCCATGGGATAGGGGCCTTGAGTTTAAAATTCTCTAGCTGTAAAATGGAACATTCTTTTATGAATGAACTTATGGGGACTGAACTTGCTCTCTCCAGAGCGGCTAGAGACAGTGAAGGCAGGATTGCCAACACATCTTGCCCGAAGCTGACTTTCTGACTCACTGCTTTGTGGTGAGAAACTCACGTCAACTCTTGATGACTCACTCGGTCGTTTATAAACTGAGAAAGATATTTATTGTCTCTCAGGGTGTTGCAAGAATGCATTTGTGCGTATAAGCACACTTGTAAGTGAAAGATCCTATAGCAGGAATTCGTATTATATGTCTAGTACTTCTAGGTGAATTAAGATGCTCGTCTTAAATCTGGACATATAGCATAGTAATTGGTATAACACAGTGCTTTACTATAAAACTGTCACAAGTAATAAATTGCAAGTTTAAACTGCCAAGAGTTAAGTTGCATCATAGCACCAGATCATCATGCCAGGCAGGTGCTACTGTCTCCTCTGGGCTGGGCTTTGGGGGGGAGGAGGGGTACTTTGGCTCCCTCAAGCTGGGCTGGGAGTGAGAAGGTGGCCCCTGTAAAGTTTTTGCTCCCTTTATTGTATGAGGCACTTGAAGTAATTGGGCTCATTAACTTAACATGATAATTTGACACAGACATGACTGCAAGGCTAACCAGTACCATCCCCTCCAATAAACCTCGCGCTAAGGGACTAAAAGGTTCTTGTTTTATTAATCAGGGCTATCTTTGCTCTTCCTAGCATAGGACTGGCCCCTAGCAAGGGTTTGCTAACACAGGATGCCGGAACTGCTAAAATGTTCTAGGAAAAATAGTCTTGACTTGGGGGGCAAGTAGATCTTTAAAAAATTGATTCAAATGATTGTGCTTCCTCCTCCTTCCAAAACGAGGACAAGAGCTGCACAGCATCAACAATCCTTATGCAGCTTCTTCCAGAATTAGTGTCTCCTGTCTCTTCACCTAGTAATTTACTACATGTATGAAGACATGGTCATAAAGCAGTTCTACAAGTGAATTGAGAATACATAAGTGATGCCAGCCTACAGCAAGGCATTGTCATTAGAATCCATAACCCTTTGGCCGGGGGTGTCTAGGAAACTCCTAAAGTTAAATGCAAAATACTATGTGCCTAACTAAGAGTGTTCAAAGCCTTGAGAAGGTTCTCCGTGAAGTCCAAGAACCAAAGAAGAACCAAAGATAGAATATGTTTTGTTCCATAAGCTTGTTTGGAAGTAAATCCTACATTCTCCTACATCTTCTCCTAGAGAAGTGGGGGGAAATTATATATCTGTATATACATCTCCACTGCATTTGTTGACGTTATCAGTAACTGCTCAGTAAACAACAGCTGCTCAGCTCTGAAGTCAACAATCTATAGATAAAGCTATAGGAATAGATTCATAAACATTGTGGGACTTTGTACAATGTAATTACAGCATATTGTACATGCAGAGTACAGTGCCAGTGACGAGCGGGGAAATTAAACACTGTGGTATTATTTATATGGGATAATTATACTGATGAGTTTCTTCTTAGAGTGAGTGGGGGCCTTTGTATCTTCTCTCTGCATTGCTGTGTTCAGACCTGCCACGCTCCCCTTCGCGCCTCATGCAGATGGCATTCTAATTGTCTCTGGGAGTGGTGTGTGGACTGCAGAAGGCGGTGCTGCGGCAGAAAGAACACCGGTCCAGAGTCCAGGCTGGCTCGGCCACTCCCAGTGTCCCACTAGACAAGAGTCCCACACTGGTGATCCTCGGGGCAGAGGCAGCCCATGGACCATGGCAGGGGTGTTGGGTCTAAACAGAGCTTTTTTCTTTCCCCTTTTATTTTGAAATAATGTCACCATTTTAAAAATGGAAGAATTCCCAGGGAGGAAATCCAGATTTCTCATTTCTCTAGAAAAATAGGAAGGTCCGGCAACTCAGGGTGCAGATTCCCACCCTGGCATCAGCGGGCAGCTGCTGAGTCATCATTTCTGAAGGAAACTGTGTGTCCCGTTCACCAGTATCAAACAGCCCTCCTCATTTATGTCTGTTCCCGCTGTAGGGATCTGGGCAACTGATTCTTCTTTCAGCCTGGTTTTAGGGAAATGGGTTAACTTCGAAAAGCTCTGTTGCTCACATGCTTTGGGGAGTGGATGAGAATAGAATGGTAATTGGGATTTCAGAACAAATAGCATCACAGAATCACAGGCCTGGCAGAAGTCATGACTTCAGCCCATGGGTTGATTTTTTTTCCCTTAATACGGACAGTCTAAGAACACACAATCTGTGCAGTAATGCTGTAAATTGTATGCAAGTAACAAGGGGAGTTGGACTCGCTAGTCTCACTGGCTCACGTTAGTTCAGCCCAGGTGTTATGTGCTTTTATTAGGAGCTAATGAAAACTATGTCTTTTTGCCATTAGTTCTCACCTGGATCAAAGGGAGCAGAGATCAGAGTGAGACCCAGGTGGGATGGCGAGGGGAAACAGTTTTAACGTATAACCAGGGGCTGTCAAGCGATGCTTTCACTTTTATTGGTGCCCTTTTATTTTACAATATGCAAGGCAAAGGAAAATGATCAAAATAGGTGATTCCAGGGAAGAAGAGGGTGGGAGGGAAGAGGTGGAACATCCAAGTGGAAACATTTCAGTGAATATGGTGTGTTGAAAGGTCTTGATGGAACCCAGGAATCCATGATAAATGTAAGAAGCTGGAGAAAATAAAGCTGTATCTTCTATGCATATATTACTCAATGCCAGTTCTGCTGTTTTCTCTTCCAACAGATCCTGATGCAGCTCAAGCTAATAAAAACCATCAGGATGTCCGGAGTTATGTACGGCAATTAAATGTGATTGACAACCAGAGAACTTTATCACAGATGTCACACAGATTAGAGCCTCGTCGACCGTAGACATTTAAAGTGCCCAGAACAATGGTTTGCCTCCAGTCCACAATCTTTCAAAAATGCCATTTATGCTACTACTGACTGCATTGTCACTAGAGAATTCTGTAAAACAAGCAGAAACACATCCTGAGCCACCTCAGGGCTGCATTCAGCTTACCAGCATCATGACAAGAGAAGAAATTCTTTGATTTGCATAAAGCTTGCACAACCTAGCTTAGGAATCCCCAGTTTGTAGTTACCTGATTTTATTTCCAGTTGTGCCATCTTCTTTGCTAAAACATAAAATAAGACCAACATGGAGAGTTTGGTAGAAATATTGTTGTCAAGTATCAGGCTCCTAACGTTTTCTCCTAGGAGTGTTTACAGGGTGAGATGTACTACCGGTGGCATTTATTTGGATACATCATTGGTGGTCGTAAACTTTCATAATCTTTAACTCAGCATCTTGATCTGCACATGGGGGTTTTGGAAGGTGTTGAGGAATCTGTGTAAATCCAAATTAGAGGCTACATTCTTCCATCTCCATAGTCTTACCTCTGATGGAATTGTACCTGACCACATTACTGTAAAACATTATGGCTATTTATGTAATTTAGGGAGGACTAGTCTGTAATTTCTGAATGACATATAGAATAATATTTATGTTTACAATGTAACTTTTTTAAATTTACAAATCAGGATTACATACATAAGAATTCCACCAAGAAACTCCAAGGTTCTTAAAATTGCCAGCGTTAAGAGAAAATGACATTTCAAAAGAGCACAATATGCACAAAACATTTTTCAAAATTAAAATATTTTCCTGGGCTAACAACCTTTCCTATTGGCTAATTATTGTTACTGACTAAAAAAAAAACACACGTATTTTCTGGACTTAAATGTTATTACAAATATCTTAATTTTCAGCAATTGTTTTGCACTTTGAATAGATTGTAAATAATTCATTCAATCAATGGTATAGAGTTATTTATTTGCTACATAATAGATATTGTGCCAAATGATTATTTCTTATTTATTTTATTTAGTATGTAATTTTGGAGTACATTTTTTCCTGTTTTCACTATTAGGCAACATTTAATGTGTAGGAATTGTATGTATGTATATCTTCTGTAAATAACAGCTAGTATCTTCACTAAATATAACTGTTGACAAGAAAAAGTGTGTTGTTCTCAATTCCTATAAAATGGGAGGGAGAACCATTTGGTATGGTGGGGTCCTGGATTTTTTTGAATTGAAATAAAATTCACACACTATAAAAGTCACCATTTTAAAGTGTACAATTCAGTGGGTTTTAGTATATTTACAAGGTTGTTCCACCATCATCACTGTTTAAATACAGAACCTTCTCCTTATCCCTTAAACCTTATTCACATTAGCAGTCACTCCTCATTTTCCTCTCCCGCCAATCCCTAGAAACCACTAATCTGCCTTCTGTCTCTGTGGATTTATCTATTCCGGATATTTTATATATAAATGGAATCATATCATATGGAGCCTTTTGTGTGTGGTTCCTTCCACTTTGCATAATGTTTTCAAGGTTCATCCATGCTGCGTCAGGTATCAGTACTCCATTCCTTTTTATGGATGAATAATATTTTGTTATCTGGATTTACCACATGTTGTTTCCATTTATCAATTGATGGACGTGTTGAGTTGTTACTTTTCAGCTATTAGGAATTTTGCTGCTATGAAGAGTATTTTAGAGCTGCCTGTTATGGGTCCTATACCATTTCTCAGTGATTTAAGCACTTGATCTACTAGTTGATGAGGAGACTTCCAAAACTATTTCCAGACACATGTCTGTTTTTTAATGTCAGCATTTTCCAGGGTATGTTCCAAGCTACAGTAATCTCACAAGTTCACAAGCTGTTCCTCCCAAAACACACATACAATCCCAAAGCCAAACACAAAACCAAGATGATAGCTACAAAAAATTGGGGCACCACTGCACAATATACCCCATTCATTGAAATAATTCCCAGTATTCATTAACACATTAAAGGCTCTGAGAAGTCCTGCTGTAATCTCTTTTTTAAAGATTTTTTTGTTTAATTTATTTTTTGGGGGGAGAGGTAATTAGGTCTATTTATTTTTGGAGGAAGTACTGGGGATTGAACCCAGGACCTCGTGCATGCTGAGCATGTGCTCTACCACTTGAGCTATACCCTCCCCCTGCCCTTTTTTTTTTTTTTTAAGATTGTTTTATTTATTGCTGTAATCTCTTTTAACATCCCACAGTTGAAGGCCACTTGGAGAAATTCTCAAGCAGGCAAATGCCTTTCTGTGTTCATTTATATATTAAAGTCCCCAGGTGCAGGGGTGGTGTTTTATGCCTCCTATCCAGAGTGGAGCACAAAGCCTAGAATTTACATGAGAATTTTTAAGAGTCACTGAGTACAATTTCTTGACGTCTTTATTGTTCAGCATTTCACTACCTCATATACCTCAGTATCAGCTGCCAAGTTTTCCTTGTATAACTATATAATGGTTTTTCCACCGTTAGTTTTCCTTTCCTAGATTATTTTAAAAGCTGACAAATGAAGCTGATAGCCTGTCCCCTGGGCATCCTTGCTCTTGTTTATTCCTGCCTTACTTAAAAGCTGGTATCCTACATGACAGCTCCCTTCCCCCCAGTTCCATGGTGACCGACACCTTATGACCTTGTTTTTCACATTATTGAGAATTAATACATATTCTCCCATGTACATTCCCCTTGGTCTTCCAAATGAGAGTCACTATTGCTCTTCTTAATAAAGATAAGAGATTTTTAATTATGTCAGGCTTCTTTGAAAATGCATTAAACTCCATTATTCAAAGCAGTGACGGTGAAGTGAAGGAATTCACACGCTGAAAATGGAGAGCAGCAGCCAAGCAGCCCTTCCTGGAGCAGGAGATGCAGTTAATATTTTAAAACTTGCAAACAAGCCAAAAGAAAATGAGATGCCTACAGGGTCACAAGAAGGATAATGAGGTTTGCTGGAAGACGTGAGAAAGAAGAAAGAACGTTTTTACCAAAAGCGCCTGTAGAAAATTATACATTTAAGTGTTTAACATACCTGCTTAGCAAGGTCACTGGCACAGCGTACAGGAGCTAAGCTTTTCCAGCAATTTTTGAATGCCATGCAGGTTAAATAGATTTCTCTGAATTCAGTGGCATTTCCTCTGAAATATGAATGCAGGTCAATGACTACCAGTATGAGAAAATTAAAAGAACTGTCATTCTGGTTTCAAATTGTGCTTGTAATTTTTTTTTAAATCAGCATAGAATGTGCAGTGTTGTAAAAATGAACTCCTTACCTTGAATAGCTTTCCTTTTGCTGTCAATCTAAAATGTATTACATCTCTTGCTATGGAATAATCTTAATTTTCTGTTTGTCCTACATGGAGAAGAATGTGATGATGTTAGATGGGCAAGTCATGGCATCAGTGACTTATAAGCTGGAGAAAAACCTTTAGCTTAGTTCAATATTGTTAATTATCTTTCTGTCATTCATTCAGTAACCAGTAATGGTTGAGGGGCTTATGCGTACCAGGCCCTCTATGAGCCCAGGATTCAATGTGAGAAAAACCAGAGGGTCCCTGTTCTCCTAGAGCCTGTCGCCTAGTAGGGGAGACAGAAGAGTAAAGAAATAAACAGATACACAAACGCTTAAAGGAAGGATATGGGGGGTTCCAGCACATGTAAGGGTGTCTAACCTGAGCCACGCTGAGGAAGTACTGCTGTGGGGAGGACAGTTGGCCTGAACTCTGAAGGAAGAAAATGCTAACTAAGCAGAGAGAGAGAACATGTTCTAAGGAGTTAACAACCTTGGTGACATGAAGGACGGAAGGTGGAAAACTCACTGTGGCAGAGCAGAAAGAGTAAGAGTGAGTGTGCTCCCAGATGTGCTGGAGATCTAAGACGGGCTCAGGATGTGCGAAGCCTTGTAAGGCTTTTTAAAGGAGCTTCATCTTTTACCCCAGAGCAGTAAGAAACCACTCAAGTGCTCAAGGCAGGGGGTGGCTTTTCTAACAGCAGCCCTTATGAAGCAGGGCCACTGCTTTATGTGACCTCACTGTGGAAGACAACCTATTATGTGTAGATTGGCACGCTTCATATTATCCCATAGGTCTCTAATGTTGCTTTCATTTTTTTTTTCACTTGTCTTTCTGTCTGCCTTTCTGATTGGGTGATTTTCATTATTGTATCTTCTAGATCACTAATTCGTCCTTCTGCATTATCCGGTTTGCTATTTATTGCCTTTAGCTTGGTTTTCCAGTTTTGATTGGCTCTTCTTTCTAGTTTCTAGTTCCTTGTTACAGTGATCTGCATTTCTATCGATAGCTTTTCTTCATTCCTTCAGTATTTTTATTACCTCCTTTCTGAACTTGGGTCTAGTAGACTGGAGAGGACTGTTTCATTATTTGTTCTTTCAGGGGAATGCTCTTGTTCTTTAAATTGGGAGTGGTTCCTCTGCTTCTTCTGTATGAGTTTAGGAGAAACAGTCATCTACTGTGGTCCTGAAGGGCTGTTTTTATGTGGGAGCATCCATGTGTAGCCTGTGTGAGTCTAACATTATTGTTGCAATGGCAGAAGTTAAAGATAAAGAGAGGACTCTAAAGGCAGCAAGAGAAAAACAAGGAGTTAGTTGCAAGGGAACCCCCATAAGGCTATCAGCTGATTTCTCTACATAAATGTTTCAGGCCAGAAGGGAATGGCAAGATATATTCAAAGTCCTGAAAGGCAAAAACTTGCAACCTAGGATGCTGGGATAACCCAGCAAGGTTATCATTTAGATAACTTTAGATATTAGAATAGAAGGAGAGAAAAAGAATTTCTCAGATAAGCAAGAACTAAAAGAACACAGGAATGCTAGACCTATCCTAAAAGAAGTATGGAAAGGTCTTCTCTAAATAGAAAAGAAGCAAGAATCTATAGGATAGAGAAAATCATAGGAAAGTAAATCACTTAAATAAGCCAGTATATAGATTTTTTTAAAAATCAAAGAAATGTTGTGAAATTATAACTACAATGAACAGGAAAAAGATAAACATGAAGATGTAAAAGTGGACATCAGAATCATAAAATGTGGGGATAGGAGTAAGGAAATGTAAATTGTTTTAGAGTGTGTTTGATCTTTTCTGACAACCAGTTGAAAGCAAGTAGATATAGTAGTGAGTTTAGATACTTGAAAACCAGGGTAACCACAAATCAAAAACATACAGTAGATTCAAAAAAACCAAAAAGAGAACTCAAGCATAATACAAAAGACCGGGGAGAGTGGCCGAGATGGCAGAGTAGAAAGCCCCTGAGCTCACTTCCTCTCATGAACTCACCAAAATTGCAACTATCTGCCAAACAACCACTTATGAAAAAGACTGGAACCTACTAGAAAATATCTTCTACAACTAAAGACATAAAGAAGGAACCGCAAGGAGAAAGGTAGGAGGGGCTAGGGTAGGACTCATGATATAACCAAATCCCATACCACCAGCGTGGGCGACCCACCAACTGGAGAATATATTGCAGAGGTTCTGTCACAGGAGTGAGAGTTCTGAGCCCCACGTCAGGCTCCCCATCCTGGGGGTCCAGCACCAGGAAGATGAGGCCACAGAGGATTTGGCTTTGAAGGCCAGCAGAGCTTTACTGCAGGAGCCCCACAGGACTGGGGGAAACAGACTTCACTCCCAAAGTGTGCACACAAAACCTCACCTGCACCAGGATCCAGGGTAAAAGCAGTCATTTGATAGAAGCCTGGCTAGACCCACTTGTTGGTCTTGGAGACTCTCCTGGGGAGGCTGGGGGTGGCTGCAGCTCACCTAGGGGACATGGATACTGGTGGTGGACATATTGGGGGAAATTCAGTCATGTGAACACTCCTGGTGGCTGACATAGTGTATCATTGGCCCTGGGACCTGGCTCCACCTCACAGCCTATAGGCTTCAGTGTTAGGAGGCCTCAGGCCAAACAACCAACTGGGCAAGGACAGAGCCCCACCCATCAGCAGGCAGGCTGCCTAACAACTTGAGCCCGTAGCTGCCTCTAGACAGGCCCTTCAACACAGCCCTGTCCATCTGGGGGCCAAAACCCAGCTCCATCTACCAGCGGGCAGGCACTGGCCCCTCCTGCCAGGAAGCCTGCACAAGCCTCTAGCCCAGCCTCACCCACCAGGAGGAAGACACCAGAAGCAAGAAAACTATGATATCGCAGTGCCGGCCAGACCCTACCCTGGGACCGGCTGGGCCCTGCCCCTGCCCACTAGCAGGCCAACACAGCCTTCAGGACACCCCAGACCCCACACTTAACTGCACTAGGAATTGGGCCTTCCCCGGCCAACAACCTGAAATAAGTTCTGGGATCCCTGGGCCCTGCAGACACATTCCAGAAACGAGCTCTTCCTTCCAGTAGCCTGGCACTCACCCCAGGATCCGGCCTACTCTGCCAGTGGACTGGCAACAGCCCAGAGTCTTCAGGACCCTGACTCTGCCCACCAGTGAGCCAGCACTAGCCCCTGACCCCCTAGGGTTCTGCAACCAGCCACCTCATGTCCAGGCACCTTTTGACAGCAGACAACAGCACCCGCACAAGGCAGGGCCTGGCGACCAACCAGACAAGGCCAGCCAAGCCTACCCGGCCACCCACACAGTCAGCCCACCACAACAGACGTGCCCATGCAGCATCTTAGGGGAAGCCCTAGAGCGTGTAGCTTGGGTGACGAGAGGGGAGTGCACTGCTGGGGCGCACAGGACTTCTCCTACAGAGGGAGAAGGCCACTTCTCCAAGGTCGAGAAATGTAACTAACCTACCACAGGCATAAAAACACAGGTAGCAGCTTAGACAAAATGAGGTGACAGAGGAATATGTTCCAGACGAAGGAATGAGATGAAACCCTGGAAGAAGAACTGAGTGAAGTGGAGACGGGCAATCTGCCCCAGAAGAAGTTCAGAGCAATGATCGTTAAGATGATCAAAGAACTCAGGAGGAGAACGGATGCTCAGAGTGAGAAGTTTTTAACCAAGAGTTAGAAGATATAAAATATAACCAAAAAGAGATGAAGAATACAATAACTGAAATGAAAAATACACTAGAAGGAATCAACAGTACACTGGATGATACAGAAGAATGGATCAGTGAGCTGGAGGACAAAGTAGTGGAAATCACTAATTATCAGAGAAATGCAAATCAAAACTACAATGAGGAACCACCACACAACAGTCAGAATGGCCGTCATCAAAAAGTATACAAATAATAAATGCTGGAGAAAAGGGAGCCCTCCTACACTGTTGGTGGGAATGTAAATTAGTGCAGCCACTATGGAAAACAGTATGGAGTTTCCTTTGCAAATTAAAAATAGAGTTACCATATAACCCAGCAATCCTACTCCTGGGCGTATATCCAGAGAAAACTCTAATTCAAAAGACACACGTACCCCAATGTTCACAGCAGCACCGTTTACAATAGCCAAGGCATGGAAACAACCTAAATGTCCATCAACAGATGATTGAATAAAGGAAGATGTGGTATATATATGTATAATAGAATACTACTCAGTCATAAAAAGAATAAAATAATGCCATTTGCAGCAACCTGGATGGACCTAGAGATTATCACACTAAGGGAAGTAAGTCAGACAAAGAAAGGCAAAATATCATATGATATCACTTATATGTGGAATCTAAAAAAAACGAGGCAAATGAACTTATTTACAAAACAGAAACAGACTCACAGAAACTGAAGGCAGACATAGTTACCAAAGAGAAAAGGAGAGGAGGCAAAAATTAGGAGCTTGGGATTAGCAGATACCAACTACTATATATAAAATAAACAACAAGGTCCTACTGTACAGCACAGGGAACTATATGCAATATCTTGTAATAAACTATAATAGATAGAATCTGAGAAAGAAAAAAAAAGTCTTCTGGTATACTTTGCTGTACACCAGAAACTAACACAACATTGTAAATCAACTATATTTCAATAAATAAAATAAAATAAAATAGCTGTCCTTTTGTGTCTGGCTTGTTTCACTTAGCATAATGTTTTCAAGGTTTATCCGTGTTGTAGCATGTACCAGAATCTTCCTCCTTTTTAAGGCTAAAAAATATTGCATTTTGTGTATACACATTTTGTTTATCTGTTCATCAACAGACATTTGATTCGTGTCCACCTTTTGGCATTGTGAATAGTGCTGCTGTGAACGTGGGTGCACAAATATCTGTCAAGTCCCAGCTTTCAATTCTTTGGGTATGTATCTACACGTGGAACTGCTGAAATGTGCGGTAATTCTAGGTGCAACGTTTTGAGGAACTGTCATACTGTCTTCCACAGTTGCTGCACCATGTCATGAGCTACACTTTACATAACCGATGCTTTTCTGTCATTGTAGAGATGGAGGCGGACAATGTATGGCGTGGCTGCTGAGAAAAGCAATGGCAAGAGGACCTAGGGCTCAGTACGTCGGTGCCTAAGCATGGAGCAGGAAGCCTCCATTTGTCACCGTGCCGTCCTTTAAGCCATGATGGCCCAAAGGCAGTCACAGCCCCAGAACCTTGGCCTGTCCTTGTTGCCTTGTTAGTTGATTTATCAGATGCTGTTGCCTGCTTCTTGACACGTAAGGATGAGAGGACTGGAGGAAATGTCACTAACCCCAAGAGAATAAGAGCGTGGGAAGGGGGAAAATGCCTGCCTTGCTTCAGCTCCTTTGCACATGCTTGTCCGGCAGCTAGGGAAAGTCAAGGTTGACATTACAGGAAGTCAAGATCTTTGTTCTTGGCAATTTAAATTTGGCAAGATTGGTACCAAAGCCTTGCTATAAAAGGAAGTGAGCACAAGGCCCTGGGAGCTTGTGGATCTTGATTGGCATGGGCGTACCTCCAGGCTTAGGTAAGAGAGGGAGGCTGGGGCCAGGGCATGTGAGCACTGCCCGATTCTGCAAGTCTGCTCTCCATTCAGCACCTGTAGGGAGGGTTCAGACTCTTCCTTGGCAGGGAGAGTCCAGAAATGTGCAATTCTACAACAGCAGGATCAACACAAGAAAATAATTGGAGCAAGGGCTGGCATAACATTTTTCAGACTAGGTTTTTGCAGCATCTGAGAACAGGACCGGAAGACCCTTAGGAGGTCTCCATCTGCTCCCTTAGTCATAGGCAGATGGCAAGAGTCTCTAGCTTGATAGTAACAGGGACCTGGAAGGAATGGAGTTGCATGGATGGTTCAGTCCCCCCAGAAGGAAGAAGGGCTCAGGATGAGGAGACACAGCATCTCTAGGGGGAGACAGGTTCTGTACCAGCCAAGATGCAGCATATTTAGAAGGATGAGGAAAGAGGTGGTTCCATGGGAAAGTAAGCTACATCAGCAAGTGTACCAGTTCTTGTGTCTGTCTGACAGGGTTCTCCAGAAAAGCAGCACCAATAGAATGTGTATTACAGTATACATCTATTATGAGGAATTGGCTCATACAATATGGAAGCTGGAGAGTCCAAAATCTGCAGTGTGGGCCAGTAGGTTGGAGACACAGGAGAGCCAATAATGCAGATAAAGTCCAAATCAGTCTGCTGGGGAATACCCCATTCCTTGAGGAGGCCAATCTTCTTTTCCCCACAAAATTATTAAAAGCTTTATTTATGATTGGAATCATTCAACAAAAAAGCAAAAACAAATGAGCTTGAACAAGGAACTAAGCTGTGGTCTAGAATGTCCTCAGAACATTCAGTTCCTCAGTGGCTAAGCTGCCTTTGCACCTGGCTGGCATGACACCAGTGCCTCAATGGATACAGCAGTTGTGCTAACAGCAGCACAAACTTTCCCCTTAAAACTTGCCCTGAACAAAGCAAGAGAACAGGGGGAGAGTATACATTCTGCCCAAGTAAGTGTATTTAAATACTGCCTGGAACTGTTAACAGCCTGAACTTTCTCCCTCATTTCTGATAGTGGCAGATGATGCAGAAACTGCCATTTAGCAAATGCAGGAGGCCAGTCTTTTTGTTTCATTCAGGTCTTCCACTGATTGGATGAGGCCCACCCACTCATGAAGGACAACCTGATTACTTAAAGTTCACTGATTTAGATGTTAATCTCATCCAAAAACATCCTCCAAGTAGACACATAAAATTAACTATCACACTGTGTAACAAACCACTCCAAAGTGGTTAAAAAACAAGGGGTCTATGGGTCAACTAGGCAGTTCTGCCAATCTGGGCCAACCTGGTGGATCAGGGCTGAGCTCAGTCATGCACCTGCCATCAGCTGGTATAGGATGGCCTTAGATGGAGTGGTTCATCTCTGCTCCCCATGGCTCTTATCCTCTAGCAAGGTAGCCTGGGCTTATTCACATGTCAGCTGAGAAGGGTTCCCAGGGAGCAAGAGGATGAGCAAGAACTCTTGAGTCCTGGGCTCAGAATGGACACACCATCACCTCCACAGCACTCTGCTGGCCAGAGTGAGTCAAGAGGCCAGCCAAGATTCAAAGAGTGGAGAAATATTTCTGTCTCTTCACGTGCAGAGCGGCAAAGTCCCATCACCAAGGTTGTGGATACGGGGAAAGGAAAGTTGCTCCCATTTTTGCCAATCATCTGCTAGAGTCAGGGTAGTGCATTGTGTGAGTGGCTGGAAGTTGTGCTGCTCTTGTTTGGGGAGACTGTCTCAGGCCCTGGTGCTGTCAGGTGTTTAAAGTGCTTCTCTGGGGTCAGCTTAGTAGCTTTGGGGGAAGGAACATAGAATACTTTAAAAACAGGGTTTGACTCAGTCAGGGCCACCTCCAATCTATACAGCACCTTCCTGTGTGATGGGGAAAAAGGCACCCCTTCTTTCTGACTTGCACTGCCCCACTGGGGAGCTCCCACCACGTTCACCACTGTATGCGGCAGCCCTCACCTGGGAACACTGGCCAGTGTATCTTCTCTGAGCTTCCATTTGCACATCTGCTGATGGGAATTATAGTGCCTCCCTCACAAACGGGCTGTGGTGAGGATTAAATGAGTCAAGGTGTATAAAGTGCCTAGCCTGCTGAGTACCGGGCGCTCAAAAAACATTAATGCCTTTTCTGCCTCTCTGCTAAAATGAGAAGCCACCGTAAAGAGTACTTTAGAACATTCAAGGACGCTGGACAGTCTTCAGCCAAACCACTCATGAAAGGATGGGAAAGGAGAGAAACTTACATGGGTGTTCTGAGTCACTGGACTTGACGTGGGACGGTGGAGCAGTTTGGGAGGACTGTCTGATGTTTGTCCTTTGCACTCCAAATTGGGGTTCCATCGATTCTGCAAAGTTTGTACTGCACTAACTGGGACAGGAGATCATCATCCTGTCTGGACCTAACTGAAAAGTTATTTGCTAGGAACAGAAAACATTTCTAATTATTGATTGAAAGAGGGGAGAGGCGAAAAACAGAAGAAAACCCTCATGCTTTTCATCGGCAGCTAAAATGTTCATAAATGCAAGAGAAGATCAGAAACAAACCCAAAGTGTAACACAAGTCATACAAACATAGATCACACTAGAAGTTCGATTTTAGCCTGAGCGAGGTGTTCATTTACGTGTTCAGTCCATAACAGTCCAGAAACACTCACTCAATGCTATTCCTCCTAAGAAAGTGACTCTTCGTTCATTGTTCTCTCACCTGATGTTCACGAGCCATTATAAAATCCATTCATATTTCTAGCTTCAGAAATGAAATTGGAGGTATGGGCCAAAGTGTACATTAAATTAGGGACGACTGGTTGTGGCACTCTACGTGAGCCAGGTAATGCTGGGTCATTTTAATTAAGATTTTATAGTCAATAACAACACAAGCAAATTAATAACATTAAGTCAACAGGAAACAGTTGTGGGGGAAGTGGGCTATGGAAATAACTGAGACCTGCAGTCATATTATTGGCCTAATGTGCAGAGTTCACTTATGCATCAGGGGAAAAAACAGCTTTGGGGCAACTGAATGGAATCTATAACACGGGGCATGGAAATCTTTTGAGCTTCAAGAAAAGATGATCGCTAGAGAAATAAGAGGAAATTCTGTACTTCTATTTAAAATGAGAAGAAAAGCAAGGTCACTAAGGAGTACTAATCAACTCAAAGGAGTTTGAATACAAAGTTTTCTGAGTGTTGACTTTGGAAGAGAATTTTCTGGGATATATTGGTTCAATAATCAATCCTTTTTGCCTGTTAGTTCCCCTGCTATTTATTGAACACCTACTATGTGCCAGATACATACATGCAGTATTTTATTCTAAATACCTAAGCAAGGAATCGTTTCTATTTACTGATGAGGAAACACTGAGCAAAATTAAGTATCTCGCCTAAGGTTACAGGCTTCGATTTTGGCAGAGTTGGGGTTTCAAACCAAGTGAATCTGATTCCAAAGCATATGCTGTTAACTACGAGGCTACACTGTCTGCCTCTCTTTTTGTGCCCAAGAGGGAAAAAACTAAAGATAATGGAAGAAAGTTTAGCACCAAAGCATGAGATCAATTTTGCCAAAGTATTTATGCCTTCACCATAAAGAATCCTCTCATATTCAGGAAAGGACTTCTGTTGTATTTGATGTGCTTTCTCCCTAAAGTTGAGCGTCTGGTTAGCCCATATGTGTTTTCATGTTGTTCACCATGTTTTATTTCATTAAAAATGGACTCCACTGAAATCAGAGTATTATTGAAGCATGTAGATTTACTGAGTATTTTGTAGAAGAGATGGAGAAGTGGATTTCTTTCCAGAACCCTACACTGTTTCATTTTTTTAAAGTTATTTTGTTTGCTTTCAATTTTGGGGGGAGGTAATTAGGTTGGTTTATTTATTTATTTTTGGAGGAGATACTGGTGACTGAACCCAGGACCCTGTGCACACCAATCATGCCCTCTACCACTTGAGCTATATCCTCCCCCCATTTTTAAAAATCCTCATTAGACTTATGTTGTCTTCCAAATCTGTCTTCATCACTGCCCATCATACGGTCTCCTCTTTCTACTCCTGATTTTCCCCACCCTCTTAGGCTGCAGATCATCCTTGGGGACCGCAAATTATATTTTCTTTTTTATGCAGACCAATGTAATTTCCTCCTAGCTTCAAGCTTGAAAATCTTCACTCTGAGGATGAAAATGTTTGTACCGAGCAAACAGAGGACCCTCCTGTCACTCTCTTTGAAAGGTCATTCTCTTTGAAAGGGTACTATAAATGACCAACGAATAACAAAAATCATTATGACAGAACAGAGAAAATGGTCTTATTTAAAACTAAAACTACCTACAGCTCCTTATGCCTCCTAGGGCTGGGTGTCATAATTCATATTGGGGAAATCTGAAAAAGAATATGTATATTTACATACGTATAACCGAATCACCTTGCTGTGTATCTGAAACACTAAATCAACTCTACTTCAACAAAAATAAATTTTAAAAAATTCATACAGGGAAAGTAAATCTCTTCCCCTCTTACTTTTCATTTCACAGACCAGTGAGGAAAGAAAGAAGGAAAGACTGATACTTCAAGCCGTCTCCAATTCCTCTATGTCTAAGGACCTTTCAGCATGGGATGCATTCACGGAAATAGGAGCCTAACCAAGCCATTACCTTTCCATGTGGACGTAAGTTCCCAGAATACACACTGACATCATTCTTCTCTCTTAAAATCCCTTATAATAAACATAGGAGGCAGTTTTTTTCCCAGCTATTTTTGACAAATCCTGAGGCTGCAGTGATATTTTTGATGCCCTTCATAATATCAAAAGATATCTATCAATTCCTAATTTTTCCCCTGATTTTGACCTTCTTGATAACCGGCCTCATAAGCTGTAACAAAACTTTCATTTAAATATCCAGAGGGATTCTCTTCCTGGGTACTTTTTTGGTCCCCTCCAGCACTCTCTCTCTACATTTTTCCATTAGCTATCATGGCTTATAACTTCACAAAATGAGGTAGAAAAAATCCAAGGCATGATTTCTACTTCTACAGTGCTGGCTGAGTCAACCATGAAAATCAGTGTGTAAGTTCACTGCATCTGAAGCAAGCCTGCTGGTCCACTAGTAACTCCATGTACTCAAGGTTACCATTGAGTCTTCCTATTCAGGGAAGTGCCCTTTAGGAGAAACATCTACTTCATGATAACAGAGAAAATTCATGCCAGCTAACTAAAATAGTCAAACAACACTTCATTCTTCAATATAAATAATAACCAATGATCAACAGAGATGTCTGAGAAAACTAGTACCATAAAAGAAAAAAATAAAGAGAAATAAAGAGAAAAAACTGACTCCAGAGGAAATCATTCATGTAACTGAATAATAATGGTAATAATGATCAATATTTACCATGTGAAACATGACCAATAGTAACAATAGGTAGCATTACTGAACACTAAATCTAAGCCAGGTCCTGTTTTAAACACTGTGCATATATTGACTTCTTTAATCCAAACAAAAACTCTGTTTTTATAGATGAAGAAAATGAGGCTCAGAGAGGCTGAGTAAAATATCCAAGGTCACACAGCTCATAAGCAGCAGACTCAGTCCAGGTCTTCCAACTACAAAGACCATGTTCTTAGTCCCTATGTTATATTGCAGTGAGAGCCTTAATCTTCGAGTTTTAGACACTTCAAAGTCCTCATTAACATTTGTCCCAAAATCTCCATCAACTTATCCAGTTCTCATGTAATAAGACCACTCAAGGTCCATTTTGACTTGCCTAAGAGTCTGGAAAAAGGTGACAGCTTGAATTTGGTCCTCATCTACATGCACTTTAGGAAATAAAAGTACTAAAATCAGACCTAGGGCTTCAAGAATACCTATAAGCTTCATTCCATAACAGGATGTTGACAGTAAAATGTGCATCCACCTCCTTCAGAACCAGAAATAATCTGAACCATCTAGAAGTATGTCTAAAGCAACTTGCTCCATCGGCTAGGAATGTTTGTCATAGATCTCAAGCTGTGTAATTTAACACACTGAAACTGGTTAGAGAAGTTTATGCAATTAATTTGCAGGGTAAAATGATCCAGATAAACTGGTTGTCTAGACTGGCCAAGGTTGGGTTAGGCAAGGTTGAATTTTGATTACTCAACTGAAATAACTGAGTAGGAGTTTGCACATTGCACTTACAATTATTTTGAAATGTCTACCACAAAAAATTAGTATGGCTTGCTTTACATTAATGAAGCAAAAAATGAGATAATTATTTAGTTATTTCAACTTTATATTTTTCCCCCAGATATCTGGCAGTAAGAATTTTTATAAATATGTTTAAATAATTGAGCAAAAATGTGTTTGTATGCATATGTGCTGCAGGGAGAGAAGCTTACAGTTATATGAACAGGTTATGTAATTAGCTCTGGTATCCATTTCACTCTAACAGAGTTATCTCTTCTGTTGAAGTACTTCTGTATTAGCCAGCTTGGGCTGCCATAACAAAACATCAGAGACTACGTGGCTTAAACAAAAAGTTATTTTTTCCCAGTTCTGGAGCCTAGAATCTGAGATCAGGGTGCCAGTATAGTTGGCCTTTGGAACCAACCACTTAGCTATCTGCAGCCTCCAGAACCAGCCAACACCATTTTTTTGAGCTTAGCTCCTAACTACCAATCAACCATGAGCTCCCAGATTTGTCAGAATTGTTCCACCAAGGTGGAGACCGCCGTCAAATGCAGGCCTCCTACACCTACCTCTCTCTGGGCTTCTATTTTGACCCTGAGGATGTGGCTCTGGAGGGCATGGGCCTCACTTTCAGAGAACTGGTGGAGAAGTACAAGGCCGCCTAGCGTCTCTTGAAAATGCAAAACCTGCGTGGTAGCGACGCCCTCTTCCAGGATGTGCAGAGGCCATTCCAAGATGAGTGGGGTAAAACCAGGATGTTATGGAAGCCGCCATTCTCATGGAGAAGAACCTGAACCAGGCCCTTTTGGGTCTGCATGCCCTGGGTTCTGCCTGTGCAGACTCCCACCTCCGTGACTTCCTGGAGAGAGGTTTCCTGGACGAGCAGGTGAAACTCACCAAGAAGATAGTGACCACTTGACTAACCTCTGCAGGTTGGCTGGTCCCCAGGATGGGCTGGGCGAATATCTCATCCAATCGCTCACCCTCAAGCACTAGGAGCTTCCAGAGCCCAGCTGTTACCAACCTGGGTTCTTGGACTCTTTAATCAAGAGAAATTGATAAGAGGCCAGTGAGAAATTCAGGCAAGGCTTTAGTAGGGCTTGTCCTGCAGCAGGAGGGAGCGAAAACAAGTAACAGGTTCCCTTGCTCACGCCAGAGTTGGTGGGGAGGAGAAGGTGAGCTGATCCCTTAAATGGGGTGAGGGTAGGGGCAGATGGGTGGGTTGGGCCACAGGGGTGGTTGGGTGGTCTGCCTACCCCCTTGGTGGTGCTGTGTGCAGGGATCATGCGTAGTACCCTACTTTTGCTCCTGGCACCTCAGAGGTGGCAGTTGGGTTTGGCCTTTTTGTGTCTTGTTGTTCGTAATTTGCCCCAACTGGGCATGCACACAGTTATTTTTAGTCCCTTACAGTTTTCGGTACTCTGTTGCTAGAGGGGATGTTTGTCCAGGTGAAAGCATTGCAGCACAGGGCCCCAGGTCCCAGGTCCGAGCCCGTTGCACAGCGGCCTTTGAGGAGCCCCTCTTGTGTCAGGGATTCTGCCTGATGCCTCTCTCTGCAGCCAGTAGGCAGTTTTTTGACCATCCTGGAGCCCTCTCTCAAGTCTTGGACCAAATGGAAACAATAAAGCTTTCTGCAGAAAAAAAAATCAACTCTCATAGAATCTCCAAACATTTATGTAAGACTAATTGCTGTGGGTGGAAAATTAAATTAATAAATAGTTCAATTAATGTTTTCAGTCAAAATTTGGTTCTTTAAAGCTGCAAAAGTAAGAAAAAAATACAGTTTCCCATAGGAATACAAATTTTATTTGTTTTTTTGATGTCTTGTCTTTTTTAACATATAGGTCTACTCTAAAACTATTTATGAACCTGGAATATAAAATTGCATGTTCTTTAGTTAGGAAATGCTAAAATGCAGATAATTTTTCTCTTCAAATTTTAGATTCAGTACTCAATTGCACTGAAAACCAATTATGAAAGGATAGCATGTCTTTTCCCATAAAAGTGGACATTTACTGAAAGTTCAACATGGAAAAATCTTCTGGAAATACAGCTTTTATTTTATTTTTTATTTTTTTTATTTTTTTTAACATTTTTTATTGATTTATAATCATTTTACAATGTGTCAAATTCCAGTGTTCAGCACAATTTTTCAGTTATTCATGGACATATACACACTCATTGTCACATTTTTTTCTCTGTGAGTTATCATAACATTTTGTGTATATTTCCCTGTGCTATACAGTGTAGTCTATTCTACAATTTTGAAATCGCAGTCTATCCCTTCCCACCCTCCACCCCCCTGGTAACCACAAGTCTGGGAAATACAGCTTTTAATTTCTCAATGAAAACAGTATCTTATATTTGCCTTTACTATTTTTCAATAAAAACAATACTGTTTGTTTCCTTTTATATCACTTACAAAACACGTTTGTATGAATTATCACATTTGAACCTGACAATAACACTCTGATATGAATATGCCAGGTATGAGGGGACAACTCACAGGTGGGGAAACTGAGAGCTAGAGGTTAAATAAATTTCTCAGCATGGGAAAGAAAAGATTACTGTGGAATTATATATACTCTGTTAACTTTATAGGGGGGAAAAAAAGAGAAAGAGACTGAGAGTGAGGGAAAAGAAAATACTTCCTGGAAATATTATGTAGAAACATGAAGACTAGAGTCCTGAAAAATGATTTTAAATCGCAACATTGAGCATAAGTATTGAAATAAGTGGCATGTAGGAAGCCTCATCTCATTGAAAATGAAAACTGGCACTTTTGAGGGCCTAATAAGTAGGGTAATGTGTGACACAAAGTGAAGCAAAGGCTTAATGAATCTCATTCTCTGATTTGAAGGTGGCATGTTTAAGTCTGTTATAAAAAACAAAGTCACCCCAGATTCTCTAGGAGTCAGGGAGTCAGTGAGCTGATTTATTATAAAAGAAAACAGACACACACACACACACACACACTTCTAACATATCTAGATCTATATAGATTAGATTAGATATTATTCATATAAAATATCTATTTAATATATAAATGTAATGTACATTACATTTGCTTGCTTAAAAAATCTAGACTCTATTTCTTTTTAGAACATTGTTACCATGCATAGGAAAATCAAATATTATGGTTATAAAATAATTTCTGATGTAGAATATTCCTTTCATCAGTGGAAGACTATCCACTGAGAAAAAAGACTTAATTTCCTTTTATAAATGGCAGTGGATTAGAACTACACAATAGTTCTAACTCTGCTATCGCTGTGTATTTAAAGCCAAGATGATGACTGTACTGAAAAAAGAGGGAAGGGAAAATCAATAGATTATTGCTTCAATGGAGCTCACAACAGTGCTGATTAGAGAACACAAATGGATTGCATAATAGTAAAATAACTATAAACTGGGTATGGATTTAAGCCTATGTTAAGACCATTCTTAACTGCATTGTATCTTTAGAAAACATGCACTGAAATCACAACAGCAAATTAAATCTATTCGACCGCAAAATTTAATACACAAGAAAATAGCATTTATTAATGATCTGGAAGAGGGACTAAATAGCATGTTAATGAAATCTGCAGATGATACTAAATTGAAAGGTGTTACAGGCAACAATGAGGACAGGGGCTTAATACAAATGGACCTTAAAAAGTTAGGGAAAGGCTGATGGTGGCAACCACCACAACAACAAAAAAACCCAAGTGGAACTGATAAAAATATCTGTTGGAAAAATTTCAACTTGAAAAAGAGTAATACAAAAGAAGTATAGATGGAAAAGTGACTTTGAAATTTGATTAGGATTTTCTGATTATAATACGCTGGTTAATCCACTCTTGAGAGGTCCTGGGCTCCCTCCTGGAAAGCAGTCATTCCTTTACTGCTCTACCCCCTCTCCAGGCAGACCAGAAAAACTATATCACTTAGTCATAGGCTTTTAGGAGGCAAGTAAAATGAAGAAAACAGAGACCACGCATATGAGTTAAAAAAAAAACGCATATTGAAGAGAAAGAAATGGCTTGTGAAGACACATGATTTTGTATTGGTATCATCTAATGGTGTTTAGAATCAAGAGGGGCCATGAAAAATCTAGAAATACCTGAAAATCTTTTATAAAAGATGGTTGCTGTCACTTGATTGTTTATGAGTAATTATTAAGTGAAACTAATAATTACCTTATGAAATATAATTCTAGCTTTTCCAGATACCAACAAATGGAAGAGTTCTCCTTCGTAATCACATGTGCCTTAATCCAAAAAATTGGTGATATTCTCAATGTCATATGGGATGATACCATTGGCCTTCTTAGTAAGTCTGGAAGTTTGAGTCTGAGAATTTGGTTTATCCAGAAAAACAGCAGCAGGTGTCTCTTGGAAGCTTTGGAGAATAAGAAGCTAAGTAATACATCTATAATGTTTTATTGGGGGCTAAGATATAGTTATCTGGGGATTAAAGCTTTTCTCTATTGGATCTGTTAAAACAGAAACCTCAGTTTCAGAAACTTGACTATTATCATAACATTTTATGTTTCCATTAGATCTCAGTAATGTTCTCTCTTTGAACAGAATCTGCCACTGCCACACCTGTGATGGAGGAAGATGCAAGTATTCTTGGTGGCCAGGTGTGATGATGACAGTGAGAACCCATGTAGGAAAATTCCATGGAGGAGGTGAAGTGCTGGGAGGCGGGCAGCATGAGGCCCATGAAGGTGGGGGATAATGTTGGGGAGGAAAATTTGGGTGAGCTAATGGAGGGTTTTGAATATGCCCTAAGGATCCTGGACTTTATTTAGTAGGCAGTGAGGTATCAATAGGTTTATGAGTAAAGGTTTTTGAGTTTTGATATGATTCCTCTATATAATATGTTAGCTATTTCTCCCAAATACATGTTATTCCCTAATTAGGTAGGCATGATCTAGGTCTTCATCCAAATTGTGGAAACATTGAACAGGGCAGGCTAGAGGAGAGAGCCCAGCAATGTACCATTAGAAACCCTTCTCTAGGGGAATACTGCACCCTACGTGACATCAGTTTTGGGGGGCATAGCTTCTAGGCTGTTTTCAATCTAACAGCAATTTACTGTATTGTATTGTTATCAGTTAAAATCCCCTCCAGACTTGTAAAGTCATCATGAGAAATTCTGTCATGTTGCTTTGACAGAAGTCCTCACTGTCCTCTATGATCCCAGCAGAGAAAACTAGGTTTGTCTGGTACATCTTGATTTCAATGAATCCAAGCTGGTTCCTAGTATTCACATTCAAAGTGATTACCAGCCTTTCGTTTAATAATGCCACTTAATACTAACTCTAGGATCTTGCCAGAAAATAGTATCAACCGTCAACTTCCCAATATATTTTGGGAAGGAGCACATGAGTTTCTTGCAATAAACTCAGGCTAAGGGTGAACAGGAGAGATGGCAAGGCTCAATGCTGAGAGAGTGTGACAAACTCAGTTATGATTCAGTCAAATTTTAAATCTAGGAGTTTAAAGAAGACTAGCACAGCAAATGATAGCAAAGAGTGAGCAGTGCATAGGACCCAAGACTCCGGTAAGCAGGCCTTTATCATCCCACATAGGCATCAGGCAGCATAGTTCCAGCTAAATCACAGCTGCTTAGGAAAAGGGCAGGCACCACGTATTCCAGAACTTCTAATGTCTAGCATCCTACTCAATGCAGCTGCCCTATGACGCTGCACCCTGTGGCAGAGCACAAGGCGACTGACTCCCCTCAGCTCAAGAGCATCTTTAGACTCTCTCAAGTAGCAATTCTCAAAATGCAGCCCAGAAACCCTTTCAGGGAGTCTGCAAGGACAAATCATCTCTTCTCAGAAGAATACTAAGACATTATTTTCACTGTCTTGTCTTATAAGTGTACAGTGAAATCTACCACAGGGTAAGTGTAGTGTGATATTGGAATAGATTAAGTGCAGAAGCAGATAAAAGAATCCACCTAATTATCAGAGAAATACAAATCAAAACTACAGTGAGGTACCACCTTACACCAGTCAGAATGGCCATCATTCAAAAGTCCACAAACAACAAATGCTGGAGAGGTTGTGGAGAGAAAAGGGAGTCCTCCTACACTGTTGGTGGGAATGTAGTTTGGTGCAGCCATTATGGAAAACAGCATGGAGATTCCTCAAAAGACTAAAAATAGAGTTACCATATGACCCAGCAATCCCACTCCTGGGCATATATCCAGAGGGAACCTTAATTCAAAAAGATACATGCACCCCCAATGTTCATGGCAGCACTATTTACAATAGCCAAGACATGGAAACAACCTAAATGTGCATTGACAGATGACTGGATAAACAAGTTGTGGTATATTTATACAATGGAATACTACTCGGCTATTAAAAATAATAAAATAATGCCATTTGCAGCAACATGGATGCTCCTGGAGAATGTCATTATAAGTGAAGTAAGCCAGAAAGAGAAAGAAAAATACTATATGATATCACTTATATGTGGAATCTAAAAAAAAAGACAAAAAAATTTATTTACAAAACAGAAACAGACTCAGACATAGAAAACTAACTTATGGTTACCAGGGGGTTGGAAGGAATAAATTGGGAGTTAGAGATTTGCAAATACTAACTACTATATATAAAATAGAAAAACAATAAGTTTATACTGCATAGCACAGGGAACTATATTCAATATTTTCTAGTAACTTATGGTTAAAAAGAATATGAAAATGAATATATGTATGTTCCTATATGACTAAAGTATTGTGCTGTACACCAGAAATTGACACAACATTGTAAACTGACTATACATCAATAAAAACATATTAAATGTTAAAACATAAAAATAAAAACATAAAAATAAATGAAAAAGACTATCTCCAGGAAAAAAAAAAAAAAAGAATCCAGCTGTCTTCTATTCTGCCAGATATTAAAGACATTTGCAAAAATATAAAACAATGGCACTCTTCTAACTTTCAAAATTTTGGACAATAGTTATTTTTCATTAAAAGAGGTTATTCACTTTAACATATGTGGGTTTATTGTTATTTTAAATGAATTAAGATTTCAGTTTTAATTTCTGATATGATAAATATTGACAGGTATAACTCACATAAACAAAAGCCATTTGGCATGCTCAAAGACTTATTTATATTTTCATTGAAATACACTTGATGTACAACATTATGTCAATTTCAGGTGTACTATATAGTGATTTGACATATGCATACATCATGAAATGAGCACCATAATAAGTTTAGTAACCATCTGTCCTCATAGAACATTATTATGGTATTATTGACCGCATACCTTATGCTGTATATTACATCCCTGTGGCTTATTTATTTTACCTCAAGGACTTTTTCAGAGTGTAAAGGAATCCTGAAACCAAAAAATTGGAGAACTACTTATTCTAAAAGAAGCTGCAAAGCCTACTTCTTGCTCCCTGAGGGAAGGCAAGTTGCTTTAGATTTCCATGACTTCTTCCTCCCCTACAGCATAGGATGATGATTTAGATTGCCTTGTCTGGTTACTGGGAAGACCAGATGGAGCAAGTCTGTGTAAAACTCTTAGTTCGGTGCCTGGCAGATGAGTACTCAAAAAATATTAGTCATCACGATTATTATTATTATTGTTGTTGTTGTTGTTGTTGTTGTTGTTGTTGTTGTTACTGCTACTACTATCACTACCACTGTGAGGACTATTATTTCGCCCTGGCAATGTCTTTACTTAGATACTAAGGGATTCATTCCTTGAACTTGTTAAATGTTCTTGGGCCTTTGCACTTCCTGTTCCCTTTGCCTGGAATAGCTTTCCTACCTTTTTGTCCAACAAATTCTCTTCATTCTTCTCAGTCAGACTTAGAGCATTTTTTGGTCTTTGGAAGACTTCATTGGCTTCCCAAAACTGTGCTAGGTACCCTGCAGTAAGTTCCCAATTGGCCCATTTGGTACACTGCAGTATAATTAATTGTCTCATGTCTTTACTGGGCTTTTCCATTGCACTCTGAAAAATCTGTGACAGTAAGGACCACGTCTGGGCACTGCTATACTCACAAAGCTCAGCACAGTGCCTGCCATTCAGTAAATGCTTGTTGAAAAAACTCTGCAGAAGTCCCCAATTTCTCTTCTTGCCCTTCTGCTTCTTTCATGCCCTGGAACACAGAAGTAAATTTGGTAAGTGAAATACGCTTTTGAATTCTTCTCTCCTCAAGTTAGATGTGAAGTCTAAGCTCGAAAAGTGACCTGGGCTTCATTTCTGAATTTAAGGTAATGGCTACTTATCTTAAAAGGTGTTTGATTGTGTGCCTTCGTTTCCCAGGGACTCAAGAGTTGTGCAGAAGGTAATGCATCCATCTTTGCACAAAAGCTGGTTAATTCTTAGTTATGATCCAGATCACTCACAATCTAAGATGGAGAACTGAGATGGCTAGAAAAAGTGCTCCTGGGTACCAGCAACACAGCTCTTCGCGCTATAAAGAGGGAAGAATACTAGAGTGCTTTCTTCCTTTTAAGTTGCCTTTCCTTCCATCCTTAATGGGATTTATGCCTGAACTTCTCTGATCCACTGATAACAGTTCCAGAATTTCTATTTTAGAAGAGCTTAAGGACAACAGTTTGATTGAATGAGGGGCTAGGAGACTTTTTCTTTACATAGCAAATACACTCTATTTACTGACATTGCATGTTTATTTTGGAAGGTATTCTTGGATATAAGAGGGTGCTAAGGACTCCCAAGTCACCCCACTGCTGAGAGTACATCTATTTTTAGTATGGAGACATTTGAAGTAAAGGAATAGGAAAGCTTGATAAGAGATATCTGACTAGGTCTCTTGTTATTGCTATTTACATTTGTAAACCTACGCTCTGCCTGGTGAGAATTAATCAATATGCTTAAGTCTGAAAAACAGTCAACCATGGGAATAAGGACTAGAGTATATTTATTAGCTCTGGGGCCTAAAGAGATCTGTATTGTCATATGGAAAGAGGCAGGCCGACCAAAGAAAAGTCAGACCTGAAGAAATCAGTTTATCACACAATTATGATGTATTTATTCCAGCTATGGACAGATAAAATGCAATATAAGATATGACCCCAAGGAGCTTGCAACCTTATTCAGAAGACAGGAGAATGCCTACAGGGTTATCACTGAAGCACATTTGTGAGGCTCCTCGTTACTGTTCACTGTTCCTGCTGGTTATTCTCTTAGCCTAATTACGTGAGGAAAAATAGAATGAAAAAAAAAATGGATGGAAAGGAAGAGGAATGTGGCTACAAATATTAAGACCTGTGCTCCAAATGTAAAACAGTATTATTCACAGTTTTAAAGCTGGAACCACTAGCTAACATTTAATTGGGCCTTCTTATTTTGCAGAGGAGGGAACTGAGGCCTGTCTAGCAAAGAACCCCAGCTGATAAGTGGCCAGGTTCTCTTTTCCCTAGAATCTGTCCCCATCACAACAGAGTGCCTTTGAATGTGAGGTAAAATGACTGGAGTCACCTTATACCTGAGTCTTAGCTAAAGAGCCTTAGTTTTCTCTTTAATGGTTGAATGGTTTTTGAAATTCTTTGATTACTTAGTCAGGAATTTTTTTTTTCCAGCATGACAGTTTTCATCAATCCTAATTTCTCAGTTCCCTAAATAGAATCTATCAATGCTAAAATTCATAGACCTTATCAAAGGGAAAATTCAATAATTAATCTGAATAACAGACTAGAAAATGGGGTGTTTTTAACCTATATTCACTCATCTCTCCACTTTCCTATCTTTTTATGAATGATTTACAAATTTTATATTTCCCTCCTGACCTCTTTTCTGAATGGATTTCTTATTTCAACTGCTGCACCTCTACCTGTTTTTCCTCCCATGACCTCAACCTCAACAGGAAGCCAGCTCCTCCTCCACATATCTCTATTTCTGTCAATGACACCATCATTCTTCCAGTCACCCAGGTCTGAAATCTTGGCATCATCTCTGACTCTTCTTTTTTACATCTAGTGGGCCACCAATTTCTGTGGCCTCTTCCTGAGGCATGTCTCTCAAGTCCATTTCCTCTTTCCTAATTCTATTTTATACACACCAACTCAAGTCCTCACAATCTCATAACCAGGCAGTGACAATATGCTGCTTCCCAGTTTTGCCCTAGCAACCCATCCTACAACCACTGTGGACGGCGCTCTCTCTAAATCACGATTAAAACCAAACCACAAACGCCTATTTTACCCATCTGAGTCTAACTTTCCACAGATCCCCAGTGTCCATAGATGATAAGATTCAAACCCAAAAGCCCTGGATAATGTTGCCCATACCTTTGCAACTTTGTCTCACGTTTTCTCTGCTGAACCATCCTTCCTACTCGACATTTACTTCTCTCCCCAGTAGTGGTTTCCACCTTTGGCTCACACCTGGAATGGATTCTAGTCTCCTCATCTGAATTCGGCTTTGTTAGTCACCAACCAGGGCAGCAGACCATGACCCCTCCTTAAAATTTCGTAGGTATCTACCGATGGTTCCACTGAGGCATCCTTCAGCCCTATCCTCCAAAATATCTGTACACGTGGGTCCTCGTCCCAAGTAGATAATTAACTTCTGTAGGGCAAGAAGCAGCCTCCCATCTCTCTGTATCCCGACGCCTTTTTCACAGTTAATGCTTGTTGATAAGGATGAGTTCAGGGAATACGTGGTGTTAACGTGTTTAAAAGATGAGAAGGCACAAAGGAGCGCAGAGGCACCCCGCCCCACCCCGCGCCCCCACGACAGGGGGTTGTCGTCCGAGGGCGGCGGCCGGCCTGGGAAGGCCCCAGGGCGCGGGGCGCACGGTGCCCTCGGGGCGCAGCCCAGGAGCGCGAGCGCCTCCCCCCGCCCCGCTCTCCCGCGTGTCGGCGCTGCGGCCGGGCTGGCTGGCGGGCGTGCGCGGCGCGGGCAGAGAGGCCCGGCGGTTCCGCGCTCGGAGGTAGGTGGTGCTGTTGCAGTGGCTGTCTCCCTCATTGGCGCGGGGCGGAGAGGCGGAATGTTCAACTCCTGACTCGGGCGGAAGCGTGGGAGCCGCTCGGGCCGCTGTCCTCTCGACCCCTGGTCGCTGCCCCCGTCCTCGCCGCGCGCGGGGCCTCGGCGCCCCCGGCAGCTGCTCGCGCCCGGCCCGGGAGCCAGGTAAGGGGCCAGGTCGGAGGCCGCGGGGGGAGAGGGTGCGGGGCGGGCGCGCCGCGATATCGACTCGTCCTGGCGTCGCGGACCCAGGCCGCGCTGGGGTCGGCGTCCCGGGGCACCCCTGCCGGACCAGACCCGGCGTCCTCGGCTCCCGCGGCGTTGCGCGCCGGACCCCAGCGGCCGCGCGGGGCGGCTGGGAAAGTTCGGGCGGGTCCCACGCAGAAGTTGGCGCCCAGAAGAGCGGGGCGCAGCCCGGAGCGTCTCCGGCGTTCTCGGCCCCGGGAACACGGCGCCTCCGGGTCGCCGCTCGCCCTTCCCAGACGCCGGAGAGCTGGCCTCGCCCCGGGTGACCCGGGCGTCTCTCGGGCAGCGAGGCGCCAGTCTCCCAAATCAGCGAAGGGTGCAGGCCGCTTCCCAGCAGAGGTGCTGGCGTGCGAGGAGAGCCCACTGACTTCTTTCCTGCCGGCCGGCCCAGGAGCCCGCCTCCCACTGAGAGCGGCCGCTCCCTGCCGAGCAGCGTGGAGCTCGCGCCTTTCCGCACCGCGAGCGCCCCTGTTCCTTCCGCGGCGCCGGCTGTGGCCTCTTTGCCGACACGGTGGCGTCCTCCAGTCCCTGGGCTTGGAGAATTGCACCAGGCCAGGAGGTGAGGGCTGTGGCGGCCGCCACGCCTCGCTTGCTCCTGACAGCTTGCGGGAAAACTTTAATCCGAAACTGGTCAGAGGGCAGTGAATTGCGTAAAAAAACGGGGCAATCGTTGTTAGATTGCTGAAAATGTATGTTTCTGCTGCGCCTCCGGGTCTTGCATAAGCACTATTTATGGGAGAACTTAATTACTATTTTTGTTAGTTTCTTTAATAATGAAAGCAACACCATTTAGTGGCCTGTTCCAGTGATACCACAATAAGCAGCTTCTCATGAATGATAGTGTTTTAGAATCGACTCACAGAATTAATTCGATGATATTTGAGCCACGGTAGTTGTTAAAGCGTATTCCTATGTTAACCCTGAGGCTGTTTTAGGAAAGCCTCCTTGCTTTTCTGGCCTCCATTGACGTGAGCAGCTAGGATTCAGGGAAACCAAACCTACAAACACATTTAGACAAGTGATTCAAGATACTTGTCTTCTTTGTAGTAGGCCACTTCCACAATGAAATCTCATGTCGTTTCTGATGTTCAAAAAAATATGGGGTGGCTGCATTTTAATTATAGTTTTAGTCATTTGTGGAGCCTTTGTTTTCCGTTCCTGCTACAATAGTGAGAGATTTGGGAGATTGTAAATGAATGTGCATTTAGTTTGTTTGGAAAGAGACGATTAAGAAACAGTCTTTTAGAGCAATGTGTACTGCTTATTTTAATCTTTCACAATTTAATTTCTATTACAACTTTTTTTGAGATTATTTTGGGAATTTTTTTAAACTGGAAAATATTATTGTTTTTATCAAAAGTGTTAGTGTAATAATCCCAGGGTAAGTGACCATTAAGTGCAGGGACATTTTTTTCTTGTCTAGGAAAGCAAATAGATGATTGATCTCTTTTTCTTATTCTTTTAGGGAACACTTAAGGACAAATTAAAAAGAGAGAGAGAAATATCCAGATATTAAGCACTGAGGATTTGGATCTAAAAATGGATGGTCAAAGATCTTGGGAACTAAGGGACCTTCTTGCCAAATAAGGAAACTTGGCAAGTGGCACTGTGTATTTTAAGTTAGCCCAAGAGTGAGTGTTATTGGCAATATATTGGCTGAGTGCCTATCAGGAATGAGCAGTGAAACTGACTTTGATAGGGCTACAAAATTATAAACAGGAGTTAAGAGGGGCATGGAGTGAATAATCTAGTCATCAGAGAAAACACTGGAGAAATTACAATAATGTTTTATGAAAAGAGGTCAGAGATAGAGTGAAACCATTAGTGTGGCGTGAAAGAAAAAATGGACAGTTGATTTTAGAAACTGATAGATTCAAAGAAAAGAAAGGAGAGAATCAATGATTAAAAAAACAAAACAAAACAGAAAAAGGTATTTGTGGTGATTTAGTACTTCTTGGAATAAGATAGCCTTATATCTGTATCCAGAGATGTTAGAAATAAAAATCAATTTGGATCATTTGTTTTCCATTTGATTCTACCCAGGACAGATTGACAGGGACGATGTCTTGTCTATCTCAATGTAATAGAACAGCTAAGGCACCTTTTCGGTCTTACTGCAGGGAAGATTTAGGCTACTTCTTTCGTGGCTATTAACCTTGCCCACTACACACAAATAAGCAGAGTTCCAGCTGTGACCAGAAAACTGTACCTGTTAAGGAAAGAGAGGTATAAATGCTGAACCTTAGATTGGTTTGACTGATACGTGAGTGCTTTTGTGTCAGACCCGCCTATGGACAGCCGAAGCATTGATTATACCTGAATAGCAGTTAAGTAGCTCAGTAGAAGATTCTGTGAGAACAAAGCAGCCGCAGTTTTGACATCCTAACCCCAGCATCACAACGGCTAGTAGGAAATTAAAGCCTCACATTGAACTTTAGGTGGATGGTAAGCAATCTAGTAATTCCTATAATGAGAAAAGGGTGTGTTTAAAGAAAAAAGACAAATTAGAAGGAAGAGGCAGAATGATACAGTGGGAAAGAGACACGATACAGTGGGAAAAATGGATGACTTTGAAGGCAGATCTGAATTCGAATCCCAGCTTTGTCACTTGCAGTTAGGTAGTTGGCTTGGGCAACGTTTACACCCTCTATCCTCAGTCTCCTCACGTGCAAATTGGGAGCAGTAAGCCCTGCTTCATAAGTGCGAGGATACGAGGCAGCATGTGGAAATGCTTGACTCAGTGCCTGAAGCTTTAGCTGCCATAACCGAGTGGCCGAGAAGGGGTTTTCCACATTCTCAAGTTTTACACAGAGAAAGCTGCCTGTCTCACCTGTTCCCAGCTAAGCAGGCTTCATAGCTGCTGTCCTGCTTTGAGTGTAGGGATTTCTAAAGCAGCTTTGTGTGCCTCTGTGTCTGCATACAGCTTTGTAATATTCTTGCGGGAGAATCTGCAAGTTAATGCATTTACATTTGAAGAATTTGGGAGTTGTAGGAATAGTGGAAGATTATGACCTGGAAGACCAACGCTGAAGTTACTTGGAACCATTCTTACAGCTGATTTTGAGCACCAATTATCTTCAGGGACCAAGAGCCTTCTTTCTGGAATCATCTCTGGACTTCCGTAGAGGAAGACCAAAAAGAGAAGGCAAGAATGGCTGCCTAACAGTCATGGAGTACATCTTTGCTTATGAAACTTTCCTACCAAAGTGCCCTATTGTGGGGAAGAATGTCTTCCTCCAGGGGTCTGTAAACATTGCCATAAATACCCCCAATGTAAGCAGGCACTTTCTTTAAAATCTTGCATTTGATCTTAAAAATCCATGTGACTTTTCTTTCTCTCCTGTACTGGTTTACTTTCTTGAACAAACCAATACAAACAGGTGCTAAGCCTATTTATTCCCCCGAATCTTAAAGTAAAGTTGATGCTGTAAGATGTATGTTTTTTATCCACCTTCTGCACAGTGCAGCCCACTGCATGGGCTGCTGCAGTTCCACTGTGCAGAGAAGAGAACAGGGGTAGATCATCATCCAAAGAGTTTTCATTTTCTGTGGCCGTACTGTGGCTTTGAGGTGAGCAGAGCTCTGTGCTCTGAAAGTAAAAAGGGGAGAGGATAGTTGTAGGATAGACGTCTGAAGTCCGGCTCGCACCTTCCCAGCCAGCATGGGAGGAGAGATTTGGGAGGATGGTCTAGTCATCTCCATTACTGCCATCACTGAAACTGATCACTGTGTTCTCGCACTGTGTCAAGGGGCTCTTAGTGACAGGTTCATGACTGTTTACCTAAGAAGGGAAGGGAGAGGTCAGTTAGTCATAGTGTGCTCATAGGGTTGGAGCGGATCTTTAAAAAAAAACATTCATTCTGCTCTCCCAGTCTCCTCCCCACATGCCCGCCTCCCATTGAACACGCTCAGTGACAGGGAACTCACTACTAAACAGGGTGGCATGTTTCCTTGCTAGGCAGCTCTGATAACCAGGAATTCTTGTCCATAGATAGCGTTGCCCCTAACTCAGCGATACATGCTGTAGGATCTTCCTTTGGTCTTATCTAGTTTTAACACCCCCATTTTTTTTTTTTTTTTAATGTTACCGGGTTTTAACTCTCCTATGTACCCTTCTCAGGGAACTTTCATTCTAGGTTAGTCCCAAATTGTACTGTTTGTGAGCAGCCAGGAAGGTGAGATACTTTCTATCTGACAGAAGACTATGAAAACAGGAGCTGAGTAGCTGCAAGATTTAAGGATGGGTGGGCCTGCTGACCGAATAAACCTGGTTTGCTTACCAGCTGCTCTCTCCCCAGCACGCACCCCGGGCACCTGGGAATGCCTCTTCCAGCCAGCTCTCAGTGTGTCTTTGCTTATTCAGACCCTGGCTGGGTTCTCTTCCTCACGCCTCCCATTGTTCCACACAGAAAGCCCCGCAGTGACTCGTGTCATGGGTTGTACCTACTTTGCGTTTACTAGTCGGGCTGCTGTTTGGGCGGCATGTCTGTGGCATAAATGGCCCTGCTCCCTGCACTCCTGTTCATCCTGGATGTTGCTTCTAGTAACAACATTTCTGGCGAGAAAGTGCATCTATTTTCATAATTGAAATATTAACGTGCAAATCATGTCTCATGTAACGAGTTCATTTGAATGTTGAACCTGTGCTTTAACTGGAGAGTTATGTCATTTATGTGGTGAAGCAGAGAAGGGGAAACAAGGGAAACAACAGCTGTCCTATGTTTCAGCCTCTGAAAGTTGGCACCTTCCAGATATCCATGACGGAAGATGCTCTTCACCGAGCCCAGCAACCTGTTCTAGACAAGACATGCTGCTTTCCAGTGGCAGCCTTGGAGGAAGGAAGGAAGGAAGTACCTACGGCAGACACAATACTAGTTAGTTCTAGCCATACCTAGTCTCGTAGATCTTATCTCTTTTGAGTGATTTCAAAACAAAAACATAGCAGAACGGCAGTCCTGTTCAGGAACAGAATCTTTGACTCCTTGACTTTGGTGTTACGAACAAATACATCAAACCAGAGCTTATCCCATTGTTAAGACTTGCAGAAAAAAATAATAATTGCAGAAGCGTAATCCAAGTGGTATTGTTTTACACACATGATAAAGCACATTTTTATTAGTTTGTTCACTAATGTGTTAAAGAGGCTGAAATAATGCTGGCATAAGTAAACATCAGGGCAGCAAGCTTGGCCGAGGAATTTGTTGAGCGCTGTTTTCTGAAAGTAGGTTTTCTTTTTTTTGTCATATTCAGGTCATGATAAAGAAACTAAATTTTCCTTCTCTATTCCATCAGAAAACAAACGTCTAACTACTTTTGTGAAGAGAGGACAAAGGATAGTGTAAATCAGAGAAAGAAAAGCAGGAAGGATCTGGATTCAGAAATAATAGGCCCATATAAGCCTAAAAGAAAAATCTGGAAAAATTCCAAAGGTCTGTTTTCTAATATATTTAACCTTTTTGTAAGTAGATTTAATTTTTTAAGTTAAGACTTGCAGGTATTCTGAGTCTATCTGATATGCAGCAGATAAGATCTGAGAAAAGCCAGTGGCCACCACAGAAAGTAATATCCTCTAGAACCTTCCACAGTCAGGGCTGCAGTTGAATAAATAGGTCCTAGAAACCCTAATATCTAAAAAGTGCCAAAAACCCCAGAGTATTGTCTTTTAATAACTTAAATATTCTCTTTATGAAAAAAATGTTTAAAAGAAAATTATAATTACTAAGAGGCTACATTTTGCAAAAATGACTAAAACCAAAAGCAGCAAATAGAGGAGTGAGAAAAAATGAAACATACACAAAGAAACTCAAATAGTAAGGATTTAGAGGTCAACAGTACGTTAATCTATTAATAGTTGCTCTGCAAAGCTGATAGAGACAGAATATAAAACAATTCTGTAAATGGGAAGAGGAAAACAATTGACGAAAGGATTCCTAACTACAAAGGCTGAGAACGTAGATGGCTAAATAGGATGTCAAGACTTATTAAAAGAATTAGACAACCTAGTTTCCATTTATTGAGTGTGACATACCGTGTGCTAGGCACCGCGCAAGGCCTTTCACAGCATCTCCCACTTACCAATGACTACACAGAAAGGGTATTACTGCCAGTGAGAAAACTGAAGTCAGAGAGGCTCAGTGACCTGCCTGAGGTCTAACAGCTAATAAGTTCAGATTTGCTACCAGATCTCTCTAACCAGGGTCTTTCCCCTGGACCATGTGCTTCTGTGTTGAAATATCTGTTATTTGGAAGTAAGACTTAAAGAAGTCAAATAATACTGTGCAAACATGATAACTTTTGGAATATTAATTTTGAGACAGTTGATAACAGATTGGATATTTTATTTATTGGGTCTGGAAATGCTATGATCTGAGAAAAAGTGATTGATTCAAGGTTACTGAGAGGTAGAGGCAGAGTTCTAACTCACACTTAATTCTAAACTTTGGTGTTTTTTTTGTTTTTTTTGTTTTTTTGTTTTTAACGTTTAAACTTTAGCGGGTATTTTTTTTCCTTTTTTCCTTTTCATTTTTAAGTCCAGGGCAAAAGTCTGATTTTTTTGGACTGGAAGGCTGAAAACTTTAAAAAGTAAAATGATACTCCCTTTAAGGTTTTCTTCTTCCAGGTAGTTCTACTTTTGATAATTAGCTGATGGTACTGTATAAGCTTCAGCAATTTAATTAATAGCTTAAAAATCTTTTAAAATTTTAACTTAAGGAAATTTTTAAAATTAAAAAAAAAAAAAGATTAGTCTTACTACCCAAGTACTCAAATGATTGGGTTCAACCACTGAGTTAGTGATTTTCAAAGTTGTGACCCACTCTTAAGCTTTCATGTTTGTGATATCCCTGTTCTAACTTACCCTTCAGTGCTCTGTGGTACATACTTACGACTAACATTTAAAACAACTTGGAGAGTTTATGAAACAAAAATTAAGATGCTACAAAGTTGGGACTGGGAATTGTTGCATGAAGAAAAATTACCCTTCTCAAATAGAAGAATTGTTTTAACATAGTGGGATGAAAACATCATTTGATTGGGTGTACTATGTAAATACCTTTGTACAGATGACTTTTAATGTTACGTTCTGGTGTACGCACTGGAGAACACGTCTGAAAAATGAGAACATAGTTTGATCAGGTAGCAGTCTTTCCCAAGATGCTCAAAGTATGATTAATCAGCAACTCGGATTATCATTCTTCTGGTCATAAGTTGATCCCTTTAGAATAATGATTTTAAAGGAGAGAAAGCACAAAGGGAAAAATTAATGCGTGTGGTTTGACGCTCACAGTAATGGCAGTGGGAATCTCATTCGTGTTCTTCAGCTAAGTCCATGATGCTTTGCCAGGCTCGCTGGAGTGAAAACCTGTACTCATATACCTCAGAATTGTTAGTCTCTTTGGTAATCAGACAGGACTTAATTTTTTATAGACTCAATAAAACACTCAAGTAATGATATAGTTCCATTCATACATAGCCAGCTTCCAAATGGCGGGATGCATCACAAAGTGAGTAACAGTGATTCTGGGAAGACAGACTGATTGTCTCATCTCGGGATGAAGATGCTGGAGAGCTGTGCTTCTCAGAGGTCAGCCTTCCTCTGGCACCCCTGGGTCGGTTTCAAATGGGATTGATTTGCCTCAGTTCATCCATATTCCCTGGGCTTGCTCTGCACCAGAGGGTTCAGACCTACCCATATTAATCTCATCCTGGTTCACATCTCTCCGTTTGTTCTGGAAAGGATTTCCCCTCTCCCCCTCCTCTCCGTCCCCCTCCCTTGGACTCAGAGACACTCAGTCCTGGAGGTCCCAGACATACTCTTCTCCATCTCCCAAGAGACCTAGGCAGCGGTTTCCAAATCAGGATTTGCTTCAGGATCCTCTGGGGGGCACTTGTAAAAACAGATCTCAGATTTTACTTACTCTGATTGGAATCTTTCTAGCTGCAAAAGGTGTAACAGCAGAGCCAGAAATAATTTGTTCATTTGCTTGTTCATTCGCTCATTCAATACATGTTTTTAAATGGAAAAGGTGTGACGTGCCTGGCTGTGTAGTAGGTGCTGCGGGTCCAGATGTAAAGAGAAATGCGTTTGCCACTGGGGGAGGGGGGAGTTTCTAGTCTGGGGGGAAGTCAGTGGGAAAGATGAAAGAGTAAATAAGGGAGCTGTGGCACTGAAGAAGGGCAGTTAACTCTGCTCCCGTGGCCCAGAGGAGGTGGTCAGGGACATCACTGGGCAGCGAGAGGCATTCAAAGCAGAGACACCAGCCTGTGCCAAAGTGTGGAGACGTGAGAGCATGTACGGGGAACTGCAAGTCATTCCTCGTGTGTGTCTGGGGAGGGAGAAGACAAGAAGTGAAAGTGGCTCTAAGTGGTGAAGGAAGAACATGAGAAAATTTCCCAGAATTAAAAGACATGAGTCACAGACCGAGAGTAAACTGAGTGTCCCACCAATGAATGAAAAAGACTCACCCCTCAGCATATCCTGTTAATGTCAGCATTCCAGGGATGCATACAAGATCCTAAAAGCTTTCACAATGGAAAAAGTAATGTAAAAAGAATTAGTAAGCAGAGTAGCATCAGACTGCCCTATAGGCTAGATGAGTATGAAGTACTGCTTTTGGAAATTATTTCCTACCTAGAATTGCATACTTAGCTGGGCTACCAATCAAGACATTTTAACACAGAGATTCCCCAGAAAAAATGCATCCTGGGCCCTCTCTTCAGGTAGCAAATGGGAGACGTGCACTGTCAAAGCATGAAAATAAACCAAGGAAGGCGAGAAGCCAGGAGATCCCAGTACAGGAGCCCCTCCCCAGAGGAAAAGGTGAAGGAAGTTCTGAGGATGGTGGGGAAAGCAGTCCCAGGCAGGTCAGGCCGAGAGAGACCATTCCAGCCAGACTGACTCAAGATAAGTGGTATAGGAACAATGTCTCCAAGAGAAAATAGAACAAACAAACTAAAAAACCTGACATTTTTACTTTATTGAGAGGAGTTTTGCAGTTCTTGGGAAAGTTTGCTGAGTTGAATTAAGTTTTAGATGTATACAAAGCTAAGCAAAAAAAAACAAAAACAGAAACAACTAATAACTTTAGGAGAAATAAAAAGTTATCCAAGAAAGGAAAAGTCATTGAGTCCTGCACAGCACTCTTGGGAGTAATATTTACTTTGTCAGACTGCTGTAAACGGTGACTGTTGACTTAACCAAATGTTGCGGCATCGTTGGATGCTGGGAGGATTGAGCAAGTGTGGCATACTTGTATGTAAGTAGGTGAAGAATGGGATATGAAAACTAAACCCTTAGCTTCCACAAAGAGAAGTTAATAGGTAATAACTAAAATGGAACAATCAGGAAATAGCAATGTGAACACATTTTCTAAACAGATACAGATATAGAAATATCATGAAATATGAACATCAGAATAAAATCCTAAGGGAGTTGAAATTAGGGTCCTCTGAAGAGAGAACCGGGTGTGGGGAGGGGAGGGACAGGGGAGCTCTATTTTTCATTATAATCTCTGTGGTCCTATTTTATTTTTTGTACTTTGATAAAAGTAAAAATGAATCATAAAAATAAAGACCTAGCATTTGTAACACTGAGGGACTCTTGCAAGTAGTGTTCTGCGTTTTGTTGAACAAGCTTTTTGCATTTAAGAACAAACTTGTGTACTCCGTGTCCCTACCTACCTTTGGCACATTCTTAAATTTTATCTTTTGTCCCCCTTTTCCTTATTGAACTGAATAGGAATTGAAGCAAAAATTAGTGAGGTGAATTGTTGAATCAAACACGGACAGACTGTATCTGCATACTTTTTATTTATGTAGACTCTAAGCTATCTTTCAGAGCTCTGAGGATAAACAGTCCTCTGTCTTGCGTTCTTCCCAAAGTAGAGCAGAGTTGAACTTCACATAAGAAATCAGCATTCTTCAGTGACCTGATGTTCCTAAAATGGGACGGCTAGTCAGCTGCACGTTAAGATCTCTGAGCTGACTATGGGCATCACTCAGCAAAGCCACAGGTTGTTTCTGAAGAAATTTTGTCCATTTATGTAGACACAAACGGCCCCCTCCACCTTTTTATTTTGAAAATAACCAAACTCCACAGAAAAATGGAAAGCGCAGTGAAACGCCCGTGTAACTTTGCCCTGGATTTGCCGGTCCTGAATACTTGGTCGCGTTTGCTTCCTCGCTTTCTATACCCATTCGCTTTTTTTTGGAGGGAGAGTGAGGGTTGAACCATTTTAAATTAAATTGGAGATATCATACTTTAATACATCTCCCAGTATACCTTCTAAGAACAAGAACATCCTTCTACAAAACCAAAATACTGTTATTTGCCATGGATAAAATAATACTAACTAATACATCAAATTTCCCTAAAATCCTAATAAGACCTTCTGTAGCTTTTTTGGGATCCAGAATCTAGTCAGTGACCATGCATTGCATTTAGTCATCATATTTCTTTAAGTATTCTGTGTACTAGAAGTTTCTCTGCTTTTTTTCTTTTCTTTTTTTTTTTTTTTTTTTAAGCTTTCATGATGCTGACAATTATGAAGGGCCCAGGGGAGGTGTTTTGTAGAATGTCTTGTACATACAGACTCGTCTTTTTACTCCCTCATTATAAGATTCTGGTTTACAATTTGGGAAGAATAGGTACACAAACATTTTTATCCGTCTGATTTTCATGCAGGTTCAGAGTTTTAGTCCTTTGTTTCAGTCCTGTTTTGGATGGTTTTGTTTTGTCTTTCCTGCTAATCTGTGGTTTGACATGGGGTGTGAAGAACGACCACTTACCTGGAGAACAGTGAAACTCCTTAGACTGCAGAAAACATCACTGTAATAATCTCTGGGCGAGAGAATCTGTTCCTCTGGAGACAAGCATAATATTTTTTTTTAAACATTCCTGGCAGAGTTCTCTGGATGACTTAATATATTGTAATCAAGGGCAGATTTTCTGCCCTTTAATTAAATTCTGCTCCAGGATACAGTCCAGGGAGTCACTTCTGGAAAACACTTGGCCAGCTCCCCTCTCATCCCTAAGCTGACCACTTTGCTTTTGGAATTGCAACACCGAACGTGCGTTCGGTTTGCAGCACCTCGGCCCTCCTGTGCCAGCATGCTCAGATGCTGAGGTTATGTATATTTTCTGTGAAGTGAGCACAGCGTGCAGAGATGGCATGCCTCGGATGCCAGGATCGCTGTGCAGGCCTGCTGCTGAGAGCGTGCTTCCCGTTTGTCCGGGCTTCAGGGTAGACCTGGCGACATAGTAGCCTTTCGGCAGAGCTGGGGATGTGCAGGAAGTGCTGCTGCAGGTTTGGTCCGGGGGGGGAATCTGAACCATTTCTGGGGGGACAGCTGTGTTTTCAGAGTCTGGACAAGGTGCTGTTGAATTCTGCACTGGCTGCCAGGGTAAGTGTTCTCATGTTGATTTGTTTATACTCTTGTTTTTCTTCCTCTTAAGTCATTAAGGCTCTTTCTGGAAGCATCACAGGACTTGGTATCCATCAGCAAAAGTGGAATTCAGAGGATTCATTCTAATATGTTTACAATCTAACTTTTCCCTTCCTTTCTCTCTGCAGATTTTGTGGAAGTATAATACTTTGTCATTATGAGATGTCGTCTCTCGGTACCTCCTTTGTGCAAATTAAATTTGATGACTTGCAGTTTTTTGAAAACTGCGGTGGAGGAAGTTTTGGGAGTGTTTATCGAGCCAAATGGATATCACAGGACAAGGAGGTGGCTGTAAAGAAGCTACTCAAAATAGAGAAAGAGGTAAGGTCTTTTCCTGCTATCAGAAGTGGTCACGGTAGCAACTTATGTAAGCTTTTCAACCTAGAGCGCAGGCTGCCAGGGACCTAGCAAAGCCTTTGGGTCGGATCTATGAGGCCGTTTCCCAATTTCCATTCTAGGAGCCCCATAAATAGCAATCAATGCCATGTGTGCGTTAGGGTTGAGTTTTACTAGGGGTCGTCTGAACTGAGAGGATTTCTTTCCATGGCATGAAAGACAAATATTCTCTGAGCTCTCCTCCAGGGGAGGTGAGCCTTCAGGCCTTCCCTGGCTGCAGGCTTTTCTTTTTCCTGGGTCAGCCAAGAGGGGTCAGTAGAGAGTAGGGTGTAAAGTTTTCATCCCCTTTGCATTTTTTTGTCTGTGAATTTGTGGTCATCAGGAGTTGTCTTTTGAAAATTAAAAAAACGTTATTCTTCTGCTGAAATGTAAGCAATTCCAGCTTCTTGAATTTTACCTCCACTTGAAACCCGAGGTGATGGTCTTTGTATCATAAAGGTGCTAGACAGAGAGCTGCCCAACTTGTAAAATCAGAAAAAGGTCTTGGCTTTTGGCATCTAGGGTTTGTGCTGGTCCGAGTTGAGCTCAGAACTCATACATAAACCCTTCAGCTTTCTCAGGAAAGTGACGCAGCATCGTCCCCACATTCAGTTTGGTGCCTAAACTCTACAGTAAAGCCAGTTGTGGAACTGACCCATAGAGGCTTGGGACACTGATCATTTTTAATAGCTACCCTTTGCAGTTTTTTTTTGGTCATTTCTATTTATGTCCTGTTTTGGCTAATTGTTGGTCTTTTCTATATCTTTTTAAAGTGAACTTTTCCATAAATATCTTTGACTCTCCCTGAATGATTTCTTTTTTTTTTTTTTTCCGTTAACTGCTGCCAGTGAACCGTAGCAATTGATTAGAGACAGAAACCCAAATGGAAAGCACTTTGTGGCATTTCCTCCCAGCACTGCCGTGTGGCTGTGTGATCACCAGCTGTGTTTCCGATTGTTGAAGCCAAGTCAGAAGGACTAAGCTGTCTCTGCCTTATGGTATCTGTAGCTTGTGGAAAGTATTAAGAAGTGGTAGCTTTTAAAGCCAACGTGTGCCCCAAACAGAAGAGTACTATATAGAAAAAGTTTCCTCTCCCTCATTGCTTTATCAATAAATGTTTTAATAGTAGCCAAATAATAAAACCATTTCTTACTCTAGGCTAAACCTACCTTCTTTGTTCTATGAACTCTTAAGCCCTTTATAGGCAAGCATTTTTGTACCTATTTCATAGATGGGGAAATAGAGCTTTGAGAAATGTATTAAGCTGCCCCCGTAGGGTCAGGTGAAATCCAGATGAGACCCTCTGTTCTTTAGTTTTTAACTCTGAAACCTCTAGTTGACCAGGTAGGAATAGAAAATAAGCCAATTCCATCAAATTTATATTCAAAGAAGTACATAAGTATGCTAGTATTTTTAAGCATGCAACTTCAATACAATGAGCATGTTCTTATTTGGTTGTTGGATGTAAGAGAGATTTTATGAGATATGAAACAAATTTTGGTATGAAAACAATAATTGCAACTCATTCACTCCACCCCCCCATTCCATGCCCAATACCTTTTTTACTGTCTTTTGAGAGAGCCAGGGAAATGACATCAGAAAGCCCAAGGGTGAAAGCAAGAATTGGAAACTGCCAAGTCCTGCTCTGGTGTAGGTATGGAACCTGAGTGAGTAGCATTCAGAAATGTTAATTAAACTGCAGGAGCACAACTCATAAACTTGTATGTGGGAAAGCCAGAAACTCAGTTTCAGCTTTGGGCTCAGTTTAGTTGGTGACTGTCAGTGATAAAGAGACATGGTAGGTTATTGCAAAGCATCCCCACACCTACTGACTCAACTTAAGTTTAAGACGTAAAACATTTTGCCTAGTGGTTGGCAATTATTGGAAACAAAATATACATTTCTTCTGTAAGTGTTACATTTTGTGAACGATGTATTGGCTTCGTGGCTAGATGTTTTCTCAATGATAAGATAAAGGTAATAAACTATGGGGTTTTTTTTTTTCCATTTTATAGATTCAGTCCTGTGTCACTTGGTCATTTTTGCCAATGAGTTTTAGAAGCAATGGAACATTTAATAATATGTTTGTAGCTCACTCTTGGAACTCTTTAAGAATTACCTGATATCTGGTAAAATATATGGAACATGGAGAAAATATATGCAAAACTCTTTAATTTTGTTTACATGAAAGGACAGAGGGATGCTATTTATTTTCACTTTATTTGTAGACCTCTAGTGAGTATGTATACTTCCCTCTGCTTTAGTGAGTATATATTACTTTTCTGATTTAGAAAAAAGGAAAGAAAAATAGCATTTACTTAAAATCTTTGTAGTGCTTTAAAACTTAATTTTTAAATATTCATCTGTTTGATTTATTTTTTAGATTCTACGTATAAGTGATAGCAATAGTATTTGTTTTTCACTGTCTGACTTATTTCACTAAGCATGATACCCAGAGCATATATATCACATCTTCTTTATCCATTCAGCTGTTGATGGACCCTTAGGTTGTTTCCATATCTTATAAAACTTCATTTTTTAAAAACGTTTACACCTAGAGTAAAACTGCGAGGCTAGCGCCATGAACTCTAGCATCTTATTCCCCAGACTCACCACCAATTAACATTTGTAACATTTGCTTTCTGTCTATATATTATTGATTCATAGATATTCATACATATTTTATTTTTACTGAAACATGAGAGTAAATTGCAGATGCTATGTACCTTTATCCCTAAATACTTTAGCATCTCCCAAGAACACAATTATAATTCAACTGTCAAAAATTTAAGGTGGATACAATAATATTACCTACTATACAAGTCTGGTTTTGAATTTTACCAGTTGTTCCAATAATGGCTTTTTATGGGAACTTTTTTCCCAACCTAGCATCACGTACTACATCTAGTTGATCTATACTTAGTCTGCTTTAATCTGTAACAATTTCCCCTCCTTTCTTTGTCTTTTAAACTTGGACATTTTTGAAGTGTGCAAGAAAGTTTTGTAGAATGTCCCTCATTTGGGGTTTCTCTGATTTTCCCTCCCACCAGCCTAGTTTGAGGTTATGTCATTTTGGTAGGAGTGCTGCCTGGGCCTGTGTCCTTGATGTATCTTAATGCAAGACCTGCAGTGTTGGTTTGTCACATTATTGATGATATTAATTTTGAACTCTTGATTGAGGGGATCACTGAATTTCTCCACAGTAAAAATACCTGTTTTCTCTTTGTAATTAATAATGAAATTATTGGTAGATCCTTTGAGGTTATGTAAGTATCTTTCCTCAACCTCCAGTACATTGTCTTTAGCATCCATCTGTGATTCTTGTTGGAATCAAATTTTATTATGACAGTTACTGTGTAGAAAAGCAAGAAGTTCTAGCATAAACGAGAGCCCTTCTTCCTTCTTTCCTTCCTTTCTTCACTTATTGTTTCATTGTAGACTTATGGATTCTTTTTTCAAATTCAAAATGTTACAGTTCATTACAATTGGTATGCACTTTCATGCTTAAATTGTCCCTGATTTGGGCAAGTAAGAGACCCTTCAGATTGGCTCCTGTGTCCTCTTGCTGCGTCTCCGTCAGTTTTTTAGCCTGTACTTACTTCCTGGCACAGAGAGATGTTCCAGGCTGAACTAGTTCCTGCCGCAGCCCTGGAGCCAGCCATTTCTTCAGGAAGCCCTGATTCAGAGTACCTGACATGGGAGTGCGATATTGAGAAACTAAGATTTGGAAGCTAGGTTTGCTTATTGTAGACTTTTTTTTAAAAAAGAGCCTTTGTTCTTTTGGGAGAAAAAATGGTTATAGACATTTTATTTATGGAAGCATTTAATTTAAAATTTGACATCATAATCTGAATAGGTATAATCTGTGATATACTCCTGTTAGAAATGTAAACTGGGATACTTTTTGGAGAAGAGTTTAGCAAAATGTATCAAAAAATCTTAAAACATTTACTTCCTTTGAGCCAGAAATTTTACTTCTAGTACTTTATCCTAAGGAAATAATCAGGGATAAAAGAAGGCTGTAATAGGTTGCTCATTTCAGATATATATAATGGTGAAGAATTGGAAACAACTCAAGTGTCCTGTAACGAATTATCCTATATCTCACCCCTCCTCAAAAAGGTAAACGTGAGAGGTGGTGGGTGTGTTAATTAGCTTAATTGTGGGGCTCCTTTCACAACATATATACGTATATTGAAATCATCATGTTAGACCTTTAAATATATTACAATTTTGCTTGTCAACTACAGAGATGAAAAAAATTATGCTTCATATGTGTAATGGATTCCATTACATTTGGAAGAATACTTAAAGAGAATACTTAGGAGAATGCTTATGATATATTGCCAAGTGGTAAAAGCAAGTTACAAAACAATGTTTGTAATATGATCCTAGGTGTCTGCTTGGTATCTGTGTAGTGTTTTTTATTTTTCTTACACTTTCCTTTGTTTTTAGTGTTTTTCTATGATGATCTCATATGTCTTCCCCTCCCAACATTTCATTATGAAAATTTTCAAACCTAAAGAAAAGTTGAAAGGGTTTTGTACTGAATGTTTGTAAGTCTACCATCTAGGATCTGTCATTAACATAAATACTTGCTTTATTACATGTATATCTATGTATCCTTCCATCCATCCATCAGTTTTGAAGCATTTCACGATTAAGTCGCAAGTATCAGTATGTTTCCCCTTAAATATTTCAGCATGCGTATTATTACAGAGTCCATTATGTGTTTGCAGTTTTGTTACTTTTGAGGTAAAATTTACATATAATGAAGTACACCAATCACTAAGTTTTGACTGGTGTGAACAGTTTAACCCATATATTTACTCTTATGATCAGAAAAAAACTCAATTAAGCCAATCATAGCTCTGACAACCTATGCCACTTTCTAAGGATGTTCAAGCAAACTGAGTTTTACAGACCTTTTTAGCATGTCATAAATCACAGATTTTCCCATCTCAACATGTGCTTTAAAAATGTTTAATGTTCACTTCTGCGTGGCTTTCTCATAGCAGCACTACAGGATTTTCAGTGGTAATTTAGCTTGTTTATGTCAGTTGCACATTTGCTTACAGTGCACTATTTTTGTTTAAAAAAAAAAAGTTTTCAACAGGAAAAAAATAATATGAGCTTAAGGATGTATACCAAAGATAAGAAAAGAAGCCATCATCATATCTTTTTGGTAAATTCCAGATGAGCTGAGATCAAATCAAGCTGCTTAGGTGAAAGTTGAAGCAAGGAGTGGAGAGGACAGAGAAAGACACCGGATCCCAGTGTCCCCTTTCCGCTCTGACCCAGAGGAGCTCAGTCCCCACACAAGTGGTTCATCAGCTTCACAGCATGAACCAGACATGTCTATACCTGCTACTTCTTTCGTCTGAGAGAGGTAGAAACCTGCAAGCATTTGTATTAACTTGAAATCTGTTGATCTATAGCCAGTAGTCGGAAACCAGATTTAAGTAGGAGATATGAAAGAAACGTGATTGCTTTTTATTTCTCCAAAAGAATTGAAAGGAGCCAGAATCCTCAAGAGGTGAAATATTACTGAGACTCTTTCATTTGCCTTCCCTTTTGTAAGGTCCCACTCCCTTTATTTAAAAAAAAAAAAAATTTTTTTTCCTGTCACATTTGACTGTTGTAGAGATGTTGAAAGCCAGATAATTCAAGTTTCCAAACTGTCCCACATTGTAAATATTTATAGATAAAGAGAGAAGATCAAAATGTCAAAACTGGTCATAAGAACAGAAACTATCGATAACTTTTTACATAAAGGGGGAGATATCCATGTGAGGTAGGAATATAATATTAAAATTGATGCAGAACTCAGAACTAAAAATAGAAGCTTTTATCATACAGACTTTATCAACATGACAGCATTTAGAGCTTCAGAGAGAGCTCGTTAATGTTGTTATCACTATCAGCTCATGGGAGACTCTTTTCCCTCTTCTTTGCAGTTCTGTGGCTTTTTATTAATGAATTATCGGTATTTGCTTTAATTGTCAGAATGCTGTTTTAATATTTTCCCCCTGTCCCAGAACACAATAAAAAAGAAGAATATGACATTTACTTTCTTTGCAAATCTTCTCAGCGCTTAAATACGTTGACGGGGCCAATACAAAAAAAAATTAACTATCTTGGGGACTTGATAACTGCCATTGAGTTCTGGCATAGCTCTGTGATAATCTGCCCAAAATGGTGCTCAAGAATGGCCACTGGGTATTTTTAAGCCTCAAGAGAGCGGACTGAGCTATGCCAGAGCTCACATTTTAAGTTGCTGTCTCAAGTGCCTAACTGGTCTGTGACAGCATCTCCACACCCCAAGACTCCTCCCCTTCACTCAGGAGTCCCTTCATGACTTATTATTTAAGACAACTCTGTGCAGTTTTTCTGTCCCCAGTCAGAACTGAGCCATTCTCAATCCTGTTCTTTTAGGTCAGTGGTTCTCAAAGCGTGGCCCCTGTACCAATGGCATCAAGCATCACCTGGAAATTTGTTAGAAATGCAAATTCTTGGGCCTCACCACACCTGAGTCAGAAACTCTGGTGTCTAGGGGTTGACAGTCCGTGATGTAGCAGGCTTTCCAGACGTTTCTGATGCCCACTGGAGCTTTAGGTTGTACCTGGCCAATTGTTTGTCAGATACAGATGGTCAGTATGTTAACTCCAGTTTCGAATTTCAGGTACCTTGTGAAACTGGTGGTGGGGGAGTTTTTGTTGTAAGAGGCTTTTGAGACCCTTAAATCCACCATGTTCAGGTGACTACCTGTGCCCAGGCCCTACTTGGCAGTGTCACTGAGCACAGTGACCCCGAGGCTGACTGAGGAATGGTGAGCAGGTGAGAAACCTCAGGCAAATGCCTTCAGATTCTGAACCTCCTCCACCCGGATTCTCACCTGACTTTCCAGCTTCGTCTTTCATTTTCTCACCTGAACTCCCGCCTCCCGTTTAAGCATTCTTCTGTTGTACTTTCCTATTTCTGCAACCTTGTCCACATTCTTTTCTTCACTTGTAATACCTTTGTCTCCTCTGCCTGGGCAGGTCCCATTCATTTTTCAGCATTAATTTCTTCTCTGAAACAGCATATATATTTTTTCTTTTGCTTCTGAATTTATAGCAGTTAATGCCCATACCACTAATTTGACATGTGGTTAAAACTGTCTTGTGACTCTAAAATTACTGTAAGCAATTGCCACTTAACTTTTCATGTGAACATGCCATGTCTTCTCATCCAAAAGGGAGGCCAAAAACACTACTTACATCATAGGTTGTTGAGAGAATTGAGTTAACATGTGTAAAATTGTCTAGAATATTTAGTGCTTGACATATAGGAAGACTTGGGTTAACTATCATTTGTGGCTTCACAACTGTTCTCTCAAGTTAGGAGAGCAGACAAATGTGATATTTTGTGAAAGCTCTAATTCATTGGTTCCTAGAACTTATGTTGAGAAGGGGTCAGAGGCCACATTTACAGTCTGCAGGCAGGAGCCATGGCCAGGCTCAGCATGAATGCGGAAGGGCAAGCATGTATGTGAGGGGCATCAGCATCCATGGCTGAGCTCTCTGAGGACGAGTACAGCCTTTTTCTTTGCTGCTGATGCTGTCAGCATCCTGGTCATGCTCATTGTACCAACCACCCACTCCTCCTGGGAGCTGGTCACATGGTTAGGTTCTTTCCATCACTACCCTCTTCTTCACAGTTGCAGTATAAGGTTATAATCTCCATTTGACAGTTCAGAAATTAAGGCTCAGAGAGGTTAAGTCACCTGGCTGATATAAAGATCCTCCTTCTTGTCTGCTTCACAGCACCCAGCACTGTGCCTTGCTCACAGTAAAGTTTTTGTTCCTTGATACTCGAAATCATGTCGCAGTAGACTTCCCTCTCATCATCCTCCAGGAAAGATTCTCTGTACTGATGTACCTGCGCTTTCTTCCTTTACTCTCTTTGAGCTGTGAAGAGGGTAGAGCACATCTGTCTTTACTGCATCTTTACTGTATCACTTGCATTCAGCTACATAGTAACAGAACTCTTAGCTGTTAGTTTGATTTTTAAAAATGCCTTTGCTTTTGTACGTTTTTAGACTGGCATGCTATTTCCAATTAAGGAACATCTCACTGTGCCATGCTTTGACTTTGCACTACATATAAAAATCATCACTTTGAATTAGAGAATAAGCAGTTTAAAACAATGAAATAATGAATCAAGTTTCTTTGATAATTATATGTAGTCACCATCTAGAAGTATATATATATATAACAGCTATCCATGCTCAGCTCTATTCTATGAGACATTTCTGTTGCTGGGAGCTTATAATCTGAGACACCCCAAAGTGAACTGCTATAAAGAGACATAGAAAATTGGATGCATGTTGAACAAATATGTAAATTAAATGAGTAAGCATGTACTACTGATGTATCTGAAGGTAACACAAACCTTACGGGAGAGGTAACCTTACAGTGAAGAAAAGCTAGAGGAATGGCTTCTCCTGGAACCAAGAGGAGTTTAGAAAACTAACTGAATTATAAATAATTTTCTTAACAAACGTATGGTTACCAGGGGAAAGAGGGTAGGGGAGGATAAACTGGAAGTTCGGGATTTGCAGATACTAACTACTATATATAAAACAGATGAACAACCAGGTCCTACTGTATAGCGCAGGGAACTATATTCAATACCTTGTAGTGGCTTAGAATGAAAAAGAAAATGAAAAGGAATATATATATATGTGTGCGTGTGTATGTGTACAAATGAATCACTATCCTGTATACCAGAAATTAACACAACATTGAAATCAACTATACTTCAATTAAAAAAATTAATTAAAAATAAATAAATAATTTTCTTATCGTGTTATGTGAAATGCAGTTACATTAAGACAAACATTACTCTATGATATTTTTCACATCATTGATGTGACCATAAAAATGTTTTATTTGTGAAAGAAAGCCCCATCCTTCTCATTTTTGCTTCTCAGTCAGTAAAATTTTTTTACTCCTTTCAAAACTTTGTTAGATTACATTTTTACTTGCATGGGGATTTTTGATTTGCCATATGAGGAACATTATTACCATGGTTATTTCAACTTTTCGTTAGTTATTATTGATCTCTGTATTAAGCAATAAACATTTCAGCTAGTTAGTAATTTTTCTCTGGCCATGCTCTAAATACTGTGCTGAAGTCAAACCAGTGAATGTATTCCAATAAAAATGTTATGTCCTGACTAACTGGTGTTACACAGCTAGGCTCTTGCCTCTAGAAGAAAAATAGTATGAAGCACAAATTGAATTTCTGAGAAACTCAAAGCCTAATATAGAGAGAGCAATTGAAAAATTGAAAAATTTGAGGAGAGGAAGAGCCACCCATGAGTATTTCAAATAGTTTTGAAGTAGATATAGCTTTCAGTCTTCAGAGTAGAATTATATCACTTGGGTATTAGAAATGTACCCAGTTTTCTTCTGTGCTTTCTGGTGAAGACCAGAAGTCACTGACATGAAATTACCTAAGACAGAGGCTACCTTACCAATTTTTTTTTCACTCATGCTTGATTCCTGATCCTGGTTAGGACATCCAGTTTCTTTTTGAGCTTTGTCGTTGATGACATGTGAGATGCAGGATGTTCAATTTCGGAACAGTTTAATTCTTATAAAGTTCTTTATAATGTAACTTCCAGCCATGGATACTGGTCTCTGTTTCTGGTGCCACACAGAACAAATCTTACCCTCTTCTTTCCACATGTCTTCTTATTGAGTGCAAGATCTGTATCTTATTGATCTTTTTTTCTGAGCTCTACATAGAGCCTGGAGGATCGTAAGCCATCAGTGATTGCATAGAGCATAAATACAGTAATAATCACAGTGATCCCTTCTCCAATTTCTCTTCTTTTGTAAGATTTCAGAAATCTTTTGCTCTTCCTGCGTCTACAGAAAAGAATAGCCTGACATTCCCAGTCTACTTCATAGCCTTTTCTTCTCCATGTGTGGCTGATTTTTTGAGTTCTTAATAAATTAGTTTGTCTTTGAATGCAAGGTTCTGTTCTGTAGCAGCAAGGCAGGATTTTCCTGGCCATGATTCTCATCTGGTTTGTTTTTTTAACATGTTTCCAAAAAAGGAATCTAAGATGCTTTCGCTTATCTGTGTTAACATCAGAAGTTCACTGATTCATGACTTGAGAAAAATTAAGATGTCCTAAATGAAACGAGACCATCGGAAGTCTAATGACTTGAAAATATGACGCCTATCTCTGACACTGTTCTTTAGGAAAGTAGTGCTGAGTAAAATCAGCTATATTACAGCAGCTGCACCTGTAAGCATGAAAATGTCTGGTGAGGATCTGTGCAGGCTCTGTTAAAGAAGGAGGGGACCGCACGGCTGATCTGCTTTTGAAGATAGATGATGATAGTAAGCAATTAATGAACAAAATCAGTTTAACTCACTAACTTTTAAGAACATGCAGAACGATGCTTCCTTTAGTGGGAAACAGTTACTTCTGTTGTTGGAAACAGAGTCATAGAGTCTACCTGAAGAGTTAATGCATTCATTTTTATTTTACTTGTTGGATGGGTATTTTAAAAAATAATGCATTGTTTAGCTAACATCTAAACTAACTTCTCCTGAACTAATTGGCTGCTGACCAGCTCTTTAAAGTTGTAAAAGTGGAGAATCTTTTCCTTTTAAAAATCTCAGGATAGTTTCTTAACCACAAAAAAAAGGCCCCTGAATGTAATCTCCATTCTTCCTTGTGAAAAACTTTATACTCAAAGAAGCCTGGAAGTTGTGGCGAAGGCCAGGGTACCTCTCTCAGAACAGTGAGGATATGTGGGGAATCCTGATCCTAGATAGTCTTACCGTAAGTGCTGATCAGGCCAAGAACAAAGCTTAGTATGAGATCGAGACATTAATATTAACTGGATTGGAGGTGTGGAGTGTAAAAAATTAATTCTCCAAAAACTGATTTTTTTAAATTGTTAGCAGGTAGAATAAGCCTATTTTTGAGGTTCCAGGGAAGGCCCTCTGTACTCCCAGATCTTTTTCACCTGAATGTAGGGTAAGATTAAATAGAGTATTGCTGAGAGAAGTGAAAGAAGACATTAGTAAATGAAGAGACACACCATGTTTATAGGTCAGAATATGTGCTGTCAAGATGTCAGTTCTCCTGAAACTGATTTGTATATTCAGTGCAATCCCAATCATAACACCAGCCGGTTTTTGATAGAAATTGATAAGCAGATTGTAAAACATATACGGAAACGCAGAGGACCTGGAATAGCCAAAACAATTCTGAAAAAGAACAATGTTGGAGAACTTATACTACTGCTTTATATCATTACTTAAGATAAAGCTGCAGTTACCCACATAGTGCAGTATCAAGATGTATATAGATCGACCAGCAGGACAGAACAGAGTCTAGAAACAGACCCACACATGTTTGGTCAATAGATTTTTGACAAAGATACCAAGGAAATTCAGATGAGAATGAAAAGGTGAATGAAAGGGTCATATTCTCAACAAATGGTGCTGGAACGATTAATGTCCATATACGTGAAAATTGACAACCACCGGACTAGGGAAATGTGGTTGGTTGCTGAGCAGTGATAACGGTGTGTGTTTTCTCCAGCCATGTTCAGCTCAGCAGGTACAGGATTGGAGTAGATGGAGAATTGGGTCTGTTCAGGGCTGTGGTTTTCCTGAGTACAGTGAAGTGAAAGCAGAACAGGAGTTGAGGGTGGATGCCAGGGAAGGATGCTGTGATTTGCCATGGAAAGTAAGCTCGGTGAGGAGAGGAGAGAAGCCACTGGGAAGGGAGTGGCACTGAAGAGGTGTAGGAACTGGTGATTATAGGCTGAGAGACTGTTGGAATCCAGGCACCAGAAGGAGGGAACTGGAAATATAAGAAGTGGGATGGGTGGATTTTGGATTCTGGAGGGTGTGGTTACTGGTAATGCAGGGTCTAGGGTGTGACCGAAGGAATGCATGACGGAGGTGTGATGAAGGATTGGACTGTTGCAGGGGAGCTCAAGGGCTTGAGAGAACAAGTGTCAGAGGCTCAATTTATGTGCCCATAAACATTCCCACACTGAGACAGGAATCATAATTGGAGAAAATGACAGCAAGCTGGGGGCTGAAATCATCAAGAAATGAAGGGGGGCTACCTGGCATTGGTGTAGGGCAGCAACAGTGAAGGATAACGGATGATGCAATCTGATGGCATAGATCCTTCTTTTAGGGAGGCGGTGGGGAGAACCGTCTGGAAGGGGTAACTAGGAGCAGGAGGACGCCTTGCTCACCTCCAGGCCCCACAGAACAAGTGCGGAAAGAGACAGACTAGCTGCCATCCAGAGGGCTGCAGAAGGGAGCCTGCTCCTATCAGAAGATGAGGGGAAGTTTAGGGAAGTTAATTGATTGATTGATTGATTGAAGTATAGTCAGTTATAATGTGTCAATTTCTGGTGTACTGCATAACATCCCAGTCATGTACATACATACATATATTCATTTTCATATTCTTTTTCATTGAAGGTTATTAAAAGACATTGAATACAGTTCTCTGTGCTGTGCAGAAGATAATTTTTTAAACCTATTTTTATATATAGTGGTTAATATTTGCAAATCTCAAACTCCCAAATTTATCCCCTCCAACCCCAGAAAGTTTAGAGTTTCAGCAGAAGTCTGAAATGGCATAGGCTTTAGGAGACTGACAGAAGACTTAAACCGAAATGCCATTGGACCCATTGCTCTCACTTTTAAGTGTTTGTTCTAAGGAAATAATTGGAAAAGTGCACCTGTGTATATGTTAAGAGTTGTACGTGTCCATGTGGGGAAAGAAAACAGGAAAAAAACCAACGAAGCTAACCAAATGCATAGAATCTTACATCTAGCATGGAAATGGGAAAAACATCTTTATGATTTGTCAGTTTTGTGTACAGAGGCAATTCACTCCATTTAGCTTTGAGTCATGCAAAGTACCTTGAAAGTATACTCATATACTGTTGATATTTTCTGCTTTAGCTCTCCTAGGGTATCATTGATGGCCCCCAATTTTAATCTCCTTATTTATCTTATTTGTTCCCCTTAATTTCTTTGCTGTCATGAAGTACTGCATACACATGGTATAAAGTGAACATCAATTCTACTTAAGAGGCTCTCTGGGTCTTAGTTGATAGCTGAAGGAACACTGCAGACATTTTAAGTGAAATGCCCATTTATCTGGGCTCGGCATCTCCTTTTAGTATTCTTGAGGAAGACAAATAGAGCATTTAGCTAACCAACCAATAGGGCTTTAGAATTTTGTCTTTGTTTCTAGCTTGCTCCAGATTTAGTAATTATATGGGGGAGAAATCTGTATTAGTTCTATAGGTGAAAACATGTAAAGAACATGTAACTAGTACTTGGGTGGTATTTGAAATATGTCTTTTCCTTTATTATGGTGGATTTTTCTTTCTTTCTTTTTTTTTTTAGTAAACTCATAAAGGTTCTGGAATGTTTACCCACAGCCATTTGTCAGGATGAGTTAGGAAGAAATTTTCCTTTTTAAGAACTGTGTTTAAACAGAGGAAAACATTTCACACCTGTTTATCTTAGCAGGGCCTGCAGAGAGGGGGAGGCAGGTTCTCCATTAACTCTTCCATTCAGAGAGGAGTTTAGAAAAGAGACACAGTATCCTGTGACCTTGTCAACTTTGAGAGCCAGATGGAGGGACCCGCTATTTGTGTCTGCTAACAAAACCTGTCCTGAACTTCTCGTTTCTCGTTCTGAGCTCATTTGTACAGTTCTTTCAGCTCGCCTTGCTGAATTGTCTATGTTCATGAGATGCTCATGTGATACACATGTCAGAAACACATCTTAGAAGTTTTTTTAATTGAGGTGTAGTTTCTGGTGCACAGCATTCAGTTATATATATGTGTGTGTGTGTGTGTGTGTGTGTGTGTGTATATATATATATTCTTTTTCATTATAGGTTGTTACATGCTATTGAATATAGTTCCCTGTACTATGCAATAGGACTTTGTTGTTTATTTTGTATAGAGTAGTTTGTATTTGCTAATCCCAAACTCCCAATTTATCCCTCCCATCCCCGGAATTCTTTTCTTTAATGAAAACTACCTTTCTGTTTTGGTCCTCATTTGATACAGTGCGTGTCTCTCTTATCCTAGTGTATTAGGAAATCTGTTTGGGGCTGGGGTGTGACATATTTGTCTCCTCTAAAGGAATGTTTGAAGATCTCTTCCTTTTAAGATATTAATTCAATTCAGTAGTAAGAAAGATATAGTAAGTTAAATTAATAACCCTTTTTAACTTTAAAAAGAAACAAAGTTCTTTTTTATGCATCTTCTAAATCAAAGTAAGTGGTATTCTCTTTGACTGAATCAGTTCATTAAGCCATATAAGAACATCAGTCTATTTTTTCCTTTGCTCCCACCTCTCATCACTGACTCTCTTTCCATACAGCTACTTAAACCACTTCACCTTGCAAACATTCCTACCTTTCTTGATTTCAGTACCTGACACAATTATTATCTCTGTCCTGCCTTTGACCATCAACCATCCCTGAGTGAATTTGGCATCCGCTCGGAGGACCCCTGACCTGAGTGCAGACTTCTGTCACTACCTCTTCCATGACTTTCAGCTCCACTTCCCTTCAGCCACTGAGGGGTAAAATCTCAGAGCTGAGAACTGCTCTACCTTCAAAATAGCAAGCCTGAGCTTTCCTTCTCTGCCCATAATTTATTTTACCCAGTCTTCCAGCAGCTCTGCTTTTCTTCATCCTTATCATGGCATCTAGCCTCTCTTCTCCAGACTCAGCCCTCCCTTTTGGATTCACTTGCCTCCAAGCCTGCAGGTTTCCCACCATGTACTTACTTCAGTGTTTGCCTCTTAAATCCTGTTAAACCCTTTTCTTCTTTCCTCCTTGACCTGTTCCCTGAAGACAAAGACAATGGCTTTGTATATCTGTGCGTCGCCTTGCTTCTAATGGGCAAATGGATGTTAGTATTATCTATTAACAGGCTTCGTTTTAATAACTTTTGGCGGTGTCAAAAATTGAACCTGCCATCAGAGGGCAAATGTTTACAACACGAGGAACCCAACTGATGGAATTGCAGGATCTGTAGTTTTAAATCAGGCCTGCGATCTCCAGAGTCCTCATATGGTAAGCTAAAGGTGTGAAGTCAGCCAAGCATCGCACAGTGGGAAGCAGGGGGGCTGGGGAGGTGGAGCTGGCAGTCCCCCGCTGTGTATAGCTGTGTGCTAGTCCATCAGGGCTGCCATGGTTAAACATGGTCAAGCTAGTAGTTCATGAGTATCTCAGGCCTGCAGATACATTGTTTGGGCCACACAGTATTTTAATTAAAAAAATTTTTGTTGTCAGCGTTTAAAACTTAGATGACTTTGTATGAAAATCCAGATTTCCAGCTAGCTTCCTTAGAAAGAAGCATACTGGGTCCCTGTTGTTGAGTGGTGACACTGGTGACTTCATTGATGAGGGGGGCAAAGGCTCATTTGGGAGTATCAATTCTAAAAGATTGAGTAAAGATCAATACTATAATTTTACAATTATGTCTCATTTAGTAAGATGCAATTTTCATTAGTATTTAATAATACAATCCACAAAATAATTAAAAGAATTGGTCTTTTAAAAAAATTTTTCCGTAGAGTATGTCTGAAAGACTAAGGAATGTTCAGCTGACTCTCTTAAGAATTCCAGGAGTTCCTTTTTTGAAGTAGGGGTATGTTCTCGTAAACTTCTAAACTTCCTCATTAATTTTTTTCCTAAGAAGGCATACTGAACTTTATTCTTGGAATGTACTTTTAGCCCCAGAATTTAAAGTACCAGTACAAAAACACAGTAAAAAACATGAGCTGAAATGTATGTTTTGAGCAAGCAGCAGCTTTCCGGATTACAAATATCATGTCCATATTTCGTGAATTACTTCTGATTTGATAGTAGTACCTTCCTTACCTCCGTTCATTTTCCCCAAACTATTGACATGGATGATTATTTTAATGTGGCAAAGTGCTAATGTGGTGACCCTTTTGTTCCATTCCTACAGTGGCAATAAAGGAATGAGACAAAAGCCAAGAAGAGTGTTAGTGAAAAGATTATTGTCTCTTTTCCGTCTTCTTTTTCCACATGAAGCTCTCTCTTCTGTCATCGGTTATCTCTGTGAGGAAAGCTACTCAAAAAAAAAAAAAATCTTTCTTTGAAGATTCTGAAATGATCAGGCTGTGCATCCTCTTGTTTTTATTTCTTCGCTTCTATGACAGCGAAAGAAGTAAAACATGTAGCAGTTTATACATAGCAGAATATTGTATTTGCAGACACTTCCTTTCCATGTAAAGCCTTCTCCTCCTACATCTTTTAGAGATTTCCCCCAAAATATAAGAAGTGTTAGGTGCCTTGGTATATTTAATTTTTTGTTTCATTGAAGAGAATTTTTTTAAATGATAAAATTTGTTAACAATAAAAAGATAAAGTTTTATATGAATTGGCTCCTTGATAACTTACCCATGAACGAAGGTAATACCAAGGCTCTTATATACCTCAACTGTTTTGCCATTTACTTTCTTAATAAAATTTTTCCTTGTTAGATTGTAACTTAAATATCCTTGGTTGCACAAGAATTGGTTAATAATTTCCAAGATTACACAGTACAGAAGAGAACAGATGTTAGGATAGTCTAGAGAAATGCGCATCAAGAAAATACCCCTCAAGGAGGCAAACAGACAGCCCTCATTTCTGGCTATTGAAACCCTTGTTAATCCCTTCTGGCATCTGATGCCAGAGACGCTCTCCTCTTTTCCCCTGAGGTATATTAGAAAAACACCCAAGTTACAGAAAGGCCTTCTCTGTTCAGCAGGAGTGATGTACCTGCATTTGTCAAGGTAAAGAGGGAGGGAAGGGGCTGGTGGATGGTTGGGAGCATGTGGTTTCTGCTTCCTGATTAGACCCTGGCTGATGCAATCTACTGTTTTGTGCCGTGGTCTCTCCTATATCCTGGTATAATCCACTGGGCAGGAGTTACTAATCTTACACACGGTACACTTTTAAAACTTAATTACCATTATTTTGATAATATTTTAAGTAAACAGCAGGAAGATGTTGCAATGTCTTGAATGAAAGAAGACAGTCTGAAATCAAGCCTCATAGCCCACGACAGCAGAAACATGACAGCAGTACAGAATCTAAAACGCTGCCATGGCAGGAGACTTACCCCAAGGGGTGTTCGGTGTTTTACACAATTATTATCAGAAAATTTTGGACCTGAAAGCAAATTATCTAAAGTCAGCTATTTTCACTCCCACTGCTTTGCAGATGGGGAGATCTAGCCATGTGGTAGACTTTAATTAAATTCTGTCTCTCTTACTTTTTGTAATTCCACCTTCCTAAGCCAAGTCTGAATATTTCTTAGTTTATTATATTGCTTATATGTAAGGAGGTAAAAATCTTTCTTTAAATAGATGTGCCTGAAAAAAATGAGATCTGATATTAGTTAGTAGCGTTAGTGAGTCTGGTTGCAGAAGCAGGAACTACCCACAGAGTTTTATGGATCAGTTTATTTTTTTTTAATTATTTCCAGGTTCTTGTCTCTGTGTTATGGGTTTGCGGTGGGGGGAGTAATTTAGGAAAGCAGCAGGTAAAAAAAAATGTAACATATAAATATTTTATGTGCTGGTTACTTAGATTGGCTGTGTGTTTAATTTTGACCCCTGTGGCCTGGAATACCCGGGAGCCACGAGCATATACATACAAACACACCTCGCACTCTCCCCCTTAGGTTTTTACAGAACTTGTTATGGGTACAGTGATTTTATAGTATAAAGCAGGGAACTCACACTGTATTTGACAGAGACTTACTGGAATCCTTAAAGGGGAGGACGTCCTTAATGGCAGGGCTTGACTTAGAAGTTGGTAGTAGTTATGTCAGTTCACCATCATTTTTTTGCATCTACATCATCATGGAATATGAGGCTTGATTTCAGACTGTCTTCTTGCATTCAAGACATTGCAACATCTTCCTGCTGTTTACTTAAAATATTACCAAAATAATGGTAATTAAGTTTTAAAAGTGTACCGTGTGTAAGATTAGTAACTCCTACCCAGTGGATTATACCAGGATATAGGAGAGACCTTGGCACAAAACAGTAGATTGCATCAGTCAGGGTCTAATCAGGAAGCAGAAACCACATCAGTAATTTGAACAGTGCAAACACGATATTAAAATTACTAACTAGCAAAAGGTCAACAACTCTCAAGTAAAAGTCTCTAAAGAATAACAGAATAGCTAGGGTAGAGAGCAGCTACCTGCTCTGGACCTGGGGGGAATACCAAAGGAAGGAACAGACGTGGGACAGAAATCTAGACTACCATGGAAAGCATGTAGCTGCAGCTTCCTGGGTGGTGGAGGGGTTTGCTCTAGTGTCAGAGTCTGGATCTGGTTCACCAGAAGGCATCTGCTGGGGTTCCAGTGAGGTTCTCGGGGGTACCACGGCTGGCATGCAGGAAGCCACCTGCTGGGGAGCTGGCAGGCCGAAGCTGGTCCATTGAGGTGCCACTAAATCACTTGAGGGTGAATAACATTGGGTGTCTCATGCTGCTGGCAACCATAGCGACTAGGAAAAAACCACACAAGAAGCAGGAAGGGCAGTCTCCTCCTCTGTTGTGTCTTGCAATGTCTCTCCAATACCCTTGATTGACTGCCTAACATTGTACCACCTGGCAAAGGAAAAATATTTTGTTCATAGGATTTATCTCTGGTATCATAAGGCAGGGCAAAACCCAATAGGTATGGTGCTGAGAGATTGACAGATTGTTAATTGGCACAGTTCACCCCTTTGGCTACTCAGCTTCTGTGTACATTTGAACTTCCCCGTAATAGTGAAACAACTCTATGCTTTTACCAAACAAGATCAGCTGTCCTTTGTATAAGTAAAGAAATTTTCACCCTTTTCCCAAAATAAGGAGATACACAGTCCCAAACATCTTTGTATCTATTGCTGGCTTTATTAATTTCTCCTCAAATTCCATCATAGTCTCATTGAACACTCTGTTACCTAAAGACTGAATCATAAAGTTAACCCCTAAAACTTGCATATAAAACATGGGAAGAATAGACATTTTTCCAAGAAGACATACAAACAGCCAACAGGTATATGAAAAGATGTTCAACATCACTAATCTTCAGGGAAATGAAAACCATAATGAGATGTCTCACACCTGCTAGGATGGCTGTTATCAAAAAGTCAAAAAATTAAAGTGCTGACAAGGATGTGGAGAAAAGGGAATCTCATGCGCCATTGATGGGAATGTAAATTGGTGCAACCACTATGCAAAATAGTTAAGGCAGTTCCTTAGAAAACTAAAAACAGAACTACCATATGATCCAGCAGTCCCACCTCTGGGTATATATCCAAAGGAAATAAAGATCACTATCTTAAAGAAGTTTCACTTCTTCTAGTTCACTGCGGCATTATTCATAGTAGCTAAGACATGGAAACAATCCAAATGTCTGTTGATAGATGAATGGATAAAGAAATTGTGTGTACGGTACAAACTTTGAGTCATAAGATGAATAAGTCCTGGAGACCCAATGTACAGCACAGTAATTGTAGTCAATAATAATATGAAATTTGCTAAGATAGTAGATCTCAAGTGTTCTCATCACACACACACACAAAGGTAGCTATGTAAGATGATAAATATGTTAATTAGCATGATTGTGGTAATCATTTTATAACATATACATATATCAAAACATCGTGTTATACCCCTTACATGTACACAATTTTTATTTGTCAATTATACCTAGAAGCTAGAAGAAAAGAAAAAGGAGAAGGAGAAATAAGAAAGAGTTAATACACAGAAATAAGTGTCTGTATGTTACATAGATACAGACACAAGTATATAGATGGCAAGCAAAGGGGAAGTACACTATGGCTGCACTTCCCTGGCTGTGAAGCAGTTCCCTTCCTCCGAAGCAGTGCGGTAGAGTAAATGGGATGCTGTCATGGTGACTGAGGCACGCCGTGAGGCAGCCAACGAAGGTGATGTCAGGAACACCACGGGCATCACTTCTCGGCAGCGGTAGCCGGGGACCAGTCAGCCTTGATGAGGGGCAGTTCTTGTTGCTGAGTCTCTGTCCCTGCCGCTTGGCCTCTTTGTTCTTAGGCCCTGAGCTAGCCCTGCAGTGGCTGGCAGAGAGGCTGACTGGCATCTGCAGAGCGTGTAGTTTGGTTCGTCAGATTATCGGGCACCTTGTCTCTGGTGGTGAGCCCTTTGGTGAGCTTTTATATGGGACACAGTCTGTGCCCCATCTGAGAGGTCCACCCACATACGTCTCCCACTGAATTCTCTGTCAGCAGTCTTCTAATGCTTTTCCTTTCGAGGCCTTGATCATTCAGCCAAACTGTAAGCAGTCACTCGTGTGTTAGTGTACATTCGTACCTTTGGCCATCTCTCATTCCAGATAAAGTGGATCACTAGACGTACAGCCCAGGTCCAGCCCACTGGGAGGATTTTCCTTAAAAGCTGTTCTTCAGGGCTCCCCTTGACTGGGGCTTCAGACAGCTACTTCTAACTGGTACCATCATATTTCACAGAACCATTTACAAATTGACCTCGTGTTTTTTCTTTCTCGGTCAACCTGTTGTAGGGAACTCAGTGTCAATTCAGAGCTAGTGTTTAGTAATCTCTGGGCATTTCCTTTTCCCCAGTGCACTGTCCATCCAGTAAATGGCAGCAGGTCCCTTTGGTGAACACTCGGAGGAGGATTTTCTAAACCTGTGGCAATACAGCAGGGCTCCCTCTCAAGGACACCTGGCCTTCCCGTCAATTGGAGGGCTCTGGGCTGTACACCATCCTAAGCCTAGAAACGATGTGATGTTTGACACCCTGGTGGTGACTTAATGGCTGCCAGACCTAGAGACGTTTCCGTTTAAGAGGGTCACATAATATTGTAGTAGATTCCATACTGATTTCATTTCTAGGGATACCAGTATAAATTAGCTACTGCCAGTGGTTCCTGTGCGCCAGAGCATTTTGATTGTCAGTACGTCCCTGCTGCCTTTTGTAAGTAATGCACCAGCCTTGTCTTTGGCATTAGGTGCTGCTGCTTGTCCTCTGCGATTCCCGTATTTCTTCATCCCCAAGGAAATCAGAAATCTCAATAGTGGCATCTCCTGCGGTCATACCTGGTCAGCAAATGAGAATAACCACAGAGTTTTTAGAGATGCGGTGCTTCTCTCACTAATGTATTTCTCAGTGTCTTAATGAAGGGAGTGTCCTTCTCAGGAGTTGTAGTTGGGGTAGGTGGGTATGCAGTTTGCCCGTGATAAATCCACGCCAACATTTTTTTCTCCCTAAGTCTTTGTATTCCTTCCTCCGTATCATGCTAGGGAAGTTCTGGCATCTCAACCTTATCATATATAGGCTACCACTGGGTTCAAGTTTTAGTCAACCAATCAAGTAAACTATTAGAGCCATTATCAACTTCATGGGATAACACATTCAATCTGGAATCTCTAGTAAATGTTTATATATCTCTTAAATCACCCTGATCTATATATCCCCACCCTCCTCTAACACTTTTGACACTTAGTCCCACACATGTTCCCTGGGTTTTTCCAATATATATTGACACAATTCTTGCTGGGTTTGTTTTATTTGCTTGTTTTTTGTTTCTGTCTGTAAGATACTTCCTTCTGGATTAACAGTGTGTACTTGACCCTGAGGGCATGTTGAGATTTGGGAACAGCCGGTGGTTATGGTAGATCTTGGGGACAGTGAGCATCCCCTTGCAAGGCATGCACTCCAGATGAGGCTCTCCAGCCAAAATTCTCCAGAACAACCAGGCTGGTCTCTTAAGACAGAGGAGAACAAGCTACTTCTGTAGGCAGGGGAGCCTCAGAGTGACTCTGGGGTTTGAAATTGTCAACTTCATTTTGAATCCAACCAAATGTACCACTTTCCAGGTTTCAGGTCCCATTTTTTTCTCCATCAATACAGTAACTTTCAGATGAGGAACTGGGTGAGGTTGTGAAATCAACTGATGTTGTAATACGGCAACCCATGATAAATGTTGTTTTTGATTTCTGGAAATACTAGTCCTGCGGCCACTGGTAATAAATGATCCTTTTAGAACTGCTGTGGAAGGTCTTTGGTTCTTAGACCAAGACTTGGTGGATGAAAGGAACTGACCTTGTCATTTTCTTTTGGTAGATACCACGTTGCTCTCAAAAGAATCCATCCTACCCTGTAGTCCTTACATCCATCCTTACCGCCGTAATGGTCAAGGACAGAAGCCACTTGGCCTTGTTTCAGTTGGCACTTCACCTCAATTAATCACAGGTGGTAACATGACTAATTTTGATGCCACTTTCTGCCATGGATTACTAACATCCTATTTTCCATCGGCAGGCAACTTAGCACTGCACTGCAGTCCAAGTGCATGGCCAAACTAACCCTAAAATCTTATTTTTGAGGGCATGTAACCTGGGACCATACCCAGTACCAATTCTGTATCAGTTAGGAAAATTAATGTAGAGAATTATTAGCTAATAAAAGATGGTTAGCTACCAAACGGGGTAAAAGACTGAGGAGTACAGAAATAACAAATGCAGGGACTGACACTAACCCTGGAGCTGAGGGGGAGCATTTAAGGAGGGAACAGTTGGAAGAGGGCCTGTACCCGAGGTGGTGGCTGGGACCTGTTAGAGAAGCTGGAGCTGTGAGCGGGTGATAGAGGAGTTCACTGCAGTTCCACGGGCTGGAGGTGGTTCATGAGAGGCCACCTGCAGGCGTGCTGGTGACGTTTCACATACCGCCGTAGGTTGGAATTGTTCCATACGCAGCCATGTATGTCAGCCTTCTATCCATGAGTCCTGAGTCCACAACTAAAGAACATACTGTTTTATGGCTTTTTAGCTTGGAGAGAGCTCTCATCACAGCAATACGAGGATCTTGGATTACCTTAATAGCAACTTCACTTGTGTTTTTCTGCTTAGAAGACATTGCCTCATAGTTTGAAAATAGAAAACGAAGTTAAATTTCAGATATGTTCTTTGAAGATAGAACTTTACATTATGTACTAGCATTTCTTGCCTAATACTAAGCATGTCAGTACACTGGGGAGTGGAAGAGAAGATGCATTTCATTCCGGAGAGGAGTTTTCTCAGAAAGCTGTCTTTATTTCCTTTTAATCTTCTAGATTGAGGGATGTATGCTTTCCAATTTTGTTTTGCAGTGATCTGTACGTTATAAATGAACAGAAAATTATACCTCTTGAATGATTAAAAACAAATGCTTTGAAGCAATATAATTACATTTCTTTGTGGAACTTTAATATGTTTAATCCAAAGAATGAGGCATTGTCTCTAAATACATGTATTTTAAAAGTGCTTTGTGTGGTGCTCTTGCCTGTGGCACTTACGTAGGGATTCTATAAACTAGAGAGGGCCTAGAATTGAAGGTTTCATACTGTATTGTCGGGGCAGTGAAAAGAATGACCGCATGGGCACTGAAGAGATAATGCTCCAATATCCCGGCAGTGATACGGAGGGCAGGGTAATGTCCAAAGTAACAAAGCAAGCTTCTTTACCAAGAGAATATTCATTTCCTATTTTTATTGTCAGTCCAGGAGGAGGGAGGATGAGGACTGCCTGGATTGCAGAATGCTCTCACAGGCAGTTTTGGGCAGTAAGGTTTGCTTAGGAAAACGGGATAGATATTCAGAGAGGCGGCATCCTCATGTATAATTAACTGGTGGTGCCCTCTGCAACAAGTAGGAGGTTTGTATTCTCTGGATCTTAGAAAATGAAATAGAGCCTGCGGTATTGTTCACTTGTGTGACAGCTGTGCGGTTTTGGAATGGACATTTAGTTTGTCACCAGACCACAATCCTCTCTGGGTTGGTATTGTGGTTTTCTTCGAACATGCAACAGGAAGTAGGGATTAGTGGTATGACCGCTCAGTAAACATCACACACTGAGTAAAACAAGGAATAAGAAAGCAAATTTTCATTGCAGAGGACCACCCCATGGTCATTTACTTCTAATTATCTCAGCGAGTCTAAGAAAGAAGGAAAAGATGGATGGAGCGACATTGATGATAAACTCCCTGGAGGTTAGGTTCCGCTTTCCTCACTCCATTTCCTACCTTGCCTTAGTCCTAAATGAGATGGGCATGGGGACAGGGAGGAAGGTGAAATGTATATGTTAGTTTGGAATATGAAGTTAGTTAAATTTATCCAAAATTAGGGCAAAAGAATTAAGAGAGGAAGTCAGAAGCTCCATAATTTACACAGATCAGCTTATAATGATACCTGCAATCCTTTATTGAACTCTTCCTTCCATCCAGTGGGGCGTAGGTAACTCCCATGCATGAGGGGTTGTTACCAGTACCCAGGGGAAGCAATGGAGAGCAGTGGATTTACACATCCAAAGACACATAGTCAGTGGTAGAACTGGAATGTGAATCCAGACCTTCCTGGCTCCCACATACACATTCTTTCAAACTGTACCTATGATACCTGAAGCATACCTGGTTGAAGCCTTCCCACATCTAGCTATGAATTTCTCTTTGACTCTGACAGGAGAAATATAATGAATTAAGTTAGAGGCAAAATTTTCTGAAAATTACCAAAATAACAAGAGAAAGAAAGTTACTTTTTCCTCTAATGCTAGGTTGTCTCGCGCGTCCTTGATGCCATCTGCAGTGTTTCTCATGGTGCTTTTCTAATTGCAACTCCCAAGAAGCAGTGTTGGTTTGGGTTTATGCATCTGCAAAAGATCCTTTGGCAGAGCAGCAGACGGAAAACATTATGGTTACACCGAATTTAACTGAAAGTTTCCATGCTGTTCTTTGCATTATTTCTCCCATAGTTAGTTGGAGATTTTGCTGAAGGTCATGATTTTAGGGTGTTCACTGATTCTTTCCTGAAAGTGCAAAATGATAGATCATTTCCTACTCGGAGAGAATTTCCTTTACATTCCATTAAACAAGAACCTGTTTTACCTGTGATAATTTTAAAATGAAAAAATTTCAACTGTTTTATAATAAAATATGCTTCAGGGAACCATAAACATTTTTCCTCTCAATTTTAGAAATCTTAAACACTGAAAACAAAATTATAGAAATATGTAACAATAGTCAATAATCAGTAATCAATATTATTATATCAATAATCAGTAACATTCCTGGAGTGTTTACTAGGGTAAGCTCATGCATTTGTTACTTCATTTCATTCTCACCACAACCCTGTGAGGTAGGCGCTACCATACCTCATCAAATCTAAGACACCTTCAGTTTAAAATGAGCCATTATTGTTGGCTCATTCTTAGTGGTATTGAACCACTAAGAAAGAAAAATGCTGCCAATGAAAATTGCAAGATGACACCAGTTATAATACAACCCTGATTTCAGCGATACCTGAAGAATGAAATGTACATCCTAGGATCCAGGAAGTACAACATCATTGTTAGTTTTACATATGAGGAAACTGAGACACAGAGAATTAAATAACTTGCGTAAGGTCATTTAGTTGATCAGTAGCCTGCTGGGATCGGAGCCCAGGGCTCTGACTGTGGGTTTTAAGTTCATACCTGTTACCCTTGTGTTCACACGAATGCTTTCTTTAAGGGATTTGGGAGTATTTAGAAGTGAAACTTTACTTGAGGATTTATCTATATTTGACCTGTTGAAATTAAGTTGAAATTGCCTTTTCAAAATCTATACATCATCAGAAATTAGAATGGAAACCCACTTAACTAAAGTAGAGTCAAGAACTTAAGGCAAAACACACTAATATAAAAGGGACATGAAGGGACATTTCACCCAAATAGACTATTTACTGTCAATAAAGATCAAAAGCTGATGTAAATTCTCACTACTGGTGAGGGCTAGGGAAATAGATCCTCCCTCAAATTGTTGGTAGAAGCTTAGGTTGACAATTCCAAAGTGCATCTTTGTATTATGTATCAAAACATGCATATTTTTTGACCCAGGCATTTCACAACTGAAAACATATGCTAAGCTTATAGGCAAATAAGTGTATCTCATAAGTGTACAGAGATGTTTTTATAATCATGAAAAATTAGAAACAGCCTAAATGGTCAACAATAGAGAACTAGGTAAATGACTTCTGGTTTTCCCATTCAATGAAAATTAAGCTGTTATGGAAAACGATGATCTCCATCCATAATTACAGACATGGAAAAATAAGGCAGCTTATAGGCAAGAAGTATTTGCTTAATGAACTATTTTGAGATGATATCCACTTAATTGTCATCATTATCACAAAAAACAAACAAAAAGAGTTATGAGACAACCTCAGTATTCTTATGCTGTCAAGGAGACAGTGGAATTCTCATTTTTATGGTAGACTCTGAAATGAGTCCCTTCACTTTTCTGGCTCCCTCCTCCATAAAAGAGAGGGTTTAAAAATAGAATGATTACAATCTTTCCAGTTCTAAGTGCATGTTCACCAAAGAGCAGAATTAAATATGACACAAGAATGTGTTGGATCTGTCCAGAACATGCTAGTTGACTGAGGTACCAAGGTCAGGTGTGATGGGGCTGGGACAGAGCTGAACACCTTGCTAGGCAAGTGCCCCTGTGAGATGGGCTTTGCATTTCTGTTCCATGCTGCCGACTATCTAGGAGATAAAATGAGATTTTCAGTGGGAGAGAGGGAAAATCAGGCTGATGATTGTTACTACTCTTGGAGTATTACCACACCATGTAAAACAAAAACTAACTGCTCTGGGATTCAGAGTTTGACAAGATTTCAGAACCTACCAAATCTCTACTGAAACATGTGGCTGTGTCTTAAACAAGTAAGATGCTTTCAAAAACAGATTTTGACTTGCCTATTAGCACCTTTGAAAACAATGTGCATACAATTTCTTAAGGATTGTAATTACTTCACATAGTAGTGGCATTTGTACAGAGTTATTGTCTGCCTGGATCAGACCCTTAGCTGTGTCTTTTAACTTGGTGAAAACAGCAGCCCAAAGATCTTAAATCATCCTTGTGCGTACACTCATTTTGGTTTTCTGCTCTGGCTTTTACCCACTGAAGGGAATAATGCGTTGTCTCCAGGAAATTCGGAAACGATCCTATATGTCTTATAGAACCTAAAGGAGACTAAGTAATACATACACTTATGATGTTACATGTGTAGTAATGATATCAGGTGCTCCATTAAACAATGAAATGTTGCAGTGTACCAGTTCTTCAGGACATGTTGCCATGGATACCCAGTGTGATGGAGGTGGGGAAAGAGTTACTTAGGAATTCAACAATTTCATTTTAAGGTGAATGAAAATTAAACTGTTTAGAGATATGAACCATTAAACCAGTTGTTGATGTATACAAATAGTTGTTTTCAAAATTGTCAGTCTTTCAGAATGATTATCAGTTAATGACAGTTAATTTATATTGTGGTTTTTTTTGTTAAGTCAGAAATAAAAAAGCTGGGCAGAATTCTTCATTTCAGCTAGAAAATGGTGTGGCATATAGATATTCTTAAGAGAAAATATTTTAATCAAAGATGAATAAAACTCAAAAAATGAAGTGTAGAAGTACAGAAGGATGACAGAGGAGAGTAGGAGGCAAGTTCTCCGGGGGTCTGCTCAGACGCACTCAGTGCCATGAGCCTTCAGGGAGCCTCTGGATTGATTACAAAGCACAGATTTGGGAAAGAACAAGTTTTAAGAATTAATAAGATGCGATAGAAGCAGTAGAAGGATGGCAGCTAACAAGCTTGATGTGATTTCGTGTCCTCCCCTGTGTCTAAGAGCAGTTTGCAGCAGGACTAATTCTAATTCTTCAGTTTCCTGGAGATATCACTGATCTCACTCGCAACCGTCCCTGGCAGAATTCTCATCTCTAATCGAACAGATTCTGAAACAAGGTCCCTGGAATGGAAGGACAGGGCTTCTAACGAAACGGGTGCTCATCTCAGCTGTATTCTCAATCATGTACATTTTGTTGACAATAGAAAGATTTTTGGGGAGATTGGTGCTCTCTTATTCCATCTCCGCTTCCCTTAATATAAGTCATTAGTCTCTCTTCTTCCAGCATGTTTTCTCTTTCTGATCCATCTGCTTAATGGACACCAGAGCAAACAAACAAAAACATCAGATCTTGTCATTTGTGCACCAGAAACTTCTAATGGTTCTCCATTACCTATAGAATAAGTTAGCCCCTTTGAAAAAAAAATTCACCCCCAGTAAAGTTCATTCACCTCCAGTAAAGCTTTTCAACCTCTTCTCCTGCTGCCCTCCCCTCACGCAGGCTGTGTATCAGCTTCATAAGAGGACAGGATGTTCTCCAAGTGTGCAGTGCAATTTCCTGCCTCCAGCTGAAATGCATTTCTCCCTGCTCCCAGCCTGTCAGAAGCCTGTTGTCCTTAAAATACCCCTCTTTAAACCCTCCTGCCCCTCCTTCCTCACCTGCCCAAGGAAGTGAAATCTTCCCTCTGTGTTGAAAAGGACCTCACAAGTCTAGTGTTCCTGATTTTGGCTGCACAGCAGAATGACCTGGTGGACTTGTTAACATATGCATGGCTTGGCCCTACTTCCAGAGTCTTTTTGTAGACCTCTACCCCGTAGGTTGCTTGTGTAGGACTCTCCCCTCCTCTCATCGGGATGGGTAGTGACCTGGTGAGATGTGCAGACTCAGCGTCATGTAGTGGCTGGAACTGCAGCTGGGAAGTGGTCATCCTGGGCTTGAATCTGCCTCAGCTGTTCTCTTATTAGCTTTGTGACCCAGGGCAAGTGAACAACCACTAAATCTCACTTTCATCACTGGCCAGCTGTAGATAAATAACGTTGGCAGCTCTCACATAGGCGTGTTTAAGAAATTAGATAATGCACAAGAAGCGTTATTAAGTGTTAAACTAATGTTAGAAATATATACTGTGTATCTTTTTATCTCTTCCACTTCCCAGCTCCCCATGGTATTTTATTTATAGTTGGTACTCAAAAATATTTATTGATTAAAAACTGTGGCTCATTTCTGTACAGTCCTCAGTAAGTGTTTCTCTACTAAGCACGTGATAGAGATAAAATTTAGGGAGCAGTACTTTGACATACTTAACCTAAATATTTGTGTATTTTAGGAGGGAAAGTATGGTAAAGAATACACACATTACGTGTAAATCCTGAATGTTAGAAGACTGTATAGTAGGAAAGCAATGAAAACTTTTAAGAAGCCTTTACCCATAGAGCTGATGTCATTGTTTTTATCCATGGTAATAAATGTGGATACGATCTGAAAACAGATTGGGTAACATGTGAAGAGCTGACGCATGATTTGGAAACTCCAGATTGACACTGACTTCCTGGAAGAAGCTCTGTCACAGCAACTGTGGCAGAGAGGGCTTAGTGGGAGGAGAGGCAAGGTCAGAGCTGGCTGCAGAGAGTGAGAGTCATCCAGGGACCGTAGCATCTGTGGTGCTTTACAAGGTTAAATGCAGTCATAAAATGAAGACACGGTTGAGAACATACCTTCATAAAATTACAGAAACTTAAAAGTTGATGAGGACCTCACAAATCCAGTTTTCCTAATTTTGACTGCACATCAGAATGACCTGGTAGACTTGTTAACATACGCATGGCTTGGCCCTACTTCCGAGGATTCTGATTTAGCAGTCCCAGATTAGAGCCTAGGCACGTGTGTGTGTGTGTGTGTGAACGTTTATCCCTGATGCAGCAGGTCAGTGGCCTGGCGTTGAGGAGCCCCTGTTCTCCCTTAACCAGAGATTCTCATTATGGGACTATTTTCATCATCATCTGGTTAACTGGACGCTTTAAATACATCTGGTAATAGAAACTTATAATAAGATACCTTTTCTTCTTTTGCATTGGTCTCTTTTAAAAGAGTTCATTGGTTTTAGTTAGAATTTGCTACCCTTTGACTCTGCCCATTGGTTCTGGTACCATCTGCTGGAACCACATAGTTTGGGTTTGATATCTGCTCCATCAGGTATTTGGAGGCAATTGTTATGCCTGTTTGAAACCTTTTTAGGCTGTAGAGCCCTCTCCATCCTTACTCTGCTGTGGTTTCAACTTAATTCAGAAGCCATATATTAAGTACTTCATATATGCCAGAACTGTGTTGGAAGTTGGGGAATCTGTACCATTGAACTGGGAGAGATGAACTTGTAAATAAATACCTTCAGTACAGAGGCAGTGGCTCAGTGTGGGTTCTAGAGTCAGACCTGTGTTGGAATCCCTAGCTCACGCACTTGACTAGCTTATCTTCAGGCAAGCTCTTTCTACCCTGCTTTCCTCATTTCTAAGGTGCGGATACTAATAGGACCCACCTCAGAGTACCTCTGGGGGAATTCACGGTTTTCAGTACAATGCTTGGCATATAGTAATTACTCAACACATTTTGGTGAAAAAATATGCCAAGGGTAATAATAGTGATAGGAAAAAAGAGGATGTATTACTACTTGGCAGGGAAAGTTTACCTGGTATGGAAATAAAACTACTGAAATAAAGTTTTGTACAGAATTTTACAAGTACATAAAGAACACTTAATCCTTGTGAAATTAAATTACTTTTTTTCATGTCCTGCTTAACACTTACCTTAATAATTTAGGTAGCATCGGATTCAGTTAATATGATAGTAGGAATAGTAGTTGATGTGTTAAAAGACTCACTAAGAACAAACACCTAAAAGACTTCAACGGATTAGAGCAATGAGCCTGTAGACGGAAATGAAAAATCTTATACGTAGACTCAGGAAAGCTAAGCCTAGGCAGAAGATGAGGAAGATGTGGCTTAACAGAAGGACATTTTATATTTGGCTTATTATGAGTTAAAATGTGATATATTTGCCAGAAAAATTAATGTGATTTTTAAACCATGGTAAATTTAGGATCCTGAGTGAGTGAAAATCATGCTCTGTTCTCTATTTAAAGTTCTAGCTCTGCTCTCACTTTGCTCCTGTTGATTGGGATGCTGGGCAAGTCAGCTAACCTCTCTGGAACTTACCTTCTTCACCTATGAAACGGGGCTAATTCCTGCCTGGTTGTATTGCCTTTAAGTTGTAAAGATCACATATAGTGAATATACATGGTGTTATTGTCACTTTAGAGAATTGTGTCACATTTTATTCATATGGTTCAAAACTCTCATTCCTTGGTATGACTGACAGTATTACTAGTTTTATTAACTACCCAGAATTTTAATTAACTAGAAGTTAAAGGAACTAAAATCTTAGAGATTGTGGCATACGCATTATTGTTCATCTTGCTTTATATTCAGTAGCAGTATAGACATCAAAGTGATTGGTAAATGGTGACTTACTTTTTACCTCTTTTACTTTGTATACTCACTGACAGACCTAACTGTGCGCTCAACTGGCCAAAGTGTCTTAGAATAAGTTGCACTGAAAAACTCAGCAGCATGAGGGCTGAGATTAGCTGTAGCAAAGCAACGTGAACCACCTCATTGAATAGCCTGTGTTCTACTTTTAGGGAAAAGGGATACCCTGGGAATAGAGGGAAAGAACAGGGTGGTAGTTTCTTTTACACTCTTTGCTGCTGGTGGCTTGGGCTTCTTGGGGAGGACCGAAGAGCCTCCTTTCCTCCACGCATGCCCTCTGTGTCTCTCTCTTTCAGCTGTTCTAACAACAGAAATGCATAATATGAAATGCATAATATGGCGATCACGTTCCTGTAGATTACAGTTCTTTCTAATTATGTTTGAAACCCAAACATGAAAATTGGAATCCTTTTACACACCATGTGAGTTTTCCACGAGCCTTACATTGACACCTTGTATTGTGTTCTCAGTAGCCACTGAAGAGCCTCGATGGAGAAGGAAAGAGACAAGAGGGTGAGAAAGAAAGGGAGGTTCTAAATGACAGTCTTTTGAGTAGTGTAAGTTCAATCCCTAAAACAAAAAGCACGATCTTTTTTTTCTCCCAAATAATGTGCTCTCCAGCTTCACCTCTCATCCAGAGAAACATGAAAGAGAAAGTAAAAGAGGTGACCCAAATCACAGAGCGCCTTTGATAGGAGAAATTCAGCTGTTTTGAACACTTACAATCAAAGGAAGTGGTTTCCCTAATTACATGAACTATGTGAAATCTCTCAGAATAGCTCTTCCACCCCAGGATTCCTTGCACTTTAGAAGTTTGCATAAAAAGCTCACACGGAGAATCAGATGCAAAGTGTTTGATTCGAATTTTATTAGGCAGAAGAGTGCCCACATCCATCCTGCAGCTGGCCAGCTGCTCAGGTTGGGACCACTTTGCCTGGTTTTGATGTGGCTGTCTGTCAGACCTGCAACATTGAGATCTTTGTTCTAGCCTTTTCTTGTGAGAAGCACCACATTCAGGAGCAGTCGCTGTGAAAATACTCAGATTGGTCTTCTCAGTTTCTCTCTCGGCCTAAAACAGAACCATGACTGGGTTTGTGAACTTTACATGGGAAAACATGGTTTCCTGGGTTTGTTGCTGGGTCGCGTAGAAGTGTTAGATTTTTATTAAGCTCTTTATTATATTTTTATATCTTAAATATAACAATTTACCGTAAAATTTATATGCAAAATCCCCCATTTACTATCAGAATCTAGACTAGGAATCTGCCAAAACACATGGCCTAAAGAATAATAATGATTATGACTGTATTAAATCTTTTCTATTCTGATAGTCACCTTGTTATCAAGGCGTACAGGGTGGTGCAGGTATGGACAGGAGAGAATTACAGATACCCTGAGTTCTCTGTCTGGGGAGGCAGGTGTCAGTATGAAGGCAGCAGAAGACAGAAGCATCCCTCATAATTAAAATGTCAGCTTGAGAAGGTATTTTTCTGAACGAGTAATTTCACATGTAAGGGGGATTGTCTAGTAATCTTACATAACAGTGGGGAAAAAAGTATGTGTTTTCTTTTGTCTGTTCTTTCTTTCAGTGAATAAGTATGTTGCTATTACTGTGTTTTATATTCTGTTGAAATTTTGTAGGTCCGAAGGAAGAAATGGGAGTCCTAGAGCAGCAACAATGGGAAATTTTATTTTGTCTAGTGTTTAAAGTACTGACTTAAATTATAACCCAGATAAGATTTCCTAACACGAGGACTGTTGGCTCTTGGGCAGCAAGATTTAAGTAAAAGAAAATAAAAGTACCCTTCAACCTACAAAAATCTATTTAAACAATTACATAGCAATTTCTTTGTACTTCAACAGTCCTCATTTGTTTCAGATAAATAGCTTATTTAAAAAGTTAACACAGATTAATAAATATTTATAATTTTAGAATATATTTAAAACCTGAAACTATGCATAATTATGAACTATGAGATTTTTTTTCTTTTTCTTGTTTTGTGAACTCCTAGTTGTAGATGGATGAAGATTTGGCTCTTTGGTACATAGTCTTATCGACATAAGAGACAGGAGATTTGAAAGGTAATGAAGGATTGATACTGTGGTAGGCGCTTTGCTTAATAGGTAGGTTTGCACGTAATTGTAAGAAGGTCTGTTATCTTGCAAATCTGATATAATACTCAAAGTGAAATTTTAATAGCTATTTTCGTCCAACAATCCCAAACCCCCGTTTTAAAAATCAGTAATTTGAAGTTCAGAACTGTTAGGCTGGGTAGCAGTAAATTTAGTTGTAGGGCCCAGGCCTTTGGTTTGCCAGTTTGGAGCTCTTGTCAGGAGCACACTGTCAAGTTCCTACTGCGTCTGTTATTTTTCAAATGACATTCAACTGCCTACCCTATGCTTGTTATAAGACAGGAAGTTAAGTATGCTTGAATGATAGGCATTTGCTAACACTAACATTAGCAGTAAAGGGTCATTTTGCTTTTCTTCTTCATAGTATTTCTAGCATCTTGGAAACAGGGCCACATAAATCACAATTTGGCTTCTTGTTTTTGACCAACATTATGTCTAAATCATCACAGATACTGAGAAGTAGTTACGTCATGTTAAAATCCCACAGGCTCTCTGAAAAATGGGTTCTGTGATCCTTACCATTCAGAAGTCTGCTTAACAACGGGCTTAAATAACTTCTGTTAAGGTTTTAATCCGGTATCCCTTGCATTATCCTCAAATGATTATAAATAATATTATCAGATAGTGCTTTTACCATTTACAAAGCACTGTTGTATTATTTCCTTTACAAATGATGAAACAGGTTCAGTATGACTCCCGAAAGTGTGCTGTGGAAACCAGAGCTTAATCCTAGGTGTTCTGGCTCTGGATCTAGAGCTCTTTACCCTGATAGAATCTCAGTTTTGGAAAGGACCTTAACTGACTGTCTTTCTGATCCCGCGTCTCCTCTGCAATATTCCTGCCACAAATGGGCAGTTAGCTTCTGTTTGAATTCTGATTACTAATGATGGGGAACTCACTGACCTCCTGGGACAATCTGTTTTACCTTTGGAAAACTGACTGTCACAAAGTTCTCTGAGTTATTCTGACTCTATACCACATGCTAACAGTATGTTTCACCAAGCATAAATAATGTAATACTGTGATGTGATTTTTAAAAACAACATTAAAATTACACTCCTCAAAGCTCTTGCCAAATGACATTGATTAAGTGCCTAATTGTCCCCAGCTCTTATTTATTAGTATTATAACTCCATTTATTACAGCTTTTTAGTTTTCTGTGAATCTTTTAAAAGTTTTTTCTTGCTTTCTGAAATCTCTTCCTAGTATTAGAGTGACCAGCTCTTACTTAAGTAAAGAACCCAATTTGGATATAGAATACTAATAATAGTAGATTCCTACATATTATATTTTATTTTATACACTTCAGTATTATTCCCCTTTTAAAGTTTATACTTTTAATATTTTTTTACTGTAACCCTGCTATACTTAAAATATTTTAAAGACATTTATTTTCTGTATTTTATTTTTATATTAAAAAAGTGGTATGTGTTCATTATAAAAAGAAATTAAACATTACAGCAGCGTAGAAAGTAAAAAAGCAAAAAAACCCTGTCCTCCCTACAGTCCTATTCTCTACAACTTATCAGTTTGTGAATAACTTAACAGATCAGTTTTTTCTCTGCATTTATATCTATACTAATACTTCACTCCCATAAAAAATGAATCATCCAAAAAAATGTAGCTTGAGGGAAATTTGTGATGGAATTGCCTGTATCTTGACTGTGGTGGTGATCACTTGAATAAATGGACGATAAAATTGTGTAGAACTAAACACACATGCACACACTCAAGTGTATATAACACTGGTGAAGTCTGAGTAAATTCTGTGGATTGTGTCAATGTCAGTTTCTCGTTATTCCAATTAAAGAATTTATTTCACTCTTCTTCACGCCTCCACTTAGCTATCTGCCCACCAACACTCACATACTCAACATGCATATACGCATACACACCCCTTAGTTTTTGCCTGCTAGCATTACATTATATTAATGGGTTTGCCAAATATACCCTCAAGGATATGTTGGCTTCTCTACTGAAAAACAGCTCTTAGTATCTCCCTGGTTCTTGGATCATAAAACTTCTGAACCTTCTTAGTAAAACGGTATGTTTTGGAGGCAGGATGTTTAGTGGCTCTCTGTGCTGGTTCAGCTCCGGAGCTTTTCCTTTGTTTTATTCTTCTGAAGCACCTTGGACTTTATTTGCTATTCCCGGATCTCATGAGGATGAGTTGTATGAGTAACGTGGATCCTGGTTGAGCTTTCTTCCAGGCGAGTTAACAAGCTCAGTGCACTGAGTGATGAAGAAAGCATTACTCTCCTGCCTCCCCCTCACCGCAGGTCATCTTTTCTGACTTCCTAATGGTGCTTGGAAGCTGTGTGCAGATTGTTTAACCTGAAATGTGTAAGTGTGGGTTACTTTACTGATTTCTATGAAATGGTCCCTCTGGAATTTCATGGGTTCTTTGGATGTGTAGCTCTCGGACACAAGATTGATGTTTGATGAGAAGGTGAAACCTAGGCGTCTTCTGAGGTTCCATT